>NW_028245133.1:0-600000 GCF_964263255.1 Lissotriton vulgaris
TAAGAGCATAACCTATACATGTAGATCAGCAGTAAACTGTTTTTCACTGCGATTGCTAAGGAAGTGGCATTATACCTAGGGTTTGCTGTTTCATGGTATTTATTTGTTGGACATTTCCGTCTGCATTATATACATATTGATTTTTTCCAAGAATTATTTGTATTTTTCCATATTTAGTTTGGGTTTTGTGAAAAAAATGAAGCTCTAACTTGAATATATCCATATTTATTTAACCAACAAATTTGCACTCATGCTTGAAATGCCTGCTAGATTTCAGTTATATGAACACGCACAGAAGATAAAGCAATGCACTTATATGTAAATATGAAAATTTCAGTATCAACCTTATGCATATCTACTGCTGTTTAAGTCTCGTTACTAAAATGTCTTTCTTATTTAAACCCTTACCTGTCAATCCACACAACAATTGACCTGGCAGTCATATCAGACAGTATTTATAATCACTCGAAGAGCAACTCAATTTCAGTTTTTTATGCACATTAAAAAATATATAATAGAGGAAATAAATGTTTTTTTGTCTGTATTTATCTGTAAAAACGGAAAACAGGGAGCCTTTAATTAACCCACCGAAGGCTTCATTTCCCATGAGTTGTACTCCCTTCCCATTTTCAACATTAAATAGCACATTACATTCTGTGCCTTGATTATTGTGGGTATACATTTATCCATGAACATCCTTGCTGTAAACCAAGACCATTATTGTGTGTGTCAGACCTCCTTGGGGATAGACAGGTCGAACACATGGGTCTTCCACTTAGGGAAGCTTATCACTTTCTTTATAAAGGTTGTCAAGACAAGGAAAGATATTTTTAGACCATTGCATCACCAGGGTGTCCTTTTACCTCGAGGTAATGATCCTAAAGCCTGCTTTTGTGCATCACAAGAAATCATATCACCATGAAATACGATTAATACCTGTGTGGGTAGACGCGCCTGAAAGCTTAATGTTCAGGTACATCAGTTGATTGTTTGGTGCATTAATATTCCAGTCTCCCATCTTTTTCTTTTTTGACATCATAAAGATGTTTTTTTCATTTTTTTAATATCTTCAAGTGAAATAAGATAAAACGCGTCTGGCGTTGAAGATCTGTCTAAACGGCGCGCTTCAACTGAAAAAAAACATGTAAGGCATTATGATTTTCAGAAATGAGAGGGAAAGCCCTTCATGATGCCCCTGCTGACAAGGAAGCTCCATTTCTGTCTCAAAAGGCAAACAAACAGATTTTTCACTAAAACACCTAATTGCTTGTGATTAAAAGTAACATTGATACATGGCATAGAGCTGGGAGTGTTGCAAAGAAGGATTCCAGCAATGAGGCGTGATTGGAGCAGGGCTGTGTCTCATACCTTCAGAAATGATCATTACATTATTATCCTTATTATTAATATTAGTAATGATAATGATAATAATTTGCACACACACAACCTTAAAGTTATTAATATCAACAATTTGAATGGCACTCAATATATTGAATTGAGTCTACCACTTGGGTCCTCATTAGGAATGGCTGGTAAATGGTCTGGATTTTACCCACCCCCAGAGTTACAGATATTGAGGGTACCAGTAACACTCGTGGGTTGCGGCATATCTGACCCAATATGAGTAGGACCCGCAGGGTCCACTGAGAAATGAGGAATTAACAGGGTATCTATGATTCTAGGTCGGATCCCCCAGCAATTTCTCTGTTTGCCCCAGACTTTGAACCGAAGATCTTTGCTGTTTTAATTAAGCAGCTGAAATCTTTGATGAAGTTTAAGAGGTCGGCGGTATTCCTGTAGGTATAATTCAGATGAAACCAGCAACAGCATTTACCGGGCCTTCAGAATAAAGAGGATTCTCTTAGCAAGGGCTTAAGATTCAACAAACTTGGCCCACAGTCCTTGGCTGTCCTCCTTTGCTTGGTATGCTGGGGTACATTGCTTGCTTCGCTGGATAGTTGCAAACTGTGTTACCAACTTGGTACTCCAGAACTGAGCTACAGTTTACAATCTGTCCCATTTTTAATCAATATGTATTCAGCGGACAATCATGGCCATGTGACAGACCTTAATGGGTACTAAGTTAGTACACCTAACACTAATATAAATCACAATCAGGTTGTATGACATTACAACACATACCTTTAACCAAACATACATCTTCAACGCAGTCTTTGCCACGCATACCCTTACCAAGCAAATACCTTTATTACGCATGCCTTTCCCATGCATGATAAGTATAGTAAGGTGAGTAAAATCAATATATACTGCTATATTTGCATATGTATGTGTGTATGTATATATATATATTTAAGAAAAATATATATTTATATAAATATATATGCATATACATATATATACATATATATATATTCACTGAAAAAACCATAGGTTTCACACCAGTTATAGTTAGGAATTAGCATTTAAAAAACCTATTAAATTCACTGAAAAAACCATAGGTTTCACACCAGTTATAGTTAGCTGGAAATTTTACTGACATAAAACCATTGAAATTCCAACTTTATAGTTAGTTGGACTCACTATAACAAGCGCGCCTGCAATGCACTGCTGATGACGTCACATATTACATCACTCATGACATTGTCAGTGACATCACTCATCTTCCCCCACATTTGTCCGTGTTGCTTATTTCTTCCCAATAGAACCCTCCATTGTCCATGTTGCTTCTTCTCTCCCACCTCTCAGCCTCCAATGGTCTGTGTTGTCTCCCCACCGTACGCCATGTGAAAAAAAGTACTATCGCTGACCACGTCATGACACTTTTTTTCTAACTTTACTTTTAGCCACGCTGCACAACCACGATTCTGTACAACATGGCTAAACAACAGTGGCAAAGTCAATGCTGATTGTTTACTGTAGAACTACTTCTGTTTTTCACATTGTTCTAAATATTGGACATTTTCTCTGTGGAAATTGTCTCTCCTGACGGTGGAAAACATATTTTGACAAGGTAGCCCATTCATATTCTTAAAGACTGTGTCGTCATGAACACAGAATTCAAACAGTCTTTGTAACTGTGATGTCATCTCGCCGATTAGCCAGGCCTTTTGATTCATCAGTTATTATTAAATGATGCAATTAAACAGATGTCCCAAACGGTATTCTGGCAGTAAAATACTCAGATATGTAACATAGTCGAACAGAACGGCAATGTTCCTGGTGGAAACCTTATCTCGCAGACGGATGGAACGGATTAGTATGTCTGAACGCGTACGTTTTAGAAGGAGGTGACTCACGCGCATAAATATTCGCAGTATGCATCTCAGCTGTCTGCTGGGGTAGGAAGAGTGAGCCCACACACACCCCGCGCCGGAGCACACTTCCGGGTCACATTCTGCATCACTGGTAGCAGGCCGGATATGAGAGTGAAACTGAGAGGCAGAGACGTGAAGAGGCTTACACGTCCAATGAGTCAGTAATATTAGACATCCTGCCCTATGAAAAGCGTCTTACTTTTTTTTATTGAAGTATTGACCCGGATTTCCGAAGCCAAGCTCATCCAAGCTGCCTCCCCCTGCAGAAGGACTTGGTTTGCACTTTATATTTTTAGGCATCTATTTTGTGCATCACACTTCTGCAAGTGGGATGGCAGAACTAAACACGGTGGCGGTGCTGCGCTGCCCCATAAAGTGCCAGATGCAAACATAAGCAGTCGCTTTTTATTGTTTTTCCTCTGGGCTTATTTTCAGATTGCAAGTGCTTAGCTGGAGCAGTTTTAGTAGCATTGTATTTTAATGGCTCTTTACTGTTCGCTGCACCCTCTTAATATAAATAATTGAACATCTGTCATGTGAATCATAGGGGAGTTGAGCACTGCAAATGGTGCGTCAGCCTTTGTTTTTCCCCACCGGCTCGGAAATTACAAAGCCTTTATTTCATGTAAATGTTTGGGTATTTCTAATGAGGTGGAAGTGAGGGGTATGTTGGCATCGCTGGTGTTGAACATAATTTTAAATTGTATTTATATAGCGCTTACTACCCCTGGCGAGGCGTCGAAGCGCTTTTTCGGCAAGTTAAACGTTACCCTAGAACCCGTAATATTATGTTAATTCAAACTGCAGGTGGGAAGGGGCGGTGCAGGTAGATCAATACTTGCAAAGGGGTCACTTAATTTAACTGTTTAAATTGAGCCGAGCCCCATACCTGGTGCGGATTTATAAAAGTCGAGAAAAACAGCTAGGTGTAGACCTACACTTTGCAAAGTTTCCACATTTTTGGGATTCACGGAACTCTCAGGAGTATTTCAAGGTAAACTACGACTGCAGTAGGTTCTCTGGCACTTACCTGGCATCGCTAACTCTGCGACTTCTCACTTGTAGTTGTGTTGCAATTTACTAATTTGTCAGCAACTCACTCTTCTCAGCTAGAGCTTGTATATACAGACACACTTTGTTCATGTTTTTAATTGCTGTTAATTGTTATTTTATCGTTTTGTAAAGCGCTTGGTTGCGCGACAGGCTTTGTGGCTCTAAGTCAGAGGCAGAACCTGTGAACACAAAAACAAAAGAGAGCAAATCGACATCCCAGTAACAAAACGGAGATGTTTATGGGCATGCCAAAAGCCCTGGTACTTCTCCAACGCCCTTTTGTTATTTTTTGTTTGTTATATGGGTCACAAATCATACATTAATGGATGCAGCAGTGCAGTATCCAATGTGATGATTAGATAACATGTAAAGGGGATAGCTAAACAAGGAGGTTAAACCATATGAAATTAAAGATTTTCATGTCCTTCCTTTTACCGCATCACAGGTACCTACAAACATAAAAGTCACATACATTTCATTGTTTACAATGCTAATATATGTGAGTAATTTGTTTTCAAGGTATTTAACCCCTTCGCTGAGCGGGGTTATTCCCCCGCTGTGCAGGGGGGGGCGCACAGCGCCCGCATGCTCATGACGAGCTGAGCTCGTCACAGGTGCATTGGTTCCGTGGAACGTTCAGCACAGAGGTGGAATTCTTCCCACACCTGAGCGTTCCACAGACCATGACGAGCTGAGCTCGTCATGAACACCGGAGCACCGTGACACGTCATGAGCATGGAAGGAGTTAAAATAGAACTTTTGCGATATATTTGCAAATAAACATCTTTCTAACTCAGCACTGAGTACAGATTAACGATATTGTACACCCAATTCATCCCGCATTCATTTGAGGTTTCCGTGACTTAACACCTTGGCTGCTATGGGTTTTCCCCTCCTGTGCTTCTTTGTGAGCTTTCCCATTATACATGACGAGCTCAGCTCGTCATCAGCAGAGCTCAACCGTGCCTCATGACGAGCTGAGCTCGTCATGAGCATCGAAGGGGAGAATTACTGAGAACCCTTTTCCAAACCTAGGAAAAAGGGACATCCCAGCCTGGTGGCTGCACTTCACACCTGCCAATAGCTAAATAGAGGATTTTCTCCACGTGCCAGGCAGAAGGAGAGAGATTGACAGGAAAAAAAAGAGGGCAACCTTCATATCTAAACATGTTTGGACACTGAAGATTCATAGATGCCACGGTTTCAGACTGCTTATGTGCGAGATTGTCATAATTTCAGTGTAATTATGAGTAACATTCCACCACTATGAGTGACACTTTCTTGCAAGCAAAAAATTACACCCTTGAAGCAACAAGAAACCTTAAGATCTTTAAAACTGCTGTAAAGCACCAGAAATGGAAGGGCCCTAAGCTAGTAACAAGCATTGGAAATGCAATAGGTCTCGCATTAGAAAAGTTGGAGCTATTGGTCTTGTAAATGAAAAATATTTTATTTATTTGTTGGTTTTTGAAATAGCTAAATTGATAGCTTTGTCATTTACAACGCCAATAGTTATAACTTTCGCGAATGTGACACCTATAGCATTTGGAATGCAACATGTTTTGTATTTACGTGACATAGATGGCAGCTGTGGTGTTAGGCCACATCTCTAGAGAGCAGGAAAGTGCAGCAGGGGAGAGAAGCACAGCAATGCAATAGGTCTCGCATTAGGAAAGTTTGAGCTATTGGTATTGTAAAGGACACATTTTTCATTTATGTGCTTGTTTTGAAAATTGCGAAATTAATAGCTTTGTTATTTACAATGCCAATAGTTTTATCTTTTGCAAATGTGACACCTATTGCAACACAATATGTGTTGTAGCACTGAGTGGTGTGAGGGTGAGTGGGTGTGTGAGGGTGTGAGGGTGAGTGAGGGTGGGTGAGGGTGTGTGAGGGTGAGTGAGGGTGTGTGAGGTGGTGAGGGTGAGGGTTGGGGGGTGAGGGTGAGAGGGTGACTGAGTGTGTGTGAGGGTAAGGGGATGAGGGTAAGGGTGTGTGAGGGAGAGGGGTGATGGTGAGAGGGTGCGAGGGTGAGGGTGAGGGTGGGTGAGGGTGTGTGAGGGTGAGGGGGTGTGAGGCTGAGTGAGGCTGAGAGGGTTGTGAGGGGGTGTGAGGGTGAGTGAGGGTGTGTGAGGATGAGGGGGTGAGGATGAGTGAGGGTGTGTGAGTGTGGGTGAGGGTGTGTGGGATTGAGGGGGATGAGGGTGAGGAGGTGTGAGGGTGAGGAGGTGTGAGGGTGAGTAGGTGTGAGGGTGATGGGGTGAGGGTGTGAGAGGGTGTGAGGGTGAGTGAGGGTGAGATGGTGTGAGGGTGAGATGGTGCAAGGGTTAGGTACAGACAAACACTCAGGATGGCTCCCCGAAGCCATGGGTCCCTTACCTGCTCTGGACACGGCGCTTTGGGTGACTGCTCTGATCATCAATGGCAGTTGCTACAGATAACAGCTCCGTCCAAGCCTTCTGCTTCTGCTTTCAGGTGACTGCTGTGCCCTTTGATGGCGAGGGCAGAGGAGAGCAGCTCCGCCCGAGCCTCCCACTTCTATTGCTGCTTTCAGGTCCAAAGCATCATTACCGAAAGGAGCACATTAACAGCGTGCAGAAGCTATGGGCTACGCTGGGCCCCTGATATATGTCGCGCTGCAGCACCGGGCCTGAGTAAAACGGGTGTTGTGGTTATATCAAACAAATGTATGTTGACCAAAGCAGGGTCAAGCCTTCTGCTTATGCTGCTGCTTTCGGGTGACTGTTGTGCCCGGGTCAGTTACGAAGGCTGCCCACAACACTTGGCAGCAAAGCCTATAGGCCGCAAGAGAGGTGCTACACCCTAGTTGAGAAGGGGAGCTCGGAGTGCTGTCACAGGGTGCTGTATCGACTAAGGACTGGACTTCAGCAACAAATAATTTGGGCAATGAGGACATTGTGCTTGGTTAAATTTGAACTGTGAGTTTTGTTATGTCGAAATGCGAATAAAGTGAAGCTGCGGCCATTTTGCGCCATTAGCAGCTTGTTTAATCTGTGGAAGGTGGGGTACAGGAATGCGCTCACTAACCAGTCTGGATGGAATTCCAAATGTAGTCCGCACCTGTCAACTCATAGCAGTTCCCGACGCACGGCCAACGGGTGAGGAGCGGATAGCACAGGTGTCAGCGAAAACGAGTTGAAAATCAGTGTAAAATAGTGGTTTCCCAGCTTTTCTGAGGCTCTGAACTGCAGACAGGACATCGGCACTAACATCAGCAAGCTTTTTTGGGGGTAGGGTAGGGAGGGGGTACGAAGGTGCCTCTTAAGTACTTCTAAGAAGGTGAAGAGGTGCGCTCCGATCATGGCTTTCACTCTTGTTTAGATTAAACAACACAAGTGTCTCTTTTAATGCCAGACTGAACCGCGCAGGCGTTCTGATTTTCTGCTTCGGATAAAATGGCGGCTTTTCCGGTGTCGGAAATAGTCATCCCTTGGTAAATGCCCAAAACAAACAGGGTCAGCTGACACTTCTACTTCTGTGTCATAATCGCATGCCCATAAGAAAGATGGCGCCCTTGGTCAGAGCGATGGGGGTGGGATTATTGGAAGTCACTTCCTGTTACGGCCCTGCCAGAGTTAAAGATGGCGGCCGTGGGGGTGCTGGAAACGGTAGAGAAGCTGCAGGCAAGACTGACCGGTGACGGCGAGCCTAAGAAGGTAAACACCGGGGCGACATGAAGGAGAAACATAATCGGGGGAGGGAAGGAGAAGGATCGGCTCCGAGATCAAGGCGGACGGGGCAACCTGAGGAGCGGGTGGTTTACGAACATAAGAAGGACGGTGTTAGGAGTGAAGAGAAGAACAGTTAAGGTAGTATTGGGAGCAGTAGGAGGAAGAGATTCGATGGAAGGTTGCAGCGGAAAGACTGTAGAAGAGTGCTGGGAGAGAGAGAGAGTGGGGAGGAGAGTAGGAGGAGGAGGGGGGAGGAGAGTAGGAGGAGGAGGGGGGAGGAGAGTAGGGTAGGCACGGCGAAGTGAAGAGACAAGACGGAGGGAAGGCAGAGAAGGGGAAGGGGAGGGGGAGGAGAAATGCGACACGGCGGGCAGGGGGGGGGGGCGGAGCGGGGGTGTGGGAGGAGTGCGCCTTGAGGGAAAATACGGCTGGGGGCATGTGCACGCGCTTTTAAGCTCAATGCGCATGCGCATTGAGCTTAAAAGTCACGGGCACTGCAAGGAATCGCCACGATTCCTTGCAAGTTGGACAAAGAGTGGATAAGCCCCCATAGTCTCGCTTGCTCGATGCGCATGCGCATCGACAGGCGAGACCTAAAAAAGCAGGAATTTATAGCTAATCCTCATAAAATACAGTTGTGCGAATATGCGTGATTCATATTCTTTTGTGAAAACTGTCATTAGACACAACGCTGACCTTGATCCAGCACTTATTCTAGAGTTATCTTGACATTTTTATTGTTGCATGAAAACCCCTAGACACATAAGGAATTTAGTCCCACATCCATGTTATTTTTCTGGGACTTTGCAGAATGTGTCCCTACTAACATATTCCAGTCTATTGTAACCCCATTCATAACTAGGGTGTCCTCATTGGGCCAGGAGGAGCATGGGGTCGACTAGGCCATGCTCTGTGTGAGTCAGGAATATTAATTACGAAAAACATGCCTTTAAGCTAAGTGGAAGTGTGGCGGCCTAGGGCAGTTAAAGTACATGCTGCAGTAACCATCAGATGAGTGAGCCATGCACACAGACAAGAAACAGTGAGAGCGTGTGACTCACCTCCCCTGGCTGCCAGTCTAAACTGGCTATTCCTGAGAGCCACGCCTAATAGTTATAGTAGAGCAGAACCATAAAGAAGGATCTGCAGGAATCAATAAGATGTCAACAGAGAAGAAATGACATTGGGTTAAGTAAACCCTAAGAACAGCAGATCTGCACCTTTCCATCAAACAGAAATATCATTGTTTGCTCACCAGAACCAAATTCCAAGAAAGGGGAGAATTACTTTTCAGCTCTTTTGTTGGCTTTATTGTGTACTCAGAGTCTGTGAAATTAAGAAATGACAGGACCAGGTTGTGTCCAGTATAAGTGTTCAGATCAAACCATTGATCTTGAGCACATGACACTATTATGTCATAGAGGTGAGGATAGGAAGATACAGGGTTTAGAAAGTAAGAACATAGTACCCATCCGCCCACTCATCAGTGGAATTTCGTCATCTGGGTTGGTGAAAAGAAAGGTGTCCTATGGGCTTCTCCTCAGGGAGAGTCTGAGGTAGCCAGAAGTTGGACCCTTAATAACCACATCCAACCAGCAGAGGATAGTGTGTGAGTGGAAGGGGCAAATAAATTTGCAGTGCTCAGAAATGTTTCAACCTATACCGGCTTTCTTCAGGACCTATGATAAGCTACTGCAACATATACTTATCGTGAGTTGGAGCTTGAACATGAACAATCTCCAACAATTGAAGGTGTATCTCCTCCCCAATTGTAGGGAGAAAAAACCTCACCTCGCCTGGCAACAGCTCAGGTTGGAAGGAGGCCACGCACTCTCCGTCGTTACCTCGGGTAGAATCCTGAGCCGAGGGGGAGGTATAGGTTGAAACATGTCGACCGATTAATACACGTGATAGATAGCAATTCCTTACATGCTATCAGCTTACTGTTTTTAACGATACCACTTTGATGGTCACACCGAATAAAAGTCTTCTTATGTCATCAAAGTAGGTATTATTAATCACTAGGATTAGTTTCCTTTTTCTTTTCTGAGCACTGCAAATTTATTTGCCCCTTCCACTCACACACTATCCTCTGCTGGTTGGATGTGGTTCTTAAGGGTCCAACATCTGGCTACCTCAGACTCTCCCTGAGGAGAAGCCCATAGGACACCTTTCTTTTCACCAACCCAGATGACGAAATTCCACTGATGAGTGGGCGGATGGGTACTATGTTCTTACTTTCTAAACCCTGTATCTTCCTATCCTCACCTCTATGACATAATAGTGTCATGTGCTCAAGATCAATGGTTTGATCTGAACACTTATACTGGACACAACCTGGTCCTGTCATTTCTTCATTTCACAGACTCTCAGTACCTCTCTTGTTTTTTGTAGTAGTAGTTGGGGGACAAGGTACTCACATTGTCTATAAACTAACTCCCCTAGGACCCCCCAATACTCTGTTGTATTTTTGTTTATTGTGTACTCCACAACATATCATTTGGCTTCAGACACAGATCACACAATTAAAGGTGAGGCTCAGAAACCAGCTTTCATGACACAGCTAATCTTGGTGCATAACAGACTCTGTAGAGGTGGAATAGGAGCAGAGTCGAGCTCCGTAGGCTGACATGCACTGACACTGCCAGCCCGTCGATCTTGGAGAGGCCCTGGGTTCTCATTATAGGCTTGCCTACCATTGTAAATTCACCCCTTGCATAAAACATAACCGTCTCGACTGGGGAGTGTGCCTGCCAGCTGCTGGAGAATGATCTTTTGAAAGTCCTCCTGAATCTCTGTCTTCAGGGCCAGACTGGCCGTAGCGGGCACCGTGCAATCCCCTGGTGCGCTGCATGGGTGGGGGGCCGTTTTTGTTACAGGGCCGTTTTTGCAGCATAACCGGCCCTAGCAAAGAGCTCCGCGGCACCCCCAGCCCCCGGGGTGGGGAGGGGGAGGGTACGTCCGAGGACTTTGCCAGGGCTGGTTTTCGTTCCCAGTCCGGCCATGTCTGTCTTCGGTGAGGCGGGGCTGCAGCAGCAGGAGGCAGTTGTCAACTGAGGCCGAAACACCATGGCTGGTAAAGCGCACAGCTGCCTCTGCTGTATTTCGGGTCTGGACACTCAGCAGAGATTCACCCTGACCATGTATTTCATAAGGCTGGGATGCAAAGCAAACAGTCACAGCAGTGCTCAATCAGACATCACCAGTCTACAACCCTTCACTCATGAGCACTCAAAAATTTGTTGCAGCCTCCCACTTCAACAAACTCCCCCCCTCCCTGATCCTTCAAGAGGAAAGAAAGCAAACCATACCAGGGCAGTGACCCTTGTCAACACATCCGCTACCATGCCTAAATCCTAGGGCCTCTCTCCACGGTCAGGATGGGGTTCTTCCAGGCGCCGCCTTGTCCGCTGCAGGTGCACAGCTCTCCTCGGCTCAGTTAGTTGTGTCTGGCTGGATTGGATTGTGCTGTAGTGCACTTCGCTTCCGGTTGAACTGGCTGGCCAGGGATCAGTAATAGAGAGCTATGACTGTGAGTATCATCATGTGATGCACCCGCGACTGATAATATTTAACAGGCATTAAGCACTCCAACCACCTGCATGATGCTATAAGGGGTCGCAGCCCGGCCTTTCCACGGCACCGCGTTAGCTGTCAGGGCGGGCGCTGTGGCTAAAAAACGATCAGGTTTTCCCTGCTTTGGCCCGTCTGTGAAAGAATTGGGCCGGACTTGCAACTATTCTGCCCACATTGATAACCAAATGTGAATAATTCAAATATGAATCTCGTATGAAGTGAGAACTGTTAACCCCTGCAGCCCTGAAGAAGTTGCACAAAGTGTTGGCTACGAAACATGCTGGCTCTTTATAATTGAACATGGTTTGATTAAAACCATTTTTAATTGGGAAAGCTTACAGCAATGAATAAAAGTTACGTTGAGCCTGTAAGCTTTACCTCATTTTAAAATGTTGGGAATTGCATCCCTATTCTCACGTGTCCAGTGGGCACTTAAGTGATATTTTGCACTAACAGTTAATTTACATTTGGGTTTCACTGTCTTCTTTTTCTTCATTCTTCGAGAATTTCACGATAGAACACACACTTTTCCTTTATGGGGAGAAAGCAACCGATGATGATGAGTGGGTGTGCTAGTGAGTACCAACCAGCAAGCCCCCCTTAGAGTTAACACCGTGAGGTGCTTTCTCTCCTTTCTCACACTTTTTTCGTGTATGGGTGGGAGTCCTCCTATGTTGTATTGACATTTTTGCTATAAATAGAACACAATGACACTGGTACTAATGAGCTTCATGGGCTTGTGGCAGACTGGCTCATGACAGCCAGTGACATCTTTGCTCCCCTAACCAAGTTCCCCCGATCTCGGCACAGCAATTCCCATAAATGGTTCACCCCCCATCTTAAAACCCTCCATTTGGAACTTCGTCAACTTGAGCGTAAGTGGAGGAGAGACTACTGCTCTCCAAGTAGAGATGCCTATGTGGCCGCCCGCAATAGGTACAAACTTGCCATCCTCGCAGCAAAAAAAGCTTACGCCTCAGGAAAAATTTTATCAGCCCCCTGCAAGTCCAAAGAAATTTTCAGAGTCCTCAATGAATTCACCTCCGATCCTAGGACGCTCCCAACTCAGGCCCCCACACAGGAAGCATGCAACACTCTCAGCACTTTTTTTATTCAGAAAATTGTATTGATCAAGGACACCATTCCAGTCACTCCTCCTGGCACTGGATCCGTTTGCTCCCCCTACAACACTTCTTCGCTCACACAACTCCCTCTTCTAGACCCTACTTCTCTGGCCACCCTGGCCACTCGCATTAAGTCTGGATCCCCAGACGACTGCTGTCCCCCTTCCATACTCCGGGACATCTGCCATTCTCTACCCGACTGCATTCTTCCCCTGCTAAACTCTTCTCTTTCTTCCGGTACGGTGCCTGGCTCCTTCAAGGAGGCCGTGCTGGTGCCTCTTTTGAAGAAGCCAGGGGCTGGTCCCGGCGAACTACCGCCCCATCTCCCTCCTGCCTTTCTGTTCTAAAATCCTGGAAGCCCACGTCACCACCTGTCTCTCACAGTTTATCGAGAGCTCCAACTTTCTCGAGGCTAACCAGGCCGGCTTTAGACCCGGCCACTCTACGGAGACAGTGATCTTGGCCGTGCTGGACGCCCTGAGAGACGGCGTTGACAAGGGTACCCCCCAGGCCTTGGTATTATTAGACCTGTCAGCCGCCTTCGACACGGTGGATCATAACATCCTTCTCCACCGTGTCGAGCAGGCTGGCATCCAAGGCCTGGCGTTGGCCTGGGTCAAATCCTTCCTGACCGGCAGGTCTCAGACCCTCAGCCTGGGCACTTTCAGGGCTCCTAGGGAGCATTCGCCCTGCGGGGTCCCCCAGGGTTCCTCCTTATCCCCTCTTCTTTTCAATCTTTATCTTCGACCCCTTCTTTTTTCTCTGAGGCAGTGGGACGTCACCGTTTTCAACTACGCGGACGACCTGCAACTCATCTTCTCTCTCAACTCCCCTTCTGCTATTCCTAACTTTCAGGCAGTCATGTCCCACATTCTCCAGTGGATGGGCCAAAACCAGCTAAAATTGAACCCCGGTAAGACGGAGCTCCTCCTTCCCGGTAGGAGTGCCACCTTCTGGGGGCCACACTTCTGGCCGGCGGAACTTGGCCCCTCTCCCGCCCCCGTGGCCTCGGTGAAGAGTCTGGGGGTCACAATTGACTCCGGTCTATCCCTTGGGCCGCAGGTGGGGACGGTGGTCTCTTCCTGCATCTACCAGCTGCGCAGGATCAGGAAAGTGGCATACCTCCTTACACCTGATGCCCTCCTGCCAGTCATCATGGCCCTCGTCCTCTCCCGCTTAGATTTTTCGAACGCGATCTATCACGGTCTGCCTAAAACATCTTTGGCTAGACTGCAAGCTGTTCAAAATCAAGCGGCGAGACTGGCCCTGGGGATCTCGAAGTGGCAATCCGCCAGGCCCCTCCTTGCCAAACTGCACTGGCTCCCTGTCACCTCAAGGGCGGCCTTTAAGATCGGCTGCCTCCTCTTCAAGTCGTTAGCTGGGCCCTGTCCCGCCTTTTTGAAATCTCTCATCAGACCTTACTGCCCATTCCGGAATCTGAGATCCTCTCATCTTCACTTCTTGACCGTCCCCTCTTACAAGCTCTGCAGATCTGGAGGCCGGAGATTTGCATACCTGGCCCCCAAGCTTTGGAACTCTTTTCCTTTTCCTCTTAAAACCTCCAATTCTTTGACTCTTTTTCGTAAATCCTTAAAAACCTGGCTCTTCCCCCAATCTAGCTAAGTCCCCCTGTCCCCTCTGTTTCCAACCAGCGCCAGGAAACCCATGGTGTCAGTGCGCTCTATAAGCACCCCTTACAATACAATACAATACACTGACAGTTTGATTGGCGATAGTGAGCGGCTCTTGTGAGGGAGTATTTGAAAGAAGAGGTTAGAAACCCCTACAGTGTCTTGAATTTAATGGAAGGTGTTCTTGCTAAGTCAGGCCTCTTATTGTTTATGGCCTGTTGAGTGGGGGGAAGGCCTGACTGTTTCTCTCCCTGTTGCTACTGTTGTGTTGATCAGAAAAATAGAAGGCAAAAGGCAAAAAGTCCATGGATAAACCTGTAAAAAGGGTCGGGTCCAGAATACATGCTCTTGTTTTCCTGATGAACAGGGAATAGGGAGACATCAGACAATGCCTCCTCTTACCTTTTTTATTTTCATAAATCAGTAGCCAGACTTGGCATCATAGTAAGCATCTATTGCTTTCACCACCTGAACCAAATCAGATAATTTGTATGATTGTTAAACTTCCATAAAAAAAGAGCATTCTAATTGTACCAGATGTGGGCAATTTGCAACGACGAGCAGTGCAAAAACTAGATTTGTACTGTCTGACCAGTGCAAAAATTAATTTTGTACGTGTTGGCTGAGGCAAAAGATAGTTAAAACTGGAGCTAAATTGCCCTGCATAAGTACAAATTTGTCCAACACCAGATGAGCGTATCTGATTTTTTTTCATTTTGTATTTCACCATTTTTCATTCCTATAGCATGCTACAAGAAAGCACATTATTTATTTAGCTGGAGGGGGTTTAAAGAAACGATGATAGAGTGTGAACTCTCTATTGCAAACATGCTTACTCTTTCAATTTCTTTTGCATTAGAATAGTCCAAAGGCCATCATGTCAATTACTTATACCTTCTGGAGGATTTACGTTTGTAATGAAGATGCATTTTTAAAGTAAATGTCATTTTGTGCGTCAGATCGTTCTTTTTTATGAAGAAGGTGACATGAAATATCAGGCTTTTCATCTCAGAATTGCATTACAATGGATTTTCTCTTATCCTATGGGACTAGCGCGTTGAAGGTTGAGTATTTTCATTCCACGTTTTGTGGTTATGAAGTTCGGGCCAATGTAGTTTGTCATATCTCATGGCAGGTAGATAGAGGACATTGTAAGGACTGAGCAGTTTCTGATATTTTTTAACCATTTCCGTGAAGCGCCTATGGGGGCTTGTTAGAATTGGGGGTCTCTGGTTGGCACAGGTAGGTACTTGTGACACGCAGGGACCCTCTCCTCTAGTCAGGGCAAGGGAATTACTCTCTCAAAATAACCCCTGCTCACCCTCTAGGCGGCATGGCGTGAGCAGTCAAGGCTTTTTTCAGAGGCCATGTAAGTTAAGCAGTTGTGACCACATACAGTAACCCAGTGACAACACTACAAATGGACACCACACAGGTTGTATATTAAAAATAAGTATACTTTATATAGAGTTATCACAAGACCAATAAACGACAAAAGAATCCACCGTACTACGAAATTTCAAGAATTCAGGTTAAAAAGGCTTGATTCAAGGTTCTGTGCAAGTCGGTAGCTTTGTCCGGCTACAGTGTTGCTGAAAAGAACACAAAGTCTAACAAATCCAGCGGACCGCGGCGGTCCGGGCCCACTCAAATGTCGACAGACTCAGTCACAGTACCTTTTCCTTGAGGCGGCGGGCACGGATGTGTGAGCCGGTTCCTGGGTTCGTCGCGGTGTAGAAAAAGAAAGCATTGCAGGTCACGGTGTCCTTCCAGTCGCGGTGCAGGCTACGGCTCGTTGACGGCTTCGAGACGGAGTCGGTGAGCTCAGAGCTTGCGTTGTTCGAGGCGGACGTAGCTCGTTGCGGTGCTTCCAGCTTTACGGGGCGGCGACAGATCCGGAGTTCGTGAGCTGGCTTCGGTCAGTCTGGATAGCAGTGTGAGTCGGGCGGTGCGTCGCAAAGCGTGCAAGGCGGTACCCAACTCCGGTGCGATCACAGGACTCAAAGTCAGCAGCAGTGACCGCGTCGGACAGAACAGTTCGATTCGGTGTAGTGAGGCATTGCACGTCGCGGTGTCCTTCCAGTCGCGGTGCAGGCTACGGCTCGTTGACGGCGTCAGGACGGAGTCGGTGAGTGCAGAGCTTGCGTTGTTCGAGGCAGACGTTGCTTGGTGCGGTGCCTACAGGACACCGGGCCGGTCGTGAGAGTCGGTCACAGCTCCCTGCCTCTGTAGACACTTGTTTCCAGCAGCAATTCACAAAGGCTGATGAAGTCCACTGGTCCTGGGACTTCGGTCAGTGGGCAAGCTCTCTTCCAAGCCCTTGGAGATCTTTGCACAAGTTGAAAGAAAAGTCCAAAGTTCTTTCTCCTCTCTTTGGCAGTCAGGTAACCACTACAGGCCAATCCCCCAAGCAGCACTTCAGCTTGGGAATAGTCTATCCTCAGTTTCTTCCGGTTCCTTCTCCTCATCAGGGGTTTAGTCTTGTAAGTCCAGAAGTGATCTAATTTCTTGGGATCTGAGTCCCAATACTTATATCCCTAAATCCTTTGTTCTCTGAGGGGAGAGGGGCATGTGCCCAGTTAAAGCCAGTTCTGAAGTACTCTGTTTACCAGACCTCTCCTTTCCTTTCACCACGCAGGGCAGGCACATCAGACGCCCCACAGGAGGTGGAGCCATCATTGTGGAAGGCAAGTACAGTCCTGGAGCACTTTGCTGACAGTCTTCCTTCTCTTCTTTCAGTGTGCAGTGCAGAGACATCAGACGCACCACAGGGGGTGGAGCCAGCACTGTGGGGGCGGCACAGTCCTATTCAGGTCCCAGGTGCAACTTCTCCCTCCCATCTAGATGCAGATCTCCCTATTCAAGAGCCTGGTAGTGAATCCAAGTGTGCATGGAACCCTACTTTCGTACTATCCAAGTTAGTTTGCTGTGCTTTCCTTCATTATTTACCCCTTGATAACTCACTAATGCAAGTTATCGTCCTTGTCTCTATAATTACATTTCAACTAAATCCCTTATGGACCTGCTTTACTGTCTTTAAGAATGATTCTACATACAATAAATGTAGGATGGTATTCTCGTACATAGCATTACTGTACGTTTTAATTCCACCAGTGTTGCTGATGGAAACTCCTGCTCTGTCACTGACAAAACAGGAATCTGCCCTTGATGTGACAGAGGCCTGGATTCTGATCTCCACCCACGTTTGCTGAACAGAACTATTCAGCCAGAAATTGCTTTTCCTCAGATCCTCGATAATTGCTGGGCTTGCAAGATCTTTTACTATTGCCAATGAGAATTTCTCAGTAATTGGTTATCCGCCGGCTGCTTTGACAGCTGCAGACCCTTTGCACTGCATGCAACCGAAGGTCATTTTATGGAATTAGGTGGTCCATGTGCTTTAGTGATAGGGAAGTGGAGAGTGATTGCGCAAATAAGTCGCCACTCTTTATTTCCAAGCGAGAATTTTTAAAGTAAAATAGCAGAGTTTACATTATGATGTCTATGACGATTTAGACCTCACAAGTAAATGCGGAGATAGCAATGACAGTGGAAATTTCATTTGCATTGGGATTTAACACCACACTTCACGGTTGCGAGGTATAACACATGTTAACTCCAATACCACTGATTTCTGCTCATTTTGTCCCTACAGAATAACCATCAACAAAATGCGGGGTTGTTAAGTCAAATTTTCCCTTGCATAAATAGGGGTTTACATGCCAGAATTATAGCGTGATACTTCCAACTTCTTGTTGCAAAAGTTTTGAAAGCACTCCAAAGTTTTTTTTAAAATTTTTATTTCAGTAATTTTTTATTGAAAATTATATTTACATGGTGCAGAGGATATACATGGGAGATAGCTGAAAACATAGACAAGAGAAAAGACAGGGAAAAGGCGCCCGGGGGAGGGGGGTAGGGGTGGTTAAGCATTGGCTCGCGGCTATTTGTCCATCTTTCATTCTTGCTTCTTCTCGTCGTTTCTTTCGCCATTCCCCATTCCCCCTTACAGACTGCCCGATTGTCTTTTCGCACCCCTGACTCCTGCTGGAACTGCAATAAGCACTCCAACATTTTAAAAGCAAGTCAAATTTGTGTGCTTCCAGAATTTCAGGTTTCAACTTCGTTTTCTAGTAGCATATAGGGTTAAACTGTTTTTAACATAAATATGCATGTTGAATATCAACTACCGCACTTATTCTTAAAGATGCTCCCAATGAAATTTGCACCTTTACTCGAGTGGGTAGAAGGATGAGTAGCTAATGCATACTGAAGCACTGGGGAGCGCACCCATTGATTTAGTGTGCAAGGGGACCTGGGCAGCACCCGCTGTGCTGCCAGTTGGCCCTCCTGCATAGGACCTGTTAGTGAATCGAAATATGTGTTCAGGTGATATTCCGGTCATATTTAAAATTGTGCCTAAACTGCTTAACGTACTTTGTGGTTATAATAGTGGTGACGTCTTGCCAAGTCTGTTTGTCTAAGAAATCTCTCACTGTTACCGAGTTCTCCATTAAGTAATAAATAAATACATTATTCGTGAATTCACAAATTCATAAATTAAAAAAAAGTAATAAATGTTGGCCTGCAGACAATTCTTAACTACTTAACCTTGTACATGTGAGACTAGAATTGCATAAAACAGATGCTCCCTTTGATCAGTGAGAGACACCACAGGCTACAAATGCAATTGTCTAGAAGTGTCCTTCACTTAGTGTCAAACAGGTTTGGTGGCTCACACATACCCAACAGGTGAGGGAGTGCCCTGGATCTGTTTCCTAGTTAATCCCTAATCAGTAGTGATTTTATTTGCTTAATCCTCAAAGCACTGTAATTTTCCCATAGCATAAGGAGGTACATTATGCGCCTGCCATCTTCAACGCTACAAGAGCAAGGGTATGCCAATCATTCTGACCTCTCCCACCATGCCTGATCCCTTCTAAGGAGGACATTTAGCACCTGCCCTATAGAGAGTCCTCGGGCACAAGGTACATGTCATCTTTCTACGAACCATTTCAAATCATTATAGATAGCCTGTTTCCAATCACCTCCCTTAGCTGTTAAAGTTAAAGTTTTGTCTAAACGTTGCTGAATTACCAGCCTGTAAGGCCTAGATGTCTCTCTTAGACTTCTGTGCCAGGGAAGCCACTGGTCATTTTGTGGGATGCATTCTATAGTCCTGCCTGGCCGGGTCAAAGAACAAAGGCAGTTCTTGTGAGTGACTGGTCAGAACGTTCACACTAGTGCAACAAAGGGGACTGCCAGTAGGGTTCAGGTGAGCCAGCAACTCGTAAACTCCACAGACCTCTTTCTACAGGACCTCCAAGGGTGAAAAGCGGTGTTGGGAAAGCAACCAACTCTGCTGTGATTACAGCAATCGCAGGATGATCAGATATGTGCATTGATACTGTTTGAGTCTTTAAGCTTTTTAAATTCGACACCGACATGCCCATTGTGTTCTCTAACTCGCGTTATTTGTACTCAATGTGGTGCACCCGTAAAACCATCTTAAAGCAGACTCCATAGGCCAATTACAATCTAATACTATTTACCAGGTACTCGGGGAAAGGTACCCTCTTTCTTCAATTGATGGAATGTAACCATTGTCCCACTGATTTATCATTTTTGTAAATCATTCACTACTTAACCACTTAACCGCGGCAGCAATTCAGCTGCAGTGGTTTAGCCGAATGGGCGAGCCGCATCGGCCAACAGACATGCGAAACACCACAGAGGAAGTGCTCACGACGGCCGTTGGCCGACAGAAGCAGCGAAGGGGTTACAGTATCTTAAAAACCTTTTAGAATTTTATTTCATCACTTTTATCTTCATATAGCCACTACTTAAAAAAAAATTGCTATTTCTATTTGTTACTTGGTCATTCTCTTATATAATGTATCACTCAGATGCTCCCTCAATTATTTGAATTAAATTGTTGTTTCTTCATTTGCACTTTATTGCCTTCCACTACGCGATTAATTTAATGGACATACATTGTATGTATATTGCACAACCCCCGCCTGAGGACGTTTAGAAGAGTTGGGTTTGTCAACGATCCCAGACATGAATGTACACATAAAGTGCCATCTAATAATATATTTTTTATATGATGCTTTTATATTTTGTATATAATGTACTGTTTTTAAAGTATGTGCTTTTATGTCTCTGGCGGCCGAAATAAAGATTTTTGACTGACTGACGGCATTGATGTTTTGAATGAGCTCAGGGGTAGAGGAGTGGCACCACGGCCATGGCGACTGACGCTGGAAGCTAGGGGTCGCTGTTCGATTCCCGGCGCCAGCAGCAGATTAGCCCAGCACCATGTGACTCAGGGCAATAGCTTGCTTATTCATCCCGACGGCCCCAGCGCCTGGAGACCCTTACGGGTGATTGTTCGCGCTTTACAAATGTGGATTAATAATAATTTTTATAGCAGTGGGAGCCATGCTTGATTTGGGATCTTTGGTACAGTAACCATGCTTGGGCGCCCTGTTTCCAAATTAGTTCTATCAAAGTAAAACACTTACTTACAGAAATACGACTCAACTGCCCCTGCTCCTAGGATACTTCTATTCTTTACGACATTATCCAATTAATATTGCCTTTTTTTACTAAATTTTTACAAAAACCGTGTGCACCCTTTAACTGCTTTCTGGGTTTGGAATGCACCCACTTATACCGGTTTTTGGTTACTTCTCTGATCGTTTGTCATAGAATTTACCCATTTTGTGACTTGACCTTTGCACTATGACATGCCTTGGATGGGTACATTTGGAAAGAGCAGAATTGTAAATATCCATCTTTTTAGACAATCAGTTTCCGTGCCTTCCAGTATCTTTTCTAACTTTAATCTGCATCATGTCTGATGTTTCCCTAGTCTTTGGGCTTCTCGGTCCTGGTGAGAGACTTTTTACTTGCTTGCCCCTGTGTGAAACTATATATTGTTTTAAAACCATGGGACAACTCGTCCCGCCCTATCCTTCTACAATGTTTTATAATTGCCTTCTCTTTATGCACAATGTTATCCTGTCCTATCCCAGTGTGAGATCTTCTGTTGTCCTGCCCATTAAGCAGCTAATTCGTTTGTCCCATTCTACTTCTGCTTTTCCTTCTTTTAGGCAACACTCTCTGAAGAGGTTTCACAAAGAATACCTATTCGGTACATGATAGCAACCCACGCCTACTCTCATCCAGACAAGGTACAGGCTACACATTTCTGCTTGTACCCTGGTGCCACATTATCCCACCTTTATTGTATAGAGTGGAGAGGTGTAGATGCAGCACTGATAACTTAGCGTATAGTAGCACCTTTGCGGGTGACTCATCATCCTGCCAGTGGGGTGGAGATCATGACATATGCAACCCTGGTGGACAACTCTTCGTAGTATACAGAGCTCTCCACCTGCCTACCAGGGATCTCTGCAGTGAAGAAATCTGCTACTATGATCACTCCCTTCAAAGCAATGAGGTTTGCTGATGGGGTCGCATGTTTGAAGCCCTCTCTCAGCAAACAATTTTCATTTCCAGAAAATATACTCCAAAAAATGAGAAGGCAATGTCATATGTTGCCTGCTCGTTTCTAGGCCAGGGCAGTAAATTCTGCTCCACTCGCGGAATTTGCAGAATTTGGGTAATTTCACGTTCTGCGATGAACGCGGAATTGCCAAAACATTCCTCGATCCACGGCTTCGCAGAATTTTTTGCTTGTTCGCACTTTCAAAATGCATGTTTGCAAGATATTTCTCCCCGAGCACGCAAACAGCGTTCGCAAACTGGAAAAAAGCATTGTGAAGGTGGAGAACCAGCAATTCCGCGTGTTTGCAGAACTTTTGCATACTCGCTGAGGTTTTTTAACGTTTCACAGAGCTTTGCGTAGCGCGACTACGCAAATTCCGCCCACCCCATTCCCATGCCACCCAGCGGCTTCTCCAGCTCTAAACAGAATGGAGAATTGCAGGGTTTGTGGGGGCGGAAAGACTCTGAGTACACGACCCTCCTCCACTCTGCCAAATCCTACATGGTGCACTTAGTATCTGCTCTCCCCCACGCTTGCTCAGCTAACATTCTCACATTCTTTATAAGACTTATATTAAAATTAATATAACATCACGTAATAAAGAGAGGGGAGTAAGTAAACAATGTGGAGTGGTTGCTGGTTGAAAGCCGTAGCATGGAGTGGAAGGGGTGCTTTATTGGTGATTCTTTGAATGCTGACTAACACTCACTAGCTGCCTATGAGCAGATGGAGAGTGGAGAAAAGAAGTGGTAGTGAAAGAGATGACATCACAAGGGGAGTGGGTAGAGGATCAATGGATAACAGGACGTAGGAGAAGTGCTATAGAGAGTACAGTGCACCGTGTGGGGGAGGAGTGCAGACAACTGAGGATATAAAGACGAGAGCTAGGCTCTTGGAAGCCGACAAAGAGGCTAAGCTGTGGTTGAGGGGTATGAAATGTAATGCCAGTGCTGCGACATGGATCATTAAGCATTTTCTAAAGGATTTAATGGCTAGTGGTAATCTGATAAGAAACACACTAATTGTTTGAAAATGTGTTCCACATGAATAGGAATTTAACCCTTGATCTGCCTTTCTGGTCAAGGAAGAAGTGCTATCGATTACAACATGGGCCAGGTCAAATAAAGTGAATTTGACAAGTGCTATTTTAAGACATGGTCCGGGGCGTACTTATAGGCTTATTTGTATGTGTAAGGTGTAAAACTGGACAGGTTGTATTTAAGGATCTTTGGAGGTGGTAATCGTTTGCTGTATGCTGCAACTCTACTGGTATGAGCCATTTTTTGTTGGAAATGCTTTAGCATTTAATAAAATCGATGAAAGAAGCAACATAGTACAATAATTATAACACCACAACAACTCAACTGAACAACAGCAAATGTAAAAAAAACACAATAAAACCATCAAAAAGAACACAAAAGCACAACACATCAAACCTATTAATAAACATAGTTGTTTTGAGCTTTTGTGTGTTGTGCATTGATGTTGTGTTTCCCTATATTCTATTGGTGTTCTATTGGTCTGCTCGTGTGCTCTGTTGTTATGGCCAGTTGTATTGTTTTGTTGTGTTTTACAGGTATGTTGTGATCTCGGTTTGTTGATTCTTGTATGGCTGAATTGCTAGTATGGGTTATTGTGTTGTGGCTCTCATTTTCCATTGACATATTGTTTTGTGGGTTGCAATAAGGGTTTGTGTTGTGGTTTTGTGCAAGTGTTTGTGTGTTGTGTTGAAGTCTTGTGTAGCTCAGCTGTGTTGAGATGTTCTATGTGTTTCTTTCATTGCTGTTGTCCGGTAGAACCCTCTGTTATATTGTTGAATTGTTGCTATCTTGTATTGTGGTTTGGTGGTGTAGTGCATTATTGTTTTTTGTGAGTATGTTACCTTCGTAGTCTGTTGAATTGTGTTATTGGTATGAGTTGTATTGGTGGTATTGAAGTTTGCTTCTCTGATGTGTTTGTGGTTTAATATTTTTCATATCGCTGTGCCTTATCTGCTCTACGTTTTCTTAAAACTGCACAAACACTCTCGTTACACAATATGTTCATAGCAAACTCACTTTTATATATAGTGCTAAGAGTTGTATGTGCAAATGCTGTACTATTCCCCAACAAAGGTGTGTAGTGACACTGACCAACATTGTTTTGTGACCTTGCCCTTAAGTATGCAGCCACTTCCTGCCTCTTGTGATTGCTTTTCCTTTTCAGACTATTGATTGGACCCTTGAGCTGGCCTACGAAATGAAATGAAATGGAAGCAGTGCCAATTAAAGTGGGTATGGAAGGTTGTCCTGGGGCATAGAAGCCATACAGCTAGAGGTCAGCAGTGATATGCACAAGGTTTATGTCAGTGTAGCTTAGAAGACTGTCTCACATATCCTTTACATGTAGCAACATTAAAGCCTAGAAGCAACGAGGCAAGCTTACTACACATGTATTACAGGTGCAGCCTCACAGATCCTTTGCATGTAACAGCATTAAAGCCTAGAAGCAACGAGACAAGCTTACTACACTTGCATTACAGGTGCAGCCTCACAGATCCTTTGCAAGTAACTGCATTACAGCCTAGAAGCAACGAGACAAGCTTACTACACTTGCATTACAGGTGCAGCCTCACAGATCCTTTGCATCCAGCAGTATTGCAGCCTAAAAGCAACGAGGCAAGCTTATTACACTTGCATTACAGGTGCAGCCTCACAGATCCTTTGCAAGTAACTGCATTGCAGCCTAGAAGCAACGAGGCAAGCTTATTACACTTGCATTACAGGTGCAGCCTCACAGATCCTTTGCAAGTAACTGCATTACAGCCTAGAAGCAACGAGGCAAGCTTACTACACATGTATTACAGGTGCAGCCTCACAGATCCTTTGCATGTAACAGCATTAAAGCCTAGAAGCAACGAGACAAGCTTACTACACTTGCATTACAGGTGCAGCCTCACAGATCCTTTGCAAGTAACTGCATTACAGCCTAGAAGCAACGAGACAAGCTTACTACACTTGCATTACAGGTGCAGCCTCACAGATCCTTTGCATCCAGCAGTATTGCAGCCTAAAAGCAACGAGGCAAGCTTACTACACTTGCATTACAGGTGCAGCCTCACAGATCCTTTGCAAGTAACTGCATTGCAGCCTAGAAGCAACGAGGCAAGCTTATTACACTTGCATTACAGGTGCAGCCTCAAAGATCCTTTGCATGTAACAGCATTGCAGCCTAGAAGCAACGAGGCAAGCTTACTACACTTGCATTACAGGTGCAGCCTCACAGATCCTTTGCATGTAACAGTATTGCAGCCTAGAAGCAACGAGGCAAGCTTACTACACATGCATTACAGGTGCAGCCTCACAGATCCTTTGCAAGTAACTGCATTACAGCCTAGAAGGAACGAGGCAAGCTTACTACACTTGCATTACAGGTGCAACCTCACAGATCCTTTGCATGTAACAGCATTGCAGCCTAGAAGCAACGAGGCAAGCTTACTACACATGCATTACAGGTGCAGCCTCACAGATCCTTTGCAAGTAACTGCATTACAGCCTAGAAGCAACGAGACAAGCTTACTACACTTGCATTACAGGTGCAACCTCACAGATCCTTTGCATGTAACAGCTTTGCAGCCTAGAAGCAACGAGGCAAGCTTACTACACTTGCATTACAGGTGCAGCCTCACAGATCCTTTGCATGTAACAGTATTGCAGCCTAGAAGCAACGAGGCAAGCTTACTACACATGCATTACATGTGCAGCCTCACAGATCCTTTGCATGTAACAGCTTTGCAGCCTAGAAGCAACGAGGCAAGCTTATTACACATGCATTACAGGTGCAGCCTCACAGATCCTTTGCATGTAACAGCATTGCAGCCTAGAAGCAACGAGGCAAGCTTACTACACATGCATTACAGGTGAAGCCTCACAGATCCTTTGCATGTAACATCATTGCAGCCTAGAAGCAACGAGGTAAGCTTACTACACATGCATTACAGGTGAAGCCTCACAGATCCTTTGCATGTAACATCATTGCAGCCTAGAAGCAACGAGGTAAGCTTACTAAACATGCATTACAGGTGCAACCTCACAGATCCTTTGCATGTAACATCATTGCAGCCTAGAAGCAACGAGGTAAGCTTACTAAACATGCATTACAGGTGCAACCTCACAGATCCTTTGCATGTAACATCATTGCAGCCTAGAAGCAACGAGGCAAGCTTACTACACATACATTACAGGTGCAGCCTCACAGATCCTTTGCATGTAACATCATTGCAGCCTAGAAGCAACGAGGTAAGCTTACTACACTTGCATTACAGGTGCAGCCTCACAGATCCTTTGCATGTAACAGTATTGCAGCCTAGAAGCAACGAGGCAAGCTTACTACACATGCATTACAGGTGAAGCCTCACAGATCCTTTGCATGTAACAGCTTTGCAGCCTAGAAGCAACGAGGTAAGCTTACTACACATGCATTACAGGTGCAGCCTCACAGATCCTTTGCATGTAACATCATTGCAGCCTAGAAGCAACGAGGTAAGCTTACTAAACATGCATTACAGGTGCAACCTCACAGATCCTTTGCATATAGCAGCATTGCAGCCTAGAAGCAACGAGGAAAGCTTACTACACATACATTACAGGTGCAGCCTCACAGATCCTTTGCATGTAACATCATTGCAGCCTAGAAGCAACGAGGCAAGCTTACTACACTTGCATTACAGGTGCAGCCTCACAGATCCTTTGCATGTAACAGTATTGCAGCCTAGAAGCAACGAGGCAAGCTTACTACACATGCATTACATGTGCAGCCTCACAGATCCTTTGCATGTAACAGCTTTGCAGCCTAGAAGCAACGAGGCAAGCTTACTACACATGCATTACAGGTGAAGCCTCACAGATCCTTTGCATGTAACATCATTGCAGCCTAGAAGCAACGAGGTAAGCTTACTACACATGCATTACAGGTGCAGCCTCACAGATCCTTTGCATATAGCAGCATTACAGCCTAGAAGCAACGAGGTAAGCTTACTAAACATGCATTACAGGTGCAACCTCACAGATCCTTTGCATGTAACAGCATTGCAGCCTAGAAGCAACGAGGAAAGCTTACTACACATACATTACAGGTGCAGCCTCACAGATCCTTTGCATGTAACATCATTGCAGCCTAGAAGCAACGAGGCAAGCTTACTACACTTGCATTACAGGTGAAGCCTCACATATCCTTTGCATGTAACATCATTGCAGCCTAGAAGCAACGAGGCAAGCTTACTACACATGCATTACAGGTGAAGCCTCACAGATCCCTTGCATGTAACATCATTGCAGCCTAGAAGCAACGAGGCAAGCTTACTACACATGCATTACAGGTGAAGCCTCACATATCCTTTGCATGTAACATCATTGCAGCCTAGAAGCAACGAGGCAAGCTTACTACACATGCATTACAGGTGAAGCCTCACAGATCCTTTGCATGTAACATCATTGCAGCCTAGAAGCAACGAGGCAAGCTTACTACACATGCATTACAGGTGAAGCCTCACAGATCCTTTGCATGTAACATCATTGCAGCCTAGAAGCAACGAGGCAAGCTTACTACACATGCATTACAGGTGCAACCTCACAGATCCTTTGCATGTAACAGCATTGCAGCCTAGAAGCAACGAGGTAAGCTTACTACACATGCATTACAGGTGCAGCCTCACAGATCCTTTGCAAGTAACTGCATTACAGCCTAGAAGCAACGAGACAAGCTTACTACACTTGCATTACAGGTGCAGCCTCACAGATCCTTTGCATGTAACAGCATTGCAGCCTAGAAGCAACGAGACAAGCTTACCACACATGCATTACAGGTGCAGCCTCACAGATCCTTTGCATGTAACAGCTTTGCAGCCTAGAAGCAACGAGGCAAGCTTACTACACATGCATTACAGGTGAAGCCTCACAGATCCTTTGCATGTAACATCATTGCAGCCTAGAAGCAACGAGGCAAGCTTACTACACATGCATTACAGGTGAAGCCTCACAGATCCTTTGCATGTAACATCATTGCAGCCTAGAAGCAACGAGGCAAGCTTACTACACATGCATTACAGGTGAAGCCTCACAGATCCTTTGCATGTAACATCATTGCAGCCTAGAAGCAACGAGGCAAGCTTACTACACATGCATTACAGGTGCAGCCTCACAGATCCTTTGCATGTAACATCATTGCAGCCTAGAAGCAACGAGGTAAGCTTACTACACATGCATTACAGGTGAAGCCTCACAGATCCTTTGCATGTAACATCATTGCAGCCTAGAAGCAACGAGACACGCTTACTACACTTGCATTACAGGTGAAGCCTCACAGATCCTTTGCATGTAACATCATTGCAGCCTAGAAGCAACGAGGCAAGCTTACTACACATACATTACAGGTGAAGCCTCACAGATCCTTTGCATGTAACATCATTGCAGCCTAGAAGCAACGAGGTAGGCTTACTACACATGCATTACAGGTGAAGCCTCACAGATCCTTTGCATGTAACATCATTGCAGCCTAGAAGCAACGAGGTAAGCTTACTACACATGCATTACAGGTGAAGCCTCACAGATCCTTTGCATATAGCAGCATTACAGCCTAGAAGCAACGAGACAAGCTTACTACACATACATTACAGGTGCAGCATGTGTCAGCGCAGACAAGTGATTGGCGGTGTGTGGGGATCCATGGTGTGTTTTACTCCCACTGCCACAGAGTCAAAGTAACTGTTACATGAAGTCACCCAAGAATTTACATGACAGAAGTCCTATGATCAGCACTGCTGACACCCTGCAAAAGCCCAGTATGATAAAATGTCCCACCCGGGGACTTGGACAGAGAAGGCGTGGTCGATTCCAATGATGCGGCTAGCTTGTGCCTGGTGCAAGGTTATTTTCAGTCCTGGATGAATTAAATTATAAATAAAAAAATGCCTGTATATCAGCGGTGCGAACTGCATTGCCCAACAAGCTTTCTTTTAGGTGTAGGATTATTACCTCCCACAGCCCCTTCACATTGAGTGGACCACGTTTACTGCCTATTTTGGAAATCTGCGTTCCACTTTCTGGTTGCACCCAAGGCGACCACCTAATATTGTCTTGCCCTAGACCTGAATCCACTTGAACATCAAACCACCCTTAACCGGTCTCCAATGAGAAGCAGAAATGCCAACTTTCTGGTGGCAATTCATGTAACAAAGAGGACTGCAGGATGGGTTCACTTCCTGGCACCTTGGCCAGGAGTGACCGCAGTGGTGATATTGTCCCATAAAACCAACTAATCTGGCGGGTTTACTTGCATTTATGTGTGTTTGTGTATGTGTGCGCTCATGCATGTATGTGCATGTGTGTGTCTTCTAAATCATCTCTGTGGTTCGTTGTATTTGGTAGCATCTATTTCTTTCTCTACTCTTCCTCCACTAGCTTGAAATAACACCAGCTGCTTCGGATACGCGGGAGCCCCAGCCCAAGCAAAAAATGTTTTGTCAGAGCACTTTAAAATCCCCGCATTTTGGAAGCCAGAGGCAGACAGATCTAATCGTTTCCCTCAGTTAGTCACTTGTTTATTTGAAAGGACAGCCTGCTTCTCCCACCCACTCACTGGCTCAAAAGCGCCATGTGGCCGCGGCGCGCACAGAACACAAGTTCAGGAGGTGATGGTCAGGCCCTTTCCACCCCGCGCGCTCTTAAAATGGAGCAGAGAAAGGAGCAGGGGAGCGCGCGCCGAGGGCCAGTTTAACATCAAGCATACAAAGAAAAGAATGCTGGGACCCTCCAGTGCCCGCGGGGAGGGGAACCCCATAGACGGGCGCAGTGGATTTGGGTATTATTGTAACTTCATCTTAAGAAAAGAGGGGAAATATATTGTGCCATTGTCTAAGATGACCATTTTTGCTCGCTGCACCGAAAATACAGACTTTGCTATGCAGTAAAAATGATGAACGAGTGTTGTGGTTTGCAGAGAAATAGACCCGTAGTCATTTTTTAAAAAATATATAAAATATCATCTCGGGTCCATGCAAGTAAGATTAAAATATTAAAAAATATGATTGTTTTTCTTAGAAGACTTGGAGAAAATCTGCAGTTGCAATGTTAATTTAATTATCATAATCTCCTCTGGTCACCATTTTTTGCGCCCTTTTAACAATGCAGTTACAGCAGAAGTGGGTCTGAACCCTGTCACTAGCAAGAGCTATTACGAATGTGTTATTCTACAGAAACCCCATATGTATTTGGTGTATGATATCACATATTATTGAATATAAAAGACATCAACATTGGCTTCATTGCATATCTTTAGGGAGAAATCGAAAAAGTCCACCTTTGTCAAGTTCACAGGTATTAAACCCCTTCCACGCTGATGACGAGCTGGGCTCGTCATGGTGTAGCCTCCTCGCACGCTGATGACGAGCCCAGCTCGTCACGTAACATGCGCTTTTGAAAATCTCAGCGTAGGAGCGGAATTCCGCTAGCGCGCATGTGGTTAACCATAGAAGAGCTGACCTGCATTGGGGATTTATGGGTAAATTGGTTAGTTTACGGGTTGGCTAAAAGCTGGTATTCTGTGTGATTCTATCTATTATCATCTTAGCATTTATATCTGTTTCTTAGCCACACAAAGAGAAAACACAGAGCACTATATTGATGGCCCGATTTTGACTTTGGTGGTCTGAAGACCGCAGTTTTATTCTGGCAGTCCGACTGCGGGCTTATCTGGCTGTCTGACCTCCGAATTTCAATGTGTGTGGGGAGACCGCCTCCAGACCGTCACCCCACCAAGCTACGAGCTTCCGCTGCGGCAGCGGTGTGGACAGCGGTGGTCCAAGGTGGCAGTGCTGGCATGGGCACAACCATGGTAATTATGACCTGCCTCTCCGCCGAGCTTTTCATAATGGGGACACTCCCATGAAAAGGTTGGCAGAAAGGCAGGTAAGCGGCCACATACAGGGCCCCGGGGCGAATTAGCCAATGGGGATTGTAGCTGTGGACTCATGTTGTGCCTCCCCTATGCCTTCACTGTCGGTGCGCGCACTGTTTGAAATGCTCAACATGGTGCTTGGCGACATTGCGCCCGACGTGTTGAAGGCGCTGCACTGCAGCTGGCATCCGCTTCAGACTCTTCTTGAGCTGAATCATGCTGCTGCAGTGTCACTGCCACCGACACACCACCATCCCTGTGCTAATGTCGTAATGAGGCGGTAGCGATGCCGCTGGCTTGGCGGTGTTCTCCCGACCACCCCCGCTGCTGGCTGGCGGTGTGTTCGCCAAAGTCAAAATCGTTCCCACAGTCTTTGCTTTGATGGGTAAAATAATAAACCAATTGTGTTTTTGCTATAATTCTTATTGTTTTAGTGGATGGACATACAGAAAAAATAAATTATTTGTTATTCCACCTAAACATCAAAACAAGATTACCTCCTGAAAGCACAATATTAGTTTTGAGATTTATCCTGTGGATGAAGTGTGTTGCAGCGCAGCGGCCAGGGTACCGGACTCCCGACCACAGGGTTCACCATTCGATCCTTGGCTCTGGTGGCTGGTTAGCTCTGCACCATGTGACTATGGGCAATAGCTTGCTTAATCTTCCTGACACCCGCCTCCCTAAGCACCGGGACACCGGGAAACTGTGCATTTTACAAATGCTGGCACTTACATTTAATGTGAGGTGATGGTTGTAAGTGGAGACAACCAGCACTCTTTTTGTGGACTTTACTCATCAGATTTTAACAGAGAGCACAATTTAGAAAAACACAGAAAAGGGAAAGAGAAATATGGAAGAACAGTGGCAAAGAGAGCACGCAGGGATGAAAAAAACCTGCAACAGTGAGATAAAGGGCAGGGACCATCTCACTGTCGATTAAAGAGGCATACGGAGTGTTAGACCTGGCACCATTGGTGTGGGTCTTCCTTCCATTTTTTTGCTGTTGCCTCATGTATTTTTGCTGGTGTTGTATGCTTTGGGAACTGTGCCACTGCTATTCAGTGCCACAGTGCAAGTGCAAATTGATGTATGGATTAGTGATTCCATGTTTGGCTACTTTGGGTTACTTGTCAAACCGTAGTCTAGTGCACTGAGTGCGCCAGGGCGTGTAATCCAAATGCTGCTGGTGGGCCTGCAGCACTGTTTGTGCCATCCACAGAAGCAGCCTTGCAAAATGTGTCTAAGGTCTGCCATTGTAGAGCCTGCGTGCAGTCTGGTACTGCCATGCTAACTGGGCAAGTGCACCCACTTCCCAGTCCGTAAACCTTCCCTTTTCTTCATATCAGTCACCCCTGTGGTAGGCCCAAGGGCAGGGTGCATTGTAAGTATAAGGTAGGACAAGCCCTGATGTGTGTGGCATGTCCTAATAGTGAATTTCAGCCATTTTTGTTTTTCACTATTGCATGGCTACCTGTTCTCCATAGGCCAGAATGGGCGGTTAGAATTGTTACATTTTATAATCCTAACAGGCTCAGAGAACATGGTAGAAATTCGAGTGTAGTATGCCTGAATTCAGAATAATAAAATACATCTTTTAGTAAAGTTTATTTTAATATTCTGTGTTTGCTTGTCTAACCATTCAAACCTGCCTCTGCTAGTTTGTGTATTCCTGTGTCTGGTTTCTGTGAGTGACAGGGCTGGGGAATTCCAGGAGACAGGCTGAGTCACCCAGTGGTGAATAGAGAGATCTGCATCTTGATGGGAGGGAGGAGTGCAGCTGAACTCTGAATAGGGCTGTGCCTGCCTTCCATAATGCTGGCTCCACCCCCTGGGGAGCGGCTGATGTCTCTGCCCTGCACACCGAAAGAAGAGAAGGAGTCCTGTCAACAAAGTGCTCCAGGACTGTACTTGCCTTCCACAATGCTGGCTCCACTTCCTGTGGGGCGTCTGATGTGCATGCCCTGCACTGTGAAAGGAAAGGAGAAGTCTGGTACACAGAGTGCTTCAGAACTGGTTTGGACTGGGCAAAGGCCCCTCTCCCCTCAGAGAACAAAGGATTTCTGGGTATAAATATTGGGACCCTGATCCCAAGAAATTAGATCACTTTTGGACTACAAGAAGAAACGTTTACTGAGGAGTGGAGCCTGAAGAAACTGAGGAGAGACTATTCCCAAGCTGAAGTGCTGCTTGGGGGATTGGCCTGCAGTGGTTGCCTTACTACCAAAGGAAGGAGGAAGGAACTTTGTGTACTTTGCTTTCAACTTGCTAAGGATCTCCGAGGGCTTGTAGAATAGCTTGCCTCCTGCTGAAGTCTCAGGGACAACAGACCTCACCCCCAAGTTCCCCTGAGTCCTTTTGGAAGTGCCTGCTGCTGTTTAGGGCTTTCTGAGGAACTGCGTTTCGCAAGGAGCTGGAAGCGCGACTCAATGAGAAGAAGCGTGTCGCCGTCGATATGCCTGCCATCGCAACTCCAGAGAAAGAAGGGTGTGTTTCCGCTGGAACTGTCGCACTGCACCGCATCGGAGAGAAGCGTACCGCAACGAAGAGGAAGCGTGTCACCGTCGCTGCTGCTGCCATTGCAACTCCGAAGAAGGAGGGTGTCGCCGCTGTGGTTGTCGCACTGCATCAGGAGAAGAATCTCGCAACGAGGTCAGAGCGTGTTGCCGTCGCTGTGCCTGCCGCCAATTCTCCAAAGCCGGAGGGTGTCGCCGCTGAAACTGTCGCATTGCACCGCATCAACCAAGAGCACCTCGCATCTCCGAGAAGCGCGCCGGCGTTGGAGCTGCTGCCGTCGCATCTTGGATGTCGCCGCTGTAGTTGTCGCATCGAGCGGAAGCTTCACACATTGTGGAGAAGAGCGTCACCGCTGGAGCTGTTGCCGTTGCATCGTAAGGGTGTCGCCGCTGCAGTCCACGCATCGAACCGAGAGCTTCTCGCATCCCCGAGAAGCGTGCCGCATCTGGAAGATCTTCACTTCTTTATTTCTTTGCACCTGACTTTTGCCGCATTTCCCATCGCTGCAACATTGCTTGTTGTGGAAGCGCAACGCAACTTAAGGTACATTGACGCAGAGTGTCGCATCTAAGAACTGAACTGAACTAAGCTTAATCTACCATCTTAAAGTAATCATAGTGTGTATTTTTGTCGTTTATGGTCGTGTGGAAACTCTATATAAAGTCTACTTATTTTTGATATAAACCTGTGTGGTGTCCATTTGTAGTGTTGTCACTGGGTTACTGTATGTGGTCACAACTGCTTAACTTACAACGCCTCTGAAATAAGCCTTGACTGCTCGCGCCACGCAACCTAGAGGGTGAGCAGGGGTTATTTTAGGTGTGTAATCCCCTTTCCTTGACTAGAGGAGAGGGTCCCTGTTTGTCACAAGTACCTACCTGTGCCAACCAGAGACCCTCAAATCTAACATGGAGGAATCAATACTGTGCTGCTTTGGTAATCAGCCCACTGACAGTCAATAGTGTCGACAATAGGCTTATGAGGAAAACCTTGCGCCCTGGCACTTATTCTTTTACAATTTAGGCACTGGGTTCGTCTGAACATAACACCATGGCTAATGGAAGTTTAAGCAGACTTCTCTGTACCCCCTGTGCTGTGTGCAACCTCACCCACTCACATGGAGGTGTACTGGGCTAATGTATATGGTGTAAAACAGTGCAATTTTACCCAAACTAGCACATGGACTCTTTCAGCGTCTGCGCCCCACACTGAATAGGTTCATGATGCATCTGTGGTTGTTTGAGCTATTTCATCAGTAGTGTGAGTGTGGTTCACATGCTGCCTTGGTTTTATGTGTGTTCAGTGGCATTTGCCACTTATAGCCAGGGTGCCTGATTTCTGGGAGGACTGGCATGAGTGCTGCCTATCCAAAGAATGTGTCTGGCAGTCATATTATCTCATATTTACTTTCATTTTAGGCATCATTGCTTTTCTTTCTTCTTCATATAGTATTTACAAACTAACCAGCTGAAAAAGACACCAGCATCAACAATTTTTCGGTAAAAAATGGTTTGGCTAGCGCTTTTTGTTTTTTATGTCTCTTTAGAGGTCTCCAGTGGTTACAAAACCCTCTTTATTGTGAGCAGAGTGGTTATTTGGAAAGTATTGTTTGGATTTCGTCAAATCAGAAATGACCATTGCCTAATTCTGATGTGAGTGGCCATTAGCAGTAATCAGAAACAAGAGTCCGCAGCATGAGATAATTAAGCAAGAAAGAGGGCATCTGACTTTGAAGCTTTTAGTGTTTTGAAGTCTGGAAACGTATTAGAAAGGGAATGAATGGTACAATACGCTATTATTACCATAGAAAAACATGTTTACTGAAGCCAAATTTAATGATGTATATTGCCAATGCCCAGAGTTGCAGGAAGCTAATAGAAAAGTGAAATTTGCTGGAATGTACTGTTCCTACAGTGATTTAATGACTGTCCCATATGTCAGATCTGCAGCAGTAAGTAGCAATTACAGCGTTCTGCAGCTGGTTGTGTTCTCAAGATTAAAAATTACCCTTTACTGTCCGGATGAAGATTTCCTTTTAAAATATTTGAGATGCGTTTAAACCCTGCGAGCGATGAAATGCAGATGGTAATGGTTTGTTTATTAGGGGAACTGCACGGCGGAGCTGTCATTAGCCCAGATAGTTATTCACAGACTGTGCAGTGCTGTTTGTTATAATTGTTTTCAACTGAAAATAAAAGAAACAAACAGAAGTAAGAAAACCTAGGGAAGGGTGGACTAGTGAGCTGTTCTTATGCTCCATCCTCTGGGTCTGTGAATAAAACACATCTGACTTGAAATCTACCATGCAGGCAAAAATCTAAAAATAACTAGTATGAAGAAAAGTATCATCATAAATGGTAAAAAAGCTTAAAAACGGAGAAAAGCAAACTACAAACTTGTAAGGACAGAAGATGGTGAGCTTGAAGCTGTAGGAGAAGGTATGCGCGACAGATGTCTTCTTATTGGCACATCTATGCTATTGGGTTGCACGTGCTGGCTGACAAAACCCCTAGAGGAACATAGGGCCATATGTATGAAGGCAATTTTGCGATCGCAAACAGCGAAATTCGCCGAATTTCGGCATTTGCGATCGCAAAATAGCTAAGTAGTATGTATGTAAGCAAAACAGCCTCGCAAAATAAGAAATCACAAATTTGCGATTCCTTAAATACAATGTATGAGGCCCAGAAAAAGTGCAATTTGGCCATAAAGAATCGCAAATTACCACCAACTTCCAGTTGGTGGTAATTTGCGATTTCTTTGAAAAATGCACTTTTTTGCATTTTTCAAAGTGCCATGTGGCACACGGCATGTATGTGTGCCACATGGGCACTCATGCACATTTCAGGGGTGTAACAGGGTGTCCTTTTGACACCCTGGCACCCTTGAAATCGCATTCTCAATTTGCGATTCTCTAATTGAGAATCGCAAATTGAGAATGTCTTCCCATTCATTCCTATGGGCCTCTAGGGCCATAGGAATGAATGGGGAGATATTCCTTAATTGCAAATTGCAATTTGCGATTTGCAATTAAGGAATATGTAGGATTCGCAAAATTATTTGCAAATCCTACATACATAGCATTTTGCGATTCTCAAATAGCGATTCTCTAAAAATCGCTATTTGAGAAACGCAAAATGTAACTTTCATACATATGGCCCATAGTCTTTTATGGCATCGGAAAAGTCCTATTTTTATTTCTCTCTCCTGAAAAAAAAACCACAAGAAGAAGGCACATAAAGTGGAAGAAAAGCGGATGGACAGTGGTGAAAAAACCTTTCAATACTTTCAATTGGCCAGGGATAGGGGCATGTCCTCCTCTTCCCGCCCCAGCAGTCTGAACTTTAGGACTGTAAATAGACCATGCTTTCCTCCAATATCAAAGTTCTAGACTGGTCTGCTTCTGTTACTGACGTAACAAGTGGCTTGGGAAAATTCTCCCATTCGTTGCACCGTACTATTACATCAAGGTAGTCATCACCTTGACTTGGATTCCTTCCATTTGGGACTCCATCAAAAGGCTATCCGATGCCTTAGGTAGTCCAAAATACAGCAGTGCGCCTTCTGTCTGGAAGCAAGTGAGGAGGTCATATTCCATTCTTAGAAACCTTCATTGGCTCCCTGTCAAGAAGCGTTGTCTAATTAAGTCATCGGTGTTTGTGTACAAGCTCTTAAATCATTCCTCTCCTCATCTTTTAGTCTGGAGATTCCAGCTCCATGTTGCGCCTCTCTGGCTAGGGCTTGCAGCAGCGACCCAGTACTAACTTGGTCTCATTTGGAAATGGAGCTATTTCTTTGATGGCTGCGAAAGAGCGGACTGAGCTCCCTTTCATGCTCCGCTTTCTGACTGTACTGACAGCTTTCTAAAGGAAACTGAAACATATCCTGTTTATAACTTCCAGGGTTTTGCAGTGTTTCCATCTTCCTTCTTTGGATCTGGTGGTCCTCTGCTTTGTCCCGGTTCTGTGGTTGTCCTGTGGCATCATGAAATGCCAGTATATATGTTTGAGAAGTTGGCCTGGTATATGCTGACCACTAGTTATACTGGGCACCTTGTACCCGTCCAAAAACCCTTATTGATGAATAGGTTAAAGACAACCTTTATTGAAAGCTATCTTAGTCGTAGCTATGGAGAGAAACCTTCAGGCTAAGGAATGTAAAGTAGCTTGTTTTACCAGATTGTAACCTCCCGAATGACCAAATGAAAGGAGAACCACACAGGTGTTATTATAAAAACATGTATTTATTACTAAACACTATCTACTAATCTCTTTATGAGATTAGAGCACAAAGCACGCAGTACTAAATCAATAGAACGGCAGTAAATAGCACAATACACAGTGGGCTCAAGGGGGAGACCAAACCATATACTAAGAAAGTGGTTTAACAACCACGACTTGACTAGACACTGTGCCTAGAGCACGTAGAATCGATGGGACCCCAAGGAACAATCCAAGGTAGTGACTCACGGAATACAGCCGTGAGCTCCGTACAACTCTATGGGAAAGTCACGGTTGGAATTTTAAAGATTAAGGATACTTAGGAGAGGACCTTGACCAAATCCTTTCAAACATAGAAGGTTCTAAGACCAGCACCCATGTGAGCACCGGAGTCGGCATCTTTGGTGCCTGCCTAGCAGGGGAGTAACTCCTTTACTCCAAGGGCGATTCTTCAGTCATCTAACGCAGTGTAGATTGTCAAAGTACTTGGTTTCTGTAGCAGAGTTTCATCCAGGTAAATCTAAAGTCCTGTAGACAAGGGTTCCTACTTTATTCCCAAGGAAGGGGTGGGACAAAATCTGGGGACCCACCTATGGAATGGTCAGGACAGAGGGGTGGCTACACCCATGTCCTTTGTCCAGTTTTGTGCCAGAGCAGGAGCACATGGCTCCTGCAAATGGTTTGAGCTGAACTATGCACAGGGACACCAATTGTTCCCCCAGTGCAGACATCAAAGCACTCCCAGAGTGCACCCACCCAGCCCCAAAACACTAAAGCCTGTCTGGGAGGTGGTTACACCTCCCTGTGGCTGGAAACCTATTGTCCAGCCTCCCCTGCCGGAGTTTCGTCCAGCAGCGGGAGGGCAGACTTGTGTCTATGGCTGGCAGCATCCATAATGTGATGCCATGGTTGAGACAGCTGGTAACGGGTAGACCGGTGCCCCACATTCGTGGTTCTACAAAGGAGGAATCCTACCTCCCACACCAGTTACTGGTGTGGATGTATGATTCCAAGGTGTTTGACACCAAACACAACGTGTTTCTGTGCAGCCGTTTTAAAGTTAGCATTTATTTCTCGGTTATAATACACTTAAGAGTATATGGTTAGGCTGCATCACTAACAACCCCGGAGGATAGATTCCGAAGACTGCAGAGGGGCTCTGCTCATGCATAGGCACCCTCTCACACAAAACCCAGCACCCTGTCTTCAGGATTGATAAGGCCTGCCATAAGGGTGACTGATAGGTTTATATGTGTAGTGATATAAGGTAGATATAGTGAACCTTTATCTAAGCAAGGGGTGCATGCACCACCTTGCACAGGTTGCAGTAGCAGACCTGTGGTGTCAGTTTGAGTGGTCTCTCAGGGGTGGCACGATTCATACTGCACCCCCAGGGAGGCGTTTGGGGTACATATGCCCTAGGTACATAGTATACCATATACAAGGGTCTTATAAGCAGGGCTCGAGTCGGGGTACCACGCGGGTGGACGGCGTCCCCCACTTATTTTACTGGGGGCACGCCGTCGCCCATGCCAAACAGCTGGACTTCACTCTTTGGCCTCTCTGGGACGAGGAGCTCTGCACCTTTCGTGACGTCACTTCCTGTTGTATCCTCCCACTTCTTTTTTTACGACTTGTGCCCTGCTTATAAGGGTACCCCAGAATCCAATTTGGAGTGTATCTAAAGTACATGCAATCAATTTAGAGGAGAAAGCAGATAGACTGGTTTCCTGATTAGCAGTATCCCAGTAAGACTAAGTTGAAATCCAGCAAAACACCAGGAAAAAAGTGGGGGTACCCATGCAGTCAGATTCCACCTTCTTACAATATGCACTCTATAAATATCACAGTCCCAGAGGTGTGCATTTTGAACAGAAAATGCCCGACCTCCATTTTGGATTTTTGAAACTTAGGTACCACCAGCAAATTTAAGTTGGCCAAAGGTAGAGTTCGAGTGTTATAAGGCTTTTATTTGTCCTGTAAGAACTAAAATGCACTTGCAATAAGGTAGACAGAGTATTTGACACATTTACAGCACCAGGTAAATACCAAAATCCCTCTGTGATGTTTCAGACTAGACACAGTAAATGACTTTTCTTTGGAGCTTTGGCCCTAGAAATGAGGCATAACATGTGAATTTGATTTTTATCGCGCCTACATTTGCATTCTTTGCCTTTTTTATCTTTCTTAACTTTAATCAATTTTGCCTGGGTTTATCTAGCGAAATCTGTCAGATGGAAGCAGCAGCAATGTGATAATCAACTAAGAACTCGAAATTCCCCTTCCTGTACATACTCTTTTTTTCCCAAAAGCTTTAGAATTGAATCCCCAACTCGTAAACAGGGCCTAACTCTAGTAGCAGCAATTTATTTATTTTATTTATTTTTACCATTTATTAAGCGCACTGTTACCGGGCAGGTGTCCTGGCGCTGAAATGATATACTTTCTCCATACGATGTTAGTCCCTATAGATTAAAAAGCCATGTTTTAATGTTCTTCCTGAATGTCATTAGGTCAGTGCTTTGTTTTAGGGGGAGGGGCATTTTATTCCAGATATCGGCTGCTCCGGAAATAAAGCTGCGACCTCCCCATCGAGCTTTCCTAATACGATCAGTCTTGACAAGCCATTTATTGGATGATCTTAACTGTCGGCCTGGTTGATACAGCTGGAAGTGTTGTTGAAGGAAAGACGGACCTTGTCCATTCACTGCCTTGAACACTATGCACAGTGCTTTGAACATCATACGTTTCCGTACTGGGAGCCAGTGCAATTTGCTCAGTTCCCCAGAAACGGATGCAAACTTGGGTAGACCCGTAATTAAGCGGACAGCAGCATTTTGCAGCATCTGTAGCTTGTTCAGGATCCCTTGCTGTGCTTGCAAATACAGACTATTGCAGTAATCAAGGCGTGACAGCACTAATGCTGTCACGACAGTTTTCCTGCTGCTAGTGGAGAGAAAGGGGAGAATTTTCCTGATTGTTTTTATTATCCAGTGAACAGAGGAGGAGAGGGCATTGACTTGTGCTTTGAAAGAAAGTTGTCTGTCAATGAGTACCCCCAGATTTTTTACTGTCGTGGCAGGTATGGGAGATTCTCCCATTTCTTGGGGCCACCAATTGGGGGTCCATAAGTTGGTCTCATTGCCAAAGAGAAGAACCTCTGTTTTCGAGGAGTTCAATTTAAGGCAATTCCTAGCCATCCATGAACTTACTGCAATCATACAGTCCTGAAATCTTGCTGCTGTTCCTTCCTCTCGACCCGGGAGCAGAGATACCACAATTTGTGTATCATCTGCATATGATGTCAATTCAAAGCCAAATGACCGAATCACCGGGGCAAGGGAGGAAATGTATATATTAAAAAGGGTAGGGCTCAGGGAGGAGCCCTGAGGAACCCCTCCTGGGAGTGTAAAAGGAGTGGATTCGAAATCTCCCAGGGCTACCACCTGGACCCTGTCCGAGAGGAAAGATCTCAACAAGCTCAGCGCGACTCCTCGCACTCCGCACCCCTCAAGGCGGTCCACCAAAATACTATGGTGGACCGTATCAAAGGTCGCGGACAAATCAAGAAGCACCAGGACTGCCCGTCCGCCCGCGTCCAACACCTTCCTGATTTCTTCTGTGGACTTAATAAGGGCAGTCTCAGTGCTGTGGCCTTCCCTAAATCCGTGTTGCGCCATGTCAAGCCCTTGAGAGGATCTGAGGAAATCACAGAGCTGAGCATTCATGGCCCTCTCAATAAGCTTGGCCGGCAATGGAAGTCTAGCTATGGGCCGGTAACTATTGGGGTCTGAAATGTCCAAAGTTGATTTTTTAAGCAAAGGTGCGATGGAGACTTGCTTCCAACACAATGGATATTCTCCCCCTTTAAACATTGTGTTAAAGACCTCAGTTAGCATAACTGAGATGGGAGTGGCTGCAAGTTGAGCCACAGCAGCTGGACAGGGATCGTGGGGTGAGCCTGATTTAGTTCTTAACAGTAGCTTTGTTATTTCTTCTACTTTTACTGGGCTGAACTCCACGAATTCCGAAGGCTGTGAGTTCTTTTGTATGGATTTGTGGGTTCCTTCACTAAGAGTAAGCTTCACTTGATGTTCTAGGGCGGCAAATATTTGCTCTACCTTTCCCAAGAAGAATTTAGCAAGAGTCTCGCATAGCTCCAAGCTAGGGGGAATAGTGACTGATTTCAAAGTACTTAAGTTAGTCACAGTCTCAAAGAGTTCTTTAGAGGAATTCTTCGCGGACTCAATTTTGGCGGAAAAATAAACGCTTTTTGCTTTTCTAATCATTCCTTTGTATGTCTTAAGCCTGGCATTAAGTATCATTTTGTCTGCCTTTGAGTATTTTGTGCGCCATTGGCGCTCTAATTTTTTACACGACACCTTATAATCGCGTAGTTCCTGGGTGAACCAAGGAGCAGATGGTATTGTACGCGTTGAGCGGCAGAGTTTGGGCTGGACTAGGGAGGTACAGGCATGATCTAACCAATTTGTATAGCTTTCAGCGGCTTCGTTTATATCTGTAGGTGGCAAAAAAGTGGAGGCTAATAAGTAGTCCTCCAATACTTTACCATCTAAATCCTTCCAGCGCCTACAAAGCTTGGCAGGCTTTCTGTCTTTTCTTGCTCTGTTGGGCTTGAACAGCTGAATTTTAAAAAGGACTGCTGAGTGATCCGACCAGGCTAAAGGCTCTACATGGCTGAAGTGGAGATCTGGATTATTTGTGAAGATACCGTCCAGGGTATGTCCCTTGACATGAGTAGCTCCACTTACCACCTGAATCAATCCAGCCGCGAGCATTGCATCAGCTAGAGATGCAGTATCAGGGTCTGAGTCTTCCTCTAGATGAAAATTAAAATCACCTAGCATAGTGAAGGACTTCACACAGAGGGCTGCTTCCAGATAGGTGCCTACCTCCTTTAAGAATTGGTTTTTGGAACCTGGTGGCCTATATAGGAGGCAGCCTTGGAAAGTGCAGTGACTAGAAATAGAAAACTTAAATCCCAGTGCTTCAGTCGACTGTGAAGTCACTGTCTGGAACGTGCCTTGGAACGAGGCATGATAAATAATGGCGATCCCGCCCCCTCTTTGGCCTATTCTATCTAGAACACGACAACAATAACCTGTAGGTATAGCTATGACCAGGTCCGGTCCTGAGGCCGCGTCCGTCCAGGTCTCTGTGATAAATACAATTTTAGCCCTTCTCTCTAAAATTAGGTCAGCACAGTCAGTGCTGTGTTTAACCAAAGATCTGGCATTGAATAGGAGGCAGTTAATCATATCATCTTCTCCATACTGTTCGACATTGTGGGGAACAGTTAGGACCTTGATTGGTGTCCACAAAATGTCCGGTACACAAGAGCGGCAGACTCCACAGACCTTTGGCATGATAGGCTTATCATTACCTAAGATTATGCGTCGGCAGTCAACTCGATTCACCCCCTTGAGGCCTTGAGGCTCCAAAGTTGATCGTGGCTGTACACCATCCTTGCATGTGAGTTTGGGCTGAAATGACCAGGGGTCCTGGCACTGGGCGCTGAGCTGGCGCTGACGGGTGCAGACGGGCTTGCCTTAGGCGCGCCTTCGGCGCGCCGTCGGCGCGCCCGCTGCGCCCGCCCGCTGCGCGAACGGGAGGTGGTCGTCTTTAAATCCAGGGTAGAGGGGGGGCGTGAAGCGTCCAACTGCTGGACCGCTCCCGTATTCCTCTCCCAAGATGGCGTCACCCCTCGTAGCTTCCCGGCGTCAGCCCTGGATCGGCTGAGCCGGTCAAGAAGTGGCTGTCAAGTACCTCGGAGCGACGTGAGTCTCGCGCCGAGGGAGCAGCAATGCCAACAATTAAAACGCACCGTTTAAAATATTTACAAATTTTAAAAGAACAATGTGGCAATCAATATGTTTAGTGCCCGAGGGCGAAAGGGAAAGATAGAGAGCCCCCGGCTTCCGCCTCAGGGGTGAGAGTAATCAAATCTCACAAAACCAAAAATCAAACAAAACAGGTTTATTTTAACAATATCAGTGATTGTGCATAAACTTGAAATATTTCCAGATTCATAGCATGATTAACATATATCGGAATAAGTTGTGTAGTAGTGCAAGGCTAATGCACTGAAAGTAACAAAACCACTTCATGTGTTAATACAGCTGTGGTTCCAGATTAAACACGTGGAATAATAAATAACCTGTAAGGGACGTTGCTCAGACAAAACATTTTCTACGTGCACAAATTTGTTTTATGAATTAACACATGCACACAAATGATTTCTCTCAATCAGAAATAGTGAAGATTGGCACACTATAACATTAGCTTGTCACTCCAGCTACCGCAATAAAGCTGAATATATTCAGATTGAAAAGGGTGGCATACAACTCTGTGTTTGCAAAACTGTCCCAATCATATTATCTTTAAAGAAGCTTTGGCCTCGTCTTCTGGCCTCGTCTTCTGTCAACAGTCTCACAATATGGCTGCGAAGCCATGATTTTGTTATAAAGTTGTATTCATATATCTTGATTCAAATGAGAAAAACACATGAATTATTTAACAACCTTTAACCCTTTGGATGCTCATGACGAGCTCAGCTCGTCATGATGCACAGTTGAGCTGTGCTGATGACGAGCTGAGCTCGTCATGACACCAGCAAAATGGTAATTTTCAGCACAGGGGGGGGAGAAACGCCTAGAAGCCAAGTTAAAGAACTCCTAACCCCTGAATATTGTAGCACTTGCAGGCAGAGTCCTTGTCTCTTCCCCGTGTAACACAAAACTCTTGGAATGCAGGCTTAGACAAGTAATCATTGTGTTGCTGTGTCTATTTTCATTTTCCCTGCACAGTGCCCACTTTTTGTTTTGGCATTCTTTATGAGAAAGTGGGTGTTCTGCGTTGATCACTGTCACACGCAGAAACAAGTGGACCGTGCTTGCATTTGTAGGAGTAGTATTCGCTGAATGAACTTCGAAGGTATTCTGAAACAAGCATTGGCAGAGCCAACACTTATTGCTTGCATTTTAAGTCATAATTAAGATGTTAAGATGTTTTAAAAAGGCCTCCTGGAGTGGAAAAACAACAACAAAAAAACGGAATGGTTTCTTTAAACAATGCATCTATGAGATAACTTAACCTGTGATGGTTCAGAGTAGTACCGTTGAGATGTAAAATTGTGTCTTATGCATTACATTGCTAGCACTGCAAAGGTAGGAAGTGGAATGATTTACCAAAAAGCCAATAGCATGAGGTGAAAGGGTTTATATGTCTTTAGAATGGAGCCAAATACGTCTTTATGGGTATGTTAAAAAATTAGTCCTAAAAGGGCTCTCAAACAACTGTGCTGGCACGTCAGACCTGTGCTTTTTTGTTTTGAGTTTTGAGGTTATTGTAGCAAAAACAGTGGGACATTTTTAATAACCATTCTTCTATCCATACATTTGAAATATAAATTATTTGTAACACTGCAAAGACCTTCTCCTGAGCCATATTCTGCCTTCTCTTCAGAGGTCATAAGCACTATGTAAATACATTTACAAATACAATTACAATTACTCTAAAACAATAGACACTAAATATTCTCAAACTGTGCCCTTATATTGCAACTGTTATGCCTCGATATATGGTGCTGTTCTCCTTTCTCCCTGAGCTGGTTCACTTTTGGCAGCCCCATGCCTATGCGATACCCTTTCGCCATATTACAAGGGTATCTATGCTCTCTAAACCATAGATATTGTACTGCAAGGGGTCCCTTTTAGTAGACACACTTTGCTTTAAGGACTTTCCTAAAAGCAGCACACATGGAAAGTAGGAAAATCGATAAGACGTTGAATTTTGGCATAAATCCCTGTCTACGATTCTTTCTTTATATGGATTTGAATCAAATCTCATGCGTGGCTGTATGGGAACGCTCATGCAACACCCATGGAACTCTCCGTTGACACAAAGCTAAGCAATACGGTGCCTTGCATAACTTTGTGTTACTTTTGGATACTATCTACTGCAAATCTAGATTCGCTTTGGATTTCAAATCTTACCTTCACACTTTGTATCGGTTTTGCATTACAAAAGTAACACAAACCCCACACAAAGTGATAGTAAATTTGAGTATCAATCATTGTGCAGCAGCTTAAACTGTGTATAATACAATTTTAAGATAATGACTTACATAGTCACAGTGCTCTCTGTTAGAGGCTGGGATCTATCAGCAATATAAACACAGAAGCCACCATTACCAACTGCACTACCAGGTTTAGTTCTGTGAATCAATGATCACACACAGACATTGTCAGTGATTGCATTAACAAACTGAGATGTCATAAGGAAAAATAGAACATTTCACAGTGATTAGTCTACCTTGCATCGATTTTCCTTTAAGAATTGTGCTTATTTTATATGCAATTAACTGAAGGCACTGGCTCCCAGTCGACAAAAGAATCTCCTCCAAGCTCCTGATCCACACACACAAGGTACTCCACAAGACCGGCCCAGCCTACCTCAACAGTCGACTCTCCTTCTACGTACTCAACAGGAAACTCCATTCCGCAGACCTCGCCCTGGCTACCGTCCGACGCATCCGTAGAACTACAGCCAGAGGCAGATCCTTCTCCCACCACACCGCCAAGACCTGGAACACCCTCCCCCTTATCCTACGACAAACCAAATACCTTCTAACCTTCAGGAGACAACTCAAGACCTGGCTGTTCGACCAGTAGCAGCAGCACCCCCCCTCTCCCCTCCCCCAATGCCTTGGAACCCTTGCGGGATTGTAGTGCGCTTTACAAATTATTTGATTGAATCATTGAAGGTGAAAAAAATAAGACACCTACAGAATATTTTATTCTTTTTGGCAACCTTTTTTACATCACCACAGCACTCAGGGCCAAAGTTCCCATCAATTAATCAATCAATCAATCAGTCATGTGTAAAGCGCAGCAAATCACCCATGAGGGTCTCAAGGCGAGGAGGTGCTAGCTGCTGCGTGGTGATCTGATCATTTGAAAAACCAGGTCTTGAGTACTTTTCTCATTGCTGTTGCAATGAGGCGGTTCTGTGGTGCAGGGCAAGGTTGGTCCAAGCCTTGGCCACCAGATGTGAGAACGAGTATCCTCCGCTGTTGACTCTGCGGATCCGTGGTGCGGGGTCTGCTGGGAAGAGGGAGGCAGATTGTAGGTGTCTGGTCAGTTTGTGGAAGGTCATGCATTTGTTGATGTTAGGTATTTTAATTGCCTCATGTAAATATAGACAGCATGGAAGTGTGTCAAATAAACAAAGTCACACTTCCAGGCACATTTCTTTTACAAGTACTTGTTGAGACATTTGCTCTCCCCTGGGTATACTGCCATGAACCCCCAGGGGCAGTACGCCCTACAGTTTGAAGAACATTAACATAGTCTGACACGATAGAGCAAATATACATTTCATGGCAGGTTACAACCAAGAAACGTGCATTCTATTGAATAAAATCTTTGAACAGCTGTTCATGTGCCTTGCTGCTGTCTAGAGCACCTGTTGTTCTAACCAGTCAACTTAGAATCTGTGCAAATGTTGAATCTTGTAGATGTTGTTTTGAATGTTACTGTTGCAATGCACCACTTTTAGAATTAGAAAAAAGGTTACCATGAATTTACAAACCACTAGAAGCTAATATCAAACGCAGAAAAAGTATTCAAGACAACCAGATTTTAGGTGGCAGTGGTTTTATCCACCTTGCTGCAGCTTATCACTCACCTATACATTTAGCAAGACCCCTGCCACCAAATTTGAATAAAAGGAGAAGTGAGATGAGTTTGGTGTTTGGAAGGTACCAGTGAATTCCCAGTGCAGCACTTGAAAGCAGGCCAGTGATTGAGGTTGCACTCCAGCATCTAGCACAAAATCAAAGGCTAGCTGCTTCGACTAAGGTCATGTAAAGTTGCAACCTTTTTCTCATATGAACTTCCTTTAATTTTTGTGAATGCTATGATTCTTTCCGTTGTTAACACGGCTATCAGCATGTGGACCTCACTATGCTCAGGTTACAAAAACATTGCGCAACCATAACATCGCTGACTACCTGAAAACCCTGGTGTTTGGGGAGTGTGTTCTGGCCACCCTTAAGGCCCAGGCTATGATGTGCCAACACAGATGCAGACAGTGTGGTCCTAAATGAGCAGGTTGAAGCTGTACTATGGCATCTCCAGCCTGTTTTTGTGATCCCCACCATATGGTCCAAGGGACCCTCCAGGACTCCACAGGTGCCTCCCGCTACCAGTGGAGTGTTAATTCCAACCCATCACCAGGATGGAGAACAGTTTATCTCCTCACTCTGACCACCAAGGAAGGAGTGCTTGCCTAGGCACACATACCACAAGGCACACACTCTAGTGTTGCAATGAAATCCACCATTCTCAAGGTAACCACTTTAAGCGAGTGAGGGAACAGTTGTTACAGAGCGATCACACAGCCCCTTCCCTTCTATGAAAGTACAAAACAAAACAATAGCCGGGCAGTTTGAATTTACGTAGTAGTACACAGCCTAGTATAATAAATTGCTAGGTTGGACAACCGTTTGTATTGATTGACTTTTTAGTTTTATAAAATATTTTTAAGATTTTTTGGCATCAAAAAATACAACACAACATTTATGAAGATACACAAATACATAATCAGTGAATCGAAAAGAAAATATCAAACACAGTACATAAACAAGAAGATTGTCACAAATAATTAACATGGACAACTGTGATAGGCCTCAGGTCAATCAAGGCTGTGTACTACTACGTAAATTCAAACTGCCCGGCTATTGTTTTGTTTTGTGCATAATAGTGGTCCAGGCCGGTCAGTGACAGGACCCAAGCCTTTCCCAGTTTCCCTTCTATGAAAGTAGGCAGGGTGCTTTAGTGTTGTGCTTTCTGAATGCAGCCTGGTGTGCTGAATTGAAATGTAAGTGGAAGAATCTGATTAACCCCTTCCATGCTCATGACGAGCTGAGCTCGTCATGCAGTACAGTGCTCCTGTGCTCATGACGAGCTGAGCTCGTCATGACCACACCCGTTTTTATTGCTGTCCAGCACAGCAGAGGAATCTCTCAAGCAGCGATGTGGTTAACTAAAGCATGCAACATACATTTTCCAGCTGCTGTCTGTTGACCACCATCTTAGCACATCAGCACAGTGAATACTATGGCTTAAACTCCTCTGTTCATGGAATAAGTGTTGAACGTTTAAATGCTTATCAAATAACAAGGTTGGTCATGTACTTGCGGGAATTAATCCTATTAGGTACAGATCTATGGCAATGTTTCCCATTAAAGCACATTTAACGCTGGGCCTCAGGCTTTCATATGTTCACACAACAACAGCTCAAACACCACAGCATGAATGCAGATATTGTCATCACAAGTGGACTAGCTTCATGAAATTACAGTGCAGCAAAATGAAATAATAACAGTGTAAGTCACTCCTGTACCTACAAAGAAAAGAAAGTATCATGGCAACAACAACAATATTTCTCAAGCTAATGATAGCTTCTTGTGAGGTGAGAACAATGCAAAAAATTGACTTTATTCTCTCTTTTTTTTAGGCAAACCAGGGAACAGGAAACACCGCCTGACTTCTTTTACTTCTCAGATTATGAGAGGCACAATGCAGAAATAGCAGCTTTTCATCTGGACAGGTGATTGCAAGCATACAGAACCTACCACTATTGATGTTTTTTTAGAGCTACTCTACAGCACACTTGCTTTGCTGGATTGTGTAGAGTGTAATAAATATAGTTTTTAACAGTGCTATCCTCCCTAAATTCAAGAGAGCCGAATTCAAGCCAGATTCTTAATATATCAGTGTCAAATAAATTTACATAAATGCATGTAGATTGAGCCCCTTTACTAAGTCCTGATTATCCTGAAATCTGGCACGAATTACGGCCTCTTGGATGTACATTGACTGTGATTGATGTATAAAGTACTTATTATAATGCATTTATAGATTTATTTTCTTTTATTCCAATAACTTGAATTGCCTTTGACAAGCAAAATACATGTTGTTTTGGCAAAGGATGTCACTGTAGTCTTATAGTCTTCTCTAACCCTCTGTTTTTTCAGTTTACTGATGATAGTTCGTTTTAAATATTCTGCTGGAGCTGGGCATCAATTCTTAAGAGGAGATTTGTTTGAAAGGGTGATCCTTGTTCTTGGTACTACTCACTTTAATGAAATCTGGTCTGGCTTTATTTGATCAGAGATCATTTTATTTCTTTCAGAAGTATGCCTGGTCATAAAACTGTTAATGGCATGAAAGTTGGGACCCCCTCTAATGTTACTTCAATGGTCGGGGAAAGAGGGGAAAGACAAAATACTAACAAAAAATAAATTCCCCCTTGACCTCAAAAATTACAATGGTATAAATCCAACATTGTGACTCAAATACTTTAGTACAATAGGGCAAACAACAAGAAAGAGTTTTTTTATAACTTTATCATTTTATTCTTTTTTTCTTTTTAGTTGTATTTCTTAGTACAAAAATAGTTTTTCCATTTGTCAATTTATCATCTCAGTTCATCTGTTTTATCAAAAAACACATAATATGAAACACATCATTTTGTAATCTCGTCTATAAAATACTGGTTTTATGCAGGGAAAACAATAAACAAAACAGTCAACACTCTCACAAAAACAACCATTCCTTATTCATCATACATGCAACATTCATTCTTAGATTCTGCGTCTGAGGGATCGCAGATGGACGTGCAATTGATACGCAAGGACTGCGTATCAATTGCACGTCCATCTGCGATCCCTCAGACGCAGAATCTAAGAATGAATGTTGCATGTATGATGAATAAGGAATGGTTGTTTTTGTGAGAGTGTTGACTGTTTTGTTTATTGTTTTCCCTGCATAAAACCAGTATTTTATAGACGAGATTACAAAATGATGTGTTTCATATTATGTGTTTTTTGATAAAACAGATGAACTGAGATGATAAATTGACAAATGGAAAAACTATTTTTGTACTAAGAAATACAACTAAAAAGAAAAAAAGAATAAAATGATAAAGTTATAAAAAAACTCTTTCTTGTTGTTTGCCCTATTGTACTAAAGTATTTGAGTCACAATGTTGGATTTATACCATTGTAATTTTTGAGGTCAAGGGGGAATTTATTTTTTGTTAGTCATAAAACTGTTAATACCTTTGTTCATTGAGTCATTCTCTAAGATGCAGATTTCAATATTGTTAGCCCATATTTGGGAATTGAGGTTTCTTAGTTCAAATATCTGGACTAATGGAGGACATGCATCACTTGAAGGGTTAGAGGGCAAACCCCTGTTGGATGATGCCCAAGACCATACATCTGGTTGATTTGCCTTAATTAATTCAAATTTGTTTGCTCCAAACTTAGATTAATGAACTGATATTGTCGAAAAATCCTCAGATCCTTTATATTAGTGTTTCTTGATTCACAACTTCACATGTCACAAAAGGATCATGGAGTATCAGAGACTGTTGTTCCTTCTAAACCATAAGTCTTGATTATTTTGTCCTTTCTGTGTTTATCCTCCCTTCTTTGCACTGAAGGCATACTAAACATTGCGTAGTAGATTATGATGAGCCAAGTATTCTTAGAAGGTTCAATAGTTCAAATCTCTTGGGGCTTTACCGCGCCCAGAGCCCGGACCCCTGGTTCGCTCTTCCCAAGCCATCACTTACTCTAGTGACACCTTGCTTGGACTTAGAATCCCCCTAGCCCCCCCCTGCAGCAACTCGATCTCACTCGCTGAAGGGCACTCTCGCTGCCTCTCATGCGCGTACAGCTTTAGCCCTGAGCCACCGCTGAAACCCAGCACCCTTAATATGGCCCTGCTAAACTGCAGATCCCTCCCAAAGCACCAAACGGAAATTAATCTGCTCCTGAAAGACTCCGATATTGAAATCTTATTTCTAACTGAAACATGGCTCACAGCAGGATCAGAGCCAGACATCGTTCAGTCACTCCCACTGGAATACCTGATTAAGTTCCACAACAGACCCGAAGGTATAGGCGGAGGAATCGCTGTCGTTTACAGAGACTACCTCTTATGTCAACTCAGAGATAGTCCTATACTTGACTGCGAAAATATCTTCTTCTCCGTGACTCGTCCACCCTCGCTCACCCTCTCGGGACTATTAGTATATCGTCCCCCTGGACCAATTCGTCACTTTAGCGAGTCACTCATTGACTCTGTCTCATCCCTGGCGTGTATGACACCGAATTTCACGATATTGGGAGATTTAAATCTCCATCTCGACGACTCCTCCAGCAAGCCGGCGATGGATCTCAAAGCCGACCTTGGCTCACTCAGCCTCGAATTGATTAATAACCTTCCCACTCATATCAAAGGGCATCTGTTGGATCCCGTGTTCTCCAACCTCCCGCATCTCACAACTAAGCCCCCCATCCCCCTTCCCTGGTCAGACCACTTCTTGGTCCCCTTCGAGCTACAGCTATCCACCAAACCTCTTGGTAAACCTCCCCCCCAACCCCCCGATCGCCCGTGGAAAAAACTGGACACCAACGCCTGGGCCCAGGTTCTTTCCTCCACCTCCCCCCTCCTGGAACATGACCCTTCTATTGCAGACATTCAACTACAGGATTGGATCCATCAATCCTTAGAAACCACTTTGCCACTCAAACAACTGCCTAGCAGGAACAAAACGACCAAATCACCCTGGTTCACCCAGGAACTTCGCACCCTAAAAAAGAGTTGTAAAAAACTCGAACGTGCTTGGAGGAAAACCTGGTCAACAGCCTCCAAAAACGAATACAGAGCCGCTATCAAGCTCTACAAAAATGCAATTAAATCTACTCAGGCCACCTTCTTCGAAGGAAAGATTGCTGCAGCGGCCAACTCTGCGAAGGAAACATACCGGATAGTACGGCTCCTTACTAAAATCCAGGACCCCCCCCCAGACCCTGAAGGCGTGAGATGTAATCAAATGGCCAACTTCTTCTCCGCAAAAATTGATGAAATACTTACTTCACTTCCCGTACCCTCCGCTCCTCTCCACTCCACCCCACCTCCCCTTCACCTGGAGGCTCCGTACCTGCGAGCCTTTGACCAGATCTCCACGGAGACGTTTTTAGACACCATGCAAACTGTAAAAAGTGGCTCACCTGCTGATCCTGCTCCCATCAGCAAGCTTAAACTGGTCGCCCCTATTGTAGCTCAACCCTTCACCAATCTCATAAATGCCTCCTTTAGGAAGGGCGCCGTTCCAGCCAATTGGAAAAAGGCCACTGTCAAAGCCCTCCTGATAAAACCCCACCTGGACCCCTCGGACCCCTCCAACTTCAGGCCGATTTCACTCCTACCAGGGATCAGTAAAGTGGCTGAACGAATAGCTAACCAGCAGCTATCCACTTTTCTGGAGTCCAATCACTTATTACGTGACTCCCAGACCGGCTTCAGACCGGGGCAAGGCACCGACACCGCCCTGCTAGCAGTTGTCGAAGAGGCGAGAGCCATCATAGACGTAGGAGGATCAGTGGCAGTGATCCTCCTCGATCTAAGTGCCGCCTTCGACACGGTGGACCACGCCATCTTGGTCCACCGGCTGAGTCGAGTGGGAATCACTGACTCTGCCCTCGCGTGGATTAAATCCTTCCTCGAGGGTAGATCTTTTCAGGTGTCAGACGGCTTTTCCTCGTCCAAATCCCTGACCATGCAGTGTGGGGTCCCCCAGGGCTCCTCCCTCAGCCCCACACTTTTTAATGTTTATATGTCCCCCCTCGAAGACGTTATCACTCCCTTTGGTGTCAAGACAGTGATGTACGCTGATGACACTCAGCTGGTGGTGTCCATCAACCACTCAAACACCAGCCTAGAAAACCTCGCCAGTTGTCTCGAAGGGATCTCACAATGGATGTCGGACTCAAGACTCAAGCTCAACGGCGATAAATCCGAGATCCTTTTCCTGGGCAACCAAAATAAATTACCTGCAAACCTTTCATGGCCACCCTGCATGGGCACCTACCCAACTCCCAAAACCGAGGTCAAAAGTCTAGGTATCTGGCTCGACCAGGACCTTAACTTCAAAACCCAGGCCAGGAAAACATCAGGGACCTGCTTTGGCCTAATCCGTATGGCCCGTAAGATCCTCCACCTGATCCCTTTCCAGTCCAGGAAGTTACTGATGCAGGGACTGGTCAACTCAAGACTAGATTACGGTAACATCCTGTACCTGGGAGCCCCTGCATCAGTCATTCAAAAACTTCAGGTGGCCCAAAACGCCGCAGCTCGAGTCCTTACGGGAACCAAAGCACGGAGCTCGGCAAAACCTGCCCTCAAAAGCCTACACTGGCTCCCAATGAAGGAGTGCATCACATTCAAGACGCTCTGCATAGCGCACAAAATCCTGCATGATAAGGGCCCCCCAATACTCAGATCCCTGATGAAACCACACCAATCTAACAAACACCTAAGATCTGACTCACTTGCCCTGGCCTCCATCCTTAACCACTTGGATGCTATGGTGCTTCTTGCACTTCAATGTAATTTCCATTGAAATCAATGGAAACTCCATGACGAGTTACCCTTGTCATTAGCGGCGAAGAGGCTAGAATAAAAAAGGCAAGATCTGGCGGCCGCAGGTTCGCCTACAACGCTCCAAAGCTCTGGAACACCCTCCCACTAGCCATGAGGAGTGATCATAATCTACTCTCCTTCCGAAAAAAATTAAAAACTTGGCTCTTTCCCTAAAAACCTTCCTGTTCTGACCCCTTTTGGAATAAACTAGGTCCTCTCAGCGCTGGGATGCCCAAGGGTAGCTATGTGCTCTATAAATCCACTTCCAACTTCAAACTTCCAACTTCCAAGTGGTGCATGCATTGAATAATCTTGGGAACTGTGGAGGTAGGGTTTGGAATAACTCCTTGGTACCACAACTCTACACAGCTCAGTTGGTAGATTTAGGTTATGACTCCAATGTGTGCACAAACTTAGTTGGTAGATTTGACACTTTAGTATTGAGAGCTAGTCTGGTGATCTCTGCTTCCTAATTAGTCTTTAATGATGGTGGAGTTGTCTATAATTTGCGTTGAGCCATGACATGGTGAGATGCTTTGGAACCGCAGCTTTTGTTTTTAGTTATTTTGTTTGCAACAAATGCATGTGACATTTATTGGTACTATTGGGTTTAGCATGATTTAATCTTTTCAGCTTTGTTGATTTGGAGAACGTAGTAAAGATTTTACTTGACTAGTTGTTTGCCTCACTGATGTTTTTTAAAAATGGCAATCTTTTAACTCACTCGATTGCTTTGGGCACCCCAGCCTGTGTACTTTACTTTTTCCTGGACATTCATAGTTTTTGGCCATTGCAACTGGTGCTTTAGTTTTCTGCTTCTTGTTTTAAGTTTGATGCAACTTCTTTTGTAGCAGTTATTTGTTTTAGACTCTGGTTTAATCTTAATCTATTTTACAGGACCAACTTTGGCTAAAGTGGCTGGGAATTTGCTAACAGGGTGTCTAGGATTTTTTCTCGGTTTGTTGCCTTATGGGATTTGTTCAGATTATTATGAACGTCTTTTTTGGGTTATGACATAGTTGAACTATTTGCATTCTGGTGGTTTTATGTGTATGTGTATGATATTTATTTAATATTATGACGTAGATGTTAGATCAACCATTTACCTGACTATATGTAGGGTTGTATCTCTAGGTTTATTATACCATTGTTCTATATAAATACAGGGTCTAGACCAGCTATAAAGATTGAAATCCTGATTATTTGGTTAAAGCCCATTGTCACAGATGTTTGGGCCTGTCCACTCAGAATTTGAAGTAACCCATTATTAGCGGTCCCAACAGCAATGTTTGCAGATATAGTGCTAGTTCAATGATTTTGCCAAGAAATATCTTGCCATGGTTTGGTGTCCATAAAGGCATAGTCATAGCAAACATTGTGTTGGATTTAGGGACAGCAATGCATTCAAATAATGTATATGTTGAGTCCCACGACATGATGCCTGTGATCTTGTACACAAGCCCCACTTATCCTCCCCACATTTTCAATTTTTAAAATAATATGGAATCACTAGGTATTTTGAGGGTAAAGATAATATTAACAATTTTCACCCAATGAGAGAATACAGGATTTACTATTGCTAATAAAGTCATTAGTGTAAGATTTCAGATTACCAAATGGAGGTGGGAGTGAAATGTGTGAAGGCATACAAAAATGTAAAAAACAGTGCCTTGTTAAGGAACTATAGTTAAAGGTGAAAAAGTGAATTTACCCCTGTTAGCTACAGCACTCAGCATCAGGGTTTTCCTCAGAGAACGGTGTTTACAGAATAAACGCAGCATTCAAATAATATTAAAGTCAAATCAGTAAAACTCTCAAACTAACTTATGAAAAAGAAAAAAGATGAAATGAACAAAACAAGACTGAAATGACACAAACCAGCAGTGGCATTAGAGAAAGATTGAGAAAATGTTTTCGAAAATATTAAAAAGCACAAAGAAATATCCAAGTAGCAATATTCATCAGTGGGCTTTTTCATGCCAATTGTGATAGGGGGAGAGTCAGACAGAAGCCATAATGTTCCAGTGGGATGAAGTAGGATGCTGTGACCAACACATTGACAGCTACAACTTTTAAAAACAAATATGTCTTGTATGTCTTGTATTAAACTGATAGTAATATACTTTTGTAACAAATATCTAACTGCTTTTTGGCATGTTTAATTTGCAATATAAATTCAACTTTTCTGCTTCATGATTGCAAAAATCCAATCTCTTTCATATGATAGAGCAACATACCAAGGATTTAAGCAGTTTGTGGGAAGAGTTATGGTGTGACCATGTGTTTTAATGACTAAAGTACTCTTTGGTATTCATTATAAAGAAAATGCAAGTCACCTTGGAGTTCTTTGAGCCTCGTTCCTCTATATGCCATAAGACTCCTTGGTGACTTACAGCATCCTTATAATATAAATATATGAAGATTAGTAATTAAATACTATTAGTCTCTACCTGTATTTTAATGCATTTATTTACTACTAACTTTAAACTACATTGAATATACTTTGTCTCGTCTTTAAAACCTTGAACATTAAGAAATGCCTCACTAGGAGTTTTACATTATTTTCAAACTTTGCACTGTAGAGTGTACGTTTAATTTACATCGTTGGGTAGTGTGGTGTTTTTGTCATTGGCCATTATTTCTGTTGTAGATAATGTAGGCTGTGGAGGCTGTCACGGATGAATGCCTAAAGGTCTTGTTAAGGAAGGGCTTTCTCTTCTTTCTTCAAAGTTACCTATGCATGGATTAATTTGTATATGTTAAATGAAAGGTTTCCAAAATGCTGAGATCAGGACTAACCTGACACATAAAACTGGAAAAGGTAATAATGTGTAAATAAAGGCCTCTACTTTGTGCAGCAGCCCAAACCCCAGAAACAGAGTGATTCACATCCTTTTGTTTATTAAGCTACTATAAGATGCTGTACATCTTAATTTTCACTAAATGTCATTAACCTCTAAACATTGTTGAAAAAATATACCTTTTTTTCTATTATTCCTAGGATCCTAGATTTCCGTCGTGTTCCACCAGTTGCAGGTAGATTGGTCAACATGACAAAAGAAATCAGGGACGTTACTCGTGACAAGAAGCTGTGGCGGACATTCTTCCTCTCACCAGGTATTATTGGAAAAAAGCTTTCTTTCATTATACTTACATCTTAGTTGCTTGTGTCTGGGATTTCCCAACATTCCTGAGCAATTTATTCAGTTTTGCACTTCAGTTACCTTGCCTGTGAGACAATATGTTGCCCATCATATATGGAGGAAAGATGGCTATTCTATGTTTCTTTAGAAATAGGTGTTATATATCATTAGTTTCCATGTTCTGCTATTATGTCTTGATGAAATTAAAGAACACATAGGTATCTAATGAAAGAGTATCAATACTCTTAAACTGGAAGTAGTACAGACAGCCCCCTTGTGTGTCCTTTACTCCACTTTACACGTCCTGTCCATCATGACCATCATCGGCAAACATTTTATTATTGCATTTCAGAGGTTAATAAATATGTATTCCTTTTTTTAAAACACTTTTTATTGATTTTAGGTAGATATCATCTAGAAATGGAAATAAATTCCTAACAAATTAGAGACAAATTTTTGTCGTTACAGTTCTGTACATTGATAGTTGTTTACCGAACCATAAAATCTTCAATACTGTGCATTTGTGAAAATAAACTGAATAACTCTCATTCCATATGTAGACACTCTATCATCCTATTGGATCACCTTGATTTCACGAGTCCAGAGTGCTGTCTCCTTTGCTACATATTTTATTAAATTTATCCAAACATCCTCTTCTCTGGTAGATCATCCTTTTGCTTCCATTCGCCAGTCTATGTTGCTGTGCCACCATTCCCCGGGGGATTATTGGAAGGCCCTATTTCTGAGATATGTGTTCCATGCTACTACCAATTCCAAAAGTGTGAATAGTGTTAGAAAGTGAGTTTTCTGGTTAACAGAGCATTCACCCTTTGCAACCAGGAGCCACAGTCCTAGTCAGAGTAAGTTAGAGACACAACTTAAATTAATCTGTACTTACTCTCTTGTAGCTTGGCAGAAAACAGTCAGGCTTAACTTAAGAGGCAATATTTAAAGTCTTTGTGCAGACCTTAATTACAGTAATACAATCAAAACACCATAAAAAGTTTAGAAACAAAGAAAATATTTATCTGAGTAAAACTAGACCAAAATTACAAACATCTAATAAATAGTACTTGAGATACACATTTTTAAAGAATAAATGTAAAAACAGTGCTTAGAAGTCACTAGCAGTTGGAATGTTACTTGAGGTCGTAAGGGACTGGTACAAATCCAAAGTTCAGGCCGACCACGATTTAGGGCAGGCCAGCTACAGAAACCATGCAGGATCCGCTGAAAAAGTACCTTGTATATAGAGCAAAGCATCGAAGTCGAGCACACGATGAGCTGTAATTTTACTTGCAGTCAGATCACTGCATCAGAAATGAGCCTTACAGACGGACTAAAATATTTGGCGCTGCATCTTCATCGAGCCTGGCAGACACTGTTGAAGAATCGCTGCTGCGTCGTAGTCCGACCTCGCAGCCGGGACCCGCATCTTCGTCGATTCGGCACTGCTTTGGTGTGTGGGAGCGATCCATTGGTTTATCTCACGCAGTTGGGTTGATGCACCGTTTTTTGCATTAAAACAGCTGTACTACTCATTTCTGAGTCCCAGGACAAGAGGGGTGCATCTCAGGTAAGGGTTGGGCTCACAGGTGACAGAGTCCAGCATTACCAGCAGAGTTGCAAGAAGTATTTTGTGTCCCAGAGACTTCAGAAAACAGGAGGCAGGCCAGCAAGCCCTTGCAGAATCTTGGGTTCAAGGATGAAGAGAGCAGGTCCTGTCCTTCTCCATCCCTGCCACGCGTCAGCAGGCATTAGGCCAACACAGCAGAGCAGGTTCCAAAGTGACAGTCCCTCCTTTAACCCAGCAATCAGCAGGTCAACACAGGTAGCAAATTCGCAGTCCTCCCTACAGCACAGCAACTCTTCTTCCAGGCAGAATGTCCTTGGTTACAGTAGAGTTATGTGGTGGTTCCAGGGGTCCAATACTTACACCCAAATGTGCTTTTGAAGTGGGGGAGACATCAAAGATGCCTTGGAAGAACACAAGGTCCCTGCCTTTCCTGGCCTGGCTCTTGAGTCACTACAGGGGGATATTCAGCTCTTTGTGTGGGGAGAGGCCCAGCCCTATTTAGGTGCAAGTGTCAGCTCTTTCCTCCCATCAGGATGCAAATGTCACTCCCCTTTAGCTTTTGTGTGATTGTCTAGAGGGATTGCATGAAGCCCAGTTGTCACTCAGCCCAGATGTGTATTCAGAGACAGTCAGAGGCACAGATGGTGAAAGTAAGAAAATGCCCACTTTCTAAAAGCAGCATTTTCCGCCTTACACATTAAAATCCTACTTCACCATAAGTTGTAATTTTAAATTGAGTCCAGAGACACCAAACTTCACAATTCTATCTCTTCCCAATTGGAAATTACATTTAAAAGAGGTTTTAAGGCAATCCCAATGTTAAACTATGGGAGAGATAGGCCTAGCAGTAGTGAAAAACAAATGTAGCAATTTTTCACTACTGGGGCATGTAAAGCTCAAAAGTACATGTCCTACATTTTAAATACACTACACCCTGCCCATAGGGCTGCCTAGGGCCTACCTTAGGGATGTCTTATATTTAATCAATGGAAAAGCTTGGACCTGGCAAGTAGGTTAACTTGCAAGGTCGAAATAGCAGTTTAAACTACACACACAGGCGCTGCAGTGGCAGGCTTGAGCCATGTTTAATAGGCTACTGAGTGGGTGGCACAATCAGTGAAGCAGATCCACTATTAGCATTTGATTTACAGGCCTTGGGCACATATGGTACTCTCTACTAGGGACTTATAGGTAAATTAAATACACCAATTGTGGATAAGCCAATGTTTCCAGGATTTGCGTACAGACCACATGCACATTAGCACTGGTTAGAAATGGTAAAACACCCCAAATCCTTTTGCAAAATCCTTAAGCCCGCAAAACAGGAGGTCAGAAGGTAAAATGTCAGGTGAACCAACGTCAAGGATGCTAGGTCTAACAAATTGTATATTATGTATAGAGGTAACCAGTTCCTCCAATAATCCCAGATAAGTCAGCGTTGATTACATTACCTGCAGAGTCCAACTCTTTGGCATCACTGTCCCAGTAGTAGTCTCCAACAACTTTGATTCTTGGGCAGAGCCACATTCTATGAAAGAATGTGCTTTGCTACCAACACACCCACAGGTGCTGTGTCCTGGGACAGTAGACCCTATGTAGGACTTTAATTTGTGTGTCTAAAGCTCTCCCTATTAGCTACCTCTTGTAGTTGGATTTTGGTCTCTTGCCAATCATCACAATCCAAATTTCCAAATTTTTCTTCCTATTAAGTTTCTTGCTTTGTGAGTGTGTGAGTGTGTGGGAACCATTCTGTGTACTTTTTCACATGCCAATGAGGCTATCTTGGATTTATATAATCAGTTAGCAGATGATTTCCTAGTAAGTTTAATCATGTATGTTTGCCTTCCATAGGCCCAACATATTTACTGATAGCATGACATAATTAGACATTATTGGTGATTGTTTGACCTGTCATCCTTAGGGTGGTCTTCCCCCAGGGTTTTGCTTTTTACTGCCTTTTCTGCTGATTCTTTGTGTTGTTCTTATGACTCTGAGCACCCTCCCACTGTTAACCTGTGAGCATGTGATTCTATCTGAAACATGGTGACATTGGTGAATACCTGATTGGCATATTTGATCTACAAGTACGTCCCTTGTAAAGTGGTATCACATATTCACATGGCCTGTAAGTCAAATGCTACTAGTGGGCCTACAGCACTGATTGTGCCACCCACATACGAAGCCTTTCAAACCTGTCTCAGGCCTGCCACTGCAGGAACTGTGTGTGCAGTGTCACTTTGAATTGACATTTAAACCCTTTTACTTGTCAAGCCTTAAACCCATCTTTTATTACTTATAGGTCACCCCTATGGGAGGCCATAAGTAACCCTAAGGGCAGGGTGCATGTAAGTAAAAGGTAAGACGTGTGTGTTTAATCTTTACATGTCCTGGTAGTGACAACCCCCAAAATGTTTTTTTTTTACTACAGTGAGGACTACCTCTCGCTTAGGCTAGCACTGGACATTTCTTAAAACACTTTTAAGCTGTAATTCAGAATCAGAGAGGAGTAGCTCTTTCAAGCTTCATATCTTTGGAAGGGTAATGATAAATCCTACTTACTGGTAAAATTGGATTTAACATTACTGTTTTAGAAATGCCACTTTAAGAAATGGGACATTTCTCTGCAATTACTGCTTTGTGTGCCCGACAGCCTGTCTTTAATACACATCTGGGGTGGATGACAGGTATACTTTGTGCATTCCCTCTAGACAGTCACAACACAGGAAGGATATGTGTGTCTGAATATCCATCTGCATATATATGCACTCTGATGGCCTTGCCTAGGCAGGATGAAAGGTAGGGGCTAACACTTCACTGGAATAGACAGAGTCCTGTCCCCCAACAAAGGACTGATGACGCCCCCTGATAGCCTGGCAGACAGAACTGTGTTGAGAGGGATATGTGTGCTCTTCAGAGAGCTGCTTAGAAATCACCCCCACATCAAAGACACTATTGGGTATAAGCACTGGTTTTCTGACCCCTAAAATCAGACACCACTGGACGTGAAACTGAAGCTCTGCAAGAAGAACTCCTGTGCTGCTTAAAGGGCCCAACTAGACTGCTGATCTTGAAGGCCTGCTTTTCTGCTTGTTCCCCTACTGCCTCCTGCTGTCTTACTCTGCTGAAGGAGAGGTGGATGCTGCCTTCACTCCAATTGATCTTCAAGGGATTGTTGGCTCAGGGATATCAATGTCTCTGTCCCTACTAATGTGCCTGGCTCACTTGAAGTAGCCCAGATACTTGTAACATGGATTCCCACGCATCTCCTGTTTGTGTGTAGCAGAACCAGTGCTTCGACTCAGTTGCAGGAGTAAAATCAGCACATCGCCTCAGAGCAACCTTTTTGCCTCCAGCAATCGAAGCATTGAACAGCGTATTGCAATGCCACCACTGCAGCTTGGTGAGATTGCAGCACCACCTTGACTGCATTACAGAATCTGACAAATCCCTCAATGCCTCTCAACTCCCTCCAGCACCTATCTCTGGAACTGGCACATCACCTTCACTGCATGGAGAAATTCCGCGCATCCTGCACCTGTGGGACTCAACATTCACGCATCTCGTTGTGTGTGACTAGGACAGGTTCTTTGTTCACTGGTGCAAGCGTGGGTCCTTTAGCTGGTCGGGGCTCCATCGTGGTCAGCCTGAACTTTGACTTTGCCCTAGTCCAACATGACCTACAGTAGCCTTTGCAGCGCTACTTGCTTCTAAGTGCTTTATTGCATTTCAAAATTCAAAATCTCAACTTCTATTCATTGGAGTCTTTTTATGGTGTATTCATTGTGGTGCTGTTATCTATCAATACCACACACACAAATCATGTACAGTTTTAAAGAATGTTTCTGGGACCCAGAAGGGGAGTCATGCAAATTATAGAGAAACCTAGGGAGCTCAATCATTTTCTAAAGGAATGACCTTTGCAACAGGGATATGGTAAGACTTTTCCAGTGGGCTGCCTTAGCCTTGAGTGGTCAAACAATGCTTCTAAACTCTGCTTATAGAATCTTTTTTTATCTCTCACTTAGGTAGTGAAACCCATATTTTTCTATCGTAAATGGGGACACCTGAATCAGTTTTACAGGCACCCAACCGATAATGTTTGTGTATTCCTTAAAAGTGTAATTCTCCCCATATCCGATTACACTTGTTTTGTGAATCGGGCCCCGTGTGTTTGCCTCAATCACAAATTGCATAAGCATGAGCGGATTTTGCGGATTGGCAATCCGCGAATTTTGCGGATTTGCGGATTCGCAATCCGCAAAATCCGCGAATTCCCGCGAATTTGCGGATTTTTTTTTTTTGTGTTCGCCCGTGTTTCTGCCAGTTCGCGAGGGTTTTTACAATTTCGCAATTTGCGAACTTACCTGTCGGGTCGCAAGTTTTGCGAACTTGTTGTTTCTACGTGTCCAGCCTGTTTGGGACACTCTTCTTCATCACTGCCACTCTCTGTCACCACTGCCACTCTCTGACTACTCATGCCACCCTCTGGCCCACCCATGCCACCCTCTGTTTCATCACCACACCCTCTGGTTGTCCAGTGTACATTATTTTCGGCAAAGCAAAGCACACCATCCCTGCCTCAAGTGACCTGAATTAATTTGGGGCTGATTAATGTGTCACAGAATATTTTTTTAGCTGGCACCTGCTTCCTTAGTGCGCCCTGATTAGTGATCTTTTGCACTTGCTAAGTGCTTTCATTGTTGCAAAATTAGTTACAACACCTGCCCTGCCCCAACTGACAATAATGAATTAGGGGCTGATTAATGGATTTTAACTTCCAGCCTGGCTCCTGCTTGTCTCCCTTAGCTGTAATTCAGGACCTTTGTGGCATATGTGTAACTATTCTGAGGTTCAGAGCAGGGTCACATAATAGTTTCAACTGGCAACTGAACTCTGGAGGGGCCCCTCAGGAAGCACTACAGGAAATGGCTACTAATGATGAGCCTGAACTTTTGAACCTGGTAAGTAGTTACTTTCAGTTTTGCTAAAATCGTATTTCTGCAATTTTGCACTTATTCGCGGGGCGCGAACTCACGCGAACAGTGCGAGCAGTGCGAGCAAAATCCGCTGCTCGCGGATTTGCGGATTTTGCGGGAGATTCGCGAATCTCGCGGATTGCGAATTTCCCGAAAATCCGCAAAATCCGCGAGCGGAACGGATTTTCCGCCCATGCTTAAGCTGGATGGGCTCCACTCCACCAGTCAATGGTTAAATCTGCCCTCTTCGTAGAACTGGGGTTTGGTATGCTCTTCAGCCCACCACTTCTACTTGACTATGTGTTAAATCAACATATTTGACCACCTCTGCCATTGATCATACTCGAGTGTAGTGGATATACCAAAAGCAGAGTCTGGACACCATGAGTAGAGCCAGCCATCCTTCATATCAAAGGTCGCCCTCTCTAGGTGGTCACCCTCCCTGAAGGAATTTGAGCAAACTCAGTGAGAAGAAAATTCAAAGTGGCAAAGTTCCTAGTCTACATACCTGTATTCCCAGGGGCGACATCAGTGACACTAGCTACAAATAAGGTAATATGTGGGAAGGTGGTCCTCAAAATGATGTTTGTGCAATCTTTGCTATCCCTTCTTTCTTGCCTCCTTCTCTATTCGTTCTTCTCATACCTTGGGAATCAAAAAAGATGTATGTAAAATAGTTGCCTATGAATGAAAGACGTTTTAATTGTCCTTTAAATGTAGGTTCATCACATGTACCAATACTGTACACGGTGGCATTGTTACCCCACATTGGCAATAAGTAAGCCAATGGTGTAAACGAACAGACAATATTGTACTGGTGACTACGGTATTATTTCCATTTCGATGGTCAGAAGCCCTTACATGATTCTCAGACAGAACATGCATGTTCTCCTCTGATGGAGTATTTGTCTTGTGATAGGTTCATCCTGCTGGATCTGTAATTCTTTAAGTTTCAGTTTATGTAAAAAAAAAGAGCTTTTTTCTGTCTCTATTGATACATGACCTATTTGTATGTTGTATTCTGAACTTTCTGTTCACTTCACTCGCCCTTGTGGAATCCAGCCCTGGGGCTTTTTTAGGGAGCGGTGGGGATAAAAGCAAGCAAAGTCCATCTCAAAGGTTTTTCTTTGTTTTTGTATTTTTATATCGCGCAAACTCAGCCTAAGGGCATTGAAGCGCTTTACAAGAGCACCCTATTTCCTTGCACATGGTATAATGGCCTATTTATGTATAGAGAGAACTTCCAAGTCCACCGCGTTGGGACTGGTGTAAATCTCACACCCAACATTTGTTGATTGCCTGTTTGAATCGCTGATCATTTCCTGATCTTGCCAAGTAAGCTAAGTGCGAAAAAAGCGAACAAAACAAATTACCATGAGCCTATCCATTGAAGAACTATTTTTCGAACAGACCGTACCCACATGGGTGGTGCTGGCTTTGTAGTGCATCAATGGACAACGAGAATAAATTGACCCAAAAACAATCATTTGGAGACCCACCTTCTCATCATAGACTTTTTGTATTTCTTAACAATGATTGAATAGCATCATGGCAAAGCTTCTCCGCATGCACCATTTCCATCTAAGCAAGTTAATGCCAATTTCAAGTTTCTGGTAATGTGGCAGCCGAGAGCCAATATTCCAATCAATAAACGTTGTTCTTCTGTAGGGCGCCTCTCTCATGTCTAATCCCCTGAAACACAAGCAGAATTGGGTCAATCAGTGCATTATGCTGCATACAGCCTCGAATCACTTTGCTTAGAAATGCACTTCCGAGCAAATTGTGAGCAAAACATAAGAAATGGAAATAGGTCAGTAATTATTTAAATTAGTTTAACAGCCTTTGTAGCTCTGTAGTCTAATTCTAGCGCGTGCACAAATGAATGGTAATTTTTTTTGGGCAAAAAGCAAGCCTGTTGAAAGATGTCAGCAGCAGTTTTAGGAATAATTGAAGCTGTCGCTTAAAAAAATCAATGTTATGTCGAATGAGCACTGGCTGTTTTCCACACATTAACTCATCCTGGGGGATTAGCGACATTCTCGGCGCACAAAGCGGAGCTAGCCCTATTATTGTCCTGTGCAGATGAGGTAAATGAGGGATCTTTTAATGTGTTCCATTAGTAAACATTATGGCCATGTTTTCAAAAGACTCATTGCTTCAAAACAGAATGTTTTGGGAGTAGGGCTCTTGGTAATTTTCCTTTGTATGTTCATAACTGTTTGATGAAATTGTATTTGCTATAATTCTACCTCTCTTTGAAAACGGTGCGGTTCCCTAGACTACATGATAACTCTGAAATTTGCAAAAGACCTATTGCCTGCAAGAGGATGTAAAAAATGCAACTCTGTACCACCTGCCACAGATCCAGTTTTACAGCATTGTAGGTAGGCTGTGATGTTTCAATTTTGAGAGGCTTGGGCATGTATCATCTTTGAATCCAAACAATATTGAGTCTCCTGTCCTCTCACCATGGATAAGAAATGATTGCATTGTGGATATATTGGGAATCAGGACAAAATCTGTAAGGATTTGTATGAGGCGATACATGTACTACAAGCTACCACTGCATGTGATGTATCACATGGCCATAGTCCTTGAGAGTGCTGTCAATTCTGTTAGAAGTCTTGTGATCATATGGCTAATGCGATAAAACATTTATTTAACATACTTTGATGGACATTGTTTTCAAAGAGATCTATGTACCTGGTGGAAAATCTGTGGTGTAGCAAGGCCCTAATGCATATAATGAATATCCCCACACTGTATCCTGATTTGGTTAAAAAAAAACAGTCATAATGGCGCATAATGGCCCTTCTACCCTCTGGAACTCAGTCCCAAAGCACCTAATACACCAATGCTCCTGTGGAACATTGGTGTATTAGGTGTATCATTGAACATCCAGCCTGTCACATGAACTGGAAACCTAGGCACTGGGATGAGAAAGCAACTGAATCGGCTCTCACTCATGTTATGGATGACATTTTAAAAATGCTCGACCAAAATGAATCCTGCCTCCTTATCCTCCTTGACCTTTCTTCAGCGTTTGACACTGTTAATCATGACAACCTCCTATCCATTTTGACGTACAGGATGGGCCTTTCTGGTGTGGTGCTGCAATGGTTCTCGTCCTTCCTCCACCCCAGATTCCAAAGAGTTAAGGTGAACCACTCTCTCTCCCAGCCATCACCAGTATCCATGGGGGTCCCCAAGGGTCCTCCCTATCCCCCATACTCTTCAATCTGTTCTTGGAACCCTTAGCTAATGCACTAAATTCTGCAGACATTCTCTTCCATATGTATGCGGATGATATGCAACTCTATCTGAAAATCGCCTCCCCGAATAAACTCATATCATTCAACTCTACCCTAATAAATACTCAAAACTGGTTAACTGAGAACCACCTCTTGCTCAACACCTCCAAAACAGAATTCCTTCTAATTTCTCACCTGAATCACATCCCCAAGATAGACCTTTGGATGAACCACCTCACTGCCTTCAACTACTCCCCATCATTGTTGACTCAGCCATATCTCTCGGACTCACCCTAGACAAGCATCTGAACATGAAAAATCATATCAGTAATGTGTGCAAGGGAGCTAATCACCTAATGAGGATACTCAGGAATCTCAAAACTTTCCTCCCACAAGCGGACTTCAAACAAGTTGTCCAAGCGCTTGTTTTGCAGAGGCTAGACTATGGCAGTGCTACGCTCTGTGACCTTCCCAAATATACCTTAGCCCCACTAAGGGCTTCACTGAATGCAGCGGCAAGATTGGTCATGGGTACCAAAAGAAACAAGCACATCTCCCCAGTTCTAAAATCCCTAAATTGGTTGCCCTATGAAGTAAGAATACAGCTAAAGATTGCCTGTCTGTCTCACAAAGCCCTCCATTTCAAAACCCCCAGTTATCTTGCGCAAAAGCTAGAATTGTCCAAAGGGGGTAAACCTTCTCGGAGTGATAACTCTCTCCTCCTGAAACCACAGATCTTTCGCAAAAAGAGAATGTGTCAACAAGCTTTCTCCGGCTCTGCGCCGAAGTTCTGGAACTCTATCCCACCAGAAATATGCAGAATCTCCTCCAAGGTTGCCTTCAAATTGGAAGAGAAAAGATTCCTCCTGAACAAGTTCCTTCCTTAAAAGAGGCTTGGATCGTCTGCTCTAATGCTCTGGATTTACACCCTAAGTCCTGCCTTTGTCGTTATTCTGCTTTACTAGTCACTTGCTCCCCTCCCAGTACTCTATGGTCCAATTTTTATCTCACCCTTTGTTGTCCCTTTTGTTCGTAACCTTTTAGTTTGATATGCATATTTGATTTGTTTGGGTTGGTATTCCTTTTGATGATTGTACTGCAACTATTACCTTCCTCTCCTTTAAATTGTAAAGCGCTCTGATATCCTTTGGGATCACGTATGCACTATATAAAACTGTATAAATAAATAAATATATTAAGGTGCCAGCAGTGTTTATTTTGTACCAGTGTTTGCTGGTGCTCGGCACAGGCACTTAATTCTTAACAATGGCACCTTTATATGACAGCCCACCATATGGTGGCGCTGTCTGCCTAATTTAAGCTGAGCACACCAGTTTAGCTCTGCAATATGCACCACAAAATATCAGTGTTTCTACAGGCCATTAGTACTTGCATTTTGCAGTACTGACATGAGCAATTGGTGGTAGAAGCTGTAATTGAAAAGTGTCTTTGACAACTGGTGTGAATTGTGATACACCACACACAGAGGTAACTCTTGCTGCAATATACTGTAGAATAACTGCTGTGCTGAGCTAAGATCTTTGGATGGAATTGTGAAGTGTAGCAGTTTTAGATAACAGTTTACCATAGCCATTACCAACAATTGTATGAACAACTTTGAGTGGACTTGTTTGTGATGAATCTTGGTAAGTAATTGAAAAAGATCCAACATGGTTTGAGGCCAGTGACCCACAAAACCCACATTTACAAGAAGCTCTGTGACATTTTACAAAACTACGCAGTCAGTTCTGTGTTAGTGATATAAATCAATATCCCACACGTGAACCCAGCACACATTCATGTATGTTACAGAAATATGGGTGTAAGCTCCTCTTGAGCATGTATGATTAGCAACAAGTGTAGGTAAATATGTAGATAACTCTCAGATAAAGCAATTGTTGTGTGTTTCCTACATGGCCCATTGTAGTTTTCCCTTTGTTATCCTAGTTTTTCATGCTGTAGGCCGTGTTTCTTTTGCACACGTTACTATAATAAACACGCTTGCTTTTGTGCCACATTGTATTTTCACACACAACCTGAATATGTTTTTGTGTTCTGTTCTGTTCCTGGGATTAAGTCTGAACACCATAGACAAGGTCAAACAATACTACCCCTGGGTAATCTCTCTGGACAGTAACTAGCACCTAGACATAACACGAGAAAGCAGCTGCTGTTTGTGAGCAAACATGTCTTGTCATATAACTGAGGACAGGAGTTCTAAAAACACTCTCTGAGCGAAAGTCCTGAGGCAAGATCACCACCTCGTCTCAGATGTAGATTGTACATTTATGTATGCTAAAGTACGTAGTCCGCCACTAATCACAGAGATCTTTGATATATAATCAGTTAGCTTCAGTAGGAAGGGAGGTATAGGCTAATCTGTCTTATAACATAACCAGGCTTTTTATGGTATATGGTTTGTTAACCTTGCTAACAATATTTTGGTATGCCTTTTTTCTAATTGTCATGCAAATACTGTATCCTAGAGCACAATAGTTTAAATAAATATTATAAACTTCCTTCGTGTCTCTCGTTTAACTTATTATGTACAAGGACGAGTGAGAGAGCGAAAAGGTGTGCCCTTGTAGCGCAATCCCTGAGAAGGTGGAGAGTGTTGTCTTCTGGGGTGCTAATTAACTTGTTTCTCTGGAAAGGTTAGGAGGGCAAGTGAGGCACTATAGCTAGTCGGACTCTGACTCATAGATACTGTGGTGGTATTGAGACTCAGTTCCTACATGCTGATGTTCTATGATCCGAAGCATAGTTCTGTTCCTCATCAGAATCCCTGCAACACAATTAAATATTTTGAAATCCCTCAAACTAAACATTGTCAGGTTTTGACAAATTCAGTAAAGATTCGAAGGGATGGAGTATTTCAAATCAGAGGGAAGCGTTTCAGCCATGCAAGGTTAATCATGCCTTAAGCAATCATGAGGTACCATCCCTTTGCTTAGAGCAAGTGACGAGCTGCAGTCAAGTCAAGTCAAGTAAAACTTTATTCGATTGCTATTTTAGACAATCATAAAAGCACATAAAAATACAATTCAATACACATATATAATATGTAGTTAATTTTCAAATTAATTCATTTAAATCACTATCCCTCTAGTCTTTGTTGGCTAGACGTTTATATTACACTGCATTTCCTGTGTACCCTCATTAAAAACATTGCCACCCTCCAGACTATGTGTTCGTTTTCCAAAAATTTGAATACAGTAAACGTAGGACGACATTGTCTGATCCCTAGGGATTTTAAAATTGTAACAATCCACATTTTCCTTAATTCAGCACAAAATAAAACAACATGTATGGTGGATTGTTCTGAGTGGTTATCACAGGGACACAAGTACATTACTCGTGACCAGTCATTCATTTTTGGAAAACTTACAAGTTTGTGAAAGATCCAAAGTCGCATTCTGGTCAATAAAAACCTATCATGGCCACAAGGTACCATTGTTAGATATGGTTGAATACTAAAAGTTGTTAAAATCATTTGGTTGGACAGCATAGTGGGCTTTGTGATCTCTGCCGATATTCTGAGTGTGTCTAGTAGCATGAGGCCCTGTTTTTTTAGCACTTTTCTTGTGATGATGGACATAGTGCTAGGCTCAGTATAATATTCTAGATGGCTGAGGTCACGCATAAAGTCCCGAACTTATCTTAGCCATGGGATGGTTAGAGCCCCTTCCAGTTTTAAACTATCCGTTAAGATGTCCTGATTTAGCATGGTTTTTGTCGATGACCAAATCCTATGCCATAGAAGAATGGGTTCCATTTTTATACGGTCTGCAATGTGTGGAATACCCAATTCAGAGTGGCAAACATGCGATGATATGCTACTCGGGACTGCCAGGATATACTTCAAGAGCGCGTTTTCCACTATTTGTAAGGGGTACATATCAACAAAACCCCAGACCCCTGCCCCATACATGGCTGTGGCGGCACATTTGGCCTTATAAATATGTATGAGCTCTACCGGCGGCCTCCTTCCCAACTTTCTTGAAAAATTAGCAAGGACAGCTGCAGTCTTTAAAAACGCCTGTTTCTTACCTCGTTTTTAGTCAATATAAACACAACCCAAGATACCAGAGCAACAAAACAACAAGGTCATGTCATACACACACTCAGCTCAATACTCATGTCAACCAGGTGTTTCACTCGTTAATTAGTTTTTAATTGCACCCAGCACAGTTGCCCTAAAATATTCCATAGCCATAGATCATTAGATTTCACACTTAACAATAAGGTTACCTTGAACCTGCAAATCAAGAACTCTTCGCAGAGTGGCGCTGCTGGCCAAGGCTACTGAGTTCTACCCAACTCCCCATCCCTAAGGAATATCATGAACAAGTTGCCCACACTCTAGACACGTCATCCATAGAATATGGAACATCTTTACTAATAAGTCTGCCTTTCTCTCACACTGCTACCAACAGCGTGGCTCTATGTGTGGCAGCTAGATTGGTTTCCAGAACCTGGAAATAAAATTGCATACCCCCTGTACTCTCACACCTCAAAAGTCTAGAAAGCTCTCAGCATTTTCGGGTTAAAATATATCATTGTAAAGCCATAAAACTGCACATGCCCAATTATACCAAATGTATAGTCAAAATCTCCATCTGATACAGACTAAGGGTGGGTGACAAATTCCTCTTTGCTCGCGGAATTTGCGAAATTTCTGCAAATTCCGCAATCCACTGCATAGCGGAATTCTGAGCACGGTGAGTAGAGGTATTGCACAAAACGGTGGCATCTTCTTGGATAAATATGCAGGGCAGGATTCATTCTGGCACGATGCTCCTGTCGCAAAAATTAAACCTCAAAAGGAAGAACTTACAGATATAAATAAAGCAGGTGCCCGGGTTGAAGCTCAAATTCAGTAATGCATTAATCAGCCCAAAACGTTTGTGAGCATGGTCGAGGCTGGGAAGGTGTGCTTTCTCCCCACATCTACAGTAAAAAATTAGCTGTGATCCTTGATGGAGGTCTTTGCATCCATTAGTTTCTCAAGCTCAATCCCCGTGTAGTTTCTGTGACCAGGAGGTTCTTTCTCCTCATCTGCTGCTCTGATCGGTCTCTGACCTTTTATAAACAAGAGGCATGTGAACTCGCATAGAAGCCCTGCCCGCTTGGCCCCGCCTCACATACACTAGCAGTATGCAACGTCTTCCCACCCTTTACCCACTATGATGGAAGGCTCACTCAAGAGGCCCCGGCGCCTTTCGGCGCAGTGGCAAAGTTAAAGATACACATAGTCACTGGAGAAAACTCTTCTGGCCCTTTACACAACTGTAGTTTAAGAAAAGTACTATACATTTACCCAACGAGGTAGCACTTACTGATTAGCCAGTAGAAAGTACTCCTGTTGAGTAGAGATATTTCACAACACGGTGGCATCTTCTTGGATAAATATGCAGGGCATGATTCATTCTAGCACGATGCCCAAGTCGCAAAAATTAAACCTCAACAGAAGGCAATTACAGATATAAATAAAGCAGGTGCACAAGTTGAAGCTCAAATTCAGTAACGCATTACTCAGCCCAAAAAGTTTGTGAGCACGGTTTGTGGCTGGACAGGTGTGCTTTCTCCCCACATCTACAGTCAAAAAATAGCTGTAATCCTTGATGGAGGTCTTTGCATCCATGAGTTTCTCGCGCACAATCCCCGTGTAGTTCCTGTGACCAATAGGTTCTTTCTTCTCATCTGCTGCTCTGATCGGTCTCTGACCTTTTATTTACAAGAGGCATGTGAACTCGCATAGAAGCCCCGCCTGTTTGGCCCCCCACATACACTAGTGGTATGCAACCTCTTCCCCCCCTTTACCCACTATGATGGACAGCTCACTGAAGGGACCCCGGCGCCTTTCTTCGCGGTGGCATAGTTAAAGACACACATGGTCACTGGAGACAACTCTTCTGGCCCGCAGCTGAAGTGTAGGAAAAGCCCTATACATTTACCCAACAAGGTAGCACTTACTAATTAGCCAGTAGTACTCCAGTTGAGTAGAGGCATTGCACAAAATGGTGGCATCTTCTTGAATAAATATATGCTGGGCAGGATTCATTCTGGCACAATGCTCCTGTCACAAAAATGTATTCCGCGAGCTTGCGGAATTCCACGTGCTCACAGAGTTTTTGCCATTTTGCGGAACTTGCGTCGTGCGACTACGCACATTCCACCCACCCCTGATTTCAGATACAACAAAATTCATTAGATGAGCAAAGGAAACATCTGAAATTTAAAAAGGGGTGGCTCCTACTTTATGGCGGAGGAACATCACCCTACTAAATGGCAGCAGAGGTAACCATATGAAAAATAAATTATAATAAACCAATTTATTATCATTTAATTTTACTTTGTACCTCCTGCAGGCTGCCAGTGAGCCGCATCATAGGGTGACAGGACCATGCAATATATGTGCAAAAGTGGGGAGGAGGGGTGATGCGCACTTAGCATTTCTCCTACTGGCTGTGTTGTACAGTTGGTTGTAGAAAAGCCACAGGGTCCCTGGCACTGTCTGCATGGTAAACCAGTCTGCTCAGACCAATCCCAGCGCTGCTGTCATACTGGGAATGCAATTCCCATCATGAGAACAGCATCATGATTGGCATCTTCATCCTGCACAGTGTGAAAAAAACAGATATAACCTGAGCTTGCAATAACAGTAAGTAAAGTCCTTAATAAATCACGGTCGAGACGGTCTTCTTATCTTCCTTTATTGTATTGTTGTTCTTCATAAACAATCCTAGCCGCCAACACGTGTTTCGTCTTTAGTGGTATAAGCCACAGACTTCCTCAGGGCTATTACTAACGATAAATTTCTAAAATGAAGCAGCGGTTTCCAAAATATCAGTGTGATGACATATCAATATTCTTAAATCAGACGGTTCGTGGTACGGTAGATCAATCAAAAAGAGCAAGTATTCAAAATGACGATAATGCCCCAACGAACCTCGGACGCAGTATAATCCAGCACGAGTGTTCAAAAAGTGGTGTGTTATCCTGCACAGTGTGCACCAGCTCTTGAGGCTAGAATATGGAGAGGAGCAATGCGGCGACCGCAGTGGCAGGTAAGTAAAGTTTTATATTTTATGTCTGTGCTTATTTTTGTATCAATAACAGTGCACAGCTTGTATGGAAAGGATAGCGAAATTGATTATAATCTATGTACAGGTACAATCAGAGGAAGAGTGTGGGACATTCAAATGAAGGCATTCAACTACAATATGGATTTGGGGTTTTGTTCAGTCGTCAGGATCAATATGTTTAAAACACACATTTATTACATTAAATATAGAATTTAAGAGGGCAGTTAATAGTTCTTTTAGTTAAATGATCGAAGGATCGTAAAGAGACTTGAGTGGCTAAACATTGTGGCCATATTTGTCAATCTTTCACACAACGCAGAAAGTCAACTCGCTGAGCCGCATGAAAGGGAGAGGGCAGGAATGTGCCATTACCAATATATGGCACATTCCTGCTCTCTGCCTGTGCTGGTGCAGTCTGCTGACTAGGGCCAAAGCAGGCACTTTTGGGCCATAGTTCAAGGCTGCCTGCATTGCAGGGGCATTGTTTTTGTGCATGAAGGGCCACCTCTAGCACAGAAACAATCCTCTGAGGATTTTTTCGCTTTCTAGGTGTGCTGAACAATGCAACACACTTAGAAAAGGAAACAACAAGGAATAGTAAAGATATTTCTCCTTGTTGCACCTTGCATGGGACGTTGCAGCATGTTGACACTTTGCCAGGTTTACAACTCTTGGTTAATCTGGGAATGCACCAAAATCCACGGGTGGATGTGTGGGAACAGCCACGCTGCACCCATGGAATGCCTTACCACGGTAGGTTAACTCAAGGCAGAGACTTGTACTGCTTTGAGTTACTCGAGATTTACCAAGCAAACCGGGTCCATGCAAGGTGCCATTGTGTTGCTGGGTAAATCTGATTTTAGTGTTACATTGCCCTTGCAACATCCTGTGTGACTCAACTGTAGCACAATAGCATAATAAATCTGACCCTGTGTTTCAGTTAAGTAAGATTTCCCATATAAATGTATCAATGGATCCAGATGTGTTACTTCAGAAAGAAAGAGAAAGGGTGGCTCCATCACATGTCGCACAGCAGGGCTTGCCAACCTGTGATATTGAGCAATTGGAACAAGTTATTAGTAGCATTAGAAAAAAAGCAAACTTAGTTAATTTAGCTAATTGTAGTCTGACTGCTAATTGCACCGTTTTATTTTTAAAAGAATCCTAATTGTGCTAGAAAACTACAGGGCCAAACATTGTGTTAACAGTAAATATATTTTCCCAAGGACCTGACATTCTTTTAAAATATGCAGAAATACTTTATTACATAAAATAGATTTGCATCTGAAACATGCATATTTGCACCATCTTCTAAATTGGATCATTAATGTCTATTTAGTTCCTTTGGTAGATTAGTTCACTGGACATAAATGACAAGGGCCTCCACAGCACTCAACACTAACACAGCCTCCTTCTCATGTGACAGAACTTTAGAACTTGCAACACAGCAAAGGCCAGTGCTTAATTTGAATGTGTTCCAGTGCCCAGAGCTCTTGTCCCAAAGCCCATGGTTGATGAATTGAATGTTGGTGAGCCAAATACCAAGATTGGTTGTCTTAAACCAGTTCATGCTTCTTCAGACCACTACCAGACTCTTTATCACACTCCTTCTTCCTCCCTTTGTGACGGATTTAGCATGCTCTGTATTTCTGGTGTGTGTGTTTTTCTCTCTCTTCCTCTCTTGAAATGTCTGACTCAGAAACATAGGTGGCAACCACCAAAAATGAGTGTCGGTGTCCCCCACCTGCAGCCTCTGGCTTAATTTAAGGACTGCCAGTTATAAAGATAGATGGCAACGTGCGGCCCATCAATGTACAATACACCTCCTTACAAGAGCACACTTTAAGAATGAACTCGAACATACACCCATCTCTTCCCAGTTATGTATTTAAGTGGGTATTGAGGCATCCAAGAGACCTTTCTACCCTCAGCTGCATACAACACCTATTTGTTTGCCTTGCAATAGTACCCATACAAACTAAGAACCTACATAAGCAAGATTATACACCAGTCTGGCCTCATCACCCAAATAACTTTCCTTCAAATTCAATCGCTGATCACATACCTCCACAGAACCAAATCAGAATTTTGAGGATTTTTTCTTCTGTTGTTTAATTTCAGATGTCTCTGTTTCATCCACTTTTGCAGTTGAGCCGGACATGTTTTTATTGTGAGTGGATACCATGTTTGATGCACTTGTGAGGTAAACCGTTTCATTATCTGAAAACAAACTTTAGAAGATGGAGTTTGTTTTCAGAATACAACATAGCAGTGACCCTGATGCTAAAGGAGTTTTCTCTTAGCTTGTGTCTATTATACATTTCCCCTAATCTGGTCTTAAATGCTGGTTCCCGGTAAGGAAAACAACTGATGTTCGCCCTGCCCTAAGTAGGATGGAAAGACTTTCTCTATGACCTGTCAATCCAAAGGCAAACCACCCATAGGTCCAGTGTTCCACCTGTGGAGACCATTGCGCGTCACCTGGTGTACACCCAGTGCTTCTCTGACTCTTAGCAGAGTAGAAGAACTAGAGGTTTGCTTGGTAGGGCGCACTGATAATTTATGGTATGCCCACTGCTCTACCAAACATTGACTTACCCTATTAGTTTTTTACCCCATAACAAAATGATCTATCTTAAATGATAGGGAAAAAGTTTAAAGATGCGATTAGCACTGTTAGTTGGTGTGCTGCAAGGAATATTACACATACAATAATGCATAACTGTAATTTAGGAGTTGTGTTTTGATAATTGGGAATTGATATGCAATAATAGTTGGTTTGCATTTTTTAATTTCCTGCATTTTCAATTAAATCGTATTTGTTTGATGAGCCACATCTCAAAATCCATCTACTGACTGACTTAATTATTAGAAAGAGGATTACATGGAAGAGTCCCAATATGGATTATAACGATTCAACATAAAGCAATCCTGAATCAGGAACTATGCGCGCATGCATGGGAAACAGAACAAACAATAGGTGCAAGTAGGTAGGAAAATAGTTTGAAATCTCCCATTATCTCTTACACATTAATTGGTTTGCCAAAAATGTTTGTGGTGGACACAACTATGAAACTCTTCCAAAAAACTCCAATTGAAATGAAATGTGTGCTACTACTCAAGATTTCTTCTGGCGCCAGTGCTTCATGCAGGTTTTCAGGGACCTAGAAGCTGCAATGAAAGATTTTCGTATTGAATCTACTTGTTTCTTGGAACTGGTTAATGCTTGGCTAGCTTGGCAGGCGAGCAATCTTGCTTAACTTAGGAGACAGGTGTACAAAGCATTCAATATCACCAAAACAATAAATAAGTAAAAGATACAACACAATAAACCAAAGCGCACCAATTTATAAAAATTGAGAATATTTTTATCTTCAAAATTATACCAAAACCACAGACATTTATTGTGGGGAACTGGAGATATTCATTTTTGAAGTTTCATTTAAAAAATGTGCTTTCTAGCTCCAATAATGTAATGTAATGTAATGTAATGTAAGAGACATTTCTACCGCGCAACTTTCACTCCAAGGAGTATCTTGGCGCTCACACAACTCAGGTGGAAGAGTTGGAGGGAAAGGATGTTCTGCATTATACACCACAATTACACAATAAGTGCAAAGCGCCATCTGCGTCTTGCTGGACCAGGGCAAAATCAAAGTTTCAGGCTGACTGCGATAGAGTGCGGGTCGCATACGATAAGCGGTTGGGCCCGGTCAAGTTTTTACCATCTGACTAAGTCACTTTTTTGGACCTTTTCACTCGACATCGAGCAATCAGGTCCTCTGATCTCGATTTTGAGGGGGTGATGGCGGCCTGCTAGAGAGTGATACCTCAGTGAGCCTTGGAGACCTTTGTCTTCATCTTCAATGTCGAGGAGCTGCGGAGCTTTGAGTAGGCTGATCAGGTTAAGCCGTAGTTCGACTTTGGCAGCATGGCTCGTCATTGATTCAGGTTTTCTTCTGGAGGTTTTCCACCAAAATTGGTCAAAAGTTCCCAACGTTTAAGGAGTTCATCTCGCAAGGTTCCTTGATGCATGAAAGGGTTCTACAGCACCAGCTAAGGGTTCAGAAGCATTGGTTTGCCCCAACGCGTCTGGGACTCCAACTCCCACAATACATCTAGTCAGGCCAGGAAAATCCGGGTGAAGCTGGTTAGCTGGAGTTGTCCTTGTAGTGGATATTGCAGGTGGTTTTTTCAAGCACTTTTCTACCTGTTGCTGCTCAAGGAACCTACTCCTTATCCTTCGATACAGGAAAAGTCCTTTTTGTGTGAAACCTTTAGAGTGCAGCAAGCGCAGTCCTTATGAATGCAGTCCTCTATTGAGCAGTCCAAGGATAGAGAATGGCAGTCATTCTTCTCCAGATGTTTCAGGTCGGGATTTGAGGGGCTCCTGCAAATCTCACATATTTATTCCCCATTCTTGGCTGGAAGAGGGGGGACACCCCAGCCAATTGGATTCAAGCTGCCACCCTCTTCTATGACAACTTATTGGGAAATGTGGCATATTTTTGTCTCAGAATGCACACATCACCAAAAATCAAAATGTTGAAATTCTCTCCTTGGAGAGCAGGTCTGGCTACCCCAACCCAGATTGTGGCTAACATTTCCATACACTCCCCTTTCTGCCCCTCTCCTAATCTAGTTAGAGAAGCTCCCATCTGGCTCTGGATCAAGGAAATTGGGGCCGTCATGTGTCCTGTGACATCTGTGCTTCTATCTTTGCAGATCACTTTAACTCCCCAGCCTCCTTCCTGTCCCTTGCTTCTTCAGGAAACAAATCCCCTCCAACCAATTGGCTGCATTGTTTTAACCCCAGATCTCTTCACAACTACTCGGGGAGTAGCTTGGCTCAGGCTGTCAGGGGCTAGCCAATCAGAAGAGGCTGATACAGGGCTGTTTTAGGTAACTTTAAAGATTGCTCAAAAAATAATTTCCTGCAATAGTTACAATAAATCTGCCCGTGACAAGTAGTTGGATTTATTGTAACTATTATTTTGATACTCTGAATTATGTTGTTAGCTACTTCCAATCAAAAGTTAGACTTTATTAAAGTTTAATAAAGCCTTCCCATGCTACCGATAGAGCTAACAGCACTACAATGGGGAGAAACGACTTTGGCTGGTTTTCCCCCACCAGGACATATAAAACATATTTTATAATGCCCCTGCTTTTTATAACAAGGCACCCTAACCTTGGGGCACCTGGGGCAGACCTTAAGGGTCTCTTATATTTAATAAAAATGTTGTTTTGGACTTTTAATTCCAAAGTCGAATTTGAACACAGTTTATTAAATTGACACCAGACACCACAATAATGCACACTTAAGTGCATTGAATCCACTGGAGGTCTCTAATCTACATGCCCTACCATATACTAGAGACTTACAGGTAGGTTGTCTGAACTAATTGTAATTACACCAATTACTATGTACCTTTTGAGGACAGTGCGCTGGCCCTCGGCCAGGCTAGCAGAACCCAGGGCACTTTTAGAGATAGGATAACCATCAGTATCAGTCAAAAAATGGGGGATGATCAGGGGAAAAAGGATGACTTTCCTACTTGACTCCATCTTCTATCCCTGGGAGTTGGTTGGGACAAACAACTGTTCTCAGTCTATAAGCTGCTAACATAGGGAAGTTTAACGTTAGCAAGAGTTTGTGATCTATGAGTGCGCCTTTTACAGATGTCACTGAGTCATAAACAATGCTGCTCAAAAGAAGCAAGGGAACCTGATATGTATTACTGCAGGAAAGCCCAGTGCAAGATAACATGACTCCAGTAATCACTTAGATACAAATTAGATGAACTGTAATTTTAATGATATTGGTAGTTACAAAATTCAAACCTTTCCCGAATCAGGTGCGATAGGATATCGAATTAATATGGAAACTTCAGGATCCATGGAATGTCTTGAAATTTTTAAGGAATGAATAGTAAGTTGGAAGGTCTATATTGGCAAGATAATATCCAAGTCTGTGCATACAGGGGTTGGTTAACCTCTATGGTCAATTCAGGCAGTGCACAGCCGATGTCAAGGCCCTGCTGTTTTGGTTGATCCCTTGGCATTGGTTGATTGGCAGGCTGAAGGTCAAACCCTAAACGATCACTCACTGTGCACGCTTGAATGGTATGGGGAGGTAGTGATTAAACAGCCTCTGGGGGTTGAGCGTAAAGTCACTCAGTTTGGCAAACTTCCTCTGCACATGCCTGAAGTATGTGTGTAGTATTGTGAGTGGCTGTCGCGTTTGATGCACGTACTCAGCATAACTTTTCATTATCTGAAAACAAACTCATGAAGCTAGAGTTTGTTTTCAGAATATCACATATAAGTGACCCTGATGCTAAGACAGTTTTCTCTTAGATCGGATCCATTTTAAATTTTTTCTGCTCAAGATTTACACGCCATTCATGGTAGGGAAAATGGCTGATGGTCACCCCACCCTAAACAGGATGGAATGACTTTCTCTATGACCTGGCAGCCAGTAGCAAACAGGCCATCAGTTATTCATAGGACGGAAGTATATTTGTAGATAAGGAATTGGGACTGTTGCCAGGTAACCCATATTTATCTTAAAGTCTCTTTTGCTTTGAATCTGAAGAGTCTGTTTCTTTATTAGATAGGTACCTTATATACTAAACTCACCTCTGTAATATTGAAGATTTTTAGTTTTCTTTTTTCCCTTTTTGTTCCTTCTTCTGTTTGTTAGCTTGTCTTTCCTTTAGCTACTTATATTTGCTAGTGTATTCTCTTTTCTTTTTTTCGTTGTGTTCTAAGAGAACAATCCAGTGTTTCAAATGTGATTTGAAATACTATGTGAACACGGATATTATGAATGAAAATAAAAAAAAGTTTGCAATTAAAAAAAGGGGGAAAACCGTACACGTGAACTTCAAGTTAATCCATTCACTGGTTATTGAAAATGGACTTTTCTCTAAGCTTTGATGACGGGTATCATTCCTTCCTGCTTCCATTACTAAAATGAAATGCCGATGAAAGAGGCAAAGCAGAACAAACGTGAAATTCATACCTCCACACGAGGATAAAAATGGTTCAAGCAGTTCAGCTTTCAATAGCTACAAGAAATGGTATCATTTTCTCCATCAACACGTTTTTGTGCCACAGTTCGCGATCTGCGAGGCTTGCCAAGTAATAGATGGCTGGCATTGTTTTTGATTACTGAAGATAAAATGGCTGCCATTCCGAGTGCGCGCGCTGCGCGTTATCTCATAATATTAATAAATGGTCCTCGATGGGCGCAATTTCAATAACAGAGCTTCGTGAGATTGCAAACGTCCCTGCACATCCGCGCAATAAATGGAAAACTCTAGCACACAATTCACTCCTTGGCAATCTTGAAATGTTTGTCGTGCATTTCTGTTGTCAGCCTATCTCGATTTCGCCTCCCATACGTCTTTGTGACGGTCTGTCAGGATTATGCTCCAGGATGTATGAAGGCGGTTTTTACTGAGATCGTGTTTGAAGCACTTCTGATAAAATATAGCGCATTTTGCGCGTCTCTGCTGGGTGTTAGAGTGACAAATGCAACAATTAGGACGAGAGAAATTTTAATCTGAGGCTGAAATGAATAGGCCTGCTCAGTTTTCAAGATTTCCAGTGTACAGGTCAATATTTCAGGAGGCGGGTGATACAAAGTGTGTCGCAGGAGCACATATTGCTGCGTGAGCTTTGACACTTAGTCAAAAGTACCCAATTTTATGTAAGTATTCACAGCTATCAGGGGCGACTCTAGGCTCATGGCGGCCCTGGGCAGGGAGCGTAGGTAGGGGGCCCCGGAAGAGGGATGTATCCATCCTCAGAGGATTATTATATTAAGGATATATATTGGCGTGGTGGCCCCTGGTGTTTGGTGGCCCTGTGCAGGTGCACAGCTTGCACATGCCTAAGGCCGCCCCTGCAGCTATGCATGGACAGTCAGTCAAAGAATATGCCTCCTTTCGCACTCATTTAGTAGAAAGTATATTCATTCTGTAGATGAGCTGTCCAAGTATGTTATTCAGAATCATGTTAACTAAATAAATCTTCACAAATCAGCCTGATTTAAAAGTCTGCATAAACAACAGTGTTGTTCAGAATATTGCTGTGCAATTCTGGGATTAAAAGCTCTTTGCAACACCAGGCTGCCTCTTCTCCTCCGATTGGCAGACATGTTTGGACAAAGCCGGTTTGTGGGTTATTTCAACCTTTAACCAGCTACTGTGGGCTTTTCTGGAGGACAAGTCCTGTTCAAGGACACCCCATCTTTATATGCAAAGTAAGAGGTCTCCTAAATCACTAGAATAAGTGGAATGCCTAAGGAGTAACAAATAATACATTTAAATAAAAAAAAATGGGTTATCAATTACATGGTACACCAAGACCTCCAAATGTTCTAGGGCAGTAGTTCTTAACCTGTGGTCTTTGACCTCTAGGGATCAGCAAAGCCTAATCAGGGGATCTGCTAACATTTAGAGAATTTAATAATATAAGCAAATATATATATATATATATACATACATCAAAAAAAAGTACGACCGCCGTCATGGCGGTCGCAAAGTGTATTTTTTCTATTGCGGCTTGTGCTGCGGGCTGCAGCACAAGCCGCATTAGAGCAGCACAAGCCGCATTAGAAAATATACACTTTAAAAGCATCCCTGCACCGTGTGGTGCCATATAGGGTCCCATAGCAGAGGGCCAGAGACAAAGGGGGCCCTGCTAGGGGCCCCCAAATTCTCTTCCCACCTGCCTTTTCATGGCAGCTGAACCGCCATGAAGGGGCAGGCGGAAAGGGACATTGTAATACCTACGGTGGTGCCTGAGCCGGCGCCGCCTCTACAGTCGGCATTACTGTCCCTCCGACGGTCCAACGGGCTCCTTGAGCCCACTGGAAATCGTCAGACGGTCCCTATGCCTACTGCATCCGACCACACGCATTGTAATGTGGCGGTTGGATGGCAGCAGCAGATGTTGATCAGACCGCAATCAACCAATATCAGAATGAGTGCCTAAGTTTGTATCCTTAGCTTGATTTGTGGGTGAAGGGCAGGTACAGCAAAAAGAGTCTTGTGTGGTCTTTTGGGAGCCTCAATTAACCCCTTGCGCGCTAGCGGTTTTCCCGCTGTGTGCTCGATTTTTCAAAAACCCGCGTTACATGACGAGCTCAGCTCGTCATCAGCATACGAGCGCCGTAGCTGATGACGAGCTGAGCTCGTCATCAGCATCGAAGGGGTTAAAGCAGTGCTGTCCACCAAAAAAAGGAGGCATGCATTAGAAGCAAATAGGAGAAAATATTGTACTAGAGTTTAGTATATTGCTTAATCTTTTAGAAATAAAACCCCATTTTGAAAAGCTCCAGGATCACCCCTTATAAATTGAGATTCGGTGTAAGTTTCTCAACCCATTTAATGATTCGGAAAAAGTTTTCCTGAATCACAAAACAGGGTTAGTACAGCAGAAAAAGTAATTTATTGCTTGCAAACTATGTAATTAATGGGCTGTGTTCGCTAAAACACTGTGTACAGCAACCCCTTAGTATTCTTCATCCCATTTAAAATACCGATGTTGACATTTTCTCAGGCGTCATCATATCCACTAGTAACAGATCAGGAGTCACAAGACATATACCCTAGATTACTGTTTTGCTTATCAAAATTAAGTAGCCATTTGTCTGAAAAAATGTGTGCATATTTGAAACACATTTTTTTGACCTGAATCGGAAAGTGTATAGGTTCTGCGGTATATAACTGTACGGATTTTTAATATTAATACTAATTTGCAGTGACTGTTTAAAGATGACAGTCATTTTCTGTTTACTCTCATTTCCCAATTGTTGCTGTCCTCAGTGTTTACCTTTGGTTAGTTTTTGGTTGGTGAAAAAAAAGGATATATTTTTTTGTTTTTGCTCCCCTCCCCAACATTTTGTTGCATGGTTTTACAGGAGTTAGGACTCTGTGAGGCAGACATCTTCCAAACAGTGGTGCAGCATGTGTGCTTTGCCTCTAAATGATGTATCGTGCCTTGGTTTCACCTAATTGGGTTGTATAACCTTCCTGTAAGACCGTGGTAAATGGTGGAAGAAAGACACTGATGGTTTGGAAGTTGAATGTCATGTGTAGGCTGCAGTCTGTATTTACACCACCCACTTATATGACCAAAATATATGGCTTGAGGGAGCACATTTATGCTCTGGGTGTGGCTGTAGTTTGAAAGAACCGCTTTGTCAGATTGCATGGAAAAGTACCCTTCACATGAAGTTAAATCTATTTTTGTATGTTTGTTACGTCACCCCTTTAAATATGCATTTAAGCCCAAAGGCCTGGCTATTTAATATATGTACAAAGGGGGCTGGCTAAGGATTGGAAAAAGTATGCCCTCACAGTGAACAATAACAAAAAGCTTTTTCCATTCTGTAAGTAAAGCTACATTGTCCAGGAGCAGGTCTAGATAAGAATCAAATCACTCATTCAAATCTAAGCATTGGGAAAATACCAGAGTACTCACTAAAAGTTCTTTTCCCCCAGTTTTAAAAATCAAATTCACAAGTGAAAATAGATTTTTAATGATTTTAGTGCTTTAGGAAGCTTGGCTTTGTGCTGCCTGAGAATAAACTGGTGTAGGACTGGTTTGCCTCTAAGTCTTGCCCCAAAAACAAACTATAATCTACCTTCCTCTTGGAGGACAATGGCTAAGCCTCGGTTGGCAGAATGGAAAGAGGGAGTCCAACACTGACCACTTAACAAGGGTTTGCCTGTGAGGGCACAGGAGTGGCAGGCATAGAAAAATGGATGTTTTCACAGTGTTTCCTCCTTTGAAGTGGAAGTGTTCAATAGGACTATCTGAAAATCTAACCATTGATTTCCAGAGCCGCCATAGATTTTCTGTCTGCAACCCTAACAGGACTTAAACAGCCCTAGGACTGACAGAGGATATACAACCTAATCTTCCTAACTGAGTGACTAGATGGTAGGGTGCTAGGACCATTTTGGTGGAGGGACGTTAGGAAAGTTTGCAGTAAACTGAAAAAGGAAATGTTGAAATAGAGGTGGATATTCTGCAGCAATGTGTCTAGGATTAGGTGTATGGGATTTTCAATCCCTAGCTTGTGTACAGGATAAGACTGGAACCTTACTGCTACCTCACCAGAACTCAGATGCAAACATCTTAAAGGAAGAACACTCTGAATCCCTTCTCCAAAAAACAAAGGCTTGATGAGTCGTGACTCCAGCTGGCACCCAGGGACGGCAACTGCTCTCTAAGAGTCAAGAGTTGGACCATCTGTTCGCCCGCTATGTGGACATACAAAGACATGAAAAGAAAAGTACTACTGTCTATAAGATGACCCAGCTCAATCCCTGAGGACTGGACCCCTTCAGGAGATTTGGTTGAAAAATGACCTGGTGCCTAAAAACCTGTCTTTAGGACAATTTGCCTGCAGAAGTGACCAGGAAAAACTTTCCCAGTTCTTGAAAAAAAGTGGCACTTATTCATTTTTTCCACCTGCAGAGTATAGGGTCATGGTGCTGATGCTTCCCAGCAAAGATGCATTTTTTGGCATGGCAGAAAACTAGGATCATCCTCCTCAAAAAATGTTGTAGCACTGAAAAGTGTTTCAGCAGGACTTTGAGGCAGCGTTATCTGTCTTTGTGGAATCATGCCTCGCTCCAGCGTTGCCCAGTATGTGGATATTGAGAATTAAAAAAGTGGCTATGTTGAAAGCTAAAATCGCAGCCCCTCTCCTTTTTAATAAAATGCCGTCTTGGGGTGTGTGGTCCCCAGGGCCTATGAAGTATCGGGGAGAGGAGCCACGCAGCCACCTCCCTTTTGAATAAGGATGGTGTCCCCAGGGCCTTTGAACGCTCAGGGAGGAGGTCACAGGGTCCTTCTCCCCTTTTCTGATTAATTTAGCCCCGGGATGGGGTTCCAGAGGCAGTGGGGCTCCCACTGCTCTCCTCTCCTTTTTTTGATAAAGTTCAGCCCCAGCAATGGGTTCCAAAGGTACAAATAAGGCTTGAGGAGGTGAGCTTCACTCCCTTCCCCTTAATATATATGTTTTGCCGTTGAGGAGGAGGCCCCAGTGCCTGAATGTCAACCTTACACTGCACACACCAAAGGCAGTGTGCAGTGTGGGATTGGTTGCATCCAGGTGGGTTGGCTACAGGCCCTGTTGTCAACCCCCCACTTCTCATGGCTGCCATGTGCAGTGCGGGTTGGCTGACCACTGGGAAGTTGGCTGCCTTCGCCCAACATGTCGCCATGCACTGCCAAAGGCCATACGCAGTGTGTGGTTGGCTGTCACTGGGTAAGTTAGCCACAGAGCCTGGCCCGTGGTCAGGCCCTACGGTCAACCCCCGCCATGCACACCCAGAGACCTTGCTCTGTGGAGGCTGGCTTTACGTCTGGTAATACAATATTAATTTAGGTTCAAAGAAAACTAGAAATTGGAAATAAAGGTTAAAGTAACGTTATAGTTAGGTGAAATGTTTAGTAACAATGTCATGTTTTTAACTCTAAAAACCACAGAAACCCACCATTTATAGTTATACTTATCTGAAGCAACTATAATTTGTGCCTTAAAGTAACTATAACTTGCACCCTGGCCATGCAGTACTAATTACCCCACATATTACATCATACATGACATCTTCAATGACATCATTGAAAATATCACTGCAACATTTGCATTGAAATTAATAATGAGAAATCTTTACTGGGGCCGCAGATTACTTAAAGGGGAGGTGGGTGCGGTCCCTTTCCCCAAGTCTTAATAGGCCCCCGAGTCCCATCTCCCAGGGCCGAATTCCTTTCAAAGGAGGAGGGGGGGACATGTGGGCCCCCCTTCCAAAGCCTTAATAGGCCCTGTGGCCCCATCACCCGGGGCTGCAGTTAACTTAAATGGGTCTGGGGAGAGCAGCCCCCCTCCCCGAACCTATTGTGAGCCAGGGGATCCCACCCCATAGGTCCTGTTTTATTTGTAGGTGGGAGCGTCGGTGCCCACTTGGTGCACACACTAAGCAGCCAAGTTGGGGGCTGCCATGGGAGCCCCAGGCCCCCCGGCCCCAGCCAGCTCCCTGCATGCTGCAGGAACTGGCATTGATCTCACCCGGCAGGAACAGCTCTTTCGGCATGCTCCCCCAGATATGAGTAATCTGTGCTTCTCTGTCTGCAGGAGCATGTGTAGGGAAAGAAAATCCTACTCCCACCTTGCAGCAGCATTTTTAAAGCTCCCAATGGGAGGGAGCAGACATGCCTTCCCTGCTACTCTCCTGCACACAGGGAAGGCATGTTGTCTTAGGATGGGGGTCCCCAGGGCCTTAACATGCTGTGGGAGAGGGTTGTGTGCCCCCCTTTTTCTATGAATTTGACTATGGGGGATGGGGTAGCGGGGCTGCCATCGGTTCATGGAGGTGCCACATACCCCCTCCCCTTAATTAAAGTACCCAGCCGTGGGAGATGGGTCCTTGGGGCACAAAATGGGCTCAAGGAGGGGAGCCTCACTCATGTCCTCCTCCACAATTATTTTATTTAAAAAATGGCGTGCATCCTTTTTTTGATGTGATCCTGAGGAAGTCTCAAGGGATTGCAGTAAAAATGGTTTCTTTTATAAAATAATGTTGGTCCCAGTGAACTGGCCTGTATCCTTACACTGCCTCCTTATATTATATGTTTCAAAAAAATGGTAGGACAGGGGAATAAGTCCCCGAGTCTTGTAATGGCTGACTGCAAATTTTATTTCATGTTGCTGACAGCCAATCAGAACCTTGCTCCCTCAGTAGAGGGGCTAATAGCTAATTATAACGTAACTTTAACCTTTTTGTTTGAAAGTGAATTTCTAGGTGTTTCCTATGTAAGGGAAGATCCTATTACCATGTCTCATTTTAACCTTTGTATATTTTTCAGTGAATTTTTGGAGATTTTTGATTGTATTTTACCAACTCCCCTGATGTGCATGGCTAGAGGTCATGCTCAGCATGGGGCTTGCCAAGCCCATCCCTGCGCATGGGCAGGCCCTGCACCCAAACCCCACGGGGAGCCATCCTCCCGCTGTACAAGGTCATCACCCGGAAGCAGAGTGGTGTTGGCCGCATGGCATGGCCTCCAGCCAGGCTCTGCCCCAACTCCTCAAACACCCTTCCACCCCAGAGACACTCAACTCACATTTTGTTTTTATTTTCTTTATAAAAAAAGAAACATATCGTGCAATCTTTCTCAGGTGAAGCTTGCATGACAGCTCCCACGAAAGTTCCACGGTACTCACAGGAGGAGAGTGTTAGTATAGCCTGAAAAATATATATATTGTTTGCCTGCGGTGGAAGTTCCCTCGGGGGACCCCTCCCCCACAAGTGCCAGGGGTTGAAGGGGTCCATAACTAGCCACCTTATACTTTAAAAAAAACATTTATAGAATAAGTGCACCGAGTCCCCAAGTCCTCTAATGGTGGCCACAACGTTTTTCTAAGGGTGGCGGACAGACATACTGAAATGGCCAACAGGAAGAATCAGCTCCCTCAAGTAATCGAGGGTCCTATGTTTTTAATTTGTAATAACGCCTTACTCCTGAGGGACCAACCGTCCAGAAGAACCAATTTTTATACCGCTTCATGCCTCAAACACTTCTTTAAATGCAAATTTTTCAACAGTAGCTAATTGTATTAACACAAAAACACAAACAGCATGCTTTCTCATTAAAGTGCTACCTTTTTGTCATTTTGTGTATTTCTGCTCATCAATTTTTTTTGTAGCTGCGACAGACGTTCCCTAGGAGAATTAACATTGAAAATCAATCTTTTGGGTCCTCAGTTTTCTTGGCTCCAGCTTGACAGATTACCCTGAAACTTTTCAGGAAGCATTTAAGGTGGGTCACCTTTTGTGTTTGAAAGTTAAGGGCCAGATATATGAAGATAGCATTTTGTCACTCGCAAATTGCATTAAATTGCGAGTCGCAATTTGAGAGTCGCAAAATGCTATGTACAACAGTGTCTGAGACAGTGATTGCAATTCCCAATGGGGTCGCAAATTGCATGCTTCATGAATATTAATGATGCTGTTGCAATTTGTGACCCCATTGCGAATGGCTTGCACTCCCAGGGATGGTAGCCTGCTGGGGTCAGCAGACCACCATATCAGGGACTGCTTTGCTAATAAAGCAGATTTTTTTTTAAATGCAGACGGTTTTTCTTAAAGGAAAACGGGATGCATTTAAAAAATAAAAATTAAACTTTTCAGTTTCATTTTTTAAGGGCAGGCAGTGGGGCCTGGGACCACTGCCTGCCCTTAAACATATTTGCGCATGCATTCCCAAAGGGGAAGGGGTCCCCTGGTACCCCTTCCCATTTGAGAGTTTCTTACCACCCTTCTGAGAAGGGTGATAAACTGCAAGTGTTTTCATTCATACATAGGTTTTGGAGTCGCTATTTGGAAGGGACGCCCTTGGAACACCCCTTCCTAACTGTGAGTCACTAACCCTATTTTGCGAGTCTCTAATTGATTAGCGACTCTCAAAATAGGGTTGGTACATTGGCCACACATTTTTTGCGGTCGTAAACTGGCATAGAACCCCTTTGCGGCTGCAAAAAACGGTCGTACATCTGGCCCTATTGAAGATTTGTCCAATGGCGCCAAAGTTATTAGCTGAACAAATCCAGACTCTAAAGACTGTACAACATGTGCTAAAATCTAGATTTCCAATCTCCCCAATGTCCTCTGAAAAGGCAGCTGCAGGAAATGACTGCTGTGCAGTGAGACAGTGGCTCAAATGACAGCCACTATTCTACATTCAATTGGGAGACACCCAATTGTTTTAGCCAAATTTGAAGATCTTTTGGTTTTCCCCTTTTTACGTCTATCTTCACTCCAGTGCAAGTGGTTGGGAAGATAAAGATTTCAAGGTTTGTGTCTCTAAATCTCCCTCTTATGATTTACCATCCAGAGGACTGTAGCCTCGTTCTTTGGGTCCCTTTAATTTTACCCTTCCTCCCATCACCTTTAGGTTCAGCTGTTTCTCCTTGGTGGAAACATTGAGAAATCAGAATTTCAAAGATTGTGGAGCATATTACCAAGCAATAGCGATAATTATCGCTATTACTTGGTTAGAGACAAAAATGTATTGCTGACCTGCAGCGATTTTTATCGCAGATAAACCTTGGTATTACCAAGGTTTATTGCAAATGCGATAAAAATCAGTCGCAATGCATGAATATCGCTGAAAAGTTAGCGATATTCAAGCATTACCGAGCTAATGCTCTTAGCCATGTTATCCACTTCCCATTGGATAACATGGCTAAGAACTGGGCAGGTGTTAGCTTTTGGAGATATTCGCGCTTAGCGCGAATCTCCAAAAGTTGGTAATAAGAGATGGCGATGTTAGCGACTGTTTCCAGTCGCTAACATCTTGGCACGCCCACTTTGCATGTCATTAGTGATAAATTTCTCTGACATGCAAAGTGGGGCCCAAGATGGTCGCTATCTCCTACCAGCTGTCGCTAACTGGTGTTAGCGACAGCTAGGTAATAGGGAGATCATTTTATCTCCGCTTTCTTGGCTTTTAAAGCCAAAAAAGCAGAAATAAACCCCCTTGATAATATGCCCCTGTGTTTTTCCTTCAGACTGACCCTGCCTCTCCTCCCTCATTGCACCAGCGGTTACTCCAAAAGCGCACAGGAGCTCTTTATGAGTTGGAAAGTAGAATGGATTCCAAGTTAGATTTGCCATTTTAGTCAGCAAGCACATAGGCAAACAAAGTGGGCCTGATCTTCCATCAAGTTCTATTTCTGTATTTCTAGCAAAGTGTTGCACATTTATGTACTTTCTGTGCAATCCAGCTGTTAATGCCGTCTGTCTCTATATGTAATTTCATGTTTTAAAGGATGCTGCTGCTAACGTACTTAGGTGCATTGTACCCCATTTCCATGCAGAGCAGAAATGTGCACAATTAACCCCTAAAAGCAAATAAAGCTCTGTGATTTAGGTATACTCTGGAACTTAAATGTCTCTTTATACAATGCAGAAAATTGTCCATAAAAGGTATTTGACATTCTCTACGAATACATTAATATAATGATAATCCAGGCCAAGTTTGCTAAAACGTGGCCAGTGATTATTCATGCATTTTACATGAAATATATTTGCAGGTAAATTTGAGGTGCAGATTCCAGAACCGTCAGAAACGTAAGCTAAATTTAAGCATGTTATTCTTTTTAAAGTCACGTGGGAATGGCAAGTACATGCAGAGCATCAAACACAGTTTCTCATTATTTGAGACCAAGTTCTAGCCCAAAGAGCAACACAGCTTGTGATTTCTGTATTTTTCTGTTGTTTCTATAGTCAAATAAGTACCTCTATTACAAGCTCTACAAGACTTTACATCTCTTAGAATAGACATGGTAGAAACACAGTTGTGTTTACAGTAGGGGCCATGTCTGTGTAGTCATTATAGTCCTACCTTTATGTCTGTGGTTAGAAGTGGACTGGAACAGTCAGGCATTGTTGGTTGTTTTGTTTCTAATCCCACTCTAGGCACAATAATCTTTCTATTATGCTGTAACTGGCAGTAGGAGTGTTCAAGTAGATTCTACACTCCTTTGTATCGAATTGCACTTCCCCAAAGGGCTTAAATACAATTAATCTACTCCCTCATGCATTGATCTGTTTTTCCCAGCAGGGCTCAAAATTAAAAAATAAGATGCACTCCACTGTCAGGGGCTCAACAAAGGCTTAAGAAATGAAAAACATTACATTACCCTGTGGGATCCATCACCTCCTCCATATGGAGGTTAGTAAACGAAGGAAGCCATATTGCATTGCTGTGGAGGGACCTTGCCGACTCAGCAGGGCCTATACGTTTATACGGATAATGAAACCCTTGAAACCCAGAAACCAAAGTATGTAAAGATTTGGGTGTTGCATTGTCTCTGAATCATCCACAATTTAGAGTAATCCAGAATCCATCTGAGTCTAGTAAATAACCACAGACAAGTATCAGTGCTTCTAGTAGGATTTTCACCAGAAAAATGTGTGCATTGCGTAAAATGAACATATTTAGAGTTCAGAAGTTAGACACATTTCAATGTAATACTTTTTCTTTACAGTTCTAAATATTTCCCTAACAAGTGTCTAATTTCTACAGGCCCTGTGATGAACTGGGGTGATTGGTGCACCTTCCATGTAGTCAGCAGGTCTTACACCTTGGTACTTCCTGTGTAAAATTCATAAAAAAAGGCAGGGTTGTCATTGATCAAGTAATCACATTTACTTTCAGGTGTACTGAACCATGCTTTTTGCATCTCTGCTTTCTTTAGAAGATCCTTAATTTTCTTCCAGTAGACTGACATTCCATATCAGTTGGGGCTACCTTCTCTTGTACCCAATTTATGGGAAGCCCTGTGTCTAGGGCTGATAGAGTCAGTAGTATTGACTCATAGAGACCATAAAACAGCTGTATGACGTTCCTGTAGACTATTCAATTTGACCACATCCCTAGGCATGTAGGAGGCCAAATTGGCTTTCACAGCATGAGGGTAGGTCTACAGCAGCAGAAACCTCTTGTGTAACCAAGGTCAAATGTGGTTTTAAATCAACAGTGTTCAAACAAGGTGAATCTCTTTGTCGTCCTGATGATGAGGTATTTAGACAAAATATCAGGGAAAAATATTGTGTGGACAAAATATTGTGTCAAGAATATTGAGGATAAAAATATTGTAAATATAAGTTTCTGCCATGCATAAAGATGAACTTTACAGTTTTAATGAGCAGAGTGCCCCGTACAATAGAGTATCATAGCTCTGTGCACTCATGCATCTGATCTCCGAGTCTATCACTGTTATCCTTTCCTGGTGCACTTTTAGGTTGTTTTGTGGGGTGGTTGTCCCCACTCCACTGTGTGAACATTTGTTTTTGTAAGAGCATTATTTTCATTTATGAGTCATCATGATACAATATCAGACAACATTTACCATGGAGATGTGGTATATTGTGCTTGCTTTCTACATTTTTTAATTTTTGGCATAAATGGCATATGCCTAGAGTTTGGGTGAAGGAAATTATCTATTTGCATTGTACATTTGGCTTAGTACAGGATAGGTGCCAGTTTCCTATTCTAGTCTGGTGACCACACAAGTTCCTTTAAGGTTCTGAGTACTGGCAGGCTGTTTCCTTCTTCCAGCTTGCCAACTATGGGCAAAGCCTCAAGATTTTGAATGGACTATCTCTCTATCTTTCATGTAGTTATGATAATAGACTCTTCCATTGAGCCCTGAAGGCTATTCTCTTCTGCTAACTTCATGTTGCTCTTATGTTTTGTTACTCTGGTGCTCCTACAGCTGGGGTAATGAACGCTTTCTTTTGCTTTTGCTTTATTTATAGTGCCAATATATCTTTGAGTGTATTTGCTGTACAATATAAATAAATAATACTATAAAATGTAATACATGTACCGAAAAGTGTGGAAAATGATTCTTTACAAGTTTAAGTATCCCCACTAACTTACACCTAAGTGGGGTTTGACCACTTTTGTATGAGATTTCCCTGACCACACCTATTACACACTCATGAGGATGCCATTAAATGCAGTTTATATTAAACATTACGAAATTGTTTGTTGCAGTCATGTGAAAAACGTACAAACTTGTAGTTACAATTCAAACACGCCTTTCTGTCTGAAAACAGATGTTTACTGTGGAAATAGCAGCATTTACTCCTACTAAGGATTGCAAATTTATTTATTTATTTATTTATTTTATGCGATTTTTAGAGCGCGCAAATACCCAGATGGGTGTCTCGCCGCTATCGTAACAGAACTCTCACTGAGGAAGGAAAAAAATAAATTATGCTGAGAACAACCAGGTCTTGAGTTTTTTTCTGAAATTGATGAGTGTGGGAGCAGTTTTAATGTGGAGGGGTACCGTATTCCAGAGTTTGGCTGTCGAAGTGGAGAAACATCTGTCTCCCCAATTGGCCCTTCTTGTACGTGGAACCCTCAGCAGATGGGCTGATGATGAGCGTAAAGTTCTTTAATGCTCAAGCGGGCAGAAGGCTTTTTTTAGAAATAGTGGGCCTTGTTTGTGGATGGCTTTGTAGGCTATGCATAAAGCCTTGAATTTAATATGACTCCTCACAGGAAGCCAATGCAGCTGTCGGATGTAGGGAGAGATGGATGTGAATTTGGGGATAGTTAATAGAGTCCTGGCCGACGCATTTTGCACCGTCTGCAGTCTGTTGAGGACCTTTTCTTGGGCGTTTAATAAAAGGGCATTACAATAGTCTGTTTTCGAGAAAACCAAGGTACTGATAAGAGTTTTGCCCGCAGACGGAGGTAGGTATGGAATTAATTTTTTGATCCTTTTTAAAGTGTAAAAGGATGAGGAAACCACAGAGTTGGCGTGTTGTTGGAAAGTCATTTTGTTGTCAAATATGACTCCTAGGTTGCGTACCTTGGTAACTGGTTGGGGGGGCGTTCCCATCTGAGGTGGCCACCATTGGGGGGACCAGATAGGTTGCAATCTCCCGAATGTCATCAACTCTGTCTTGTCAAATGGATATTTAGCAGTGGAAAAACAAACAGGCATTCCTATGCAGTTTTACACTACCACTGCATACAGTACAGTAGAAAATCCCATGCACATGGCTGGTAGTGGGTGTTACAGGGTATAGTTTGCCCATGAACACCCGATTGTGTGAGCATTGACAAACTCCCTGCTGACTTTCTTTTTCTCAAAATAATCAGAGATATATACACTAGATTAGGGTAATGCACATCCCTTGTGAAGGTCAGAAGTGGCAGGCGAACACCCCCAAACTTAAAGGGGTCTAAGTGGACCTGGCAAAAAAAGGAAAAACCGTACAAATGCAGTGTTGCATTTTTTTCAATGTTGAATTGCAATGGGCCTACAATTCCTCTGTATGAAAATATCTATGCCCCAAACTTAAAGTGACTTTCCCTGAAGTAAGTTTGGAAACCTGCTTCTGGTGCAACTACCCAGGCATACGCCTGTAAAGATTGGTGACTTTCCAAAAACTTAAAGGTCATTTCAAGTGTGAGTATTAATATCCTATATGTACTTTGAAGTTCTTTTCGTGAATCTGGTCCTTGCATATTTTAGGATTAGATCTGTATACCTTTGTAAACAATTTACGCACAAGTTACTCCTTTTTCCTGGTTAAAGCAGGCGCGGACAGCACGGCCAAGAGCGGTTGGTGGCGGGGCAGGGACGGGGTGAGGGAGAAGTCGACAGACAACGGGATAGGTAAAAAGAAAGAAAAAAAAATTTACTTTACGCAGCAATGCGGCGAGCATAAGTGGTTTTATTCATTTTTTATTTTAATTTTACCTATACCGTCGTCTGTCGACTTCTCGCCCGCTCCACCCCCGCCCGACCGCTATTACCTGTGCAGGCCACGCCTGGGTTTATGTCATAGTAAGGTATCATGCCCACGGTAAGAAAAATTAGAACTGTACCAGGTTGAGGTCATATTTAAAAGACGATGGGGATACGAAAGATTAATGTTATTTGATGTAGGAAAGCAACGCATGGGAAGAAACATGGTGTGCCTTGGCTCTTAACTAAACGTATTTCTGTCTTTAAACTGTTAGTAAACTTACCAAACATTTAATTCCAGATCTGTATAAGAAAATATTGAAATTGTATCTTAGCAAGAGCAGAACATCGCATCCAGCAACCTGTGACTTTAAGCTGCAGTAGTTGCATCAATAAGTAATGTGTGCACATGTTTTCTTTCAGCCAACAACATCTGTTTCTATGGAGAGTGCTCCTACTATTGTTCAACGGAGCATGCGCTGTGTGGAAAGCCAGATGAAATTGAAGGTTCTCTTGCAGCCTTCCTCCCGGATCTATCATTAGCTAAAAGAAAGACCTGGCGGAATCCATGGAGGCGCTCTTACCACAAACGCAAGAAAGCTGAGTAAGTATGAATGATCGCATCCTGTTGTTAAGAGAGAAACAGACATTAGGTTCCACCCCAGACTTTTGGCTGCTGTTGAGAAATAGCCCTTAGGACACTTATATTTAAGCACTGAAATAAAATGTGTTCAGGCATGGAATGACTATAAATTACTAAATCTGTGAATATAGTTTAATTATGTGAAGTTCCCTAGAGTGTATTGGCAGGCTCCACGTTGCCAGTTTCAGATACACATTTTTTATAATAATGAATTTATAATTTTTTTTGGGGTCACTGAAATATTAATTTGGGTTTCATTCTCATAAAAATGGATCACTTACAATATATAAGTATATGGGATCATATAATATGTACAGTTTGGTTATATGGGTTTGCAATTCATTAATGACTGAGCCAAGAAATGACAAGTGATAAAGCATGTTCTTGGGCGAATACGTGTCCAAAGAACCACACAGTGAGAATCAAGTGGAAAAACAAGACACCTGAAAATTGCCAAAATTACTTAACAGTACCACAAGATAACTCTTACAGCCGCAGATTTATTACACATGATTTAATCAACCATTTTAATGAACTAAAATAAAATCCAAACCAGCAAGATGCTTTTGGTGATTCTGCTCAATATTTAATATTTTGGAGAGGGGAAATAAATTGATTGTGTAGACAATTGAAATATTTTATTTTGCTAATGTGATATATCTTGGAGTTTAATATCGGACAGTTCCCTCGCAGACAGTAATTACAGCAAATGAAAATGTTATTTCGTCTGCAGGTTTCGACAGCTGTTAACCACCCGCCAATAACACATAATTCATTGTAACGTTTCTTGGCCTGTTGAAGGGTTTCTCCTGTCTGACTCAGATTATAAAATGACATCAGTCTTGTCTGTTTCCAGTAATCCCACAAGCCTTTACTCTCTATTCCTTGGAAGACTGCACAACCACAACAAGAGAGAGGATTGCGAGCACGGGAGAGGGTATTATGGGTGGTGTTGCTTTGTGACGTGGGCATAAAAGTCTATTGTACTCTTACTCACCTTACTACTTAACACCTTAGCTGCTATGGAACGTCCAGCTCCAGTGCTGAACGTTCCATTGCGCAGGTGCAGTTGGAACGTCCAATGGCCGACGGCAGCACTACGGAGGTAGTGGTGCCGTCGGCCATTGAACCGGCGCAGCACTTATGAGGTTAAACCGTACTGGGTCCTTCACAATTAGTCAGTATGAAGTGTTTCTATTACCACAGGGGCAATGATCCTCTGATGAATCTTTTCTGACCGATAGGAGGGGTGGAAATTAGCAGCGGCGATCAGTGGAGGTATTCGCGGTGGGAGTCGACAGACAAAAAATAGGGAAAATTTAATAAATATAAATCATATTCCGTCATCTGTCAACATCCCCCCCAGCCCCGCCACCACGCTAACCTAAACGGACAGCTGCTGGGAATTAGGGTGTCCAAACTCTACATTAACTGTGCAGTGAGGACCATTAATCAACAGCCAACTCACAGATCTAAAATCAGATTTAGATACACCACTCTTATGACCATGCTGTAGAAATAAAGAATAGCAACTGGAAGACTCAGCGTCATAAAAAAGTTAAGTCGAGTGAGGATTATGCAAACCAATAGCTCTGCAACTGCAACATAGAATAAAAGAAGTAAAACCTGATGTTCTGATAGAGCTTGTTGATCCTCTCTACAATGTATTTAAAACATAATGACAGAAGCTCAGTTTTAATGGAAGAACCAACAGGACTCAATAATAGACTCAGGCAGACTTAGATTAAATTGGTTATTGCATAAAACAATCAAAATTCATTAAAATAAACAATTTCTCAAGGACTTCGGTCAAGAATCTCACAGCTTGCATTAAAACACCAAACAGTTAGGTAAATCCTTATCGAGTGTTTATAAAGTTTCGTTTTCAGAGTTGCAGAGTCCTACACCATTAAGGCAGACAGATGGGTCAAATTTCTAACAGCTCAGGTCCTACGAAATAAGGTGAAAGGTTCAGACTTAAAATTCATAAAGGGCGAGTCCATTAGCTTAGAGTTAAATATATAAGGGGAAATTAACAAATAGAAATGGTTTGGCAATGAAGGTCTCAGTCCATCAGCTAGCATCGACAAACAGTCCAAAGTAAACGATCGATCAGTACAACATCCGGGTCTCAAGCAGGAAAAATCAGAATAGAAGTTGCATCAAGAAGCAAAAATGAATGGTGTTCATTGCCCCTCCTTTGGGGTTTCTTCTTTTATAGAGTTTTAGCAATGTCCAGTAGCGTGGCATCACACCACCATGGTTTTTAGGATATCTAAATTTCCAAATAGATCATGGCGTGAACTTTTACTTCAGAGATAATAAAAGTCCGGGTTGAAAATATGTACAGTTTAGTGCCCAAACAATGCTGCCTTTTGCATCTCGGCCCAAGCTACCTTTGACTTGCTTTCTCTTCTTTGTAGCTCACAGAAAAGTCAGACAAACAGTTTTCAAACGTTACAAACGATGAGTTGCAGTACAAAATGAGAAGACAACCCTAAAATGAATACCAATCAATTAAAAACAATGTATTATATTCCTTTGAAACAGCAGTGGTGGTATAGGAGTAGGAGTGAGAAAAACATACTATGTGCTTTTCCATGTGACTGTGCTTGTTCATGCGTGCATCTTTCCCCCCTTTGAGAGACAGTAGACCGGAGGGAAGTCTGTCCCCTAGGGCTTTTGGGATAATCAGGTGTGGTATAGACATCCGGGCTGTTTTGGGCTACATCTCTTAGAGGATGTAGCCCAAGGGATATATACAGTGCCATTTTGGGGTTGCCATTTTATGTTAGGTGCACAGGGTAGCAGGCCCATAGAAAGGAAAGAGATTTTAAGAGAATGTAGCTGTTTATTTGTAGGTAGGTGAGCTTAGTGAGTTAGCGCTCTCACTTTAGTAGTGGTTTTGAAAGTGTTTACCGGTAGAATGGCAGCTGAGAAACTAAAGTAGGCGATTCATTTCCTCCGTGAGACTTGGCGCTGGATCTTCTGGTTGAAGGAGGCATGCTTGCCCAGCCGATCTGGATGGCGAGGCATGCAGCGGGAGGGGTTGCTGCTGCTGCTGTCATGGCATGCTCCCCACCCAGCACACATGCTTCTAGCTTTTTGTCAGCCGAGATAGTTTCACGGGGACACCTGCATGGTCGCAGAGTGGCTCCACCGAGTAAAGCACGTAGGGCGGAGGAGCCACATGATATGAGTGGCCTGGGTACATTGAACAGGACTCTGGGGTTGGAGAACGGGGGAAAATAGGCTGGTAGAGTCCAAAAAATAACAGCGTGGAGGTGTGGAGGCCTTATCAGGCCAGCCCCCAGGGGGATGCTCAGAGAGAAGGGGGAAGACGACAAGAAGCTCTGTGGGCCCTAGAAGAGGGCCAACATTTAGAGCCTGTGCCCCTGATTTCCCAGGCTGGCCAGGGGCAGCGAGCTAAGCTAAGAGCAGGTGGTGATGTGCACCTCTTTCAAAAAAGCAGCTCTTTTCACATATAATAGGGACTCAGTGGTCTACGATGCCCCCTATTTCACCCAATTGGTCTTTGGGAAACAGCAGACTGATGGGAGGTCTGCCCCCCTGGGGTAAGGGGGAATCAAACACAGTATCAACGTCTGGGCTGTTTTGGGCTACATCTGTTAAAGGACGTAGCTCAAGGGATGTATAGGGTGCCATTTTGGGGCAGCCACTCCCTATTTTATGGTTGGTGCACACCTGGGGTATTAGGGGAATCAGATGAGGTATAGACGTCTCAGCTGTTTTGGGCTACATCTGTTAAAGGATATAGCCCAAGGGATATATAGGGTGCCATTTTGGGGCTGCCACCGTGTGCCCCTACCATAATTTGGTGGGTGACAGCCCCAAAAAGGCACCCTATATAGGGGCAGGCACCCACCATTTTATAGTAGATGCACACAGTGGCAACCCCATAAATAGGAAAGAGATTTTCCCACCCTCCAACCCTTCCACTAGAGTTTTAAAGGGTTTTTGTTCCAAGTGTTGGTTTCGCTAAGAGGCATTTTGTTGAGACAGGTGCGCTGGGGAAGGAAAAATGTGGCAGGTGTGGAGGTGGGCCCACAAGTTTGCAGAGCTTGACTTAAGTTTATGGTTATTGACATTGGCAAAACAGGCACTGAGGGAAGGTAGATAAGTCCACACCGGAAGTCACAGGAAGTTAAAAGTTGAGTCACAAGAAGATTACATTTATTAGTTGTTAATAGATTCACTGGTAAGCGGGAGGGGAAGTTTTAATTGAGGCAATTACAGTGTTCAGTAGATAAGGATGCACAGTTTTGATGTGGGGTTGGGTGAAAGAAATGCAGGTGCTTTAATGTACTCAGTAGGTTTGATTGTATTGATAGGGAGGATGTAGGCGGCTATTTATATTACATTATTGATATTGTTGACCGGTGGCAGATACATGCCCACTTGGGCAGAATTGTAAAGTTGTTTTGAATTTGATTTAAGATCATTTTAATTTAAAATTGGAATCTTGATGTGTCTCCAGAGGCTTTTGAAATGATAATATTTATTGACATTGCAATATCTACTCACACGGGCAATTATTAAATACTAGGACAATATTAGATGTCAATGATTATTATCCAGGATTAGACTTGGAGAACTACACCACATGTGTGGGGGTATATATATATATATATATAACGGTAATTGATTATTGATTAGTGTTGTAAGAATTATTTCAGTTACAGTAATTTGGACTTTGTGTCCTTATAACAGTACCTCCGCAGTTACTTAGAATGGAATATCCTATGAGATTAATTCAATCTAAGTGCATGTCACTTTAAAATGGTGAGATAATGAATTTGATAATATTTATAATTTTTCTTTATTAATATCATGTTGCTGATGCAATTATAGATGGATATATATATCTATATATATAGATATATATCCAGCTCAGATTTCTTCAAAAAGAAGAGACAGCACTCACGAGAGAGGAAAATATCTTGATTTAATAAAATGAGTTACAGGTGCAATGGACGAGATTCGGCTTGCGCGTTGATCAACATTCTGCATTCCGGCAGCACTTCCGTGTATTTTGAACATGTGATCAACTGATTAGTTCATGTACACCAAAAAAGGATATAAGAATATATATACCACCACAAATTCTCTCACCACCACCTTTTAACATTGCCCCTCAAGACCCTATAACCTCTCTCTTTCAGTTGCATTAAATTAGTTATATAGCACCACTCTTACCAGTGTAGGGTGTCAGAGCACTTTGCATCACACACACATTACACAGAGACAATCAATCAAAGGTGTGTAAATCAGCATATAGGAAATATTACATAAGGCAGAGGACTAGAAGGTGTAGGAATGATGTCATCCATACTGATAGGCAGTATAGTTGGAAAATTATGGAAATTACTGGAGGCAAGTAACATAGCAGCAGGTGCTTTTAAACCAAAATGAACTTGCAAACACTGCACCCCCTGGAGTCAGCATCTGGTGCGGTGGCACCAGCCGCACCACCGCTCTAGAGCGAGTTCAGGTGGTGGGCCCCAATGAGATCTCTTCTTAATTAGATAGCCGAAGCACAGACATTTTGTTGTGGCTGCCATTACAGGATTCAAGGCCATGATCCCGATTGAAATGCAGTGTAGTGAATAGCAGGTTTTGAGAGTCACAAAAAGGATATAATATAAATCATTTATTGGAGGTACAATAGTAATTTTAGGAATTGCGATGTGTTCTGTGGTCATTTTACCCAGTGAACAATGTTCATCTGATGTTATTTGATGACCCATGTTTGAGGGAAAACTGTTTTCTCATGATTTTCTGATAGAGGTTATGCGAGATACTGCTGAAGCTAAAATGAGAGCACAGTTTCAATAAATTCTCACACTCTCCCTCAGCCATGTGAGAATAGTCTGACATTCTGAGTAAAACATGTACCTCCAACTAAAACAGCAGTCTGTCAATTAACTCCTCAGTGTTCTTCCGCAGCCTCCCTTAATGTTCTAATGACCAACTGTAGTGCTAACTATAGCTGTATTTATGACAGAAGTGTAGCAGACATGAAGACATCTTGATGGATTCAAAGCTGTAAATCTTAAAGCATTTCCTTCAGAAATGAGCGAAATGAGGGGGTTCATTTTGTCAAGAAAATTATGGTTAGTGCTTTAGCAAGCTAAAATAATGGCCACATTTTCGAAGAGTTCTCAAATTGTTTTTCATTCATGTCAGTAAAACATTCTGATATGCAGACTGAAATATGTACTTTCAACACCAGCGTTAGTCCGTAAATTCACTTCCTTCCGTGCTAATGCAGCGTTGCACAGTGCTCCAACAACTAGAGCACTAAAATGTGTGTGCATGACAAAAATATGTCACACCTTAAACGATCTTGATGGAATCAATGGTGTAAAACCTAAAGTATTTCCTTTAGAAAGTAACAAAATGAGAGGGTTCTTTTGTCATAGAAATTATGGTTAGTCCTGTGTAAAGCTAATAAGGACAAGCAAGTGGCAGGAACAGGGGCAACAAGCTGATCATGAAGGGCAGACTGGCAGGAGCTGTGGCAGCAGGACAGATCACACAGGGCAGCATGGAGGGGGCAGATGCACGCACACAGAGAAGTGGGGCGGTTTATAGGGGCGGCGAGCTAACCACACAGGGCTAGCTGAAATGGAATGGACAGTAAGTTGACCACGGAGGACAGAAGGGAGGCAGCAGGGCCACAAGATCAGCCATGGCCCGTGTACGGCGTGCCACCACGCGGTGACGTGGAGCTGGGGAGGGGCAGGGTGGGGGGTTGTAAAATGCAGTATACGGACGATTTCAGGTAAGTAACGAGAACAAAAAATAAAACAAATTATTTTGCGCGCGCTGCATCGCCAAATGTGATGCAGCGCGCGCAGCAATTTTTTTTTTCTTTTTTCGGTACTTACCTGAAATCGTCCGTATCCCACATTTTACAACCCCCCACCCTGCCCCTCCCCAGCCCCACATCATCACCCGGTGGCACGCCCTACACGGACCGTGGCTGAACAAGATAACTATTCAGGGCAGGCCGGCATTGGAGGGGGCAGTACAACAGACCACATTGTAATGGCAAAAGAAAGCAGGGGCAATCACATGGAGAATGGAGTTCAGTGGGAGGGAGCCTGGGGCTGCACGCTAAACATGGAGGGCGGGCGGCATGAAGAGCAGAAACACAATGAACCATCAGGCGCGGCCAGCACAGGTAAAAGCGGTGAGGCAGCGGGGCGAGACAAGTGGGGGGTAAGTGGACAGAGGACGGGATAGGGAAAGTAATATTTAAAAAACACTTACCTTGCTCAAGGTAAGTGGTTTCAGTTATTTTTTATTTTACTTTCCCTATCTCGTCGTCTGTCCACTTCCCCACCCACTTGCCCCGCCTGCGCAGCCGACCTGTGGACCATGGAGCACAAGAGGGAGAGGACAGGGCACATAATGGAGAACAGAGGCCAGGGTGGAGGGATGCCGGCCAATGGCAGGGCAGCAAGCTCACCATGGAAGGCAGGGGCAACATACAACTGTGGGCAGAAGGGAGGGGGCAAGGGCGTTCACAGAGAACATAGGGCAGCAAGTTGACAAATCAGGGCAGGCCTGCAGGGGCAGCAATCAGATCACGGAGGGCAGAAGGGAGTGGGCAGGGGCACACAGATGAAGTAAGAAAGGCAGACAGGAAGGGGGAAGGGGAGCAAGCTGCCAATGAAGGCCAGGCTTCTGTGGGTTGGCCATCTGCAGAGAGTGGGCCTAGGGAATACCTTGCTGTGCATAGCCAAAGGCTGTGTGTGTGAGTTGGAGTGCTTCCTATATATGACCAAAAATCCCCAAAAAATCACTTAGAAAAACAAAGGTTAAAGCAAAATGGTATAATTAGGTATGTCATAAAAAAATAGCCAACAATTCGCTGAAAAAACAAAGGTCAAAGCAAAATGGTATAATTAGGTATGTCATAAAAAAATAGCTAACAATTCGCTGAAAAAACAAAGGTTAAATTGACGTTGTTGTTGAAATATTTTAAAAAAACGAACATTTAAAAACCCAACAAAACACTGATATTCCCCTGTTATACTTCAGTGAACTCACTATAACTTGTGCCCCTGCCATGCACTGTCTGTGGTCTTGCTTATTACATCACAAACCCGTAGCTATTTTGTTTCGAGAACAGCTAAAATCTGATAGCTCGAAGGCTTCTCAAGCAATGTTCATTAGCAGGTAATAATATCTATTCTGTAAAATAAATGCCTGACGGCTCTTGTTGTCTTTGCAGATGGGAAGTAGACCACGATTACTGCGAAGAGGTCAAGCAAACGCCTCCCTACGACAGCGGGACCAGGCTACTGGACATAATGGACATGACAGTTTTTGACTTCCTGATGGGTAAGTTTGCTTCCGGCTCAATTGGATGAACTATGCAGTGTAGAGCTAGACATACCCTCTGCAGGAAATAATTGCAAGTTGTGTACATTTAAATAATTGTTTATACACATGCATCCCCCAATTTATGAAATGGGCTGTAATGATTTACATGAGCAGTGTCATTAGGACAGGACAAAGCAGCCGCTGGCAAAAGTCAATCTCTGATCTCTCTAAATGGGCTCCTGTATTTTAAACATGTATTTCCTGAAAGCACTGCTAACGTTACAGGAATTGCCTTGTTAAGTGTATGTGCTGCCTGAAAGATGTCTGGAGGTAGCACGCTTTGAGAATAATGCAATGGGACAGTTGCCATGACAACAAGCCTTTCATGGCAGAGATAATGTAATTGTGTGGACCATGCACAAATTCTCAGCGCATACGTTTCTGCTGGCTTGGCGCGGGCAGTGCTTTATATTGTGAAATGGATGGACTTTTCTGATGTGCTTAATTCCTGGCTTACACTGTAACTATTGTTGAAGACCCCTTCCTGTGAATCAAAGAGAGCACCATGTTGAGCTGCAGATGGAGCTGTATTGATCGCTTGGCGATTACAACAGCCGAAACTTTAGCTTTTTTTTTTCTAGATGGTAAAAACACATTCATTTAGGTTCAACACTAAAAATACAATCCATTGTCTTGTTAATAATGTAGTTATGGATGTGCTTGTTCATACAAGTAATATGTGCAGTGCTCATGTGGTACATAATCCTAGAGAAAACAATAGCAGTAAATAGCCACAATTTGTGCAGAAATCCACTAGCCTTTAATTTCTGCTCTCTGATGTGTGTTATGATAGTTAGGATGTGATCTGGGTTTAATCATCAATTGTATCAAGCTATAGCAATAGAGCATTAATGATTTATAGAGCTCACCCTTTCTAAAATGTGTATGTCCACACCTGTCATGGATGTCAACATCCGATTTCCTATGTAAATGGGTCTGCATCTAATAGAATCCCCACTCTGAAGCCTGGTGAATCGGTGTTGAAAATCTAAATATTTCTAAGACTTACGTTGATTTGCCTTCACTCTGTCTAGAATGTTTGTACAGATTGTCCCAGCTGTTGTTGCACGTTATCACTCATCAGGGAGAATAAAGAATTTACACTGTGTTTTATTCTATGTAAATTTCGATTCTACATTTGATTTTCACAAAGGCATCACAGATGTGCTTTAGTAATTATCAAATTTGCTTTAGAGCAAAACTGTGTGAATGGAATACAGGTTGATTTATGGAAATCTGAGGTATAATCCGGATTGCATAATTTTCTAAAAAGCAAATCTTCATGAATCTGTACTTGAGTTTAAAAAGCATGATGCCATTGTCAAGGAATGGCTAGTAAAAGCCTTGTCGGCTTAGACATTTAATTTATTATCTTGAAATGCATTAAATTACATACATATGGTCTATGACTAAAACTATGTGACAAATAGAATCAATTTTCTGCACTGTCCAAAGGGAACAACATTATGAAGTCTTGAAGGCTGTGGCTGTAGTCTTTGGGGTTGCAAAGTGCACTTCCAAAATGTTCTAACGGCAAATCTATGAAGGTTGATGCAAAAAAGAAAAACAATGCCTTGTGTTGGAATTTTAAATATCAAAAGCATACGTTTATCACCTGAGGTTGGAGGTTCTTGTCAATTGGAAGCCCGTGTCTACAGAATCTTCTGTCAATCATCACAGGCTCTACACAGCTGTTAGTGTCTGAAAAGTGTTGAATGATTTTAGTCCATTTACGGGAGTGCTCAAGACAAGGTAAAAATTAGCTGAAGAGTATTGGTTTGTTCAATGTAGTCAATGAAAATAGCGAGGGACTAGACACACATGCCAGATTAGGTTGCTAACTCCTCTTTCGGGCCAAAACATGAATCCTGTATGTTGTGGTAAAACCGTATGTACTAACTTTGCATGTGATATTATCCCAGGTTTTCCAGGGACATATTTGCCAGGTCAAACTTGATATTTTTTGTCCCTATAAAAAAGGTCTGAAGTGGGGTAATTACCACAGAAATCAATGGAGTATCACACATTTCTCCAATATTTCCTCATTCCATAGTGGAATGTTTGAAATATAGGGGTAATTTCACATCTAAATACTACCAATATCTCCGCTATCTGTAATTTCATGTGCAGAATTACCTCATCAGAATTACAGATGCAGTTGTACTGAGGTCTGAGAGACTAACCACAAATTATAAATATATTATGAAAAATAATCATATAAATGAATGACACCCAGTTCAAATCCAGAATGTGGAGGACCGGACAAGTTACTTAAACCACACTAATATAAACATTAGCCACTCCCATATTAAGCAATAAGTGGTCTTACAGCAATTTCTAAATGAGGAGAGACAGAGGTCCACCATATTGGTATCCTGATTACGAGTAAGATTGTATCTGCAGGGCCACAGCTTATGAAAGATCTTCAAAGCCATTAAGGAATCCTACCTTCCAGAGACAATAATCGTTCAAAGTTTTAACCATGCCGGAAACCTGGCAATGAGAAAATTAAGCCGCATAAATGTCTTGTAACTCAGCCTCCCACAAAAAGAAACCACACAGCTCCAGTTAGTAAATTGCGATGGACCAAGCAAATGATGAACCTTAAGTTAAAGTGAATCCAGGGCTCAGAGCCTTGCTCTACCAATTTGAATCATGCGGCCTGACCATTAAAAAATGTGGATACAAGTTTGTTCAGCCCCCTTAAAGTCACACAGAAACACACAGAAGAAAAGAACAAAAAAGGGCTCTAACCGTCAATGGATTGTTACCTTCTAGATGCACTCCTACATAATAGAAGTATCTGCAAGTAGAAGCTGTATTTCCTGGATTACTCTAACCCCACAGAAAGTATCATACAGACATCTCATATTTGTGTATGTTGAAAAACAGTGAAGATCTGGTAAGCGTTGTACCGAATGCACGGACCATCTTATTATTCTTACCACTGATTCTTCTTGAAAAACCTTGGAAAAAAGTTTTCCCATATATTCTTTAACAGTTAAAGGCAATTTCAGTGTGCTGAAGAGCCCAGAGATACTTTTAACACTGTATAAATCATCTCAAATACATTGACATATGTACAGTAATAGGTAATAAAACCACCACGCTGTGCTTTATCTATTTTCTGAATGGTCTGTACATTTTTGTTGTCTGTTATAACACTTTGTGAATCTTAAGATAAGACACAGTATTCAGGGGGAACTTTGCAAACGTTCCTCCAAAATCATCCTTATTAGTGTGTGCTAGATTCAGAAATGAAGACTTCTGCCGAATTTGTGATTTTTTTTAAACTATGCTAATTTTGAGAACTTTTGACGAAAAGTATAGCAGGTGAAAAGTCTAGCAAAAGGTTGTTCCTGAAAAAAATCTCCCCTACAACCTTCAACCACAGATTACGTTTCGGGAAGTTGATACCCCAACCTCTTCCACTGCCCAAAAACCTACCCGACCCTGCCTTAAAAACTACCCCATCTACCCATTCCCCTCTCTCTGTCCTAAGGCCTAAAACCCTTCTCCATTACATACACTACACCGACCTCCTTGCCCCCGCGCTATCCCTTACACTACCCCACACTTTCCACTGCCCTAAAACTTACCCCGACACCCAGTCCAAAAAATGACACCATCTAGTAATTCCCCTCCCACTGCAGTAAGGCCTAAAACATTGCTCCTTTATGTACACTACCCCACCCCGCTGTCCCTTTAACTATCCCAACCTCTTCCACTTTCCTAAAACCTACCCAGACCCAGCCCTAAAAATGAACCCATCTACCAGTTCCCCTGCCAAGCCCTGAATTACAAACGCCCTACATGCCCCCACCCCGCTCCCAGTCCTAAAATCGTAACTACTCCCCAAAACCCAGCCCCTAAAGCTACTCGTAACCCCTCCTCCCTTGAAAACGACCCCCAGACCCGGCCCCAGACCCTCTTACCTGTCCGAGTCCTATTTCCGTCCCAATACTCCTATTAGCAGTCCCAACCCATCCCAAACACAAGAGCGCATTTGCCAGAACCACGCAGAAGTGTGGTTTTGGAAAATACGTTGTTCGGGCAAGTGTGGTTATGCTTGCGTGCTTCCGGAACTCGTGGCTCTGGCCGCGTAGTTCCGGATGTTTCCCTCCTGACATCTTTATGAATAGGCAGCGTTTTCGCTTTTGTAAAACACAGTTTGTGAATCTACAAATTTATATATCCTTGATATATACTATGTTCATACTCAAAATTTGCTACACCAATAAAACAGATTAACCAATTGTCCTTAAATGTTCTTTGGTAGCCCATATTTTCCCATATTTAATAACTGTGGGACAGGCCAATACTGCCCTTTGCATGTCCACAGCTGCCAAAGTAACTCTACATTGTGGTGAAAACACATTTTTCTTTGTCATTTACACTGCAACCCAGGACTGAGACTGTTAATATTCTATATAAGAAAATTATTAGAAAATAATTAACCTATACTGTCTTTTTCTACAATGTGGAGTGTCATTATGAGTTCGTCTTGTAATTTCCATTTAAAAAAGCCACAGATCATATCAACTACTAATGGGACAACTAAAATTAAGCTAACTCTTAACTGGAACCATTGCAGCTTTATATATGATTCGAGCATGGCAAGTTCATACATTATACTATATTGGCACAAAAAAACCAACAGGGAGAAAATACATTATCTTATTTATGAGATGATGCTGTGAAATATCGTATTCTTTGAAACAGGATAAAATAAGTTAAACTCTTTCCACATTCATTGAAAGAGCTGCGCCTTTAATCAGTTGTTCAAATGTTTTAGTTTGTGCTTATCACTGTGAACACAGGCCTGCATTTTATTGACCAGAAAACACTGTGTAGTTTGCCAAAACAGAGAGATAAGTACAACACATCTGCGGGGAACATGTCAGCGGGCTTGTTTCTCTGTGTGTTGTTTATATTTGTTTAACACTTAAATGGAAACTATAGGGACATGTTTAGATTGTATCAAAATCGTTTAAAGGATTTCCCTAATATAAAGCTTTTCTTTCCACCCCCTTTATTTAAAATGTTCAAAAACGCGGTGCTTGTTATAACTTCCTGTTTTTGCTGGAACACAGCTTTTCTTTGTAACTAGATAAGTTACTTCCTTCTCAAATTCTGTATATGATCTCTATTGAAGGGTTTAACTGAAGAGGCCACCGACATTCGATCAAATCATTGTTCAACGCGATCTGCGAGGATAATTGGTGGACTTGTAGCAGAGCAAAGATGGTTCTGGCAGACTGGTCTATTTTGCAATTTACAAATGCTTTCTGGAGTTTCTAAAATAATAGAATGCAGCTGAAACTCCATGCATGCAGATAGAACACTTTTGCACTAGTGCATAGGTGTAACAAATGCTCTTGTGCATTGTTTCTGCACGGATAAATGACACACGTTGGGCACTAGTGCATAGTTTTCAAACAGATACAATACACACATTAGGCACTGATGAATAAGTATAACAATTGCTTTTTACAAAGTCTTCTTATGGGTAAATTAAACACATTTTGCACTAGTGCACAAGTCTAATAGTCAAATGTCCCTGTACAGTGTTTAGTGCCTCTTATGTTTTTTTATACAAATACCAAGCTGACCATGGAGACACTTATTAGAAGATCACTGTCACAAATATGTTTTTAATAATCAGTCAACAATATTAGTAGGAGAAGAATCAGGTGGGAGCACTTGGTTACAAGAAAAAACAAACTCCCCATGCTCTATGAGGGGATAACTCCCATCTTGGAAACTGTGGGGAGTTTGGACAATGAGGCAAGCAATAATGATTCCCGGGCTAAATTGTACAAGGCTCATGAGGACCTTATAAAAGCTGCGGCCCCTCATCTCTCTAGTAGCTCACGAAAACCTAGACAGGGGCGGCAAGGTAAAACAACATGGTATAATCCGGCATGCAGAAGGGCAAAAGCAGAACTCCTCAGACTTATTAAGGAGGGACTAGGGGGGGATAGCCTAAGACAAAGCAGGCGGGCTTACAAGAAACTAGTTGCCCACGCTAAAGCCGAGTGGGAGGAAAATCAGTGGGAAGAACTTAGCAAGGCCCTAGCGATCCAAAACCAACGTCTCTTCTGGAAGATATTGAATGGGGGGTCGGGGCACCTTCAATCGGCAATAGAGCCCAATATTGCCCCAGGGGTGTGGCACGCTCACTTCCAGTCTCTTTACAGCTCCGAGCCGGGAGAATCTCCTACTGTCACCGAGGTTGGTTGGCCAGGCTATGAAGGAGAGCTGATAACGCTGGGCGAGGTCACCGCTGCCATCTCAGGTCTTGCTTCTGGAAAGGCGCCAGGACTGGATGGCTTACCTGGGGATATGTTCAAACAGGAGCCCATTGTATGGGCCCCCTACCTTACTGCCCTCTTCAATGGAGTTCTAAGCGGCATGAAAATTCCTGGTACTTGGCTGGGGGCAGAGGTGGTCCCTATCTTTAAAAAGGGCTCGCCGCTCCTCCCGGCCAACTACAGACCCATCAGCTTAATCGACGTGGCACAGAAGCTGTTTGGCAGGGTTTTGCTGAATCGCCTCCAGGATTGGATGGAAGAGGTGGGTGCCCTTAGTCCCTATCAGGCGGGATTTAGGAAGGGGGTATCCACAGTGGACCAGGTTTTTAGGTTGAATCTTATTTATTGGAGGGCAGCAATATTCGAGGGCGGCAGTCTGTACACAATATTTGTGGACTTACGGGCCGCATTCGATCTGGTGCCCAGGGGAAAACTCTGGAGCGTCTTGGCAGAGATGGGCGTCCCCCCGGACATCCTAGTAATCTTACAGAGGCTCCACCATAATAATTATGCCCGAGTGAGGTGTGGGAGGTCGGGGAAATTGACCGATAGATTCCCCGTTGACCGAGGGGTAAGGCAGGGTTGTGTGTTGGCACCGACCCTGTTTTGCCTCTTCGTCAACGGGGTAATCGCCCACCTAAATGCCACCGACTATACTGACGCCCCCAAACTCAATGGCAGCAGGGTGCCCGCAATCATGTTTGCGGACGACACCCTGCTGCTATCTAAAACCCCCATGGGGATACAGAGGATCCTTGATGCATTTGTAGCCTTCTGTACGGACAGGGGGCTAGAAATCAATGCGGCCAAAACTAAATTCATGGTTTTAAATCCAAGCCAAAAATTGCGGCCGAACCCGCAATTGGGAGCAGTACGGCTCGAGAGGGTTGCCCCCTTTGAATATCTAGGTGTGACTCTTAATGAAACCATGACTTGGGGATCCCACCAGAGTAGGGCGAACCTCAAACTTATACAAACCACTGGGGGTATTGCCCGGATGATGACCGGCTCGTCATATCGCCCGTTGGGGGCCCTAATCCAGATATACAAGGCTCAGGCCAGGGGAGCGATCATGTACGGGGCGGAACTGTGGGGACACACACCATGCCGTAGCCTGTCACTAACAGAAAACAAGTTTATAAGACAGATAGCCGCGCTTCCCCCCAGTACCCCGCTCCTCCCCCTGAGGCTTGACCTCGGTCTACGACCATTATCTGATGAAATAAGCCTGAGACCCATAGCCTTCTGGCGTAGGTTATGGAGCAGTAATGACCTAGCAGCATACAGGGCGGAACTGGCAGAATTATTGAACCACCCAAAAGCGCACCGTATCCCTTGGGTCAAAAACATCCAATCCACCTGCATGGAACTAGGGCTCCCTGACCTATGGACTGACCCTGCGAATGCCGCACTGAACATCTCTAAAAGGTCCCTGACTAACGTATACCACGAACACAAATTAGCTAGGGCCCGAGTTACCCAGGCAGAAGGGTCTCCATCCTCTGTGTTTTTGCAAAGCAAGGACCTTTATAGGTTTGAGAGGGCATTGGATCCTATCTTTCCGGTACTTGCTAGGAAGCTGTTTCTCCAATGGAGATACGGCTCACTGCCCTTTCGGTCCTTTACAAGTACTTGGTCATCGCCCCCCACTACGACGCAGTGCTTGGCCTGTGATGCTTTGGAGGAAACTGACTTACATGTGGCCTTCTTCTGCCCAGCCTATAGGGCAGCGCGGAAACACTGGCTTCTCCCATTGATTAGGAATATGGGTGGCAGGGAATATGCTCCAATGTATAGGATTTTAAAATCTGATCTCTCTGGCCCAACTGTCCTCGCAGTATCAAAATTTCTTACCAATGTTTGGCATACGCGCAACCGTATTTTAAAGGTGTTGGGTCCCCCTTAAAATTTTAGACGCACAGTTTTTATAGTATTTTTAACATATGTACTTCCAATGTTTTAATGTTTTGACTTATTGTAACTGTATATGTGTACTGTTTTCTTTTATGGCCAAATGGCCGAAATAAAGATTGGAAAAGTAAAAAGAAAGTATGATAAGAAGCCCAGTGATATTGCCTAAGACCTAGTTTACACTTTCATGTTTTAGAAAGGGCAGCAATATTGTATCATTTGCTTTTGAGACACAGTAGAAAACATAACAGCTAGAGTGTGCACACTATCTTGTCCATAAATCTTTATGTACTTCATACTAGAGTTGCTCCATATGCTTTAATAGCAATAAGAAAGCAAAAGAGCTTTTGATTCATTGTTTGCGCCAGTGCAAATCTATGCAACCTGCCCCACGTCTTCAAAGGGACGAGATGCACTAGCAGTGCACCTCCTTGGAAGAGGCCACAATGTGAAATAAACAGAAGGGGTGGTGGATGCGGCTTGGTGCGAAAAGGTAGCTTAGTAGTATTGCAATTGACTTGTAGGGGTGCGTACAACATGGAAATCATGAATGGGTTCAAAATGTTCAAAAAGGAACAAAAATCCCACTCCAGCGAGTATTATTTTCTTCCTCCTACCTGGGTCCTTTTCCCACCTCAGGGTTCCATTACCCCTTATTATGTTCGATGTGGGTTCCTTCAGTTCCTAGGTGTTTGTATGCACCTGAAGAATCCCTGCTTGTTCTTGGTGGGGTGAAAGGGTCCCATTGATTGAATTAGTAGATGATGGAATTTTGATTGGATAGGAGCATCTTCAAAGCTCACGTGAGTGATGTAGGACGAGGTTTCATATTGTCAACACAGCAAGCGCAAATTCTATGGTCTCTACCACAGTTGGCCTAAACAGTTAGATAACTTTAGAAAAGTTGTTTTAGGAACGTAGGTAGTGGTAAATGGTTGTTGTGCACCAGAACTTCAAAGAGGTTTGCTGCTTTTGGCTAAAAAACATACTAACATTTGTTGACACATCTAAAGTAATCACAGAGACAAAAGAACACAACACAGTACCATAATACAAAGTAAAATAACAACACAACAAAAGCCACAGAGCACCACAAAACCATCAAACCAATATGCAACACAACCCCCTCTGTACTGTACAACACAACAGAAACACACTGTTATAAGGCATCATAAAAACAACACATTACACAAAAAATGCAACACAACAAATATGCAGAAATATTCCTGCCACTAATCACCTCCATAATTCTGCTTTTATAATACTGATGTAAAATGTGTTTGCATGAAGCACCTCCTTAGTTACCAGTAAGGTGTCACATTATATCAGGTTTAGTAGTGGGATGTCAAGTCATTCCATAATTGCAAACCTAGAACTTTGTTTTGTTTCCCCGATACGTTTTCAAGTTTTTTCTTATTGGGATGTTGTTTGATTGTAGGTGACGAATATTTTGTACTTTCATTCCTTGTGCAATGAATATTTAGGTCCCTAAAACTGTTAGGACCAGCAGGTGAAAGTTTTCTTCAAATATAACCAGTGTGAAATCAACCTGTGAGCGCGTAGTGAAGTGGATAGGAGCAGTGAAGTTGGTAAAGTGAATAACCTACTTAAGAGTTAGAGACGATCTTCATGAGGAGACATTAAATGAGGGATAATCATATACATTGATAATATCAATGTTAGCATGATGTTGCTAATGTTGTACCTACAATGATTTTCTTGAATTTGGATTTGAAAAATGTGGGTGCAAGGATACATTTATCATATGTTCTTGGGGGTACATGAGCTCTACGAGGGGTTTGTCATTGTAATTTGCTTCGCATAATTTGGAGAGATTGCAGGAAAAGTATGCGAAGTTATGAGAATTACAAGGAATTCAAATCTGCCATTTGGTGCTATATTTTGCCAGGAAATGTGTCTTTGTGTTAATTCTTTATCGTGGATAACTTTCACACAAACAATATAGTGCAAAAACACACAGTTGCTGCGAGCAAGAGATGCTGGCATTCTGGTTGTTTGCAAATATTCTCTCACTCCCCTGCTATATTTTTACAATGAATTAAGCAGTATGGCATAAATGCATAATTTCGGACATTTTGCATAGCAAGCGTTGCTTGAAGTTTCTGGAATTATGCAAATTACACTGCTGTAATTTAAATTTCACCTAGGCCTTCAATATATTTAGATTTGCAAGCGGTGTGTAAATTGTATGATGCATAGGAGATTATATGTTCCCCCTCAAAATCGGGCAATTATCTCTTACAAGAAGCAATTCCAGATTTCAAAAGCACATTTATTAAGGAAGAATGCATTACTTGCCATCTGTAAAGATTACTGGTGACTAAAGATGTCTGAGTGACATGGGGTCCAAATGATTAGGAAGTGCTTGCAGGGCTACACGAGGTCTGTCACCTGCTACCATCATGCTTCCTTGGCGTCACAAGCTTGCAATGCCGAGTTGGGCTATGGGAGCTCTGTTGCTCCCTCTTCTCAGACCAGGCACGACTTTACCCTTTCTTGTCGTCATCATCTGGATCTGTAAGGGGGTACCACATACAGACTAGTAGGTGGCAGTCACACACAGCACCACTATTGACTAGTATCTTTGATGACCATTATACTCCACTTTGGGGTGAGAAGTGATTCTTTATTGTCTTTCAGTGTTATCCAGGGTAGTTCTTTCTAATGTTGAAAAGAGCCCACATTTTTGAGATAGGGTGCCTGGCCAGTGAGCATTCTCAAGGCGTAAAGTATTTCTTTCATGGTCACAGATGAAACAATACACAGGTCTGCAAGCCCCACATTTCAGTGAATTAGGACTCGAGCGGGCGGACTAATAACAGTATCTGATATGACAAAATTATTAAACTGTATATAGATCAGTTCCGCCTGTGACCTGCCAAGAAACGGACCCCTTGCGACAGCTTAATGGCCCAAAAACCTGACCTTAATACGTTGGCTGTTTCAAACCGAATATACTATTATCCTTGATAATACTGAACCACAATATCGAATCACTTCTCACACCAGTGCGGCGTACGTTCATCGGTTATAGTAATGGCAATTCTTTGCTGGACTCCTGTCACCTACCACAGCTTCCCGAACTGGCCAGTGGGGTCGTAGCCAACAAAATCCATTTCCCACACAATTCCAGTCCTTTTCAATCTAGTGTTGAAGAAGTGTCAGTCTCTGATATCAGCTACTTGACCCTTTGATCTTGGTACCACAGCATCACTCTCATCTCCTCACTGAGGGGTCTGTTCAGATTTAACTGGCCCGACACCATGATGAATGCGCTTCATGTCTCTCACTGTGGCACAAAGTGACCTGGAGGTGTATGCACATCAAACAACATCAGCTTTTATATGGTACCGACACACATTCACCTGCGATTGGAGCTTCAGTTTTGTTCCTACTATACACTCAAAGACATACATTATAAGAATATAGAGTTTGCTTAATGGAAATGAAACAGGTATTTCTAGTCACGTCGAATTTCAGGTAGCCCTGTTCACAGCACTACGCTGTGCTTGCGTAGTTTGTGAAGTTTGCGCAACTTCGCACTACGCAAGCAGCACGTAGCACAGTGCAAACATGCGTAGCGTAGTGCAGCGGTCATTTTTTTCTTGCTGCTCGCGGTCCTCAACGTCAAGTTGGCGACAGCGAGCAAGCAAAATGACATCCTCGCGAGACTTTTTCCTTCTTCGCGATCGCGAGCATGGAAAATAAACCTCCCGGCGAGATTCTCAATGCGGGGAGGTCAGGTTTCTCATTGTGAGTGGTCACGCATGCTCGCGACCGCTCGCGATGAGAAACTACCAGTCCGCGTTGAGAAAGCTGCTGCTCGAGTAAAAATCTACTCAAGCGGCAGAAAAGTACAGCTCGCACTGTGCAAGATGCCGTTTTTAATGATTGCACAGTGCCTGATGCTTGTCCGCACTGTGCAATCATTGAAAATGACATCTTGCACAGTGCGAACATGCTACTACGCAGTTCGCGAAGTGCTACGCGTAGGTCGCGTAGTGTGAAGTGCACTTCGCGTAGCTTTGCGTAGCGCTACTTCGCGAACTACGCGCACCCCTAATTTCAGGGAGCTTTATTCCACCAAGCTTTTATTCTGACCATTGACTGTTCTTTTCATTACTTCTACTAGGCTTTTTCGAATTTGCTAATTGTTTTCTATCTCAAGCTTAATATTTGTATTAATGAAATATACTTTTTTGTTTTAGGAAATATGGATCGTCATCACTATGAAACATTTGAGAAATTTGGCAACGAGACCTTCATTATTCATTTAGATAATGGAAGAGGGTAAATATCTATCCTGAAATACTTTGTTAATTTTAAAAAGCATTAAGACAGGTCTCTCGCATGCATGAGCTGAGTCTGAAACCCAGGAGATTATCATTATTAGGCTGATCACCAGGACCTGAGACAATACGCTACATTTACATGTGCTCCTGTAAAAAATAGAAAGTGGTGGAGATGCACGCATGTTGGACACAAGCACAGCCCAACAGTTGATGCTGCTGAGCACAGAGTGTTCAGGTACGTGTAGGTCACGTGCCTTAACAGCCAAAGAATACTAGATTTGGAGGCTTGACGAAGATGAACTTACCTTCACAAAAAATATACTTCCATTGGGTCAAGCTACAATTACATTCCTCTCAGTACATATTAAACCCAGGTCCCAGTGACTATGTTTGGGTAAAACCCCCCCGTACATACCCCACAATTACATTCTGCTGTTTTTTAGGTCAGTTATGCACCAGGGTCATGTCTGCTTGTGGATGGGTACATGTAAATTGTCTTTGTTAAAGCTCACAAGTTGCATACTCCTTGTTGCTGTTGCAGATTATCCTCATCCTGTTCAATAGGTTTTGTTCATGTACTTCTCCCAGATGCACTGAGCATCTCAAAGGTATTCGGGCAGCCTTAACATGCTCCTGTACTCATGTCATCAAAATAATAAAACACGTAAGATGTACATTTAATTTCTGGTCTGGTGGATATGTTTTAAAATGCCCTATAATACTTCAGTAATCTATGCTGAGGAATAGATTCCTTCAAATGTATAAAGATGCACTCTGCACCATCATGGGATGGACCAGGTTACACTGAGGTTGTGCAAGAGAACTATTATTTAATTTCACTCATCTACAGTGAATAACATTGGCAAATGTTTCGAGCAAATCTGAGATGGCCAGTATGGAAGTGGGCAAATATCATGAGCTGTCCTCCAAGTCAAATTTTACCAGATATATCTATGAGGATTCTGGTATAATCCAAAGATTCCCTTGCTGTATACACATATTATCCTCTCATACCCATGTCTAGCCAGACCATCCACATTAGCATGGATGGACATTCCCTTGCTTGATTATAATTTTTTTAATGAATCAACATGCATCCAATTATCTCCCTTTTGTTTGTTTGTAATCTAACCCTTCGACATATTTCCGCATAAATCACAAGGAGTGGTCTGTCTCAATAGATGTAATTTTTGCAAGGAGCATTATTTCACCTCAGAGTATGTGATTTCTGTGATATGTATTTACGTGTTAAAAATGCAAATCCTTCTCAAACTTGCCCAGTTACACCTGGAGGGTACCAGATAAATTATTTGATTTGCTGGTAGCCTGTAGTTACTTATCATACAGCAATACTCTAAATAAATTGAATGTAACTGTTAGAACCAGGGGTCTCTAGTTGGCAGAGGTAGGTACCACTGTCCAAATAGGGACCCTTGCTTCTAGTCAGGGTAAGAAGGAAACACTCTTAGATAACCTCTGCTCACCCTCTGGGTAGATTGGCACGATCAGTCAAGGCTTATCAAAGGCAATATGTAAAGAATTTGTACCAACACTCACAGTAACACAGTGAAAACACCACAAACTGACTCCACAACAGTTTAGAAAAATAAAGGTATTTAATCTAAACTACACAAGACCAAAACAACTAAAATCCAACATACACAGTTCAAGATTATGGTTGCGAGAGAGTTCTTAACGTTGCGATAAAATAATCCACAGTTGCGTGAAAAGTTCAGAGTTGCGTCACGTTTAGCCAACAGTACCTTTAAATGCGACAAAGTTCCAACACAGAAGCTGGTGCGGTGGAAAACAAGCGATGCGTCACTCCTGAGACCTTGGGGAGGCGATGTGACAACCCCGCTCAATGTAGCGGGCATGTTGCGGTGACTCCAGTCTGTACGGGGAGGGATGCAATACCTTGTATGGATTCCGGTGCGGAGGTTCCTTAGGGAAGAAGCTCACAAGAGGCACGATGCGATGATCTTTGGAGCTGCGACGATCTCCGGGGCGACGATGCGCGGTCCAGCGGCGATCTTCCTCTCGCAGCTCCTTGATGCGATGGCTCTGCGACGATGCTCGCAGCGACGTGATGCGGTCCGCAAGCAAGCGGTGCGACGATCTCACCCAGTGACGGCAGGCTCTGCGACGACTCTCGCAGCAATGGTAATCTTCCCGCACCGTACTGGTGCGTCCCGCAAACGAAGGATGCGATGACTCTGGCAGTGGCAACAGGCGCTGCGACGATCTCGGCCTTCGTAGCAGCGGGAATTTCCTCGCACTGACGGGGATGCGCTCCACAAGCGAGCGATGCGACAAAACTTGCAGAAAGTCTTTAAAATCTTGGTTTCCAGCTTCCCAACACAGGTACAACTTCCAGAGGCACCACAACTGGCCCAAGCACTCTAGGAAGGACAGAACTCTCTCAGCAGAGTTCAGGGAAGCTGGGGGGTGAAATCCTTTTGGCCCTGGGACTTCTTAACAGAGAGCCAGCTGTTCTCAGTCCCTTGGAGATTCCTTCAAGCAAGGGGACACAGCACAAAGCAAAGTCCTTCCCCTTTCCTTGGCAGCAAAGCAACAGCTGGTCAGACCAGCAGAGCAACAGCAGGACAGTCTTCCTTCTTCGGTTTCAGCTTTCTCCTTGGCAGAGGTTCCTTCTTGATTCCAGGGTGATCTAATTTTCTGTAGTCAGGGGTCCTGAACTTATATCCCTAAAAGTCTTTGATCCCTTTGTGCAGGAGGGCTCTGAGCCTGGTCTGAACCAGTTCTGGGTGTTCCTTGAGCACTTTGTTTTCCTGGCCTCTCCTTTCCCTTCAGGGAGAGGGGCAGGGTCGCCAACCGCCCAGCAGGAGGCGGAGCAAGCATTGTGGAAGGCAGGCACAGCCCTATTCAGGCCGAGGTGCTATCCCCTCCAACCACTCAAGATGCAGATGCAGTCATTCAGCCTAGGGCTGACTCAGCCAGCCTCCTGGGGGCTCTCAGCCTCTGTCACTCTCAAACCAGACAGTCAATTTACAAACAGGCCAAGGCACACAGACAAGAGAACAGCAACTTTCTAAAAGTGCTGTTCTCAAACACAGGATTTAAAAACAACCTTTCCTAAAAGATGTGTTATTAAATTCTGAGTTCAGGGATACCATACTTTTATGTTCTAACTTGCTCTTATGGGAAGACATGCTGGTAGCCGCTGTAGCCAGCATTCCCCATGATAGCCTATGGGGCAAGATAGCCTTACAATAGTGAAAAACGAAAATGGCTGTAATTCACTACCAGAGCATGTCACCTGCAGTAGTACATGCTCTACCTTGCACATACACTGCACCCTGCCCAAGGGGGTAACCTGGGCCTTCTATAGGGGTGTCCGCTGTGTACAGAAAGGGAAGGGTTAGGCCTGGTCAGTGGGGGCACTGACCAGGAGGACATGGCAGTCCACAGACTGCACACAGGCACTGCGGTGGCAGGCCTGAGACACCATTTTAGGGCTACTCATGTGGGTGACACAATCAGTGCTGCAGGCCCACTAGCTTTGAGTTTGCTTAGGAAAAATATGCAGAAGAATTGTGCTTCTAACTCATAAGGTTATTTAAAAAAGAGGCACTTGTGTTGGCACGCAGTGGCAGGCCCTATGGAAAGGTTAACTGTTCACCTTTTGATTTCTGATTACTGTATTCAGGTACTAAAGTGGTACTGATGAAATGGAGCCTTTGCTCAGGCAGTAATAATGTGTGTTTAAATGTGAAAGCAGTGAAATCATACAGTCACAGAATTTGCCTTATTGTGCTGCATAATTTGCCTTTCTTGCTAAATGATTTAATTAACATTGCCACTCAATTGGTTCTCCATTGGCACATAATTCCAGTGACCCTGCCCATAATACAGACCAATACACTAATGCTATGCAAAGTAACACACCCATTTGTACCATTTTTGCTGTTAGTGTAAGGGGAAATGGGGAAACAGAATTAATATACTGCTAAATCTTGGAGTAAGCAAATTTCCCAATATGTATGCTACGTTTATGTAATAGGAATTAAAAAGATATACATGTTTGAGGGAAAATATGTTTCCTTTTATGCATATGTTGGAAAAAAAACTATTTGGCTTGCTTTTTGAAAGAAAGGTCATTAAGGGACTTTTTTGGGAACATCTTTGCTCGCGTGTAACATGATTTGTAAGCAAAGAAGCACGTTACGTTTATTTATCAACTGTTCCATAATGAATTTGCCTACATTTCCTACTGTAGCTAAACCATTCATGGGATATGAACTTTTGTTGTGTTTCCTCCTTCCGTATTGTTCAAGCGGAAGAATGATTTGCAGTCTATTTGCCCTTTTTTGCCCCGGGGCCAAGTTTGATTAAAAGGCGCTGTTCGCTCCTCGCCTATGAGTTTCCGTGGTACATAACTTTTTTTTTTATTTCCACCACATAGAACTTCATTTTTCCTGCTCTTTGCAAAAGTAGTTTATAAAAACTTTGTAGTTGGCTCCAAAGGGGGCTTAGTCGGCAAAAACTTTTGCAAGTTATCGCTAGTATTGACGAGCTATACCCAGAACTTTCAGTTTAATGTGTAGAAAATGTTGAAACTCACAGTCCGCAGGGCCAAGCGAAGCCTCTCTCATTTTCTCACCTTCTCGGTGCTTGTAGGGAGATAACAGGGACACATTTTCAATTTTCAGTCTGTGAAATTACAATTGAATTTTGAAGAGACTGCGCTGCGCTGCCCCTGCTTATCTGTGTATGTGTGGCCCGGAGCCGACGTAATAAGGAGCGATCCCAGAGTCAAAAGTGCATCCTTCCCAGCTCCTCCCCCTCATCTTTTCTCAGAGCTCGGATTTAATTTTCCTCCGTTGGTATCACTGAGCCAGATGCTCCATTTTAAGTCAATTCATTATATCTATTGCTGTGATATGGTAGTCGCATGTTTGTGCTGCAGGTGACACATCTAACCACCTTTCCTCATGTGCTGTGACTGTTTTCTCTTTTCACAGGTATGGGAAGTATTCACACGACGAGCTGTCCATCCTTGTGCCTTTGAATCAATGCTGCAGGTACGTTTTCAGCTGGTATGGTTTAGTTAACACGCCATCCATTGAACGTCGTTGATGACGTGGTGTGCATCATTTTCAGTGACGTAGGAGGCAATATTTGTCCCTAGTGGCGAACACTTTACATTTGTTTTTTTACAAGGCATACATTTCACATGTGATAAAACAGAGAGAAAATTATAATGACCGTTTCCAGACATTCTATAGTGGGCTTTAAGGCCCAGGTCCCTAAAAATAAAAGGTTCTTATTTGGCTCACGAGGCATTATCAGGGAAATGACACAGTACACTGTGCAAGACAACAGCTTATCACAAACTTTAATAAATACACCAATAATAACATTATCTTTCTACATACTGGTTAAAAAAAAGTCAACATACTCATGAGCAGATATTTCTGAACAAACTAATGCATCTCATGTCCTCTAGGGGTGCAGAGACCTACGGCCTATGCCCACCACATCTTTTCTTCCCATTCCATACGCGGTGAGCAAACCTGAGGTGCAGGCTCCACAAGGCAAGATTCATCGGGCAACAGCACTGAAATGTCAGCAGTAAACCCACAGGGCCTGATTCACAGAACTAACTTAATACAAAATCCTAAACTTACTACCATTTTGGTATTCACAGAAGGCACTTACTCATTTCGGTATTCACAGAAGTTAGGAATCCTAACTTTAGGACTCCTAAACTGAGAAAAATCCTAACTTTAAGACTTTCGGTATTCACAGAAGTCATTCAGGAGTCCTAAAGTTAGGACTCCTAACTTGTGTGAATACCAAAATGAGTAAGAGCCTTCTGTGAATACCAAAATGAATAAGTGCCGTCTGTGAATACCAAAATGGTAGTAAGTTTAGGATTTTGTCTTAAATTAGTTCTGTGAATCAGGCCCCCATTGTTTGAAGCATATAAAAGTGATATATAATAACATAAATCGTGTGGTATTAAAAATACTGATTCTTTCAGTTATTCTGCTTCTTACTCAGTTGAACTCAGCAATATTACAAAGGCAACCACAATAAGTGAAATAGAGGGCTATAGAGGAATAAATGCATAGACAAGCAAAAAGGTGACATACCATGTCCCATGCCCCTTTAATGCCCAGGGCGCCAGTCCAAAACATGTTGTTTACTCGTGGATGTATCCACTCCATAGTTACTCCCACAAGAAAGTAGCAAAATTATGCTCCTCCAGCAAAATATCATCATGCTCTTCTTAGGTAATAGGAGCCACCTTGCCAATCTACGGAATAAATAATCTAGTCGTGGGCAATTTTTATGCTATGACAAATTTGGGAGATTTCAGCCTTTGTGAAGATGGCTGACATTTCTAAATTACACTCCATTGTTATGTTATTGTTATTGGGTTTTCGTAAAGCGCCTGAATCACCCGGGGGCATCTCCGCGCTCCCTAGTCCTTTTTCCTGAGAGCGAAAGTTAGGATACCTGAGTGAATCAACAATATAGGAAGGCTTTAAGATGTTTCCTGAAAGTCAAGTATGAAGGAGACTTTCGCAGTCCTTCGGGTAGGGAGTTCCAATATTTAGGGCCTACATACGAAAAGGCTTTACCTCCCAAGCGATTACGGTAGATACGTGAGATCGCTAGTAGGGCTTTACCATTCGATCTCAAATTACAAGCTGATGTCCATTTGCAAATTTTGTCTTGTAGATTTTTTGGGCCAATTTCCTTCATAGCTTTAAAGACCAGGCAGCAGGTCTTGAAAAAGGCTCTCTTCTTCACCGGCAACCAGTGCAGTTCCTTCAGTAAGGGGAGCGAAGGGGTACCGGGTGGGCGATTCAGGACCATCCTTGCTGCCGTATTTTGGATCACTTGGAGCTTTGCTAACTGTGTGGATCCTACTTCGGCCAGCAGTGCATTCCCATAGTCGATCCTACCGATTACTAGGGCTTGCACTACCATTCTGTGATGGCTCAGGGGCAGATATGGAATAATTTTCTGCAGCAGTCGTAAGCTGTAATAACACGAGCTTACAATGTTACTCACATTGTTCTTCATCGACAGGTTCTCGTCAAGCTGTATACCTAAACTTTTCACAGAGTTTGAAGGGACTGGAGCGGCCCCCAGTTCTGCAGGCCACCAGTCATCTAGCACGATTTCCTGTCTTTTTCCGAGAAACATCAGCTCCGTTTTCTCCGGATTTAGTTGGAGACAGGACTCTGCCATCCAGCTTGCGATGGCCAGCATTTCTTGGGCAAAGCGCGTTCTTTCCTCCGCCAGATTTTTCCCAATCGGGAAAATCAATTGAGTGTCGTCTGCGTATGAGACGACTTCAAACCCATAATGCCGCACTATTCTGGCTAATGGGGCCATGTATATATTGAAGAGGGTCGGACTTAGACATGAGCCCTGAGGGACCCCTCTCTCCAATAGGTACATTTGACGATTTGAATAAACCCATCATGACCTGTTGCTTCCTATCCGCCAGGAAGAGGACCAGTCACTTTAGTGCCAGATCCCCGATACCGCAGTCCTGGAACCTCTCCGCCAGCAGACGATGAGATTCCGTATCGAATGCTGCGGAGAGGTCCAGCAGAATGAGCATCACCGAACTCCCTTAATCCAGCGTACGCCTGATGGAATCCGTGACAGCCAGAATAGCCGTCTCTGTGCTGAAACCCGGCCGAAAGCCGGACTGCGATATGTCCAGAATGTTGTTGGACTCCAAATACTGTCTCACTTGGGTGTTAATGTGAGCCTCCAGTATTTTAGCCAGCAGAGGGAGTAGTGATATGGGCCTATAATTACTCAATACTGCGGGATCAGCTGAGGGTTTTTTGAGGATTGAGCGTACGTAGGCCTCCTTCCATATCATGGGGATGTAACCGCTGGCCATTGAAGAGTTCAGGATCTCCTGAATGGTCGGCGCACAGCTGGACTCGATCATAGCCATGACATAAGGCGGGCAGACGTCGCTCGGGGACCCAGACTTTGCCATTTGCAGGTGCCGAATGACCTCCTGCCGTGAAATGGGCTCAAACTTGTTGAGACCCATAACTGGCTCGCCATTCTGAATGCCCGGTATGGCCGCGCAAGGGCTATTGTTTTTTGGGAAGTTCTCGTATATCCGGGCAATCTTCTCCTGAAAATAGGTGGCTAACGCTTCACACAGCTCCTGTGTTTCCACAGGCTGTTGTTTACATGCTTGCGGAGAAGAAAAACCCTTCACTATCTTGAACAGTGTCTTTACGGAGTTCCCTGCTTGTTCAATTTGTGTCTGGTTAAAAGTACATCTGGTCCCTTTAATATTGTGATGGTAATTTGCTAAAGCCTTTTTATAGTTTATTTTATCGCTCTCGTATTTAGTCCTTCTCCATTTTCTTTCTACAGTTTTACAGGAAGATTTCTCAGTTTTTAGAGTCCCTGAGTGCCAAGGTGATGAGACTCGTCTCGAACCCTGCTTGCTATTTTTTTCCGGGATAACTGCGTCCAGTGTCTGAGTCAGAGCCTGGTTGAAATTCGCCAATAATGTCTCTGTGTCGGCCTCCCCTACTTCCTTGGCCTGCCTTTCGAGGCTCGGAAACTTTCCTTCAAAAGCTTCTATGTCAAGTTTCTGCCAGGGTCTAGTTTTTAGGGTTTTTTGTTTTAGTCTGCACAGACGTTCCCTTTCCGGATTCACTGCCTCTGGGCAACAAAAGGAGACCAGGTAATGATCAGACCATGTCAGGGGCCAAGAGTCCCTGAATGATAGATTTTCGTTATTTGAAAATATCTTGTCCAGTGTATGGCCAGCTATATGTGTGGGGCCCTGTACATATTGACCCAGACCCATGTCAGCCAGTCCTGACAACAGCTGCCCCACCTTCGGGTCTTGGGTGGCTTCCCCATGATAGTTAAAATCCCCCAGCAGTATAAAACTCCTGGAAGCCACAACATGTGTAGCGATGAACTCTGTCACAGTATTTACAAAGTTCACTTTTGAATTTGGTGAGCGGTACAAGAGTGCGCCCTCCCATGTCGCAGCCACTGGGCTACTGACCCTAAACAGGCCTATCTCTAACTGCTCATTGCTAAGCGTATCTAGCCATTGGACCTTTAGACTTTCTTTGAATACTATTGCTATCCCCTCCCCCACTTTCCCCCTTCTATCCAGATGAATTATTTTATACCCCTCCGTAATCGCAATGTTGATTGCCGGTAGCCTATAGGGGGACAACCACGTTTCCGTCAGGAAACATATGTCAGGTGTAAGTGAGGATAACATGTCCCAGAATGGGATGGCATGTTTGGTCAGTGAACGGACATTACATAAAAGGTAACTCGGTCCTGCTTTGGGGACATCCAAGATGGTCTCCTCTAATGCACATTGATTCTTACAAGCCCTGCAGCCTACTGGCCCTTCCAACATAGCTGGTAATGATGTGGGGCAGGTAGTGCTGTTCATTTGATTTATTGATGATCTCTTCCCAATATCCCGTAGCTTTCTACTTGTGTACCTCCGGGTCGGTGTGTTCTGAGGTGCGGTGCCCGATCTACCTATGCTCCCCGTCCCTCGAAGTGGCCCGGCGCGGACGGGCGCAGACGGGCTAACCTTTGGCGCACCTTCGGCGCGCCATCGCCGAATCCGCTGCGCGGGCACCATTTTATCCCGGAAGTCAGGTGTCGCGTCTGCCCAATGCCTGGCCTGCTAACCCCACCTTCAACAAAGATGGCGCCCAATGTTCGCGCTAATACCAGCAAGTACAGCAAATGTTCCCCAAAGCGGCAGAGGGCATGTAAGTCTGCCCTGCCCCCAAGTTTAGAACACAAATTTCATGTGAGTGAATCAAAATTACAAAATAACAGTGCGATTTTAAAAGCAATTTTAAAAAAGCGTTCGAATTTCCAGGCCCTACTAAAAAAATCAACTGTCCAAGTCTCTCCCCCTTATGATTTCCTGCTCCAGTCGGCCTTTTCGTCAAGACATACTGGTGCAAATCAGTAGAGTCTGCAGCGCCACCACAGCCAATAAGTAGGAGGTGCTGATGATGTGGGCTGCGGGTGAGTCAAACTGGATTAGTTCAAATGAGAGGCATGTGGGCAGGTCACAGTATAGTACAGGCAATCCGTGCAAAGGTTTGGAGCAGGAGGCAGGTCCTCACCTCAGTCTTTTCTATGTGGGGAAGATAAATCAATACCAAGAAGGGTCAGTTCACCTGTTCCCCTTTATCACCATTAACCAGCAGTGAGATGTTATCTTTTTCTATGAAGGGCTGCTGATACTAGACCCACTTTTTGCAAAGTCCAAAACTTTCCAAAGTATTTTATGTGCAGGCATTTGACACTCATAAATCAGCACAATCCTGAACTAAAGTCCACTTACTAAAATCCAGTGATAACCTACTGCATTAAGTAATGGTAAAAAGAAAAGAACGACTATATGTATGCTCGATATGCATGCAATATAATGCAAGAAACAAATAGTACTGCACATATCCACCTTGTAGCAACAGCTGCTTGTTTTGTTTGAGCCTCCTTGTAAAGCTACAAATTGTTCTTCTGTTAATCTGTTTATTGAAAACATCGGCAGGAAATATCTGTTTCCCACTTTATAGAGTGCCACAAGAATTCATACCTAATTTCAAGGTCGGTAGTAGTGTAAAATCTCCCCATTCCTCTTTAAATTCTCCACTGACTAGAGGAACGGCTTAGAATATATTCCCAGTATAATTAATTACTACAGCTTGTTATATTGTATATAGCTAATAATTTCACTGCTGGTGATCCCTACCATGTAATGACTGCATCTGCCAGAAACTGACGAATTTTATTTTAATGCAAACCTAAATAAGGACAAAAATAAGAAACAAATCATACAATAAGAGACAACTCAAACTTTTTTTATATGGATTCGATGTATTAACAAGTAACTCATACATAACATTAAAAGTCAATTGGATGTATTTGCAATCAGGGCTGAAACGTGTTACCATCACTGTCTCCAAAGAATAGCGAAGGAACATAAGCCATAATTATCTATGTCGATGGTTACACATAAAATTATAATTGTTTTCACATATACTAAAAATAAATGTCCCAGAGGGTCTTAAGTGAAAATCCAGAGTTGCCTCAAATAGTTTCACCAAACTAAGGGTTAGCAAGCACTTTAAGCTTTCCAATAAAAAGCTAGTGTCCATAGCAATTATTATTCTCTGATTATTCATTATATAGAAAAGCATAAGGTGATGTCGCTGTCAAAATTAATCACACAACCGAATTGAAAGCAGAGACAAAATAACGGTATCCAATTTTAAATAAATAGTTGTCAGTGTCAGAACTTCTTTCTGCACTGATACATAGTTCAGTAGTTTTTTAGACAGAACTATAAATGTGCCATCTAAAATTTTCATAATGGGTTTCGGAGCTGTAGGTAGACACCGAAAATGCTCTTCTTCAGGATCGTGGCATCTTCAAGATGTAATAAACTGCCGGATGATTAAAAAATTTGCTTGATTGGCCTTTTTTCATCAATTTACATAAGAGCTACAGCAGGAATTAGAGATCGTAGACAAACTACAGTTAGATATGGTGCAGAAATTATCACTGATTGTTACATTTTGAAGTATGTAATGGGTTTGGTAATTAATTGGCCATATTGCATACAATTGTCCACAAGAAAGCATCATTTGTCTGTCACATGACAGACAGCATGCAATAAGTTCAATCTTCTATACCTTCATTCTTGATCAAATAGAGTATCTCTCGGTCCTACCAAATCTCTACAGGCTGTCAAATTCTGATTGGGGTATTTCACCTTTCGTGTGGTGCTTTAGAGGCATGCAGAGGCAAAACCAACCAGCAAACCACTGAGCTAACAGGTGTCACTTGACCGTCTATTGTTCTAAAGTTAACCTGACCTTATAAAGTTAGGTGTGGTTATGAGATTCGTGCCCTGACAAACGGCATTCATAAAACGTTTGACTTGAAAAGTTAATGAAAGAAATTTGCAAATCAAATGAAATAGTAGCTTGGCAAAGTTACCATGCACTAGTAGACAACTTTTGATGTATTTTCAAGGCTTTGAAGAAAAACTTACATACTAGGTCCATATGGTTAATGTTGTCTGTAGCGGGGCAAATTATGGCATGCCTAGACTTTACTGTAGTAATGCAGAAGAAATTACTACAGGACTGTGATCACTCTTTTCCCACTAGTGCTAGTGATTACGTGAACGTAATTTTAGAGCATTACCTTGTTTATTCTGCGGTATCCCAACGCAAATCCCCATGGATATACTGCCTTATGATCACTGGCAGCATGCACAGATCCAACTCCATCGGTAGCCTCAACGATACAAGATTACCACTCTTTTCTGTCAGTGTCAGGGAAGTCAAAAACATATTGCTTCCACACTCAATAACAACCCTTAAGTTGCATGCACATCCTATGGGCACATTCATAAAGGCCTTATCCATCTCATTTATGCGCAGGGCCCAAGAATTTCTAGAAAGAATGTTCCTAGAATTAGATCTGGGATCTTATAGGTATGAGCCTCTTGACCTTATGGTACCCTACAGAGCTGGGTTGTGCAGTGCTTGATTGCTAGGTGGCGAGTTCTCTTGCCTCTACCAGGCACTCATGAAATGACTGTTCAGGTTTCTGAGTGCCATATTTGATCTGCTGGTGCTAAACATACAAGCCATTAAGGTTTGGTACCAAGGATCTATAATGTATTGGGAACTAGTAGATAATGTTTGGTCTATCAGGGCTCCTTGTATTCTGCCCCCATTTCTCAAACAAGCTAAAGATGTGATGGGCAAGCCACATGCTCTGAGGGATGGACCCTGACCACATTCCTATCCTGAAAATGTACACCATATAAGAGTGTGGGTGGGGGGTGATTCTTGCGATGAGTGATCGCAGCTCATGTGGCAGAGAAGGCTTGGACATTGCTGAGCTTTGACGGGAGAGTACATAACAATTGAGAGTATTAAAAGGAAAACCAGGTCTGCTTTTTTATGTCGAAATGAAGCAATTTTTTTAGGTATATTTCAAAGCTGCCTAATTTCTGTGGCTTTCAAGTCAATTTCTTGCTATAGATATTGTGGTTTGGACCAGTATATTAAAATTACACTGAAAGACCATAGTTATATTCCAACACACTATTCTTGGAAAATGTTCGGTGTATGCTGTGGTCTGCGGAAGATTCTTAGAAAGAAGGATGACATTTACTGCTGAATCTTTGAATTTCTTCTTCCTCTTTCGGACAATGCTTGATCTCTGTATCTTTCTTCCCCTTTCCAGAATAAGGAAGTCGACTTATTTGCGATTGCAGTTGCTGGCGAAGGAAGAGTACAAACTAAGTGACCTGATGGCAGAATCGCTGCTGACGGACAAGGTGGCACCTATCCTCTACCAGCCACATTTAGAGGCCATGGACAGGCGACTACGGCTAGTCCTCAAAGCTATCAATGACTGTGTGGAAAAAGATAGCTTCGACAACGTGGTCGAAAATGACTTGGACCCTCATGTTAACACGGTTACGGCTAAGAGGTAGTAGCGCAGAAGAACCACATCGGTGTGTGCTTCGAAGACAACGCAGTCTTGCAAAGGACTATGTCGGCTACTTTGTGAATTCAATGAATTCAGAGTTAAGATATAATTGTTCCCAAAGTAGGTATTGTTTAGGCTACACGAAGGATTAGATTATTAAAGACTTTACATCTAGTATGATGCACCATCTTCTCACTAGACTATAAGGAAATTGTCAAAAGTTGAAATCACTGAAATTCAATCTTAGTTGGGTGGCAAGCATACCCTGTCCTTTTTGTATAGCAAGGAGGCCTTTATTTAAATATTTTGTATTTATATATGGTATATATATGTAAAAAAAAGGATCACAGATCTGCCTACCAAAATGTCAAAAAAGGAAAGCATAGTTTTGTGGCTCACAAGTTATTGTCGATGATAGTCCACTCGTCATTGTGTTAACCCTCTTTCATTCACTGTCCACAGTTTTAAAGCGAATGCTTTGTCAGCAAGTCGGCATTGAAAGGGTTAAGACATGACAAAAAAATAATAAAAGTGAGAAACGGTAATATTTAATCAAAATCGAATTTTGATAATTGTGCAATGAGAGAAATACTTGAATGTTGGTTTCACAAAGTGACGTAAAATGAAAAGTTGTACTATTTATCCATGATCGAGCAGCGGCCCTTTAACTTTCTAGACAGTCGTAGCACAGCTGCTGCTTTTTTTTCCAAATTTGCTTTTGATAGTTTTTGTGTAAATATATAAATATCTTGGGGGGGGGGGCGGTTTTCTGCAGCTCTAGGCTTACTTTTGCAGCGTTTTTGTGAAATTGTTTGCAACGTGGTAACAAAGTGCAATAAAAGATATGAAAAAATGTGTCAGCAAAGTCTCTTTAAAGTAGCTTTATTTTCGAAGCCAGACAAGGAAGACACTCATCGAAGTAGTTCCCTTTTGGACTCGTTTTAACGAAAGTTCACAGAGAGATGAGATTGGGAGCTTCCTTTAAACGTGTCAACAATTGAAAACACCAGTTCATAGCGAAAAAAGCTCTCGGTGTTGCTGCACTCCATTATTGTACTAAAAAAGCAGAGTACTGGCTACAGCTAGAAAAACAACAATAAAGCTGTTCTGTAACCTTGAGCCTTCACATCCTAAATTCTGAGACTCTTGGCGGCAGAACCAGAGATCTTCCTAAACAGCTGTAGGAGAGTGTTTCACAAGAAGTATTTGTGTCTGGCCTCCTCCTCAGCACCATTTTCTTCCACTGTTTTCTTCTCCAATTTGAGAGATTCTATTCATTTGAATGTTTTTTACATATATTTGATTGGAATGCTTTTTGGCACTTGCTTCCAGTGGAAGGCTTCAAAGTCTTTCCATTTTGTGGGCATTTCTTCTACATTCCTGACCCTCCTTTCTCCTTCTTCAAAAAAAGCAGAATTCAGCCTTGCGCATAATTGATTTCCAGAATGTGAGTTATAGAAGATGCATATCAGAATGACCATGGCTTAGACCCCGCTACAGAGGGCTCTAAGGCTATTGAACACCCTCACCTAGATGGCAGAATATTCTAATGTGTAAAAGAAAGGCCTCACGGAGCCTGAGGGGATTAAAATCCCCTCGGGCTCCGTGAGGCCTTTTGATCACAGCAAAAGCTGTGAGCAAACATTGGAATGTTGGAGCTCCGGGATTCTACCAGTCATTAGAAGCCTGGAGCACTCCATTTCTTTCAATTGAGCTCCCTACCTTCCAGTGTTCTAATCTTTCATCTGTTTAACCCCTTCGGGGCTATTGACGAGCTGGGCTCGTCATCGCGCTTACCTGTCCTGCGCGGATGACAAGGCCAGCTCGTCACGTAACGCGGTAATTTTGAAATTGCCGCGCACAGCGGGAAAAGCCGCCGCGGCGAAGCGGTTAACTAGGATTTCCATCTATAATAAACCCCTAATAATCAACTAGGAAGCAGAAGCATCACTAGCAACATTCAATCCAAATCTAATGTCTGGAACTCACAAACATCCTTAGGGCTTTGCTTGGAAAGTGTTATATATGTCTGTGTCTAATTATGCTCCCCTCTGTTTACTCATGTGCATTGCATGCAGATGTGTTAGGTAGAGTTATTTGGGTCACACAGTCACAGGTCCAACTATGCTCCCTCAAGGGCAAAAGCTGATGGTCCCTGATACCCAAATTCCAAGACACCAAGTCTGCAATAGAGGCTGGTGCTCACCTATGTTTCCTCCACTCTGAGTGTATATTAGAGTGAGCACCAAAGTCTTAACTCAAAGGAGGTTTGTGGAGTGAGCCTAGCTACAGTATAATATAAATATACCAGCTTTAATATACAGTGAATGTTGAGCTAAGATTATGTGCAACAAAACACTTTTCATATAATGCCTCATACAAATTAAATATACTACCAGTAAAACCAGTAACCAAAATAAAATGAAAAAACACGAAACAAAGTACCCAACTGTAACATGATGCAATGAACCACTAATCCCAAGGTAGGAGTGGTAATTTTATGTGGCACTTCTGAACAAAGGACGCATATTGTAAACGTACACAGTCATGAAACCACAGCCAGAGAATAACCATTCTACATAATGTTCAAACAACTCAAATATTCAGGAAGCCTGAAACACATTTGGAAAATAAAGACATAACACCAGATTCAAAGCATCAGAGAGTTGAAAAAACAATATTTACTAACAGGTAGTGGATGCAAAGCTTTAGATGAAGCCTATGGCTAAAGGTATGATCACAATCTTCTTTCTAAAACTCGTTTTCTTTTGTATTTATTATGTACTGACTAAGATTTGCCACTTTTAAAATCAATAGAAAAATGGCTTCTAAAATATACACCTTCTCAAAAGCCACAATCCCTATCTCATGATGGGGAGAGGAAAAGGTCATGTGGTGAGGCTTGTAAACTCTCCATATCCAATTACCCATACCTAAGGCTATATCAATTGACTGCTTAAGGCAGAGGTCTTCAAACTTATTTGCTCCGAGCCCCCCCAAGCAAAATGTTTTGCGATCGGGCCCCCCTCCAAAACTTTATGGAAAGGATTGGGGGTGTGGAAGGGACATGGCTGCATGCTGGACTTATGAGATGATTTCAGGAGTACTTTTTCCATAGCACATAAACCGCACAAATATGAGACTTATAAAACAGCAAATGCTTCAAACAAAAACAAGTAGTATTCCAAATACTGCTCCCCGTAATTGGGGTGATGTGAGCCCCTCACACTCCTGGACCCCAATGCAAATACACCTGCTGCACTACTGATAACTGCAGTCCTGAGTAGCAGGCTATTTCCTATGCATCTTTTACCTCTTCCCCACAATGACAGACCAGCAACTCAGTCCTAAGGATAGAAACAAAAATAGGCTCCCATGACCTTTTTTTAAAGGTACACATTCATAATTGTGATGTAGTGGGCCCCTGAATCCCCTGGGCTCCAGTCCTGCTGCATCTGCTTCCAGCAGTGACCACCAAACACCTGGCAGAAGTACCTGCTGTACAATTTTTTAGGAAGTTGTATTATCTCAATCACGGCATCCCTTTGTAGCAGCCTAGCTTAGGATATGTAAATACTATTTTAAAATAATGACTTATATATTCACAGTGCTCTCTGCCATAGGCTGGGACCTTATAGCACTATAAAGAGGGCCACTAGAATTATGCGGCAGGAGAAGGCCAAATTATGCAGCAGGGTTGACTACATTATGCAGCAAACAAAGGCGAATTATGATGCATAATGCTGCATATTTTGTGATAGCATTGCTACATTATTTTATAGTTTTTATACTTGTTAACACTGTCCTGCCATATATTTCCCCTCATAAGTACCAGTTTAACCCCCACATATCGAAATAAGTAACAGAAAGGTAACCAGTCAACCTTTACAAAGGGCCTTCCACTGTGGTGGTAATGTGTTGCTGCAATTTTTTTAACTTTTGAACCATTTGAGCTCGAAACAATTTTTTTGTTAATATCTACAAATTATTCAGCAATAGATGATGAATTATGTGGCAAATGCAGGATATCCATTACTATGAGCAAAAAGCGAAAACTGCACAATTTCATAATTCCAGTGGCCCTAACTGTAAATACAAAGGTCACTATTCCTCTGCACCAATTAGGGTTAAATTATGTGTCGCTCAGCTTTAACACACACAGACATCTAGAGTGATGGTAGTCACTAACTGAGGTTTCATAACCTAAGAGCGCATTTATCACCAGTTAGTTTAACTTGCAATTATTTTTCAATTAAGTTATTACTGCGTTCACATGACTGTCAAAACACAAAACTCGTACTTTTTACTTTTTTTTAGCAACCTTTTTGACCCACTGCACTCTGATCACAGTTCTCACTTCAAGGGCCTGGAGTAAATGAAGACAGCCTGGAAATGCAGCAAATATACATCACACACTTGCAGGCCATCCTCATTTCCATGTACTTGCAGAGGCATTTCCGTGCCCCTCGTAACCCACCCATGCCCCCAAGGGGGGCGGGCCCACAGTTTGAAGACTTCTGCAAAGGACAACATTCAAATATTCTTTGTGATTTAAAAATATGTCCATGTACATTTGACACCAATGACTATAAAACAATGATGGATTATGCAAATGTTAAAGTTTGTGCATCGCCTAAATTGTTCATTTTGTCACCACACAGGATCCTTAGCAGGAAGTCTAATGGGCAAATAATAACGCAAGTTTTCTTTTCTTGCAGAAATAGTGATTGTGGGAGACTCAGATAAAGAATTCAAGTTAAACTTGGAAATACCCATAGAGCCTTCCTAATTGAACGCAATTTTAAAAGAAAAGGCAAAATAATGAAATGTGAAAATGAATAAAAATAAGAACCTTGTATTGTATAGCATTTGGTAAGCACATGTATGTGGCAAATATATTAGACACTTACATGACTGTCATAACACTTTTTTTTAGCAGCCTCTTTGACCCCCGTCCCCACAGAACTCTAATCTCAGTTCTCATGTCAAGGAGTAAATGAACAGCCTGGAAATACAGCAGATCAACATCACCGCACTTCCAGGCCATCCTCATTTACATGTCATTGCCGAGGGATTTGCGCCCCCCTGGCTACCCATCCACACCCCCCTAGGGGGGCGCGCCCCACAGTTTGAAAACCTCTGGCTTAAGGGCATGGAACCTAAATTAAAGAGTGCACAGCATCAGAATCAGAAAAAAAGGTTGTGCTTGTCTGCACGTCACAGTTCACGCCACGCTGGATTTCTCATTGCCACCCAAATGCTTATGTGTGATAGGTATTTGGAAAGAACTTGCATCTTACTTCTGTCTCATTGAATCAGGGTCACAAAATATGGAACGAAGAGCATTTTTCTGTCACCTTTGTGTAGGAAGTCCTTCAATAAAGCTGCTACTCACGATACTGACTCCCGAAGATTTAGATCAGATAGTCCAGCTATGACCTTCCCAAAGGAAGCATGTAGGCATGATGCTTTTCAAGGCAGACTATAAGCATTCTGCATCAACCCACCCTTAGTGACCTTGACAGAAACCAAATGTTCCTAAAAAATGAGCAAATTGCTTCGGCCATAAAGGTGTCTGGACCACTGGCTAAAATCACAAGATGGGGATGTTGTCAGCCCTAACATGCAGTTTCAAGCCTTTCCACTTTGCTGTCTATCAAGATCATGGTCTCCACCCCCACGGTCCTGAGACACTTTGTTCCTGTATCTGGTATCCAATTGTCATGTAGAAGCACCTTACTCCCCATTAACTTCACAGATGCCTCTACACCAGCAACCCTGGACTCCATTTTCTAAAGTCTCACTTCCATTGTAGAGACCAATCTTTCCACCTTGTACAACATACCCAGCGTTTTCTTTTGCCCTTTAGCCAGATCATTAATCACAGTTTATTTTCCAGTTGCTTCTTTTTTGTCCACGACTGGAACAAGTCCTGCTTGCCGTCTGTTTACTGGCCCCAGAAAAAGTGCCCCAGTCTTTAGGATCTCCTATAGCCTAGAGCCACTGCAGCGGGCTCTACCGGCCATTGAAGGCCTGCTCCACCATTCGGCTTGGGCCTGTAAGAAGGTCGCAGGCTTTCATGTCTGGTAGACCCTGCTACGGAGGGCTCTGTGGAAAATTTCTGCCCCTAGATGGCAGAATGTTCTAATTTGTAAAACAAAGGCGACATGGAGCCCAAGGGTGTTGAAATCCCCTCGGGCCCCTTGAGGCCTTTGTTAAACATTGGAAAGTTGATGCTCCGGGATTCTATCAGCCATTAGAAGCCCGCAGCAAGCTATTGTTTTCAGTGGAGCGCTCAACATTCCAGTATTCTATTTCCCATTCGGTCCTCTCATGGAGTCCCACCCCTAGCAGGTGTTCATAGAGCACATTGATTCTGTTTCCTTTATTGTTCAACAGGCCCACAGAGCAAATCTCTCCTTGTCTGCTGTTCAGCTCAGTATTTCAGGGGAGAAGATGTACCACTCTCACCAAGAGCACCGCACTCCAGTGCTCCACTACTGTCAATCATCTTGGTTCCTTCACACTTCCATCACCTCTAGAACAGTCCCTGCTACCCTGTGTACTTAAATCTGTACAGACAGATAACACAGGGAGATGGATATTGGCTCAGATGGTTTTTGGGGGGTTATAATTAGCTTGTTCTTCCTATTACGATCCCAATCTCAATGATCCTTCATATCTTAGTAAATTGCAAGATAAATTGATGAAGGCGACTCCCCCCTTAATAATAGGAGGCGATTTTAATGTCCTCCTTAATCCATTCAAGACAGGTCTAATTTGAGCCGTGTAATAGGGGCCCGCAATCTCGCCGGGCCATGAAAAATCTGTTACATGACATGCACCTGGTAGATGTTTGGAGGGCCAAGAGGGGAGATCACCAGAGGTTCACATTTTATAGTAAACAATATCATCATTCATCAAGAATTCATCAAGAATAGATTATATCTATATCTTAGTTAATATCTTAGTTAATAAGGAAGTGTCAGATAATCTTTGTGAGATATCTGTTCTACCCAGCCACCTCTCTGACCATGCCCCCGTTTCATTTTCGTATTTCAAGAAAGGTAACATTCCACAAACTAGATGGACATTGAACAGATTAATGTTTTCCGATCCTGGAATTGTTCAGTCCATTAGAACATCCTCTTTAAAATATTTTTTATTAAACTTGGGTTCCACGACCATAAACTATGTATGGGATACTTATAAAGCTAGTCTGAGAGGCATGCTGCATAGTCTAATAAGCTCCAAAAATCAAGCTAAGGACTTGGAATTACATACTATTGAGGGAAAGATAATGGAATTAGAAGCAGAGAGGAATTATCTCAATCAGGAGAGCTTAGATAGACTGGCACAAGTTCAGAAAGAACTGGAGGGGGCTAGGCAGGAGGTCAGGAGTCTGTTGGACCAGACATGTAGGGCACAATGGCTTGTGAAAAATATGGAAAATTTTGAATATGGGGAAAAAGCAGGTGCTCTTTTAGAATGAAAAGCCAGGACGGATTTTTCAAAAAATAACATCAATGAATTGATAATCAACAGTAATGGAGATAAATCTACTAAGGTGGAAGACTTGCAAAAGTGTCTTCTTTCTCTCTTTTCGGATTTTTACAAGAAAAATCTGGTCCCCCCCCAGGATAAAATACATTCCTGGATAAGGGGCGAATCCCTGCCTACTTTAACTGAAGCTAGTTGGGTCTCTCTTGACGCCCCTATTACCACAGAAGAGATTAGGGATCAAATAAAGAGGTCAAAAACAATAAAGCCTCTGGTCTGGATGCTCTTCTGAATGAAGTTTATAAACTTCTTTCGGACAAACTGACCCCGGTACTGTATACTTTATTTAACTCAGTTTATAGTCCAACAGGTGTGGTCCCTAGATCCTGGAAGGAAGCTACCATCGTTTTGATATTGAAGCCGGTAAAAGACCCACTAAAGACTAATTTCCACCATCCAATCTCCCTGCTGAATGCCGATTATAAGTTCTTTATGGACATTCTGGCAGAGAGAATGGCTAAACTGGTTTCTAGTTTGATTAATATTGACCGGAAGAGCTTTATTGCTGGGAGGTACATCCAGGAACAGACACAACTGTTGATTGGGAATATCGATTTGGCTGTGGTGAGAACGGATCCTTTGGCAGTGGTGGCCTTGGATGTGGCCAAGGCCTTCGACAGGGTCTGCTGGAGGTATCTCTGGGGGGTTCTCGAGGGGCTGGGCATGGGCCTTGTCTTTGTCCAGACCTTGAGGAATTGTTACCAGGGAGCCTCCGCAAAGATCCTGCTGAATGGCACCCTGACTCCTAGCTTTGACATCCAGAGAGGGACTAGGCAGGGGTGCCCCTTATCCCCTCTTTTATTTAACATTTATATGGAGCCCTTGGCGCAAGCTATTGGGTTAGATGATTTAATCTGCCCTTTTAAATCACTAAATTATCATTGTAAAATAGCATTGTATGCTGATGAAAATATTATCTATACTCCGGAGGCAACTTTTCCAAAGCTCGATAATTTGTTGGAGGAATTTGACTCTATTTCAGGCTATCTAGCCAATTCCTCTAAAACGGAAGTGATGTGTTGGAACATTGACAATAGGGGAGGCCCCATCAGTAATGAATTTAAGTATTTGGGTATTAAAATTGTTAAAGATCTGAATAAAATCACCCTGATCAACTTGGAGAAAACCATTAAGGAAAGCAACTATCTCTTCGCCAGATGGAGGAATCTTCCCTTGACGATCTATGGGAAGGTCAATTTAGTGAAGATGAGTATTCTTCCTAAGCTGACCTATCTGTTCAATGCAGTTCCCTTAGTCTTCGCCAGTGATAGCATTAGTAAGATCCAGGGTAAAATCAGGAGTTTTATCTAGGGGGATAAAAGCGCAAAGATGTCCTAGAAAAAGCTGAGGGGGATGCTCACGAAAGGTGGGTTGGCCCTTCCCGACATCAGATGGTACTTAATTGCTTTTCAATTTAAGGGTATTAGGATGCTGCTTTCAATCCCAGATGATACAACATGGGGTATGCTCCTGGGTGAGATGGCTATGGTCGAGGGGAGAAGTGGAGGCGAAGGTTTTCTATATAAGTTTGGGGCCCCAAGATATTGTAAACGTGTGCATCTTAAGGTCCTTAAGGACCCCTTGGAGACATGGTATAAAGTGAGACGCAGATGGGGTATTGGATATTTCTCTGATTTTGCTCCCATAAGGGATTCCCCCGGGACCCCACTCTGCCTTAGAGATAGCTTAGCGATACCAATTAAGAGAGCAGGTGTGACTAAGTGGTCTGACTTGATGGATGTAGATGGAATTTTTCCATGGGAGGTTTTAAGAGCTAAGATAGGCCCTGCGCTCTCTAAGTTTAAGTACTTTCAACAGAAACAGAACAGGCAGAAGTGGCCGAAATAAGAGACAATTGGGAGCTAGAGCGGCTATTGTAAAATGTCCAGCCAAAAAAGAAAGAGATATCCATGTGGTATACGAAGCTTCTTGAAGTAGATGATATAGACCTTCCATCCCAATTATCGGTTTGGAACCAATCCAGCTTAAAAAAGAATAATTTTGTTGTTCTTAATAGACTTTTCTATACCCCGGCCAAGATAGCCAAGTTTGCTCCGCTCCCCCCCCCTTAAATGTCCTAGATGTAAATCACCGAATGCGGACGGCATCCACATCTTTTTTTAATGTCCGGAGTTAAGATCTTACTGGAAAGATGTGGGAGACTCCTTATCGGATATCTTCGAAGTAAACATCAAGATCAACCTCCAGTTAGTGTTTTTTGGGGGTAATGGCTCTACTACCTTGGCTTTATCACAGATCCATAGGGGATTGTTGCTATACCTCATATTGCTCGCTCGGAGGGAGATATGTATAAAGAGGACAATTCTATTCTCCCGAACAGAGAAGACTGGCTTAAAGCCTCGTTCGTTATGGCACGATTAGAGCAAGAGGGGAGCAAGGAGACACCGATTAACATTTGGCAACCTTTGTTAAGCTGGGGCCGGGATTTGCGATTCATTTTTTTTTCCGACAATAGTAATCTGAAGAGTGTTGGTCTTCCCCCCGGGTCCTAGGATTACACCCAGCCCTCACTACCCAGGGCAGGTCGGGCTGACCTAGGTGAATGCAGTTAGCCGCGATGCGCCCAACTGTAAGATGCGACAGCTTGTTAAATCTGCAGATGTCGATTGGTGAGATGAGTACAAAAGAAAAGAACAGTCCCTGCTGTGCCCACCATAATCTTTGCAAGCCCAGCACTGCTCCTAAGTGTCCTCTCAAGGGTACTGAAAGCAATAAGAAACTCAGCACGCTGATACCAAACATGGGGTAAATACTCAAGTCTGGTCTACAGAGCTCTGAAGGAAGACAGCCATATTGCCTACCTCCATCTCACAAATTTAAAGGTCTGCTAGGCAGTTTGAAACAAAGTTTCCCTTCCCGGTGAGACATCTCAAATAGCCCCTTTCCCATAATCCTTCATGCAGTAAAAATAGAGAAGAAAAAGTTAGTAGAGAGTTTGTCTGTCCATTTTGGGGCGCCCTCTTCAGCGATCTTGCAAACTCTATTACAGTAAAGTAAATATTTGTGAATAGTTACTTGTAAAACTAACCACAAGTGTCCCAGTAATATCTGTAAACAGTTTACCAAACACACTCATACTAAAGATCTTGAAAGGTTGCATCAATAATGTTTGTGAATTGTACATTTATTTAAAACTAAAAAAATAAACGTAGTGGGAGCCACCTTCTAATATAATTCTCTGGGGTTAAATTTACAGAAGGGCCAGGGGAGGGGGGGAGGTTGTAGGCAACACCTCAGGGTACAAATAGTCATCCCCAAATTTACAATCAGTTGCCACCATCCATGGTTCAAGTAGTGGAGGTCTTAGTGGCTGTCCATTTGAGACATTGGGATAGGAAGATAAACAGAAAGATCTCGCTTCGCACAGTTCAGCAACACAGTGTTTTATGAATCTGTCCCTCTGTAATGCAACTGGTGCACATGTGAAGCGCTCTGATACCTGATATCTTCGGGTCTAGTTTGTGCTATATAAAACTGTATTTAATTTTTTTTAAAACTATGATGAGCACCAATTTGCAGTTCAAAAACCCCGTAGGCACTGAGGAACCCTCAAACTGATACCAAAAAGATTAAAAAAAACAAGGTGAGCTTCAAGGAAAAAATAGAAGGATGGCACATAGGCACAGTATGTGTAGGGCCTTTCTTTTTGCAAGAGCGGGCAATGTACCAGAGTAAGTATTGCAGATATTCGTATTTAAATCTCTAATTGTAGGATTTCTTTTTTTTAACCCTTTGAAATATGTTTTCAGGTTATGAAATCTCCCCCACTACCACTTCCCACAACACATTTTGCAGTCGTTGTATTTTTTAAACCCAGTTTCCCCATTTACTGCAGCCTTTCTGAGCACTAGAAGAGTGTCACAGCCATTGATAGGTTTGTAAGTTTTCCACTTTCCTATGCCAAAATTCATCTTTCTGAACCTCAGCTTGAAAAGTCCATGTTTCCACATCACACATCCCTAAGTATCAGGATATTCTAATTATGCGTATCTCTGCAATAGAAATTAGGATCAGAAATCTGCATAGATCAAGCTTTTTGTCCCATCGTAGTGAAATAGTTAGTAACACTGTCTCCAAGTCCACCATCTGTAGTGTGATCATCTCACTCCTGATCTCTACAACAATGTCTCCAGCCCTGAAATTTTCACCTACAAATCATTGTTTTCAGGTATGTTAGTCTAATTCGTTCAATGAAAGTAACACAACGCCTAGAACTCAGAAGATGACCACACGAAAGATCAGGACTGGAAATGATGTCCCAGGTGGCTTAGAAGGAGGTGATCACGCTAACCAACTGTACGACCACATGTGGTAATACCTCGTGTAGTAATATTGAATGCCTCGTAATACCGTTTCGACTGAAAATCTGTAATGCCTTCTTGTAATGCAGGACTTCAGTTCATTCACCACATACTGCTTTTCTTCACATTTGCTTTGTATACCAATGAATTTTACATTTTTTGTTTCTTTGAAGAAAAAAAAGATTAATTTTGAAAAATAGTGTGTAGAAACTTTACAAGACTATGTGGCTTACTTAGAGTTTGATGGACGGAGTACTCTGTCAAAACATGTTTACTGCGCGCTGCATTACAAGTGTCATAGGGTATATTGCATTATGAGACATCCACCACATTTGTAATTGGAGTATTCTGTCCACCAAACTCTAAATATTAGCCCGTGTAACAGCTATGGACTGAAAGAAATCTTACAAATGACAAATATGTTGACTGACAGGTTTTCTACCGGCTGCTTATTGTCTGACAGTTTCACCTAAGCCATTTATAAGTTTGAAAAAGAATGCTGCACGCACAGATGCACGTCAGGTGTGTTTTTTTGCGTCAGACATTTCATTCCAGAACTCTTCTAAATTAGGAAATGATTAACACATCATAGATATAAATTAAGTGCATTATGCCATTCTGAAGCAAACACCTTTATCTAATTAACACTTTTTTTTACATTATTCTAAAGCAATTCTAAAAAGAGGACCATAGAGTTATTTACAGATATATTACTGACTGCTCAAAAAGCACAATTGAGTAAACTCCTCTGGGAGAAGAGCCATTTTAAATCAACAATTTTCGGTTTTCTATTATCTTATATGAGCTAGCATTGTTTTATTCCAACATATCGACATCTTCTGCTGTGTGACTGGACCAAGTGGGAAATGGTTTAAAGTGCCTTAAAGCTATATCTGTACTATGTTAAATGAACTAAATAAACACAAATACTATGTGTTTCATGGCACGGAAACAGCAACAGAAAAAGAAGACAGTCAAATAAATATGGAAAAGTAGAAATGTTTATCCACCTCTTGGAAATTCCTTCAGAATGAGGGAAAGGATGAACATATGTAACAGTAATACATATGAACACACATTTACATCATTTTAAATAAAGACTATAGTTTCTGACAATTTAAAACAGGTTCATAGATATAAGTAGAAACATGTGGAAAAAATTACAACCAATGATCTTTAGTGTCAAATCGATATTGCCATACAATTCTATAAAACGCTAAATCCCATGTGCAACCAATTTTTGAGGGAATTCTCCCCTGACTGTGTCATTGTAGAGGTAAAAGCTTTGAATTTGCAGCTTGTGACAGGATATCTAATCTAGGTAAAATCCCACTCCAAATGCATGAGGTATGAATTTTGAGGGAGTGAGGTAATATGCTGTGCTTATGACTAATGACGTGTACCCTGGTATTTGAGGAGGTAATACTAGATCCGCCAAATTTCACCAGAGGATGCCTTTCCTAACTGATGTATGACCTACACATTCCAAAGTCCACACATTGGAATCAGAGATAACCCTGTAATGCTGAACAGCTTCCCCCCACTTTGTGTTATGAACCTTGGAATGTTCTAGATTTTCGCTGCACAAATTCCAAAAAGCCTTTTCTTGGTGAAACAAATGTGGGGGGAAAGTGTAATATTGCACCAAATTTTAATATTTTAATCCCAGTTTGTGCGCAACTTTGTTTGCATCTCTAATCCCAATGCTTTAATTGGAAAAGTTCATATACAAACAAGCTATCAAGTATATTTTTAATCTCCATTATTTGGATGGTCATGCGACTCAAAGGAAGCTTATATTTCTGCAAGCTGTTTTTGTACTGAAAGTAGAGAGAGCTTTTTGCTGAGTTTCCTCTGTACCAAAAAGCAGTGGGGCCATCCAAGTGTGGTCTCAGCGCAGAGCAGAGCGCCTAATTTTAGGTTTCGCCTGCACAGCGCTTTGGATATGCTTGTGAAATCTATTGTATTTTATATAAATCTTAAAAGGGCTTACATCCTACTTTTACTTTTCTTTGATTTGTGTGCTTGCCACTTACTTTTCCTCCATTTCCATTGGCTGTAGCATAAAATATCCTGTTGTTCCTCATGTGTTTCTCTTGTTAGTGTCCCAGAGCCCAAGTACTGTTCTCTTTTGCTTTGTCTAACTTTTTATTAGCTTTTTCATTCACAGCGCTTGCCCTGTGGTTGTTTTGTTTGTCCTCCACCCTTTGTCTAAACTCCCCATGGCTGCACGTATTTCATTAGCAAGCATTTTTCCCAATCTCTTCTAGTTGTTCGTTCTTTTTTATTTTGTCAATATAAGATAGCGTGAAGGTATCAGAGCATTTACAGAAGCACCAGCAAGTGATTTGCACAGAATTACAGGATGTTGAGCCTCCCGCTGCTCTAGCACTTACGCTACATTCTCTGCTTGAATCGAGAAGATCAGCTCGCACAATGACTCATGGACCACAAGTTCTTTAGTTTAGCAATAAAGGACACTTTATTAAGACAGGTGCAATATATTATCTCAAAATGCATTTATCAATTTTATTATCAATCAAATCCCCAAGCTTATACAAAACTATCTACAACCTACCCCCCAAAATGTTGACCCCCCAACAAACCCAGAACTGACCCCCGTTAATAACTCCCCCTCATTCTCATTTCCTTTCCCCCATGACTGTATAACCCTACCTCCCCCCTTTGAGGATGGACAAACCAGCTCAAGGCTGAAGGAACCCCCCCCCCCCTAGGAAAATCCGCCTACCGAAAAATGGCAAATCAAAAACCTGTCTTATCGTGGCACGAAAAACAAGGACACCCAAAAAACACCCCTGACAGTAGCCAAAGAAAAAAGGAATCTGTACTGCAATGAAAAACAAATGAAGAAAAAAGAGGGAAGGGTGGGTGGAACAAAACAACTCCTCCATAACCTCCCACCTCCTGAGGGCACAGTGGTTTTCCCGCCCCGCCCGCCCGCCCTCCTAAATAATTTTGCCTGGCGCGCCAACTGCCCTAATCATCCCTTTGCCTCACCTGGGTGGCCGCTCCCATGTGCGAAACAGCCCAGGGGGAGACCGGCTCGTGCCATGCTCCCCCTGGGACCCCCCTTGCACAATGACTCACAGACCGCAAGTTCTTTAGTTTAGCAATAAAGGCCAATTTATTAACACAGGTGCCATATATTTTCTCAAAACACATTTATCAATTGTATTATCAATCAAACCCCCAAGCTTATACCAAACTATCTACAACCTACCCCCCAAAATGTTGACCCCCCAACAAACCCAGAACGGACCCCCATTGATAACTCCCCCTCATTCTCTTTTCCTTTCCCCCGTGACAGTATAACCCCACCTCCCCCCTTTGAGGTTGGACAAACCCGCTCAAGGCTGCCCACCCCCCCCCCCCAGCAAAATCCGCCAACCAGGAAAACCAAATAGAGTTTTTCTGCCCCACACAGGAACAAAATGTATAAACTTGTGTTAGAGCACCATACATTCTCCTGCCAGATTCCTGCAAGCAAATCCCTCAATTCAAGTAAATAAAAAGCCTGCCCCATTGTAGACAAATGCACCCCATCCTCACGGAAAAGATGACCCTCTGTACTTTGTATGGAAGGATGTGATAGCAGCTTGACTCCCATGCCCTCACAGTAAAGTGTCATTGCTCTATTGACCTTTTCCAAAGCTGCATTGTTCCTTGCACCTCTCCAGTGCAGCCACGTTATGAATGCAGTCCATATCACTGTTGTGTCAACCCAGATAGACTTGATGGCAGCAAGGTTCAGCTTCATCAGCTTTATTAGAGTCAGGCCAGACAAGGCGACAAGATAATTTTCCCCAAGGTGAATGACCAGCAAATCCGGAGGGCTCCCTCTTTTAAAGCACATCATAGACAGCATTGGAAATAAACCCTCCCAACGCATTCCCCCAATCCCCTTCCATACCACCTCATGACGAGCACTGGCAAGGCCCAATGGCCTCCCACAAATCTGTTGTTCCGCATAAACAGCAGCCCACTTTACGAAGGAGTGTCCTACAATCCATGTACTCTTTATCAAATTTACAAGCCTGGAAAGCTGACCTAAGTGAAAAAACAAGCATTAACAAAAAAGAAGAGCAACGTAGTAAATAACTTCATTTCCTAACATATTTCTCGCAACACTTGGACCTCCATCTCCCAATCCTATGTATATCTGACCAAGACCACCCCAATCTGGCAGCCTCCGTTGCCGCCCCAATGCGGAAAAAATGTGTGCCAAAGAGCAAAGGGTCTTCACCGAAGGCTAGATCTACCTTCCTCATCACTGCCAACAACTGAGCTATGGAAATCTGACATCCCTGCCCATGACAAAAAATGGCACCTGGAGTAAAATAATGTGAAGCTGTGAAAACCTCCCATTCCCTTATCGGACAGCATGCCCCTACCCCGCTTCTGTTCCAGAAAACCCATTTTCCCCTGCCCAATTGATCCGTCTTGGAAGCCCTCAACCAAATCCTCAATCTGTGGTCCTCAATAAAAACTTCCGCACTGCTAATGCCAACCCTATTGCGTAAACCTAGCAACTCTGATACCCTAAAAGCCCCAAAAATTAACCAAACAAAACATAACCTAAACTTGCAACACTCAAACTCATTGTAACAGGACTCAGCCAACTGCGCCACCATCCTTTGCAACAAAGAAAATGTCACAGGCTGCCGGAGCTGCTTCCTACCCGCTTGTTCCCTACTGAGACCCCTAAGAAGCCTCTTCACTAGTACCCCTCCCACCGGATCCCTCCCCCACTTCAAATGTACATAAAAATGAAGACTGAGTATGCCATTTAATTTAAATGTGATTATATTTATCATTATGGATGTTCTGCATATAAACAATCTTATGGTTTTGTTTTGGATGAAGTAAGCCATTCGCCATATGTACTTGATTCATTTTTATTTATGACGATGTATTTATGCCGTGAACCAATTAAATAAAAAAAGAAAAAAGAAAAAAAGAAATCCCAGCTAACTTGCCAGAAATAGTATTGTGTGAAAAACCTTTATCTATCAGGTGTAACACAAAACCCAATAAAAACCTCTCACCATACATCGTTTTCCCTTGCGCAGCAACAGAGTTACCATAACTCAAGAACTCATCCCAGGCTTGCTGATAACTCTGTCTTGTTGAGGCCGCTACTGATTTCTCAACCAATTAGACAATTCTCATCCCGCCCACACCCAGACACACTGAGGGATCTGAGTCTTGTGAGCATCTGCCCCAGGAGCCAGCCTGCAAAATTTCGCCCACTGCAAACGAGAGAGAGCGTCTGCTATACAATTATTTACTCCTGGGACATGCCGTGCCTTATAGACAATATTAAGCTGTAAACATTTGAGCATAAAAACTCATAGAAGCCTCAACACTCTCAAGTCCCTGGCCTTTTGATTATTGATCAAGTCCACCACTGCTCTATTGTCCACATTAAACAAAAACAGCGGATTCTGGAATTCCTCGCCCCAAACATGCAAAGCCACAATAAGAGGAAAAAATTCTAGAAATGCGATACTGCGGCCCTGCTGTAACCAATGTTCCGGCCAGCATTTGGCGCACCAGCGCCCTTCCCAGAAGATACCGAAACCTTGCGCACCAGAAGCGCCCGAGTATATCTGAGATTGCCAAATCATATCTTCGTCCGCAAAAAACAAAGATATTCCATTAAAGTCTGCCTGAAAAGTCAGCCAAATGTACAAGTCAGACCTCGTGGCTGCCGAAAGGCGCACCCTGTGGTGAGGGAGATAAGCCCCTGACATGGACATCCCCAACCTCCTACAAAATGTCCTCCCATTCGGGAACCACCCTGCACGCAAAATTGAGGTAGTCAACTACTTCTGCACCTTCCGAAGCTCCAGTCTATGCTCTTCAATCACTGAAGACAAAAAGGCTGACATCTCTTGCACTTTCTCAGCCGGAAACCTCGCTACCATGACAATAGTGTCAATTTCAATGCCCAAAAATGTCATTCTTGTACTGGGTCACTCAGTTTTGTCAGGCGCTAACGGCACACCCAACTCCTGGGCCATATCCTGAAAAGTTTGTAAAGCCTGTAAACATTGCCCGGTATCCTGAACACCAATGAACATAAAATCGTCCAAATAATGGCAAACAAGATCATGACCACTAATGTAAGTAAAGCGCCACTGTAGAAAGGTGCTGAATGTCTCGAATAATGCACATGATACTGAACACCTCATAGGAAGAACTTTATCCACATAAAAGTATCCCTGGAAATTTATGCTTATCAAGTTAAAATCAGAAGGATGTCTAGGCAGGAGCTGGAAGGCAGACTGGATATCACTCTTAGCCAACTGCGACCCTCTCCCTGCTGACCTGACCAATCTCAGCGCATCATCTACAGAAGCGTAGGACACACTGGGATCCACTGGGGAAATAAATCATTAACGGAGGAGCCCTCCGGCCAAGACAGGTGGTGAATGAGCCGAAACTCCCCAGCTTTCTTTTTAGGCACAAAGTCCAGAGGAGAGACAATCAAGGGACACATCGGACAATGAGTAAAGGGGCCCGCTACTCTGCCTGCTCCAACCTCTGCCTGTAACTTCTGCTGAACAACCTCTGGAAACTGTTTAGCTGACTTCAAATTATCAGACCACCTGCTCTGTTTGGGCCCCTGATAACCTATCCGAAAGCCATCTTTGAAACCCCAAAATAACCTGGAAGATGCATCCGTGTCTGGGTAATCTCCCAGCCAACGTGCCAAGATATCCAACTTAACTGGTGTAGGAGCCCTTTGGTATAAACTGGAAAGGCTGCCCCCTGCCCCTCTGCCCCCATCCTTGCTCCCCGAATGTCTGACCTGGGAAACATTGAGTAAGGGGATGCCTGCCCCCACAGTGTGAGCACTCCTGCGTGGATCTACAAAATTGCCGATTACAAAACCCTTTGTTGAACTTCCAACAGGCTCCAAAAACAGGTGGTTGACTTCTGCCACTAAACCCTGCCCCTGGCTGGGTGGGATGGTACTGAAAGGGCCGATAAGATATAGGCAATCCACTGGTGGTATGAGTGGTAGCAGGCTGCTGAGAAGACGCCATCTATTGCAACCACAACTCCGAGTCCACATCTCCCCAAGGCCTGTCATGGAAAATGCTCATGCGCGCTCTAAACTCTTCAACATAGGACAGCCAAGCATAGCCCGCAAAATAACTCTAAGCTTTCCGTATGAAGTCCATGTGCTCAAACATCGCTATTGCTCTATCCTGGTGTTTTTCGCAATATATACTAGCATATATAAGAAATGCTGAAGTCCAGTTTTCAATGGATTTTGGGACCCTAGGTCTCCTGGCCAGTTCCCACTCCTCCTCCTTCGAGCCTTCCATTGGTCTGAATATCCCGATGTAACAGCTTAAAAACATTCACAAATTCATGACTCCAAATTCTGCTCTTAGTTTTTTCAGACAGATGTGAGCCTAACGGCATACCAATCCCCATGTAAGGCAGTTGATACGTCATGTGTTTTCTTTGAAACCATATGACACTTCTTCTTTTGCTTGTGAATCTATGTGTGTAATAATGACTTTTACATGTTCTTCCGGTATTTAAAAGTATATCTTGCGTTTGGAAAATATATTTTTTTAAGGAATCTTCACTTAAATTGATTTACAAAATGCTTAATTGATTACAGCATTATGAAACTACTTTCATTGATAGTGCGTGTGCAGAGGGGCTCAGCTTGATGTGTTTGGGCTTGACACTTGTTAGGAGATTAAGAAGATAAACACAGCCTTTAATTTTACTCGGCTCAAATGAGCACGCAGATAAAAAAAGATTAAACATGTTGATTTCAGAGAAAAAACAGGCGTCAAATAGTAATAGGCAATTAAAAGGATTTTCGATGTATAGGGAATCGTTCTAAAATAAGTTGTGGTTAAGCATAGTGCGTTGTTTAAATTTCGTGTTTCAGGAAGTCGTGGTTCAGGAAGTGGTTGTTTACTCACACATCCCCCGCATGGATATGTGCTGTCTTTCCCTGGTGTCCAGCTCATCAACTTCTATCATATAACCAGCAGGAGATTTCAAGCAATGAGGTCATCAGATGACACATGCAATCAGTTCACATAAACAAGCTTATCTTCAAAAACTATCCCTGCAAAGGTACACAAGATTTAATTTAATATATGGTTCTATTTTTATTAAATACCTTTTGTTTTAAAAATCTTAGCAGTGAATTACATATGCTCATTTTGCAAGTTTGCATTCACTACTATAAACAAGGCAATATCTGCCTAAGAACAATTCTTCTTCAGAGCCAAAGCAACAAAACATGTGAGCAACCCTCATAACCTGAAGTATGGAGATGTGGTGTGGTGCAGTGCTTTTGCACAGAGACACAGAACCCACAGGCATTGTTACACATGCACACACACGCATAAACACACACAAAACCAAAAGGCAGGCACTCAGGCACTCATGCATGTGTGAACACAAATATATACACACACTACAACATACCAAGCACCATACAGGCATAAATGCACATACATGAACATGCATGCGCCCTTGACACCTAAGGCACAAGAGTGTGGTGGTGGCAGTCATGCACCGGTTGCAGGGCCTGCTGGCATGCACACTTTCCACCCGTCATCCATCCTTATTATATATTCCCACAACCCCAGATAGGAAGTCGTCTGATTCTTTGTCGTGCCTTTGCTTCCCACTTTTTTGCTACTCATTCATACTCCAACGTTTCGACAAAAATTCCTGCGATGCTTGGGATTCATTATGGTGGGCTGAGCATAAACCCGTTTACGTCACTCACACTCATGGGAGGATTTAAACGATACAAAGCTGTGAGCATCTTGTATTAGCGTTGTGTGTCGCATGTGCTGCTATTGCTTTATAGCATCCACGCCTCTCTTATTTTTATCACAGCAGGGGATTAAACCCAGGCCCTGGCAATGCAGGCTGCTGACTAACTTTCAGCCAAAGATATATGAATATCCTTGAGATCATGGGAGTGACAGGAGTCCTTGACCACATTCTGCAGGGAGGCCACACCATTATGTGATGCACTATTGTCCGATAGGTACTGTGGAATCGTTATTCAGGGAGCCCACCAGCTGTCACCAGTGCATTACCTGAACTACTGTTAAGGAATCTGTAAGAGCAAAGCAGACTCTACAGGAAATACAAAGTGCTCAGAACCATGCAGAAACTTCAATCACTGCGGTAACATGCTCAGAGTATGTACCCTGGAAGCAGTTTGCTGGCCCAGGTTCTGGAAAGAGGCCTGTTTAACCCCTTCGATGCTGATGACGGCCCCCAGCCGTCATGCATCACGGTGGGCGTGCGCTGATGACGGCTTGGAACTGTCATGAACCCGCCCACTTCAAAAAACGCTGCACAGGCGCAGAATCGCGGCCGCGCCCAAGGGGTTAAGGTACACTTACTGTTCACAAGACATTGTACGACTACCATAGGAAGATGTTCGTATACTTTCAACAAAGCAACTGTAGTCACTGCATTCTGGTAAACAGCGTTTACTACACAGTCAGAACTATCCAGTACCATTACAGCGCAGTCAATACAACAAATGTGTTGTTACCACGCATTCCTTTACTACGCATACCATTACCACGCAAGTCGTTACAACGACTTGCATTAGGGAACATGTTGTTGGCTTTTAAATCCAACTCCTTCCCTACTGTTGCACAGACTGGAGTTGGAATAGTAATATATAATATACGAAAATCCAGAACTTCCCTAAGGCAAGTCGTTGTAACGACTTGCATAGTAATGGAACGCGTGGTAACAACGCATTTGTTGTATTGCCCGAGTTGTAATGGCATGTGTTGTAAAAGCTTGCGTAATTGTTTCATACATCTCTGCATTCTTATTACCATTCATAGACATGACAATATTCAAATATTTTTCAGCATGTAAGTGTACAGGGACAAATGGGGGTGATGTGTCCACGCAGCTTGAAGATGTATTGCATTGCAGTATTACATATCACAGGTTTTGGGGCACAGCAAATGTTAACCAGAGAAAGGGTTATGATATGGTTGGTAAACGTTGATAGCTGCATTTTATTTTTGCTCACCAAGCTAAAACTTATGAAAAAATAAACGTATCATTAATCACATAATCGAAACATATTGCATTTGCCAATGCTTGTTATCCACCTGCAATGTGTAGTGAATTCATTTAAACTGGTATTTCTCTGAGTTAGTGCATTATTTCAGCAAGAGGTCACCCTTGGTCACCATGGCAGAGCTGCACTCCTTTATAAGAAACTTTAACTCAGGCGCATACAGACAGGCACTTGTCACCGCACTGAGCAGCGGAGTCCCTCATAATACATCACCAGGACTGACCAAAAATCCATGGCAGGATAGCATTGCGCTAACGGGCGCCTGCAACTACAGGAAGGAGTGTTGAGCAAACAAATATTGCTTCTGGGTTTATTTCATATAAGACTTCAAACCAAAGGCGAGACAGACCTTTCCTTATTTATCGAATTAATATGGATTTTAGGTCTAAACCCTACAGGCAGAAAAAAAAAAAACAAAGTGCTCAATTTATAAAAAGTACAAAATATTAAAATAATAACTGGATGCAGCAACACAAATGTGTGATTATCTGCCTGGAAATTGTTGAGATGTGGCAGATTTGTAAGGACAAGGATGATTGTTTCTTTGCAGGAAGGGACCACTTCCTGCACAAAAGCCAGATGGAGCTAGATGGAGATTTCATGGAGGGCAGTGATTCAGAGGAGGTCATGGTTTTCCTTATAGATGAAAACATGCAGGCCATATTTATCAAATATTCATGCAACACAACACACCAGTATGCAGGCCATCTCTCACAAATGATGCAGCAGTGATAATGGGTGGGACATGAAGGTGGTCCAAGGCCAAGGGAATGATTACTATAAACCTTAAGCAGGGCTCCCACAGGACAACAGGTTGTTGTCTGAACAAGGTGCTTCTAGGGCCACCATTTCTCATTCCAGTCAATGATTATTTTGATCCGGTGGCTATTTTTGGGCACTGGCACAAAGTGGAAAGGTGGCAGAAGATACAGATGGAAAACTATCACAAATGGAGAAAGCAGAGACCTACAAGAGTGAGATAAAGGACATAGAGTATCTGGTAAGGGATTAAAGAAGAGGCATGAGATAAATTAAAAACTATGTAGATATTTATTTGCACCAGCCACAGGCTTCTAAGGAGAGCTTTGGGCATCAACACTCATTCTTTTACAAATTAAGTCTGACTCCAGTTGAGACGCCAGATGATGCCTGGGCTTGAGGTTATAGTGGGGGAGTTAGCAGAGACTTGAACCTCCCTGTTACCAATAGCATTCTGCTTTCGTGGGGACAGCAACGTTCTTCAGTCTCTCACCCAGTCACAAGAAAGGGTGCAATCAGACAGGGGACAATCTAAAACAAGCTGTTTTTATTAGCAGTCACATTCTGATGATTGTCGAGAAGAAACCAGATGGGAGCCCCTATTTTTTTAAAGACTAGTCGAAATCATGGTGTAGTGATTAGGCCCTGAAAACATGTATATCACTCTGACATAATTGCTTAATTAAAAAAATTTTGTGTAACACTTTTTACATGAAATCCCCGAAATTATGTTGCGTTGCATAATAACGTCACATTTGTGGTGAAAACATAGCATGGGAATGCAAAGAACCAGAATGCGAGCAGCTGTCGTTAATGGCGCTGTCAGTTTTGGCTCTATTGTTATAGTGCAAAATGCATCCTTGCATTTAAAATTGATAGATCCTTCCCTTTGGGTTCTGCCCACTCTAGCCCTATACACACACCCCCTACTACCCATACTCTCACAGCCTTTCCTTCGGTATCTCAGTATGAGCTATGTCTGCTATGCAGCAAAGTTAAATCTGGCTCTCCTGTAGACCCTCTTAAGCCTAACCAGTCCATGAGCTCACTGCCTGTGCTCTTGGCACCTTTGTGCCAGGTGGTTACTATCTCGCTCTCCACTGCTGTGGTCCCCAGGCTGTGGAAACAGGCTATGGTGGTGCCCCTTCTTAAAAAGCCTTGACTGGATCCAGCCGAATTTGAAAACTTCCATTTGATTTTGCTTTTTCCTTGGGTGGCTGAGATTACAGAGGTACATATTAAGTCCACTCACAGCATTTCTGGACAGTCACGGTATTCTGGATCTCACACAGAATGGTTCCCGCCCAGGTCACAGCACTGAGACTGCTCTCCTTGCTGTGTCCGAACATCTACGGACCAACCTGGATGCTGGGAACACCGTGGCACTGATTCCGTTGGATCTCAGCACGGCATTCAATACGGCCTCCCACCAGGTTCTGGTACAGCGTCTGGAAGAAGCCAGTATCATTGGTTCAGCTCTAGAGTGGTTTAGATCTTTCCTCTCTGAGAGAACATTTCAAGTGACCTCTCTACTCTCTCTTGTCCAATCTATCTGACAGTGTGTGCCGCAGGGCTCTGCTCTGAGTCCTGTACTGTTCAATCTGTATGTTCAAACTTTGGCTGTGGTGGCCAGGGAGTGGGGTCTCTCCATTGTCTCCTACGCCGATGACATGCAGTTGGTGGTGGTCCTCTCTGACGACACTATACCGGATGCGCCCAAATTTAAGAGCGGTTTGGGGCAGTCACGGAGTGGATGACGGCCAATTGCCTTCAGCTCAACGCAAACAAATCTGAGGTTTTGCTGGTGGAGAGAGACCTTAAGCTCTGGAGTGAACATTGGTAGCCGGATATTCTTAGGTGCCCACCCACCCCTAAATTGGTGGTGAAAAATCTAGGGGTGTGGATGGACTCGACCCTCAGTTTTCAGGATCACACCAAGAAAGTGGCTTGTACGTGTTTTGGCCTACTTCAGAGATTGAAAACCCTGTTAGGGTATTCTGATCCGCCCATCTGACAAACTATTGTCCAAGCAGCTATATTGTCAAGGCTGGACTACACTAGTTCACTCTACTTGGGGGCTAATAAGACTGAGGTCACACGTCTGCAAAGAGTCCAAAATGCAGCAGCCAGAGCCCTTCTTGGGCTACCTAGAAGATGCCCGACAACCGGGGCCATTCAATGGTTACATTGGCTACCTATGGCCAAGCGTATCGAGTTCAAGGCCCTTTGCTTGGCCTTTCAAATTCTGAAGACCTTCTCCCTGGGGATCTTGGCCAATCTGTTAGTGCTGTATACACCTCTGTGCCCCTTGTGCTCCGTGGGGCAATGCATGGTCACCGTTCATCGGGTGAAACGTTTACGTGCTGGTGGACGGTCATTTTCGCAGCCTAACGGCTACATTTTGGAACTCCCTCCACTCCCAGATTCGCTGTTTGGACAACTATCTGATGTTTCGGAAGGCTTTCAAAACCTATATCTTCCCCCCGGCTTAGGTCTTTGCCTCTGTGTCTTGATACTCACAGCGCCGGGACACCGCTTTGCTGAGGCAGCTGTTGCGCTATATGAGATGGGTTAACATAACATAACATAAAATAGATTTGAGGGCTCGTTTCTTGCTATAGGAAGAACTAAATGTTGGATGTGCATATTGCATAATTATGAGTAATTTCACACCATTTTCCCAAAACTTGAAACAATTACCCAAATGAAAATGTCATGCACCCCTTATAAAGTTCATGAAGAGGTAAGGGAGAAGTTAAGGGGAGAGGGAAGGAGAAGGAACAGGACTGAAGGAAGTGTTGATGACTCTAGCAGGTTATAGAATGCCATTGAAGAGACATATATGCAGAACCCCAGTATTCTTCCCTTACAAAAAGACTTTGAACTTTAGGAAATTATGAACCTATTGAGAGGATTGGACAATTTATTGGAGTGGAAATATAATAAAGTGCAAATATAATAAAGCCTATTTAAATCCTAGCTGCTGGTATCATCATCCTTTTATTTAATGGAAAGACCCAGATAAATTTCAAATAGCAGGAAGAGGTCCCTCTAGCCCAATCTAACCAACATCAGGAGATCACACAAACCTTCCAAAGAATGTGTTACTATCCAAGGAAACAGAGTAATACACTTTATTAATAACCTAACTTTCACATGTTGAATAAGAGTCCTGTCTGTGGTAGAATCATTAGAATCAAATATGGCAGTCACCCAGAGTGCTCTAGAGCTACAAAGAACAACCACTGGCAAGATACTACAAGACAAATGTCTAAACAAGATCATAACATAACTTGTGTTTGACTACATATTAAATGTGCTGCTAGGCACCTGTTTTTTATTTCTCAGCTGGCACACTACACCCACAGGCATTCACCAACTGAGCACGTACGTGGTACCTGCTCTTGAAAAGATTGTTACCGGATTAAGAAATTAGCCACTGTTCCAATTAATTTACTCTGCTCACTCAATTGCTGAAATTGCTGTGGGTTTATCACTGATGCTTTACCTACACTGGCCTTATGACAATGGTAAGATAAAAGCTTTATACATACATCTAAGAAGGCCCTGCACATAATAGACGATGACAACTAGTCATTTCTGGAAGTCACCACCCACTTCCTGTTTGCACACCTAATACCACCTGACAGCACTAGATTCACGGCACATAAAGCTCATCTTTTTAGCAAACACCTTAATGCCCTATGTCTTTTGTGAAGGAACGTCACCAGTTGGGAGACATCCAAAAAAGGGACATAGAGCACCAAAGACATGGCATTCATTAACCCGTTGAGTGCTTCGAACGTCCAACGGTCGTCGCGTGCACTACCTCGCTAGTGCTGCGCACGACCGTTGGACGTCCGAATCCCGTTAGCGCAATCGAACGTCCGCACTGGGGCGGAATGTTTGCGCGCGCTTAACGGGTTAAAGGCAGTGCACTCAACCTTGCACGATTGCCATATGTCTTGGCTCTACCACAATCCCCCATTCAGTGCCCACCAAACTACAATACGCTTTTGTCATGAGCCTATACATGCTATGCAGAAGCAGGTACTATATAATAGAAGGCACATAAGCATCAAAGACACATGGATTACAGGAGTCAAAAAGGCTAGTTATTCACAAGAAATATTTCGTTCTTCAAACCAAAACCCATTATCCTTGACCTAATGTTTATTGGGTAGATTCCAGCTGTTGGTGTCAATGAAAAATACCCAGAGATGTCTGCTTGTTGAGAACAGGATCAACTGGAGATTTGCCTAAATCCACGAGGCATAATTAACATCCAAAGCAACTGACCACAACACAACAGTGCAGGGGTCTAGTAGCCCCAACACCATCGGCAGGTTCTGAAGGGGAGACTGCAGAGAAAGCAGCACTGTCTCAAGATGGCAGCAAGAGCACACTGCATGATTGCAGTAAATGGACAATAAGACAGATACATTTTCCATGGTCCATACAGGTAGATGGAAAAAAATAATTACCCATTTCTCCATTTAGATTTTGACAAGTAAAAGTTTTAAATGTAACAACTACAGACCCACCTTGAAAACTCAAAGGTGTACATAATGATGCTTTGAGGAATCTATTTATCTGAAAAGATCTTGGGGCATATTTACAAGAGAATGGCAGAGTGCAGAGTTTAGCCAAAATTGTTAACGCTGCACTCTGCCATTCTGAAAACGCAGGTATGAACCGTTTTTACAATGATACGGCGCACCCCTGCTTTTACCCTAGCGCTGGTGCTAAATTCAGGTGCCTGGCGCAAACACATGTGCCCTTGGACCATAGTGAAAGGCGGTCTGCATTGAGGGAATGATTATATATGTGTGGGAAGGTGTCCATTCCTGCACATAAACAATCACTAATGGTGATTTGTGACTCCTGTGTGTACTGCATTGTGCTGCACACACAGAAGTGGCAAATCGTAATTTTTCAATGAATGGTGATTTGCTGTTTCTGTGTGTGCCGCACAATGAAGCACACATAGAACCAGCAAAAACAAGGAGAAATTGATACTTTCTCCTCGTTTTGCCATGCTAAGACCAGGTTTTTTGGGGTCTTAATTTTGGTGCTGCCCCATATTTACGCCACCCTTATAAATAGGGGTCAGAGTCAAAATCAATGGGTGTTGTGGCGGAACGCCCACCACAAAACCTATTGCGCGCCCCTTTCATAGTAAGTGAGGCATGAAAGGTTGGCCTTATTTTCAAGGCGGCAATAAGCCACGTTAAGTAGCATAACACTGCCTTGTAAGTAAGGTGCAGGACTTATCGCCACCAGAACGTCTCAAAAGGTGACGTTCTGGTGTTGTTAAGAACTTGTACATATGCGCCCTTGTCTTTCTTCCCCAGCTCTTCCACCGACATACTGCATGCCATTGACTTACTACTATCATTCGGCATCCTGAGTGCACTCCAAAAAAGCTTGTATAATTTCCTGGCTTCAGAGCAATGTATTTGTATAAACTTAAAGAAAATAATTTTGAATGATCCGAAGGTCTCATATAATTGTAATTCACAAACTTTAGTTTACAATTGACATCATACAAAAACAAACCGTGCTATCCAAGTAAGTAAGAAAGTATACATGGCTTCATTAATGGTGTTCTAGTGGTCCCGGTTCATGGACAAGTCGGAGTATGCACCCAAATCGGGTTTGCAAGTAGTGTCACAACCCTACAATTTTTTCCCAAGCAAGCAAACTTTGCTAGGTGGAACTTGACAACATTTGTGTGGGGAAATACTGCAACATTACTAGATTTGCAGCTCAAAATGGGGGATATAATGGCATAATACTACATCTTTAAATGCAAAAAATACAGTTGATGGACAGAATGCAGAACAATGTCATACATTCTCCCCAGTACAGAGATCTGAGTCTAAATCCATTGTTTGTTTGCAGCTCACACCACCCCAGTCAGATATGGCCATATGCAAATCAGCCTTGACCCTGTGCCTCATGGGAACAGTCCAGCCCGAACTGCCAAGCCATGTCTTTCCTGGACCGGAATCAAGCATCCTAGGACCGGTTTCTGGCTATCAGCCGTCTTCACCCAGTCAATAAGCCTTCCAGCAATAGCAGAATTTACTTGGGTAGGGGTAGGAGGGCAGTAGAACCTACCCAAAGTTCTGACAAATTATATACAGAAAACTCTTGACGTTGATTTACTCCTGGATCCATATTAGCAAAGAGGTTTTACTGCATCAGTGCATGCACAGTTGTGTACTGAGAGCTATTAGTAATACCATGGCAACAACGCGGTGTAATATCCCATTACTGAAAGAAAAGTATCCCCACACACCCATGACTTTCACCGTTTTAAGAAATAACACAGTAGATAGACACATCTGTACTTATGTAGCTTCAAATGTATGAGCCTGTGCAATGGTGGAACAGACCCTTCATTCGAACTAGTTTCTGAGTGCAACCTCAATGTCAGATTAGGGACAACGTATGCCAGTCATATTGCCCTACCCCCCCCAAAATGTTCCCTCTCTGGGCATGTGCTAAATGTATGTCCCGCCATGTGTGGTGGACAGTCAGAGCATCTCTCTGGCAACCTTTTCGACTGATTGTAGGCTTCTGTGGAGTTTCTATCATTTGAGTGGGGTATGTCTCCAAGCATGGACGACCAGATATCCCTTTTTGATTGTACATCACTGCAACAACAGCTGTGCATTCTGTTCCAAAATGAACACTAAGGGCCTGATTCACAAAGGTAAAAATTGATTTTTGGGTAAAGATTACAATTGTTTGCTATTCACAAAGGTATTTTACTAGTAGTATCTTTACAAGTGTGGAGTTCTCAGACATAAAAAAAATAGAACAGTCCTATCTTTTTTATGTGTGGAGACTCTGCACTTGTAAAGAGACTGCTTGTAAAATACCTTTGTGAATTGCAAACAGTCATAAACTTGCACAAAAGTTTAAGTTTACCTTTATCAATCAGGCCCTAAAATGTGAGCCCCAGCCCGGCAAATAGCAACATGTACCAGTTGAGTATTGTTTGCTTTATCTATCAAGCAGTCTAAGTTGTCTAGAGGATGGACATAGATTGGCTTTAAGGATCTGAAATTAATAAGATGCAGTCAAAGGACAGTTCAGTAAGGAAATTGTTTAAAGATACACATTGAGAATTAATTAGAAGAGGCTTTCACAGAATATGGAGTTTAAAAGCTGACCCAGCTAAAGTTTTGTTACACCAGCGTAATCTTACAAAATGTCTAGTGTTTCATTTTATGGGTGTTACTCGAAATGATGCCATTACAACATGTTGTATAATTGCTAGTCCATTCGGGTAAAAATCCTACCATGGGGGCAAGAAAACAATGTAAACGAATAGAATACAAGTTGCATCTGCTTTTAGTGCATTTTTAGCTTGAAATGCATCCTGGCTTCCCAAATGGATGCAAAGTTGTATTTTGCACTAACATCTAGCACCCAGGAGCAGATGTATCATCCATTTTTTTTGTCGCAAACACTGCGATTCGCAAAAACGCAGCGCTTGCGACAAAAAAATCGGAAAATGCGATGTATCAAAAAAAAGCATCCCGAAATTAAAGGATCTCAAAATTTGCGATTCCTTAATTTTGCGCAAGCATTTAAGGAATCGCAAAAAGCGATTCCTTAAATGCTATGTAAGAAACAATAATGTTTTGCGAATTTACACTAAGAAATCGCAAAATACCACCAACTTGTAGTTGGTGGTAATTTGCGAATTCTTTTACAAATGCACTTTTTGGCATTTGTAAAGGTGCCATGTGGCGCTCATACATGCCCTTAGGGCATGTATGTGCGCCATATGCGCACACATGTAAATTTCAGGGGTGCTGCAGGGTGTCCGTAAGACACCCTTGCACCCTTGAAATTATTCTCAATTTGCGATTAGCAAATTGCAAATCGCAAATTCAGAATAACTTCCCATTCCTTCCTATGGGCCTCCTGGCCCATAGAAATGAATGGGAAATTATTCCTTAATTGCGATTAGCAATTTGCTAATCGCAATTAAGGAATTTTAAGAAATTGCTAAAAAATAACGAATTTCTAGATACATACCATTTTGCAATTCTCAAATAGCGTTTCTCAAAAAATCGCTATTTGAGAATTGCAAATGGGTATCTTGATACATCTGTCCCTTAATGCCAGGTTTGCATTTCATATAATTTTTCATACAGATTTTCTGAAATATCCTGAATTACACAAAAGGAGATGGCATGAATTCCACACACCCCTTGTGAAGAAGTGGTTTATTAGTTGGGTGGATTAGTCTCCACCACAAGTAATAGGGGTGGGCGTAGTTTGCGAAGTAGCACTACGCGAAGCTACGCGAAGTACACTTCGCACTACGCGAACTTCACGTAGCACTACGCGAGCTGCGTAGTAGCATGTTCGCACTATGCAAGATGCATTTTCAATGATTGCACAGTGCGAACAAGCATCCGGCACTGTGCAATCATTGAAAACGGCATCTTCCACAGTGCGAGCTGTAGTTTTCTGCCGCTCGAGTAGATTTTTACTCGAGTTACAGCTTTCTCAACGCGAACTGGTAGTTTCTCATTGCGAGCGGTCGCGAGCATGCACGACCACTCGCAATGAGAAACCTGACCTCCCCGCGTTGAGAGTCTCGCTGGGATGTCATTTTGCTTGCTTGCGGTCGCGAACATGACGTTGAGGACCACGAACAAGCAAAAAATGACCGCTGCACTACGCTACGCTGCGCTACGCGTGTTCACACTGTGCTACGTGCAGCTCGCGTAGTGCGAAGTTGCGCAAACTTCGCAAACTACGCGAGCGTAGCGTAGTGCTTCGCCCAGGGTTAGTAATAAAGTCACTACCTGGTAAGGATCAGTTACAGGTTTCAGTAATCTAAACCTGAAATCAACCACCCAGGGACTATAGCATTGAGCAGACCGGTTTAAATTAGAGCAAATGTGTAAAGCATTTGCAAGTGCCATAACAGTTAAAAAGTTAAAAAAACAGGATAATAAAATCCCACTCCATATAGTCTGGGGAGCCTCAATCAATCAATCAATCAATGACACTTATAGAGCGCGCTACATACCCGTAGGGTCTCAAGGCGCTGGGGGGGGGGGGTGCCGCTACTGCTCGAACAGGCAGGTCTTCAGCTTCTTCCTGAAGGAGAGGTGGTCTTGGGTCAGGCGCAGGTCGGTCAGGAGGGAGTTCCAGGTCTTGGGGGCCAGGTAGGAGAAGGACCTTCCTCCTGTAGTCGCTCTTCGGATGCGGGGGATGGCGGCGAGGGCGTGGTTGGCTGATCGGAGGTGGCGTTTGGGAGCGTAGAAGTTGATCCGGCTGTTGAGGTAGCTCGGGCCTTGGTCGTGTAGGGCTTTGTGTGCGTGGGTGAGGAGGCGGAAGGTGATTCTTTTGTTGACGGGGAGCCAGTGAAGGTCTCTCAGATGTCCGGAGATGTGGCTGGTTCGTGGGATGTCGAGGATGAGTCTGGCTGAGGCGTTCTGGATCCGCTGGAGTCTCTTCTGGAGCTTGGCGGTGGTACCGGCGTAGAGGGCGTTGCCGTAGTCCAGTCGGCTGGTGACGAGGGCCCGGGTGACGGTCTTCCTGGTCTCGGTGGGGATCCACCAGAAGATCTTCCGTAGCATGCGTAGGATGTTGAAGCACGCCGAGGAGACGTTGTTGACTTGCCTGGTCATGGAGAGGGAGGAGTCCAGGATGAAGCCCAGGTTGCGTGCATGGTCTGTCGGTTTGGGTGCGGTGCCCAGGGCGGGAGGCCACCAGGAGTCATCCCAGGCGGAGGGTGAAGAGCCCAGGATGAGGACCTCCGTCTTGTCAGAGTTTTGTTTCAGGCGGCTGGTCGTCATCCACTCGGCTACCTCTTTCATCCCTTCGTGCAGGTTGGCTCTGGCGGAGGCGGGGTCGTTGGTCAGGGAGAGGATCAGCTGGGTGTCGTCGGCGTAGGAGATTATGCTGAGGTTGTGTTTGCGTGCGATGGCCGCGAGGGGGCTCATGTAGACGTTGAAGAGGGTGGGGCTCAGAGATGATCCTTGAGGGACGCCGCAGATGACTTCGGAGGCCTCTGACTTGTACGGTGGTAGGCGGACTCTCTGTGTTCTTCCGTCGAGGAAGGAGATGATCCATTCCAGCGCCTTGTCCTGGATTCCGATGTTGCTGAGGCGCTGTACTAGGGTGCGGTGGCAGACAGTGTCGAATGCCGCGGAGAGGTCTAGGAGGATGAGGGCCGCTGTTTCTCCATTGTCCATCAGGGCTCGGATGTCATCGGTGGCGGCGATGAGGGCGGTCTCGGTGCTGTGATTGGCTCGGAAGCCGGACTGTGAGGGGTCGAGGGATCCATTCGTCTCGAGGAAGGCGGCCATCTGCTTGTTGACGGTCTTCTCGATGACTTTGGCTGGAAACGGGAGGAGCGAGATGGGGCGGTAGTTCTTGAGTTCGGTGGGGTCCGCTGTTGGTTTCTTGAGTAGAGCGCTGAGTTCGGCGTGCTTCCAGCTCTCAGGGAAGGTGGCGTGTCGAAGGAGGTGTTGATGATGTCTCGCAGGTGGGGTGCGATGACAGCGTCGGCCTTGTTGAAGACGTGGTGAGGGCAGGGGTCGGTCGGTGATCCGGAGTGGATGGAGTTCATTGTGCGGATGGTGTCTTCGGTGCTGATCGGGGTCCAGGCGTGGAGGGTGGTTGTTCGGTCATGGTGTGCGTTGGTTGGTTGTTGAAGCTGCTGTGTATGTCCGCGATCTTGTTGTGGAAGTATGAAGCGAGGGAGTTGCAGAGGTCTTGCGATGGGGTGATGTCGTTGTTTCCTGCGCTGGGGTTGGAGAGCTCTTTCACGATGTTGAAGAGTTCCTTGCAGTTGTGTGCGTTGTTGTCCAACCGGTCCTTGAATGCTGTTTTCTTGGCGGCGCGGATCAGCTGGTGGTGCTTCCGGGTGGCAAGCTTGAAGGAGGTCCTGTTGTCCGGTGTAGGTTCCCTTCTCCATACTTTCTCGAGGGCTCGGCAGTTCTTCTTGGAGCTCTTGAGTTCGTCGGTGAACCAAGGGGCTTTCTTGCTGCCGGGTCTGCTGGGTGGGGTCCTCAGCGGGGCGAGCTCGTCCGCGCAGATGCTGATCCACTTCGTGAGGTTGTCGGCGGCCTGGCTGGGGTTCGCTGAGCTGGCAGGAGGGTGCTGGCTCAGGGAGGTGGCGAGCTGGTCTGCTGTGATCTTGTTCCAGCTTCTGCGGGCGGCCTGTTGCTGGTGGTGGTGGGTCATCGTTCTCTTGAAGGTGAAGTAGACGCAGCTGTGGTCCGTCCATTGAAGCTCTGTGGCGTGGCTGAAGTCGACGTCTGTGCTGGAAGAGAAGACTGCGTCGAGTGTGTGTCCGGCGAGGTGGGTGGGGGTGGACACCAGTTGCTTGAGTCCAAGATTGGCGAGGTTGTCGAGCAGGGTGCTGGTGTTGCGGTCGTTGTTGTTCTCCAGATGGAAGTTGAGGTCCCCCAGGAGGATGTAGTCAGCGGAGGGGAGGGCATGCGGGCTGACGAAGTCGGCGATGTCCTCGCTGAATTGAGTGCGTGGTCCCGGAGGTCGGTAGATCAGGGTGCCTCTGAGGGTGGTGTTCGGGTTGGTGTGGATCTGGAAATGCAGGTGTTCGGCGCTGGTCAGGGTGTTGTGGGTGCTGGTCGTGAGACGGATGGTGTTCCTGTGGATGATGGCGATGCCTCCTCCCATCTGGTTGGCGTTGCGGTCCCTCCGGACGATCTTGTAGCCCTCTGGGATAGCGATGGCGATGTCGGGAGCTGAAGAGGCGTTCATCCAGGTCTCCGTGAGGAAGGCAACGTCAGGGGCTGTGGCGTCTAGAAGGTTCCAGAGTTCGATGGCGTGTCTGTGGACGGAGCGGGTGTTGAGCAGGATGCACTTGAGGTGGGTGCTGCTGGTTTTCGACTTGGCGGGTGCTGGTGCAAGGCAGGTCCGGATGCAGGTGAATTTGCAGGCGTGGCAGCTGAAGGGTCCGTGGGTGCGTCGTGGAGTGGCTTGGTGGCAATCTGGGAGTCGGCCGGTATTGAGTGCGATGAGGGTGGCGGCGGAGTACGTCAGGCGGGTAGGTTGGGGTCGTCGTGGGCCAGGGGTCCTGGCGCTGGTCGCGATCCGGTCGCGGACGGGCGTAGACGGGCGTACCTGTGGCGCGCCTTCGGCGCACAATCGGCGCGCCCGCTGCGCGTGACCGCTGCGCGTTCGCACGGTCGCCATATAAGGCGAAGTGCGCGGGTGGGCGGAGCAGCTGGGAGGCGGGAGCGGGGTGGGAACAGAAGGAAAAAAGGGGCGGGGTCAGCGGTGGTGGCGGGAGTGGGGAGCGGGGAGGGAAGGCGGAGGGCGGCGAGGTAGGCGGGCAAACAGGAAGGAAAACGCTAACACGGGCAAAAAAAGATTAAAATACAGGCACAAATGAACAACACAACGCTAACACGGGCAGAAAATATAACAGAAAAACAGGCACAAATGGCGAACAAAACAAGGCAAAAACCAAAACAAACAACAGCCGAGACAACCGGCAGCGAGGCAGGCAGCGAGGCAGAGGGCAAGGCGCTGGGGCACACGCGGCAGCTGGTGGCCGTGCGGCGCGGGGGTGTCCCACAAGTGGGTCACACTCACCTGCGTCGCACGGTCGCCATATAAGGCCAAGTGCGCGGGTGGGCGGAGCAGCTGGGAGGCGGGAGCGGGGTGGGAACAGAAGGAAAAAAGGGGCGGGGTCAGCGGTGGTGGCGGGAGCGGGGAGGGAAGGCGGAGGGCGGCGAGGTAGGCGGGCAAACAGGAAGGAAAACGCTAACATGGGCAAAAAAAGATTAAAATACAGGCACAAATGAACAACACAACGCTAACACGGGCAGAAAATATAACAGAAAAACAGGCACAAATGGCGAACAAAACAAGGCAAAAACCAAAACAAACAACAGCCGAGACAACCGGCAGCGAGGCAGGCAGCGAGGCAGAGGGCAAGGCGCTGGGGCACACGCGGCAGCTGGTGGCCGTGCGGCGCGGGGGTGTCCCACAAGTGGGTCACACTCACCTGCGTCGCACGGTCGCCATATAAGGCCAAGTGCGCGGGTGGGCGGAGCAGCTGGGAGGCGGGAGCGGGGTGGGAACAGAAGGAAAAAAGGGGCGGGGTCAGCGGTGGTGGCGGGAGCGGGGAGCGGGGAGGGAAGGCGGAGGGCGGCGAGGTAGGCGGGCAAACAGGAAGGAAAACGCTAACACGGGCAAAAAAAGATTAAAATACAGGCACAAATGAACAACACAACGCTAACACGGGCAGAAAATATAACAGAAAAACAGGCACAAATGGCGAACAAAACAAGGCAAAAACCAAAACAAACAACAGCCGAGACAACCGGCAGCGAGGCAGGCAGCGAGGCAGAGGGCAAGGCGCTGGGGCACATGCGGCAGCTGGTGGCCGTGCGGCGCGGGGGTGTCCCACAAGTGGGTCACACTCACCTGCGCGCACGGTCGCCATATAAGGCCAAGTGCGCGGGTGGGCGCCTATGTTCGCGCTGGACGGTCGACGGCGTTTCGATCCTTTTCAAGGCAACACAAGCTCGGATTCATTCCCCTGCTGAGACCTCGCCGTTTGGAGATTCACTCCACGATTGCCGATCCCCTCTTGGATCGACCAACCAGGTCCATCTCCGGATCTACTAACCGATAGCCTTCCCTGCCGACTAGATTCCCACCAGTGTCGGCTTCCAATCTTCGGTTTCTAATGAACCCACGGACCAGGCGCTTGACTCACGCTGCCTACGCACTGCACCTTACCCAAGTCCTGATGATGATCCTGACTTGAAAAGGATCGAAACGCCGTCGACCGTCCAGCGCGAACATAGGCGCCCCAGACTATATGGTTCCTAAAACAATACCTGCATTACCATGTCGAAGTCAATTTCAAACAAATGAGGAACCATTTTGTGTGTCTTTTACTCACTGTATATATTAATCACCAGTCACCTGCGCCGCCGTCGCTGCTTATTGTCACTTGTGTTGCTACCGTGCCGCTCACTCACTCGCACTGAGCACCAAGTACAATTTGGGTTTTTCTTAATTTTGTTACATTGCCCTTTGCAGTGCTGTAATAACTGCAAAATTGTTTCTTTTCATTTGCGTTTCTTTCCTTTTTACTCCTACAATAAATATGATGCCACGCGCACATAAGTGAAATACCAAAAGAGGCTCCTTATCTTCTTTTGATAATGTTTTATACATATCTTTACTAATTGTCTCCAAGTTATACCAGTTGGGATACTATATGTTAATTACATACTCTCTACCCCAATCCCAACGTGGTTGAAGGGTGTACTCCTGTTGTTCTCACAAGATTTCCCTTGTACTGGCACCTTTTTGGCAGCCTAGGGCCAGCACAGGCACCCTTGTAACATTGTGCATGAGGGACTACAATATATGGGTATTTTTGTGCAAGAAGGGGCACCTTCCTGTAGAAAACAACAATCATAAGAGGCATATTCCACCATCTATTTGTGTTGCGGAATGCAGCAGACATAGAAAGAGGAAGTAATGGGGAGAAATGAGGATATTTTGCCTCATTAAGCTCACCTGAAAAGGCGTATCTTTTTAGCGCATTTCCAGGTCGACCTATTCTGGTAAACCTAGGAATGCGTCAAAACCATGGGAGTTGCTTGGGAACACCCACACAATGCCCATGAATGCCTTTCAGGGCAAAGTAAGACAATGCAGCGATTTCGAAGCGTTGCCCTATTCCAGATTTATGGAGCCACTTAGGGGCACTCAAAGTGACCTTGCATGGATGGCTTCATAAATCACATGTAAGGTTTGCGTGGTGCAATAGCGGCGCAAACTGGCTCATAAATAACCCCCCCCCAGTCCACAGCGCTAGCCGCCAGTATTGCTCTTTGAATAGATACCTGGGGCCGATGAATCCACATAAATAGCATTTTAAACATGCCGCAGACCTCCCTGTGCCACCTTCCTTTTTAATACATATACATCACCCCTAGGTTAGGCCCTAAATAGCCATAGGGTTGGGTGGGTTGTATTTAAAAATATCACTGTGGCATTCACCCAAACTCCTTTAGGCCTACAAAAAAACAACCAATAGAACAAGCTTTGCCAAAGCCAATAGGCTTTGCCTATGTTTTTCTACCCATGTTGTACAGGTGCACAGCTGCTACGCAGCATCGCTGAAAGTTAAAAGTGACTGAAGCCACAGTGCATGAACTGTCTTAGGCAAGACATAAAGAACCCTCCACACCAAATACATATGACATAACATAATACGTATAATGTGTGTTGTTAGTATGCCTCTGCAATCAGTGTTTAAAGTAGGAAACACACTTATTTTTCTTAGCTGGAACATTAACAGTTTTCAACAAAGTGTATGAATATGTGGTGCACAAATATCTATGCTACATGAGGCACAGAGCCATTGTTCCAGTAAAGACAATCTGGTCTGCTAGCTCAACTAATCGGCTTTCATTGTTGATGCATAAGCCCCACTGACGTATTGCCAATGGCAAAGTGGTAGGTTTACACAAATATTTAAGAAGACGTAAAGCAAACACTGACTATGAACCGAGTTTAAAGGTCACTAATCAGTTCCTGTTTGCATGACACCTCACAGCACTGTGTCCATGCTGTAGGAGGCTTATCATATTAGCAAAAAATCTTCATCTAATATCTACATTGTCCAGAAACTTCAGAACTCCTGGGAAATCCAAAATCGAAAATAAGCTGCACTCTCACCAACGATGAGGTGCCATAATTTCTTTATTTAGATATATAAAAGCATATCTTTAAAAGATTCTTCCAGCACATTAAGTACAATTTTACAGATTAAAAAGAGTTAAAAGAAAACAAAATAAAATTTGGTCTTCTAATCAGTGCTTGCTGCAACGTGTCAGATTTAAAAATTAGCACTCCCGGACAATAAAAATGTGGTTAAAATACATATCATTCTACACAGTTATCAGCAAGGTATTAGCCGTTTCCAATTTTTCCAAAAGACTGTAAGCTTGCTGAGCGTATTTTGCCAATTTTATATTTAAAACAGTGTTCTCTTAGGACAGAGCAGCAATAATGGCGTGCCTACAAGTCTGCAACGATAAGGTATTTACCAGATTGCAACTGGGTGGCTTGTTACTACCACATGCCCATTATGTACCCACAAAACCACAATTATTATAGAATAAAGACAATACATGTTTGCACAAATGAAAGATCAAAAAAGATATTAAGTTTTTCAAAATAAAACCCACCTTCTTACATCAGCAATGTCCATTATGCTGCACAGGCTGATTCCACCTGTGATGTCAGTTAGCAAGACCCTTTGGACCATATGTACAAAAGTAAGGAATAGCAGTTTCCAAAATTCTTACTGATATATTTTAAAAAACCGATTACTAGTGGGGATTGCAATTAGACCTACCTCATAAATATTAAAGAGGTATATCGCAATTTGTGACCCGACCCACTGGAAACCACAGCAATCACAGAGATGGCGGCCTGCTGGGATCATGTGTGTGATCGTTTAAAAAAAAAAAAGCACGCCTTTTTCTATGTAATTCAGCCTGTTTTCCTTAAAGGAAAACCAGCTGCATTTCAAAAGAAAAATGAAACTCTTAAGTTTCATTTTTTAAATGTATACTTTGGTCTGTGGGACCACTGCCTACTCTTAAAAATATATACATTTTTAAATCCTCAAAGTGGAAGAGGTCTACTGTAGACCCCTTCCCATTTGCAAACAACTTGCAAATGGTTACCGCTACCTTTCAGTAGCTGGTAAAAAAAATTATGTTTTTCGATCGTAATTTGGTCACAAAATATTAATACATAACACTGCGAACAGGTATTTGGAAAGGGCTTTCCCAACACGCCCCTTCCAATTACCAAATTGCAAACCTAAGATGCAATTCGGTAACAAGTTGCCAAATTACAAGTTGCCCTTTAAACATTTAAAAAAACAAATTTGCAATCGCAAAGTGGAAAATATGTGAATCGAGACATTTGCAACCTTTCAAAAAGCTTTGTTCTTAAAGTACCATGGCCTGTGGTAAGGAAAGGAGATCAGCTTAAAATTATTCAACCTTAATACACACTGGAGAAAACTGGTGACAGCAATGCCCTCACCAGTAGGAGGGCCAGAGATGAAGGGCCTCATTTATGAAAAGTGTCGCATTGTGGCGTGAAAACAGTGATGCAACACTTTTCAGTGCACCGTCCTTGCAACACTATGGATGCACTGTATTTACTGCACAGCACTCCATGTCGCAAGGATTTACAGATATGTCAGTATTTCTGATGTATCTGTAGGTGCAAAAATCTGCTTAGATATGTCATTTTGTAATAATGTCCTGGTGTGGCGCATATTTTATGCCGCTGGCAGTGCAACTTGCTCAAAAATAAGCCCCTAAAAATGAAATTATATTCTCTTAGCGCTGCTCATATTTATAATGCCTGCAAGAGCACATTGCATGAATTAAATGGCGTGAGTGGAAGATAGGTTGCTGGTTAAAAAGTCTCAGTTTGATGGAAATGGTTATGATGGTGAATGCCCAGTGTAAGAATTTAGGTTATTAGTTGAGAGGGTGGGGAGTCCCACTCAATTAATAAACAAAGTCCTTGTCAGGGTGACCCACAAATGTCGCTAAATAAACCTGAGCTTAACACTCTGGTAACTTGGCAGAAAAGCAGTCAGGCTTAACTTAGAGGCAATGTGTGAAGTATTTATGCTGCACACAAACAGTAATAAAGTGAAAATATAGCAGAAGACAAATTCTACATCACTTTAGAAACAATGGAGTTAATTTGATTAAATAAAATAAGAACAAAAAAGTCAAAAATCCAATCAGTTAAACCGGAGTTATGAGTTTTAAAAGTTTTAGGTGAAATTAGGGCCAAAAATCTCGAAGCTCAACTCTAGGGTATCTGGTTGCGCTGGACTGGGTCAAGGCCACAAGTTCAGGTTGATGGTGCTTTGGTCTGATACATAGTCCAGGCTTGCTCTGGTGGAGATTTTACCTTCCTAGAAACCAAGTCCTTGGTAGGAGCCTCAGCTACGGTTTTGCGTTGATCGGTGCGACAAGGAGGTCAATGTCAGCAGGGGAACAGGTTGCCTCTGGAGCATCACATTGGTAGGAGACGTTGCATTCATTGTTATCATGGACCATCAACGCTGGCGAGAGGAGCAGATCGTCACTGGAGTTTTGCTTTGGCAGTATTCTAAGAAGGTATTTTCTTGGCACAAAGAGTCTGCTCGCAGTAGAGAGAAGCCCAAAACGTCTGGAATTTTACCTGAAATTCAGCATTAGTTCAATCTGATAAGGGTCCATGAGCAGGGTGGCACTCTTGGGGACCAGGAGTCACTCCACCTGAGGCACACTGCAGAGCTCAGGCAGGTGTAAGCAGTTCCAGTTGGTGCTAGTCAACTGAGCACTTGCATGGTGGCTTCTGGAAACTTGTGCCTCTATAACTCAAACAGGAGGTCAGACAACTGATCCTTAAAGTCACTTCTGGGACTTCTGGTTTTAAGGCATGCAGGTCCAGTCTTCCTTTTACAGTCAATTGTGCAGTCCTTCTTCTGCATCTTCCACAGGTCCAGAAGTGCTCTGATGTGAGGTTATGAAGCTGCTATTCTTTTACCCATAGTCAGATGGGGGATGCTCCCTTTGTGTAACCTTCCCCCTTTCCTGGGTTTGGTTCCAAACTGTCTAAGGTAACAAAGGGCAGGCAGGCAGGCCAGCGTGTGAGCTGCATTTGTCAGTGACGAGGCAGGTATCCCTTAGAACTCAAGAATTGGGCGGGCATAAGACTGAGCCTACCCTTTGAAGCTCAGGAAAGCTGAGTACAACCCCAGACCATCCTGCTTAGGAGAGGAACACCCTGCCCCACACTTTTCTTAAGGGTGACTTATAAGTATTAAAAATGAAGATTTAGGCTTGGCAAAGGGTTTATTTTTCCAGCTCAAAATGACAGTTTACAACTACAATACAGGCTGCATGGAAAGACCTGAGACGTCTTTTACAATGGTTTTTTAGTAGGTGGCACGAGTGCTGCTGTCCATTATTAGCATTTAATGTACATTTACTGAGAACTTATAAGTATATTAAATGTGCTAATTAGGTGCATGCTAATTTTACCATGTTCAAGGGATAGAGCAACACCACATTACCAGGGGTGAAATGCACAGAGTCCTAATGCAAAAGAAAAAAAGAACGAGGGAGTGAAGGCAAAAAGTCAAGGAGAATACCGATGTCAGGTCTAACACACAGAAATTGATAGGATAAAGTGGTGCAAGAGGCATGGTCTGGTCACGAACAGTGATGGCCGCTTAATCCCGGGGCTCTGAGGGTGAAACGGGCCCAGGATGGTGGAAGCAGCACCCTCATCCCTGGGAGAGCGTCATGAACGGACCCTCCGGAGCAACATCACATCTGCAAACCAGATCTCTGGCACTTCTGAGTCAAGGTGAGCCATTGAGGTGATCCCCATGCAGAGCCTACAATAGCAGCGCCTACAGTGATGCATGCAGGCATGGGCCACAGCAAGGGACAGTCCCCACCTATTACAAAAGATAGCAAGTGGCTCCTACCCCCACCGCTGACTCAGTGATCTGAGGGGACGAATGACCTCTGTTTACTCCCCCTGTAAGTTTGATGATCCACCACGTAGAATGAGACAACAACCGGGCACTCTGACGGCAGACTCCCTGCTGCGCTAAGCGACTGCTTGAAGCAGCCGGAAGCGGAACAAGCTGCCTGTCGAATGGCAAGAAGTTCAGACCGCAGCACAGCTTGCAGTCATCTGGCTCATCCCAACCTTGAGAGGCCAACACCTGGGAGCTGAGGCCGGACCACGCTGCGCTCCCTATTTGTAGAGCAGGGAGGTAGGACCGTAACAAAACCAGGAAGCCGTGACCCGCAATGAGAGACGGGGCCAGCCCGGGCCGCCAAGTGGTGAGTTCCTCTTCCTCCACCTACCATCTCAGCGACCCAGGGAGGACTGCAGGTCACACAAGCCTCCCCTTTATTCTTTTTCTTCCTCCTCTACTGGACTGACGCTTCCCCTGCATCTCGGGAGCCCATGCATATGCCCATCCTATGTCAGCAGATTAACAAGTGGGCCAGCTGATTAACATGGTGCGGCAACGCATTATAAGCTAAAGACATGCCACACGGCTTATCATGCCCCTGGATGGATGGGGTGCCAGCGGTTTTGTGTTTGACACTGTCCCTCATATAGGCCATCAGGGCAGCCGTTCTTTTGACAAGGTGCCCGGCTTCTGTAGCTGCCACCAGGATACCATATCAGCATAGTCGAAGAGACATTAGGAGACACTTCTCTGCCAGCCGCACCCCCCTCACCTGAAGGAGCATTGGACTCCATTCATCCTGGCCCTCACTGCACCTTCCTTCCAGAGATTGGAGGGCCCCAGCATGAACTCTGATGACCACTGTTTGTCACGCTATCGGCAGAGGGCGTGTGCTTCCCCTGGGGCCTAATGAAGCCCAGGGTATGGAAATACCGCTGCCTACACACAGATGATGCATAACCATCAGCAAAACCTCTTCCAATGCCATACACCCCCTCTGCTGTAAGTTCTGCTCCTACACGCCTCACAGCCTGCACTGCGGGGGTCATTCCTAGACCACGAACCACATGAGCACCAGGTGGATTCACACACCTATTACAGCTCAGCACACGTTCCACCCCTTTCACTGGTACCAGCAGTGTGAATACAAAATATCTGGGACTTAACTATCTGATACACGGAACTCACAGGTAGCGTGGGGATTACTCCTGGCACAAACGACTGGAAAGCGTACCAGCTTCTCTTCACAGAAGCGCTTAGCCAGGTCCAACTCTTGAACAGCACCCAGAATCCTACACCTGCCGAATCCGGCTCCCCAGTCATTGCAACCACACAAGACGCCACCATAGAGCGAATGCTGAAAGAAATCTCAGCTGTGGGCTGCAGACTAGCGGGCATGGACACAACCATCTCTGTCTCACCATCTCTTGCTGAGACCAAATCTATTAGGTCGGAACTAGCCGGATTCCAAAACTGAGTGGAAGACCTGAACCAACTTGACTCCGCAATGGAGGATTGCCTCAACAATGCACGGGAGAGAGATCAGGAACTCCTGTATCTGCTCAGTAAAGTCATAGACTTGGAAGACGGAAGCTGGCGAGACCACATCCACTTTTTCGGATTCCCGGAAAATGTGGACGGCTATGATGTCAAATACTTCTTGGGGCGCCACAATTCCAAAACAAAAAGCCTTCCATTCCTTACGGCCCTTACCCCCAACACATGGGCATTAAATGTGGCCTCTTCGAACCGGCACAACTTTACATCACCAGCGACAGCTTCTCAAAGAAATTATTTGATCCAGAGGACCTTCTTCACTATCTGGATGGCCTCGCTCCCCAGGACATGGACACCCACACTTCTGTTCCTGTTCAGTGGCAAAGTGAGCAAGGGACACCCGTCTGGGCATACCCTTCCAAATTAGGGCGAACAGACTGACAAAAGAGATGATGGACAGAGTGCTGAAATTTTTCAGACACTCATACCCAGTCACAGATCTTTTTTAATCCATCATCATCCTTTAGCTCACTTCGCCACTCCAGTTCAGACCCAGCCATATGCAAATCAGTCTTAATCATTTTCCTTTGCCACTGGATTCAAGCTAGCCTGGCTGATGAAGGGTGTTACCCTGAAACCCATCCCAGGATTCTTGTCTCCTGTCCAGGACAGACCTGGCTTGGCAGGTCGGGCTGGGCTGTTCCCATGAGGTATAGGGTCAAGAATAAGTTTCAGTGCTTCATCCATCATCTCCTTGTGTTTTCTTTGTTCACCCTAAGTTGGCAGGGAATGCCCAGATATGGGTTGCTTGCTCACTTTGCCACTGGATTCAAGCTAGCATGGCTGATGAACATTCATATCTTTTTAATTTCCAGCCCTGAAGAAGTCCTTTGTAGAGGGACGAAATGCGTTGACTGATGGTTTTGTAAGAATTGAATAGTAAAGAAGAGATATATCGTACACCTTGCATTAGCAGCAACTTTCTTCATAAAATTGTGGTTTCCTCAGATTTCAATGATAACCCTCCTTGGACTTTTTTGTGGTGCAGTTCCAGTCTGGTTTGTTTTGTACCCTTAACTACCGTACGCTTCAGTGATGCACGAATACAAGCCTTCGTCTGGGGCTCTGCCTGCCCCCATTTTGCTGCATCCAAGCTCATGGCCCGCCGCGCAAGTGTTGGCCTGGGCTTACCACATCTGTAGAACAATACACCTCAGCCGTGCACCTCTCCCAGCCTATTTGCTTCAGGGGACACCGGACCCATCTCAATGGGTGGCAATGTAAAGATCCCTCCTCAACTCTGGTGTAAGCCTAGATCTCTTATTTGGTGACCTTACCCCCCACATGTCAGGACCACATCCTGTGATACAGGTCAGACACAAAGCATGGAATTGAGCGCACCACTTAATGTGCATAAACCATTGCTACACGTCAAGGCACCAATTTGGGGTAATGGCAGCATCAGAATAGGCAAACGGAAACTTCACGGGCAAGATCTGAACATCAGTACCTTGGACCAGGTGATATTGGATGACAACTTCAAACCTTTTGATCACCCACGAGAGGAATTTGGGCTGCCCCCACAATAGGCCTGGCAATATATGCAGCTAAAACACAAAGGAGTGATGTCGGGACTCTATGGGACTATGAGAAACCACCTGTTCTCACAACCACTCCTACAAGGTCTCCATGCCAAGTGGCAGGTCCGATTACAACTCACAATTGAAGAAGAGGACTGGACAGAAATTGTAGAAGCCCTGGAAAAGGGAACCAGCGAGGCCCGGCTCAAATGTTGCCTTTTTAAATACCGTCATGATTGGTATTGGAGTCCTCCAAAACTGTAAAAGGCTGCCCTACTACCACACTCCAGATGTTGGAGGTGCCCAATCACATGATGCAACCTCCCCAATATACTTTGTGAATGCCCTTCAGTTCAACCTTTCTGGACCTATGTAGAGAATAATTTGGGAGTGACAATTCCCCTTCATCTCCCTCCACAACCTCAGTCATCCTCCTACATGACACCAGAGACTCTCCAGATAACATCCGCCCACAACGCCTCCTCCTTCATACATCGCTGTCCAGCCAAGCTCTGTATCCTTCGGCAATGGAGGTTGACCACCCCCTCATATGAGGACTGGATGGTGGCAATGATCCAAACAGTGTTCCATGATCACATCATTTATGGCAAACAGGACCAGAGGGAGGTATTGATGCAGACATGGGCCCCTTCCTCCGAGATGCAATGCACTAATGCCCCACTGCCTAATTCAGCCTGCACTTGGCCACAAGTCTAAAACCAAATGACTAATGCTATGGTCAGCTTTCCCAACCTACCTCCCCTCTCCTACCTCCCCCCCCACTGATACATCATTCCGTCACACACACCCTCACCTAACTCTTCCCCATCCCTCTACTCCCTACCAACTCCCCCCACTATTCTTCTTTCCCCCTCTCTCTCTCCCTTATCTTCTCCCTACTCCCCTCTACACTGACCTCCAATCTCCTCCCCACCCGACCGACTCCCTGACCCACACTTGAACACGTAGGCAAGCACCTTCTCCTCCCCCTACTCAATGCGGATAGCTATTATCGTATACACAAAATCCAACACACTAATTCTCCACTTAGGGACACAGCCCATTCTGCCCTCTAAGCAGATCGACGGATACACCACCCCTTACTACACTGCAAATTTGTCCCCTCACCTGAACACCTACCACCACTACTCGAGACTCACAGTCCATCTTTCACCCATATCCAATAGGGGACTCTCCCCTCCCCACTCCCTCCCTTCCTCCCCCTATCCCCACTCCACTCCACCCGGCAGCTCATACCAGCATACGATCCCCCTACTCTCCACCTAGAGCACCCACCGCTGTGGTCATAACACAAATCTCACCTGAGGGCATCTCCTAGATGCCATATATGAAGCCTGTTGTCTCTAGAGAATGCTACCACTTCATGAATGATCTTAGTTGCTGCACTGATGATGCTGAAGACGTTACTATCTGTATATGCCCGACTCCCCTCTACCCTCTCCGCCCATCTCTTCCTCCTGCTGTCTCACCCTACCCCCATCTCTCCCCACTCTCCAATACCCCCATCAGCATATGATGTATACGTAATGTTTCAACCAACCTTATGTACCATGATATATTGCTGTATCCTTGCTTCACTGTCATATTCTCTCTCTCATGTTATCTAATAAAATATTATGACACAAAAATAAAGAAAGTGGTGCAGTGCCCATTGTGGCCCCCTTGAACACTATAATGCCAAATGAGGGTGGGCGATTTTTTCGGGCCGCCATCTAAAGCCTTCCGATTTCACATAATTCATGTGAGACATAAAAAAATTCCCAGCCTAGATCCTTATGATTTTCTGCTCGAGGGTGTTGTGCGGCATGGATATTCTGAAGCAGAAGATTGACAAGAGCTTTAAAGCTGGTAGCCCTTCCAGCCACCAGGTAATTGGTTGAGGAGCGATGCAAGAGAGGGAGATGGATGTAGGCAGACGTGCTAGAGGTGCAATTAACTGGATGCACCAGTAGACCAGCCCAAACAGCTGTAACATAGGACCAGAAATCCTTGTGATGAGATAGCGTGGTAATGTGGGGCACCTAACTTTGCTGCAGGGATGATGGAGCTCAGGGAAGGGCATGGGTTGGGCAACTATGAGGTAGCACCAGTCTAACAGATTCCCTGAACGCAAAGGTTTAACATTGCTGCACGGACAGCTCGACCATGTATTTCATATTTAATTTTTGAACTGTGTCAATAAAACAAAAAATTAGAAAGCTGCAATGTACCTGGTTCAAAACAAATGCCAAGCAAGACAAACTTCACCTATAGAAAATTAGCAGATTATACAAATCAGCTATCAAAAAAGAAAAGAAAAGGTACTATTCAGACAGAATTCAAAATGCTGAATGTGCAAATAAAGAATTCTATAAAATACTCAATGAATTTTGTAAAACAAATAGTCTAGAAGGAACTCATCCTATTACTCAAGATTTCATAGACAAACTGGCAAATCATTACGCGGACAAAGCAGAAATGTTGGACTCATACTTAAAACAGAGACAAAGTACCAGCACTAACTATTTTACAAAATAACAATCCAATACTCTAATCCAGCCTCTCCATTCCTTCTAACAAATCTCACACAATTAATTTATGGGCGTGGTCAAAACAAGCAGGCCTGCCGGCAGCCCTTCTGACCCATGTCCACCGCAAACTTTCAAGACAATTCTTTTAACAACCTCTGCTGCCACTCCAGTAAGAAGAATCATCAACGATTCCTTAACTACTGGAATATTTCCAGAAGAACTCAAAAAGTCATACATACGCCCTTTACTGTAGAAAATATACTTGGACCTGCTGAACCCTGACAACTACAGACCCATTAAAAATGGATCTTTCTTGGGTAAACCGATAGAAAGAGCACCATTCACCCAGATATCACAATTCATAGAGAAGAATGCCATACTTTCAGACTTCCAAAGAGAATTCTGTCTGGGAAGATGCACAGAAGTTGCCCCTATTGCCATCTGGGATGACCTGAAGAACACAGTTGACTGCAACAGGGTTGCAGCGCTACTCCTCTTGGACCTCTCGGCTTCCTTTGACACGGTTGACCATGACACTTTGAAACAAAGACTATACTTAACCGGCGTAGAGGGGACAGCTCTAGACTGGATCGCGTCCTATCTTCAAAACAGAACTAATGTCATCCATACCCCACCTTTCTCATCCAAACCGTACTCCACAAAAGCAGGGGTCCCTCAAGGCTCTGTCACCTTGCCCATGCTTTTCAACATCTACATGAAGTCAATCCCAGTACTGATCAATCAATTTCACCTCACATGCTATAACTATGCAGATGACACACAAATACTTCTTTAACCGAAATGCCAGAAGACATTGGAAACTATCCAATATTTAGTTGTCTCAGAGCTGTGGATCAATGGATAACTTGGAGCCATCTCAAATTGAATTTTTCCAAAATGGAAATACTCATGTGTGGTGAGTGGAAAAATTATGACCCCCTTGCTGACTGGTCTGATGAACTGGGATCACCACCTAAAGTATCGAAGGAAGTATGAAACCTCGGAATGACCATGGACTCCAAGCTATTGATGAATGCCCAAATGGACAAACTAGCAAGATCAAGTTTTGTCACTATAAAAACTCTGCAACACATCTTCCCCCATTTGGGATTTCCATACAAGGTCCAAGCTACCATCTCCCTTGTTCTGTCCAAACTTCATTACGCCAATAGCCTCTACCACATATCACCTTTAACAACCATGAAAAGGGTACAACTGATTCAGAACTCAGCTGCCAGACTACTCTTACATATCGTACCGCTAGACCACATCTCATCTGCCTTGAAAGCCCTGCATTGGTTACCCGTTGCCAGAAGCTTCATGTTCAATCTGCTTTATATCACCCACAAAGCAATAGATGTAAAGGGACCACTCATCATCAGGAATAACATCACCAAACACATTCAACAAAGGAACCTCCGCTCTAGAGTGGCACCTCGCCTCAAAATCCCAAGATACAAGAAAAAAAACATGGGTGGCACATCCTTCTCTGTTCAAGCAGTCAAACTATGGAACGCTTTACCCCCCAACATAAGATCCACAGACAATCACCTTATCTTCAGAAAACTACTCAAGAATTGGTTCTTTCCCACATAAGCACCAAACGCAACAGAAATATACAGCATATCCCTCTGTATATAAGCATTTATTTGTACTATAGATATGTACCTACATATGTGTATTGCTTTGTATAAACATGTAGAATATTTATGTTGTTAAAAAATAAATAAAATACATTTTTAAGTACAAGAACACTTCAAAACCAGAGTTTATCTAATGCATCTTTAATCTACATATACTTCCTTCCTTTAAGCATCGGTAAACCTTACGTGTACTTGGATCTATATATTTATTACTTTTCTCCTTAAAAAAACATATTCAATTCACTACGCTATTTCTCATTCTATGCCTCTATCATTATCTTTAATCTTCATATACTTACCTCCTTTATGCATCTATATACTTTCCATGTACTTATGGATCAATTTCTTCTAATTCACCATATCCAATGCACTATCCTATTTCTCACCATATACATCTCTCAATATATCTTCTACCATAACTTTCTGACTCATCTCAAATGTATTTCTACTACTTTTTCCAATGCACTACCCGATTTCTCACCCTATACCTCTATCAATATATCCTCTACATCCACTCTCTCATTTATCGCAGACCCCATACCACTACTATGATCCCCAAAATAACCCTTTCTAGACTCTCTCCTACTCCACCCCTCATTGCAACATCTGACACCTCTTTTACCATATTGATCCCCACAAAACAAGCTTTTCTAAACTCTTCACTCTGACTCTTCCCCTCCACATCCCTTTTTACTCATCCCAAGCCTCCTCCTACTGCTAATACCTCCAAAACAAACAAAAAAGTTTAAATCCTTCACTCTTCTATCCCTCCACTATCCTTTTCAAGCAAAATAACAGACTAACATGTCTGCTTCTCAAATTTCATATTTCACTATACTAATTCACCACTAATCCTTTATGGGTTCCAGAGTAGCGTGCTACTCACCCAAAAAGCGCTTCAATACCTCATCAAGGGTAGTAAGCACTATATAAATGCAAACCTCTTTCCCTCTTCTATCATTCCGCTATTTGTCTGAATCCAAATAACTGAATACCATATCCACCACTCAAATTACTTTCATATTAAACCATACTAATTCAACACTAATCCTTATGGGTTCCAAAGTAGTGTGCTACTCGCTACAAAAAAGCGCCTCAACACCCCAACAGCAGTAGCAAGCACTATATAAATGCAAACCTCTTTCCCTCTTCTATCCTTCCACTATCTTTCTGAATCCAAATAACTGAATACCATATCCACCACTCAAATTACTTTCATATTGCACCATAATAATTCACCACTAATCCTTTATGGGTTCTAGAGTAGCAGGCTACTCGCCCAAAAAGTGCTTCAACACCTCATCAGGGGTAGCAAGCACTATATAAATGCAAACCTTTCCCCTCTTCTATTCCTCAGCTACCCTTCTCTACCCAAATAACTGAATACCATATCCACCACTCAAATTACTTTCATATTTCACTATACTAATTTAAGACTAATACTTTATGGTTTTCGGAGTAGCACTCAACCTGCCAAAAAAGCGATTTGACGCCTCATCAGGGGTAGCAAGCGCTATATAAATGCAATTACAACTACAATTAAAATTTGCACATCCTTAAATTAAACATATAACTTCACAAGCCCTTACAAGTCAAATAAAATTATATCATATACCAGAAATTACCTTCTATCCCTTATTCTAAGCCTCTTTGCCAGGCTTATAAATTGTACATCAACCATGTAATTGGATTCATACCTTCCTCCACTGTGACCCAAAGGATTTAACAACAAAGCACAACAAAGAATAGACTCAAGTTTGTTAGTTCAGAAATGTCACAGTAACCTCTCTTTGGAAAAATTTGAAAATATGGCACCATTACCTTTTATTACCATTATTCTTGTTTCCACGTCTATCTATTCTCAAGATGATGAAACTTTGGATCCTGATTTTGACCAAAAGAGCTCCTTCAGAAACATATGCAAATCTCCCCCACACTTGCATAGACGAAATTCTGGTTATTACACAAGACATTCTAGACCCCTGCACGCCTCCACAAACTCTCCCTTAGAGAGAAACCAGCTTGCTGGAATTGCACTGATCCCATGGGTGATCTCCCTCATCTCCTCTTCTATTATAGCACAGTCTCCCCTTTTTGGGACTCAGTGTTTAGCTTTATCAATTCTACTTGTGGAGTCCCTCTAGAGCGGACTTTCTTAACTCTACTCAGGGGTTTTTACCCCTAAAATAAGATCTCATAAAGACTGCTTACTAATTGATATCCTACTCACTGCTGCATGCAAAACTATCTTAGCTACTTGGAAGAATACATCCTTCATCACCTTCCCATCCTGGCTAAACTGGTTCTCCTTCCTGAGAGGAGTAGATAACATCTCACTACAAAATACCTCATGGATGGTACGCAACACACCTATTTGGAACGCCCTTGACAATTACTTTGCCACCTCTAAACCACCATGAAAACCTACCAGGAGATCCACCTCTACATTCCGGTACATCTCCCCTTCTCGCAAGTGCACAAACATGAGAGTAACTAGACCTGACAACGTCACCATTCTAAACCCTGCAATGACTCCTTAGAGGGATCGGAGCACATAACCTAATTTGCACTTGAAACTAATTGCTGTACGTCCCTCCTAGATGTTACCCACAGACAGAACAGGGTCGATTCTATACCAACTAGCACCCCTCCCTTCTCTCTTTATTGACCTTTATCATGTATTATATGTCAGACCATTCCACTTAAGGGCCTGCCGAGACATCATATGTTGCTTTTCTTGTGCTCATCAACTGTTACCAACCATCCAGGTCTGTATGCTACAGAAATGTATATCTCAGATCGGTCCCTTGTATTATTGAACTCTTTTTTACTTTTTGTTTGCTCTTTATTGTTTATTGTTGTACAAGCTTTATTCGAGATAATTTCTCATAAAAGCACAGCATAAAATTGAACATTACAGAATAAAAAAGCATATCATTTAACAGGTACAAATTCATATAAACATTCTGTGCAAGCTCATACAATATCAACGTGGAAAAATTTACGTATAACAAATTGGTTTTAGATTTTGTAGACAATTAAAAAACCTGATTAACTGGACCCCCCCAAAGATCGCCGTCTAATCGCCCAGGCCCACCCCAAGTATTTGGCTACCCCAATAACTATCGACTCCTGAGTTGATGTACACAAAATTCTTAATGCCACTGCGCTATCACGTGTCCCAAGGTTTTTACATACAGGTGTAAGCCATACTCTCCTAGGTGATGAGTAGGCTTTACAGACAAATAGAAAGTGGCCTACGCTCTCCACAGCTGTTTCACATACTGGGCATGACATATTAGTCGACCTCTGCCAACCTGCCGTTAGTTTTTTTAGGGGAATAGAACCAGATCTTAGCTGGAAGACTAGCTTCCTATCCATTGAGACCGTAATAGTGTCCCAGTAATTTTCTAAGATAGGACAGATTTTTGTCTCCAGGAAGCGACCCGCCATAGAGTCAGACCTAACACCTCTCAGCAAATTGCCGCCCACCCAGTCCCAATATTGTAATTTGAGGGCTTCCTTACTTGGGAAGACTTCTTCCACTGGGTTGGTCCAAAGATTGGAAAACCCAAGGTTAATTAACATGGCCCTTAGATTTTTAAGCCATTTTATCTTGTGGAAGTTGTCTTCCTTGATTATCGAAAGGAAACCATCAGCATATTGCCTAATCTCAGGAGTTGTCCAAAGACGTCTCCAATAGAGAACGGGGCGCAGTCGCGCTCTATCGCTAATTGGACGTCTACCCAACTCCAGGAACAATGGCAATAGGGGGGTGCTCTGTGGGAGGCCTGTGATCCCTCTGAGAAACTTGTTCTCAGATGTCTGTAGGGCCAAAAGATTATCCCAAGCCCATAACTCCGCACCGTATAAGGTGGCGCCTAAGACCTTTGCGTCATACACTAAAAGGGCAGGCTTGATCGGTTTCGTCTTAGATTTTCGATGTTCTCCCCGCAATGCACCTGAAAGCTGTTGAAGTTTTAGGGCCGTTTTATACCTGTCCCACATAAAGAAATCCAAAAAAGAGTTTTACACCACAGCTATAGAAGCAGCTAATCAAAAACAACATACCATTTTCAATATTGTTAAGTCCTTCACCCACCCCAAAGCTCTGGCATTGGAAATCCCCCCATCTCAATCTCTCTGTAACCAGATCGCTGATTTCTTTGTTGAGAAAATTAATAACATCCACAAGGATTTCCCTCCCCCTGCCATCCCTCCCTTACCTTACAACACTGATTCACCCTCTTTTTGTAATTTTTCACCAGTATCCTTGCTTCAATCCCAGAAGGCCATCATGACTTGCCGTTCAGGAGCCCCCACCGACTCCTGTCCCCCGGCTATCCTCCATCTTCTCATTGAGGCCGTCAACCCCCTTATCAATTCCATCATCAATCAATCCCTCAGCTCAGGCATAGTTCCGGCTGAATGGAAGAAAGCCATTGTAAAGCCTCTAATAAAAAACATAATAAACCCCCGACAGACCTTTCCAATATGCGCCCAATTTCCCTACTCCCAGCACTAGGCAAAATTACTGAGCAAATAGTACAGGCAGAGTTAAAAGCCTTTGTGGAAAACAACCATATTCTCCATCCACAGCAATCTGGTTTCCGCTCCGGCCATTCTACTGAAACTGCTCTGATCGAGTTATCCGACACCATTAAGTTCCTGCAGGATGAGGGGAAACACGCAGTTCTCATCCTGCTCGACTTAACCACAGCATTTGATACCATCTCTCATGCAATCCTCATTCACAGAATGCGCGAAATTGGTGTGTCGGATACCGCTCTGAAATGGATATCTTCATTTCTATCCAACAGATCACAAACAGTCTCACTTGGCCCCTTTCTCTCTAGCGAAAGAACCATTCTATCAGGTGTACCCCAGGGGTCCATTCTTAGTCCACTCTTCTTCAATATTTACATGGCCCCCCTGCTTACCCTGATTGAATCTCATGGCATCCTCGTAACATCTTACGCTGACGACACCCAACTTGTCGTCACCTTAGACAAAAAACTCCCCGATGCCGCTCTTAGATTCCAGAATTGGCTTTCCCAAGTCTTTGCGTGGCTCAATAATAACCACCTCAAGTGCAACAGCGCCAAAACTGAAATTATACCCTTAGGCAAAGACACCCTTTTCTCTCCAAAAGATTGGTGGCCCCAACACTCTGAGGCACCTCCCAGTGCAGTCTCATCGGCCCGCAATCTGGGTGTCCAATTCGACTCGTCCCTCAGTTTTGACGACCATGTGCGCATCACTGCAGGGTGCTGTTTTAACCTCATTAGACAGCTAAAGAAATTCTTCGACTTTCTTCCTATTTCTGCCAGGAAATCAGTGGCCGTGGCTCTTATCCTGTCCAGGCTTGATTATTGCAATGGTCTCCTGGCAGGTATAAAAAAGTCCACCCTTAAGAAGCTACAGAGCGTCCAGCATGCGGCGGCCAGGCTCGTCCTCGGACTTCCGAGAAGGTCCTCGGCCTCTGCGGCCCTCAACACCCTCCATTGGCTGCCCCTCCACAAAAGGATCCTTTTTAAACTCCTTGTCACTGTCTTCGAAGCCATTAAGAATACAGGCCCCTCCTACCTTGTCAAGCGCTTCCCTCAGTACATTCCATCGCGCTGCCTGAGGTCATCAGGAGCCAATCTGGTTACCATACCCAGGTTTAAGCTCAAAACGAAAGGTGGAAAGACCTTCTCACTTCTGGCGGCTAAGGCATGGAATGGCCTTCCCTCTAACCTCAGGCACGCCCCCTCAGAAAGCCTTTTCAGGAAACTCCTGAAGACTTGGATCTTCCTTCAACCCGACTCTTTGGTCCTCGCAGCCATATGATTCCTGTTCCCATCAAGTTGGTCTCTTCTGATTGCTCAGCGCCAAGATGCTCCTTCCGGAGCGATAGTTGCGCTATACAAAAATTAATAAATATCAAAATATCAAATGTGACCAGCCAGGGCCCTCTGCTATCTGTACCCCTAAATATGTAAACTCCTTGACAGTCTCTAGCTTGCTATTATTCAGGGTTACCTTAGGATAAATTTTACGGAGTGGGGAGAAGGAAAATTAGTTTCGTCTTCCCCACATTTACTTCTAGGCCGTGCTCTTTGCAAAAAATATCAAAAATATTTAAAGCGCGTTGTAGCCCAGCAGGGGTTTTTGACAAGATCAGGGTGTCGTCAGCGAACATCAGGATCGGGACCCTGACGTCCGCTAACGATGGAGCGTCTACGCTTGCTTTCAACATTCGATCAACAATCCCATTAATAAATAATGAGAAGAGTAAGGGTGCCATGGCACAGCCTTGTCGGACCCCCCTTTCCACCGGGAAGTCCGAAGTTGACTCGCCATTCCCACCCCACTGAACTCTTGCGAAATTAGATTCATGCAGACGCATGATTAGGGTGAGCAATTCAGCAGGAATCCCCAGCTTTTGCAAGACCAGCCATAACTTAAACCTGGGGACCAAATCGAATGCCGCCCGTAGGTCGACAAATGCGACATACAGGCAGCCCCTTCCAAGTAAAACCGTCTTCCACCGCAGTATGGTAAAGCGGAAAACCTGGTCAATAGTACTGGTTGCTCGCCTGAATCCGGCCTGGTATGGGGAAAGAGCGTTGTTGTCGTCCACCCAGTCCATAAGCTGATTTGTAACCATTCTCCCCATTACTTTTTGCACGGTTGCTATCAAGCTTATGGGCCTGTAGTTGGCAGAGAGTGAACGATCTCCCTTCTTGTGAATGGGAATAATGATTGCTCCTTTCCATAGCTCGGGAACCACCTCCCCCTTGGCTAGAGCATTTCCTAACAAGAAAATATACCTCACCCATCTCTTCATGTCATACTTGAAGATATCCGGGGGTATCCCATCTAACCCTGGTGCTCTCCCGCATTTCACAGAACTAATCGCATTTTCTACTTCTTTAGGGGAGAACAAATTATCAATAGCATAGACTGGCATTATGCCCTCCCCTACCCCGGGGTGCATAACTTCGGCATATTGTGGTCTGAAGTACTCAACCCAGGCTTCTTCAGCTACATTGTTATCAGGCTTTGCGGGGCCACCTCCTCTACCCCACTTAATAATTTTCCAAAAGATCCTAGAATCCTTGTTACTAGAAGCCTCTTTTAACTCGGCCCAGTGGTCTTCATCCCATTTCCTCTTGGCCTGGGAAATGGCCAATTTATACAATTTCCTTGTCACTCTAATTGCAGCACTGTCCCTGTTTCTAATAGCTTGTCCCAATTCCAATCGTGCGGATCTACATTGGCGATTAAACCACCTGCCAACATCCTGGGTTTTCCTCCCTTTATTGATCTTAGTCAGAAAACATGGTTTAAGGAGGGAAAATAACTTATTATGGATGTCTGTGATATCCCTAGCCCCGGGAACTGAGGAATCTACCGCCTCCATGGCGGAAATTGCGTTATCCACCTCATGGTTGATGTAGGTCATTGTTTCCTCATTAGCCAGTACCCTTGGCCATTTTAACCTACGTTCATCATTGCTCATGACTGGGATCTGGTCGTTCCTTAGATGCAAGTTTCCCAATCCGACATTCCACCACCTATGGGTCACACAAAGGGGGTTATGATCACTTTCTATTCTAGGCTTAATGGCCATATCAATAACCCCCTGCCACAGCTGGAGACTACATATTATATAATCAATTCTACTCCTGCTGTTGCCGTTGTCAAAAGTGCAACTGCCCTCCTTGTCCCCTGGGGTTCTCCCATTCAGGGCTCTTAGACCGTATTCCATACAAATAGCATTTAATAACAGGATGTCTTTTGTCCACCGTGGGACGGGGTTTAAACATAGAGGCGGTACTCCCCAAAGATTGTCCTCATCCTTCCCTAAGGGATCATTTGTACAGTCAAGAGGTTCAAAAGTCCTGTTAAGATCCCCGGCTACTATTACCCTACTATCTTGGGACTTGGTTTCTAAGGAGGCAGACAGCACCTCTAGTGTGGAAGAGTTGGTTGTGTTACTGCCTCTTGCATAGACGTTATACAAATCCATTAACAACCCCTTTTCTTTTGAGATTCTTAACAGTTGTAAATCGCTACTTCCCAAGTCCAACATTTTAATAGTGATGTCCAAGTCCTGTTTTATCCATACAGTAAGGCCTCCCATAGGCCGACCCCTTCCACCTTTGGATGCTGGTATAGAGAAGTTTAAATAACCACAAAGAAAGACGAGGTCACAAGCCCAGGTTTCTTGGAAACAACAAACATCAAACCCATTGATAAATTCCACCCAAGATTGGGAGTCTAACTTACTACCCAACCCTGCAACATTCCAGGATAGAAGCGTACCAAAGCTAGGCTCAATCCCGCCGGAATTGCTATTGTTGAAACACACTTGGGAAATCATTGGGCTTTCAATGTTATTAGCGACCTTCACAGGATCATCAATGATATCAACAACCATGTTTACTGTTGGTGTGGGTGGTTTCACAACACTGGCATTTATATTTTCTATCCCACCTCCTCCCTCTACAACAAGACTCCCCTTCTCTGTGAACCCGACAATTAAGGTTGTACCAGCAATAACATCATGATTTTCACAGGTCCCCTTAGAGTCATTAATGATACCTCCACTACTACTACACAACTCTTTGGTAGTTTGTCAACATCCCCATCCCTGATCCTGCCATCCGACATGAGGGTTATAATTCATACATGTAGTATAGTTAGCAAGTAGAGGTGGAGCTGGTATGGGGATGATTGGCCATGGTACGGTGGGGGGATTTATGGGTTCATTGAGCAGGCTAGTCAATACACTGGTTGGGCGGGGGTAGAAAAAGGTAAGATCTACAATTCCAATACCTCCCTTGTTTGTACCCCATCCTTGTCTAGTTATCCACCCAGCCACCCTTGGGTCTTGAAAGTTAACCACAATACAATCCCCACCCAGACTTTTAGTTGTATACCCTATCCAATCTATTCTCCTTACCCCTATGATTAACCCATCGATGTCTCCTGGGAGAGGTCGATTCTCCCTTAACCAGTGCATGATCTTGTTTTTAAGCATCTGGAAGGTTTCTCTCTGTCCTATAGATAGCGGTGGAACATTTATAAGGACTGCTACGTAGGGGAAAGAATCAGGGGTAAGATTCACTGGGGGTTTTCTATGTGGTGGCTTTGTCAAGGGTGGTGGGATCGATTTGGAAACTATAGGAACAGGGCGGAGTGCAGGTTTGTTTGACACCAACTGATTATTAATTGGTTGGGTTGGTACTAAAACTTTACCCGCTGGAGGACATGCATTAGCCCCTATACCAACAACAGGATTGTTTGGTACTAACTGTTTATTGGGTGCTTTTGTAGGTACTGGAACTTTACCCGCTGAAGAACTTACATTAGCCCCTAAACCCACAACAGGGGATGGAATTTGTATTGATGTTGATTGAAGAACCACAGACTGAGCTGGGTTTGTAGTGTTAGGAGGATTTAGAGCAGGGCCTGGATGTACCAATTCAGTGGGTTTGGGAGTTGTATTTACAATGGCGTTACTTGACTTGGATGGTAGTGGGGGGTTAGTTTGTGGCCTTCTTCCCTTGTCTTGGGTAGCGTAGTTAGTATTGCCCTGGTGCTTAGTACTTACATCCACCCTAGCATTAGTTTTAATCAATGATTTTGTGGAATAAAAGTTATCTAACGTTGCCTGCTCGAAATGGTTTAATCGATCAGAGAGCTTGGCAATTCGATCCTCTATCGGGGTAAGAATTAATCTAAGCAACTTTTCTAGTTCCGGGATCAGGTTTACAAGTGATGACAACTTGTCATCATTTGGGGGGGTTGTATCAGGAGAGATATTCTGTCCAGAGACTGGGCTATCCAATGGAGCAGTGTTTCCATTCTGTACACTTTCTGTGCTATAATTTGCTCCAGTGGCAACCTCTCTAGTACTCATAGTTTTGTGTAACTTCCTATGCTTTTGAGGGGGTTTCGCCACAAATGTACATTTTCTCGGTACGGCAGTCCTTTTCCTTTTAGATCCGTGCTTGGGTTGAGCCAGGGTAACCTGAGCGTCAGAGTCAAGAAGCAACGTAGGATTAATATGACTCCCACTGGATTTAGTCAATTCAATAACATTGTCCTTGTTTATTACATGTGTGGGTGCGTCAGATCGCTCGTTTACGGCTGGAAGATTTACTGAAGATAATGGTGTTACCAGGGCGGGATATGTTTGAATAGAATGCTTGTCCGTGGAATTTTTGAGTAGTTCAATGGATAGTCTGCGCTCTGCGCGCCTCTCGGCCAGTGTTAACTCTTTGTCAATAGATAGAGATGAACGGTTAAAAAAGAATTTATCCAAAGGACCAATTGCCAGTGGTCCGGTCTCGACCGGTGGAGTTGTCGAACTGACACTGACAATACTTGTAGAGGCAGACATTGCTCTACTTCACGCCAGTAGGGTACTGCGCTTCAATATCACTTACTGTGGAATGAACCGTTGGGCAGATATCAGAGGACTGGCCCAGCCCGGCCTCCCTCGGCCCCTGACGGCCACAGACGGTCCCGCCCTTGTCCCGGGCTTCTCCCGGCGCGCTCCCGCTCGCTCCCGCTTAGCGGAAAATGTAAACAGTTTTATACTTGGTGCACCTATCCAATTGGTGGGAGGGCAGGGGGGTGTGTCCAGCGGGGAGAGCAGCCCAGGTGTGTTCAATGGGCGCGCAGGGGCTCCTGGACACTGGAGTACCTGCCTGCTCGCATCCCCGCCGACACTCTGCCCTGCCTGCTCCTCCTCGCAGCAACAGCAAACCGCGAAGCGGGTCCGGCAAAGTTAGAAACGCTAGCAGCACTCAGGGGCAAGGATTCCTCTTGGGTCCAAAATCCGATGGGAGTTCGAAGTGCAGCAACCGGCTTGGGTCAGAGTAAGGATTCCAGGGATTACAAGTGAATGCCCGCTTTTTCAGCAATCAGGCGGGGGGCGTGTCCAGCGGGGAGAGCAGCCCAGGTGTGTTCAATGGGCGCGCAGGGGCTCCTGGACACTGGAGTCCCTGCCTGCTCGCAGCCCCGCCGACACTCTGCCCTGCCTGCTCCTCCTCGCAGCAACAGCAAACCCACGGTGACAAGCGCCTCCAGGCACACGGCGCAGCGGGACCCGCAAAGCGGGTCCGGTAAGGTTAGAAACACTAGCAGCGCTAGCAGCACTCAGGGGCAAGGATTCCTCTTGGGTCCAAAATCCGATGGGAGTTCGAAGTGCAGCAACCGGCTTGGGTCAGAGTAAGGATTTATTGTTTATTGTTTATGAAACATGCTCAGTAAAATACTTCAGAAATTTTAAAAAAATAGGCAAATAATCAAATGTATACAAACATTTTAGTCAATAATAAGAGTTGTGAGTAGTTTTAAAGGGATTTATTTTCGAATCAAAATTCATGATTCTCTGACTCTTCATTCATTATTTAGATATCAATCAGGTTACAGAACTGATAATTGAAAAATAAAGTTAGTGCAGAGCATATAATAATTTCCAATACTATGCGTTCCATAAGGGAAAGAATCCCTATTCTAAGAAAGTAAGGAGAAAATGATATCAGTCAGAACTCATGAAGAGTTCAAGAATAAAAGCAAGAGTGAGATTAATATGAAACTCAAACAATAATGAATCATTGCAAATTCTCCCATCAAGAGAAATAAAAAATAAAGCAAATATGCCTTGCAAAGCTAATTTATCAAAGCATAAAGCTTGTTTTTTTAACACATAGCCTATATCTAACCTGCCCTCATCCCAACTGATTCTGCCTCCCCTTGTTCTGCTTCATCTGAGCCTTTTCTGCTCTCCATCAAAGTCTGCCCTCACCTCCTCTCTCTAAATCTGAATCTGAAAAAAGTCTGAAAGTGTTTACAAAAATCTCCCTGCTCCCATAACATAAAATGTTACAAAGAATGTGACATGATTTTCGTCCTTCATCCATTTGGAATACTGCATTCCCCAAATTCATCTCCACCTCTGTTATTCACACGTCATCCATTAGGCCAGAGAAATCCTTCTCACAACACATTTTCAATATGATTCTAAATGACTTCATCTCCTAGCATTTTGTTAAAGAAACATTTTATTTTAACTCAACAAAATACCATTAGCTTCAAGAATTTAGGGCCCGATTCACAGATTTAACTTAAGACAAAATCCTAAACCTACTACTTTTTTTGTCTTAAGTTTGTCTTAAGACAGACTTAAGTTAGGATTTTGTCTTAAGTCTGTCTTAAGTCTGTCTTAAGACAAACTTAAGACAAAATCCTAACTTCTGTGAATACCAAAAGTAGTACGTTTAGGATTTTGTCTTAAGTTAGTTCTGTGAATCGGGCCCTTATTATTTAGGCAGAAAACATTAAATACATTTTATGATAATACATTTAAAATGTGGGTGCTTTTCAGTTTTCTCTACGCTATGAAATAAATGAAGCTTTGTTTAAAACATTTTATAACAGAAATACAGGTTCTAGGCTGTAAATTATATGAGGCTCCTTTCTTTCAGGGAAAGGAAACATTCCTCTGTTATCTGAAGGTCCAGCTGAAGCTCTCAGAACAAGCTATATCATGAACAATTTCTGTGTTTCTACATTTTAAAATGCTGTGTTAATTCAGTACACTGCACACATTTGTATAAGTTAAAACCACACTTTAACGTGATGAAAAAATCTAAACTACCCACAATAAAATCAAACTTTGAAATAATTGTGCATGGTTTACGTAATTTTTTAAGTGGAAAGCATCTCTTGTTTTTATTTATCAGCACCGAATGTCTGTGTGTCACTTTTTAAATGCAGTTTTATGCCTGAAACCTAAGGCAGCTTTGTCATTTGAAATGCTTCATTCTATAGGAAAGGTTTATGCTGTCTCAAGTTCTTTCCACAACTAAAAGGAAGACTTCTACAAATAATGTATAGGTATAAGTAGACACCTAAATGGCACCTAAAGGGCATAAGGGAATAAGTAGACAAGTGGCATAATTTTAAAGTAACCAAATTATAGCAATATGTTCCCAAAAATGGAAATTAGTTTATATTTATCTAGATACCCCCCACTATATATTATGTTTATTCAAATGACATCATTATCCTGCTGATTCCTGTAATCAGTTCTGTCACAGTATCTTAATTTTGTGACTTTAAATCTCACTATACTTCCACTTGACTTCCAAAAATACATGTACCACAAGTTCTTTAATGTAGAGATGTTTCTTGATGCCAACGGTATACTGCCGAAATGATGAACCCAAGTATCTCCTGATAGGCGATGAAGGTAATCCTTTTAAATACTTCAGTACTAAATGCATTTTCAAGGCCTAAGAATCATAGTTTTTTTTTCCATCTTGCTTGTGCAATATAGAGTAACTATAAGCAATTTATATGTATTGGAGTGGATGGCCAATACTTCCTCTGAATAATATTTTGTCACTCTATTGGTAATGCCAAATACAGCAGCTATTTCTGTTGAACTATGTCTGTTTTATAACCATGCCAAACAATCATGAAGTTTTTGTTTTTTCATAAGACTTCAATGATGAGTTTCATTTATTTATCTTGTGAAACAGATAAACATGTTTCTTCTATTAAATTTTGCAAAGATCTACATTTAATACATGTAATATTTCATAATTCCATTGTCGCATTTATTGCTACAAAATTGCAAATGAGCTAACTTAAATACACTTTTGTCAATCCAAAATTCAAATACGAATTTTTGAACTGACTCTGCAACTGTGTGTTTTCCAAAATTCTTTTGCTAAGACGACTGAAGAAGTCTTTGCACTCGCAACCTCGCATACATTTTTGAGCCTCTGGAAATTTACAAAGTGCACAACTGCTGAGGTTTAAAACAAGCATTTGTAATGCAATAGGTCTCGCATTTACCCGAGCTTGAGCTATTGGCATTGTGAATGACAATGTCTTTTATTGATATTTTGGTTTTTAAAACATAAATAAAAGGCATTGTCATTTACAATGACAATGCCAATAGCTTAAACTCGCGTAAATGCAAGACCTATTGCATTGCAAATGCTTGTTTACTTTATGGGATAGATCTCGTACATATCTACTACTACAAGACCCACCCATCACTACACAGTTGAACTCCAAAACTAGACAAATGACAGCGGGGAGAAATAAAATGGCCCTTTCTGATTTAACTTCAGCAGCATGTCTTGAGTTGATGAACCTCATCTATCAGAACTGATGAAATGCGGGATGCCCATCGAGGACAAACAAAACAGAACTCTCCACGAAATTCTTTCTCCTCGCCAAACTAAAGCTTGCGCCCACATGTTTTATCAAGCAGGTAGCCACCCCACCGAGAAAACCAATGAATAACACTCGTAGGGGCAGATTTACAATAAGTGGTGCATCCCTGCATATCAGCAGGGATGCGCCACTTATTGTGTGCCACGCCTCCGCCACCATTGATGCGCCACATTTAGAATGCGGTGCACCAATGGGCAAAAATGGCACAGATGCGTGATGCATTTGTGCGTGCTGTAAAAGCGGCGCATTGCTAGAGTTGCGTCGCAAGCATGACGCAGCTCCAGCAAGGCTCTGGGGGGGCCCTATCTTGTTAATGCTGCGTCAATCCTTACGCCTGCTTCAAGCAGGTGCAGGGTTTTGACGCAGCATGGGCCCCAAAGTGACTGAGTGAAATCTTGTAGATTCCACTCAGCCAATTTTAGGAGGCGTTCCTGCACCGGAACGCACCGCCCTGCGCAGGAACGCCTCCTTCTGGCGCAGGGCTTTACAACGTGACGCATCTCACAGATGCGTCACGTTGTAAGTAACCTGCACCATGGCGCTTCTTTTGCGCAGCCGCCGCTGCGTCACAAAAGTGATGCAACGGCGGCTAAAGGGGCGCAAAGGGCTTGTAAATCTGCCCCCAAGTGTATTACTTCAACTATCCTCCCTCACCACGGATAATATGCTTCCTGACCGACTTATTCATCCTCAAATAAAGAAACAAACAAACAGCGGTGAGTCAGGAAAGATGATCCTTTCTTTCTGAGTTTAAGAAAAAGTGAAAAGACAAGGTCAATATACTTATACTATGAAATACGTCATCGGGTAGGAACCCGCCCTTCCAACCCAGAATGGCATTGTCAAGCCACCTGAACAACCTATGCTGAGATGTGAAAGGAGTGCAGAGGCAGTGATTGTATGTATTGTCTTGCTCTTCAACCTGAGCTCAGGCTAGTACCATAATTCCTGACAGTGTTGTGAATCAGGCGTTTGTTTTCTTTTTATTAATATAGCTTGTTGCGAGATGCCTCCACACGCTGTGATTTTGCCCTTAGACGGCTGTAGGTCCAAGTTCAATAGAAGCGTTACTATTATTACAAAGACATCCTCTTAACTGATACCTTGGTTAGCGTATACAATTCAGATTTAGCAAACTAAAATTGTTGCATGATCTGGCCTTAGTCAATAATTGTTTCTGGCAGAAACGAGACAGTAAAACAGTCGGAAAACACTGGGCCCAATTCACAGAACTAACTTAAGACAAAATCCTAAACTTACTACTTTTGGTATTCACAGAAGTTAGGATTTTGTCTTAAATTTGCCTTAAGACAGACTTAAGACAAAATACTAACTTAAGTCTGTCTTAAGACAAACTTAAGACAAAATCCTAACTTCTGTGAATACCAAAAGTAGTAAGTTTAGGATTTTGTCTTAAGTTAGTTCTGTGAATCGGCCCCTTTGTGCGGTAGGTTTCTCTCCTTAAGGAGGAATAAGCACAGTTACAAAATGGCAGACAAAAGGTCTGTGTTAAAAAAAAACAGAAGGAAAGCTAAGAGCTGCATTCTTAAAGCATGGTAAAAGAATCCCTTGGAAAACCAGTCCTATGTCAAGAAATAGAAGGTCCAAGGCTGCTTGGAAAGTGAAAGTGTGCATAGCGCGCTGAATGTTGCAGGAAAGCATGCCGTGCTTGCAGTAGGAAAAACTCATGAAAGAAATGAGTGCTTACAGACTAAATAACACTTACTGTGTAACAACAGAAGTAAAATGGCCAGTACCCATGGGAGGTTACAAATCAAGACAAGGCCGTACTAAGGAGGGACTAACAAATCGTTTACTGAATCAGAAGCCAGCAGATTACGAAGGACCAGGACACAAGCCAATGAAAAATATGAGTGGAGACTGGACTTGGCTTCTCTTCCATACTCCAGTACAGCAAGTCTCACAGAGCAGCACACGTGCGCTGACTCTAGGCTCGACCTAGAAATGAAATGAGGCAGTATCAGCTAACCTTTGCACTAGTGGGGAATGTTTCTGCAGGCACAAGGGTCAACTAAGTACCTAATCTGAGTTACTCTGATTTCTTTAGGTTTTTCCATCGGCCAAGGACCTCAGGACAATCACAAAGCCTGCCAGCACTACTTTCTGCACTACCCGCTCATTTGCACCCTGCATTGCCAACCCTCCCACACCTACTATCAATCCAACCTTTCCCCTGCTGTCACCTGCCTGGAATACTGAGGGGCATATTTACAATCCCCTATTGCCACAGTAACGCCACTTTTAAAGAAGTTCCTGTAGCGAAACAAGCTTCACCTTATTTACAAGGCAGTGTTAAGCCACTTAACATGGCTTAACGCTGCCTTGTAAATAAGGCACCTTTTTACACTAAGTGTGAAAGGGGTGGGCAATGGGTGTTGCAGTGGGCAGTCCATGGTAAAACTCACTGATTTTGAAACTGCCCCTATTTCCAAGTGTGGTGTAAATAGGAAGCAGCACCAAAATTAACACCAAAATAACATCGGGTCTTAAGATGGTGAAATGAGGAGAAATTATTTATTTCTCCTAATTTTTGCTCTTTCTATGTGTGCCACATTGTGGAGCACACATGGAAACAGCAAAACACCATGCATGATTGTTTATGTGCAGGAATATGTCCCTCCGGTTCATAAATGAATATGTCCCTCCGGTACATAAGCAATCATTTTAAAAATGACGATTTGCAACTTTTATGTGGGCTGCACAAAGCAGCACACATAGAAGTTACAAATTGCCATTTAAGGTTGTTAATGCGCAGGAAGGGAGACCTTCCTGCACATAACCAATCATTCCAACCAACGCAGGCCCTCTTGCATTATGGTGCAAGGGTGCCTGCCAGGTGCTAGGCAGCTGAAATTAGCCCCATTGCAGGGGGAAATGCAGGGCTTCACAGTATTGCTGTAATTATGGCGCAGCTGTGCGTTTTAGAAGAGGCAGAGCATGGCGTTAAGCCAAGAAGGATAACACAGCGCTCTGTCGCTTCTTTGCAAATATGCTCCTAAGAATGTTGACCTTGGTTAGATACAGCTTTAGTTCAAAGCACTCCTAGACTCAGATATCGTATCCAAGGGACATTGTAGAGAATGAGGTGGTCCAAATGTTGGGCCAAATAATAAATCTTCTGGGAAATTCACTAAAGACAAAACTCTAGTGGTTTTATCAAAAATTGGCTTTGCAGTTGGTAGACAAACATCCCCAAAAAAATATGTCTTGGCCTAGGATTTCTTCCAGATGTTACACAAATCTTTCAAGATAAGATGTATGAACTTTACACTACTCATCCTATTTTTATTTAATAAATATCTCACATAAACAGCATTTCTCTATGTATCTTTCATGTTACGGCCCTCTTGTCCCCTGCCTGCATAAATTCTAAAGGGTAAATGTTGCCTCTCCAATATACATAACAGTACTTACAAAGATATGTCTAATGTCATCCACCTATAGTTTTCTTTCATCTTAAATCACTGCATGAATATCACACACTGTTAAGTGAATGCCACAAATTCCCAATTTTATCAGCTTGTTGAAAAGTTCACAGTTTTATATGTATTCACACATTTCAAAATAAATATAATCATTTGGGGAGGAATAGCATTTATATCAACTCAATCAGGTTAAATTGGGATTGAACTACTGATGCAGTGGATATCGCATCTTATTTGTATTGGTGCATTATAATCACACATGTAGAGCGCACACGCATATAATGCTTTGCCATTTTAACATGAGGTGTTAAGATTTTGAAATGAATTCATATGAAGCGTGAAGTGTTTAGGCCACTGAAAAATAACATGGAGAATTAACGTACACAGTGAATGTACTTAACAGAAAACATTAACATGGAGAGCTTGAGTTGTGAAATTGACAATTATTCATGTGCTAATTGTGCTTAATTATTATGTCATTTTACATGTAGGTAAATGCACTTACTGAAAGTGCTATATTTTCAATGCAATTTTCTAAAGTCCATATGGTGTTTTCTTATGTTATCTGAATCTCGTAGGCCTGAAGTGCAGTTCCCTGGAAACTCTCGCTTTAGAATTGACAAGTTAAATTTTATGTGTGCAGTGCAATTTGTTCTTTCTCACATTTTGTGTTGAAGTAGAAAGAGGCGCTCCTGTTAGCTAGAATAATTATTATTATTATTTAAAATTTTATATAGCGCGCAGTTACCCTTGGGCATCCCAGCGCTTTTCCAGACAACATCAGATGGTACAGACGGCAAGATTAACGCACTCAAGCGGAAAACAGAAAGGTTTTAAGACCTTTGCGAAAACGCAGTGTGCAAGTCTCGGCGCGTAATTTTAAAGGGAGCGAGTTCCACAGCTTTGCCGTGTTGAATGAGAATCTTCTCCCGCCCGTGCGGGCCTTTTTGACTCTGGGGACTAGCAGGAGATGTTTCCGATCAGATCAGCGTTCTGCTTGCTTTGTATGGGGTAACTAAGTTCTTTAAGATGAGGGGGCCTTTCCCTAAGAGGATTTTATGGGCAGTACAAAGTGCCTTAAAAATCACTCTCTCCCGCACTGGAAGCCAATGCAGCGCCTTCAATGCAGGTTTCGCTGATTGCGTCCTCGGAACATCCATAAGCAGCCATGCCGCTGCATTTTGGACCTGCTGAAGAGTCTTGAAGGTGGATTCAGGGGCGCCCAAAAAAATGGCGTTGCTGTAATCCAGTCTAGATGTTATCAGACCCTGAATCAACAGCTTCCTCGAAGTTACCGGTAGGAGAGGGAAGATTTTTCGCACCGACCGTAGCAGGGCGTAACACACTCCTGCGGTTTCTTGGCTTGGGTGCGAAATGACAAGTCTGGTTCTAGCCAGACTCCCAAGCTCTTAATCACCTCTTTGGGGATAATGTCTTTGTTTTACTAGTCAGGTTAGGAGGGAAGAAGCTAAAATTGTGTGGCTTGCGATGATTAAGTAAGTTCGTAATGCTTATCACAGGAGAAGGCCTGGGAACCATGACATATTGTAACACAAAAAAGAACACTGTTGTTCCATCGAAAACTACTTTAAGGATCATACCCAGATCAGATGGCGTGATCCACAAGGAATCTTGGGAAGATTACCTGTGAATTTTGTGTTGCTGTCGCCTTCTTTTGCCTTCAGAAAGAGAGCATCTAAGAACAAGCTCTGTCTTGGTAGCCTTATGCAACATAACCCATTGAGGGTGGAGAGACTTCGTTGGAAGACTCCACATGCTGACACCTTTGATCCTTTTCTTTGAAAATGCTTAAATAGGGATTTCATCTAAGTGCTAGTGTAGGGATAGATTAATGCTTTTTATTAATGAACCACCAATGCAGAGAAACTTGGACTCATGCTTTTTGATCCTCTGCATTCTGTTTCTTGAACTAATTGTATTATTTATGCTAAATCGTCTCAATTGGATATGCACACTTGGCTTCTTGCTAATTCAGATGTATTTTTATACCTTAGTCTTGAGGTGTCTTTTTGTTTAGTTATTTCTGGATTTGTAATACATCAACTAACCTTACGTAGTTGTCTGTGGTTAGTATGTGTCCTGAATATCATTTGTTTAATTGCTTGGCTTTAATTAACAAACGTTCTCCCCTCTACGCCTTAATGCTGCGAAAATTAACCATCAGCTTGTGACTCTAGAACAGATCTAGAACATATGGGCCCGGCCCTTTCACCACCTATCACAGATGTGCCTTCTGCTGTGAGGCTTTTACCTCGATGCGTGCAATAGAAGGGAAAGCCAATCTGTATTAAAGGTAAGAGTGGTTGTGTTCCCTGCTAACTAGGACCGTAGATACATAGGGCCTGATTCACAGAACTAGCTTAATACAAAATCCTAAACTTGCTACCATTTTGGTATTCACAGAAGGCACTTACTCATTTTGGTATTCACAGAAGGCACTTACTTATTTTGGTATTCACAGAAGGCACTTACTCATTGATGAGTAAGTGCCTTGAGTAAGTGCCTTCTGTGAGTACCAAAATGAGCAACTTACTCATTTTGAGTAACTTACTCATTTTGGTATTCACAGAAGGCATTTACTCATTGATGAGTAAGTGCCTTCTGTGAATACCAAAATGAGTAAGTGCCTTCTCTGAATACCAAATGAATAAGTGCCTTCTGTGAATACCAAAATGAGTAAGTGCCTTCTGTGAATACCAAAATGGTAGTAAGTTTAGGATATTTTCTTAAGTTAGTTCTGTGAATCAGGCCCTTTATCTGAAACAGAAATCTGGCTTCCCAAGCACTGTTGACTCTTCAGACAGATATGAACAAGCTGTCTAGACAGAGCTCAAGGGAGGTGGTGTAAGGTGAATGTAGGTGTAGAACAACACACTGGAAAAAATAATATCAAAGTTCAACCCTACTTAATAATAACTCATATATATATATATACCATATATACCACATTCAACCAATGACGTTGTATTCTGAATGGCACTAGCACTTTAAATCTTGCCTCTTTCCCTGCATGCGTCATGTGACCAAGGCCTCTGTGAAGGCCGAAACGTTATGCTGAGGTGCGCCTTTTACATGATTGAATAAACCACTGCTCACCTGCACTTTGGCTCTCCTCTCTTCTTCTGCGCCGTCGGTATCCAGGATTGGGCTCCAGGCGAGAGAAAGCTGAGATTGTTTCATCTCTACAAACCGGAATTGTGCTTTGCTGGTTTTTGGATGACCCCTTCCCTTGTAAGCGGCGGAGCAGCAGGAAGCCAAGACCTCTGGTGACCCGGAAGTCGTTTGTCTTCTCCCGTTGGGGAGAAATTGCTCCAGCCCCCGGACACTGAGGACGTCGACAGTAACACAGACCTGACGAGGAATACGGAAGGCTTCTTGCTCTCTGGAGACACCTGAAGTCGGGCTGCGGTGTTCGAGTTGTAATTCCAGATAGCGCCGGTAAGAGAAGTCTGTGCCCAGTCATCTAGCGGCGTGCATTTGTTTTAACCGCTGTGTGGCAGTGAGCACGCATTGAGCTTGAGGAAACCAAGGAAGGCAGCATGTCAGCAGACGCAATAAAAGCAAGGGAACTGGCAGCCCTGAATGCGTTCGATGATTCCCCGGCTGGGGAGCCATCAGGGTCAGCAGTACAAGATGCTCCTTTGAGTGAACTGAGCAGCACACGAGAGAAGTTAAAAAAATTGGAGAAGCTCATGAGGCGTGAACTCTCGAAATGGTGGGAGCACCGCTCCCTGAGCCGCTATCTGGAGGTCAATAGAATACCGCGGGGGCTGCGTGTGATGCTAGCCCCCAGCTATGAAGATCCTGACCCAGATATGCTCAGGGAGTGGGCTGAGTGTAATCTCGATTCCTCGCGCCGGCTAGTACAGATACTTGTACGTTATGCTGAAAGTGATCGTCTAAAAACACAGGTTAAAATAGATGAATTAAATCTGGAGATAGAATCATCATGTGGAGAGCTTACTGCAGAATGCACAAAACTGCGAGGAGAAATGATGGCAAGGCTTCAAAAAGAAGAGGAAGCAATTAGCAAGAGAAAAGCTTTTAAATTTCAAAGGGATAAGGCGGACTATGCTGAGGGGCGCATTTTTACTTTTGCTAAAAAATATGAAGCTATCAAACCCAGCAGAAGACTCAAGTCTGCATCTATTCCAGGTCGCTCCACTCAGAAACTGGGGTCAGGGGCAGCACTGCTAGACAACACTTCAGAATCCAATCTAAGCTCCAGCATCAATAGTGATTCGGACTCTAACATCTCTCAGACAGACTCGCAGTTGGGGTTTACCAAACCCACGTTGGCGGAGGAGCTCGAATGCCTATGAAAGGACAGGCGCGAGACCCTACTTCCAAGAATTCAAGCGTCTCCAGGAATAAAATCCGTAATGCCAAGCGCTACCAACGCCGAAAAGCCAACACAAGAAAAAAATCAGCAAAAAAAGAAAAAAAGCACCAGGAAATGGAACAGGAAGTAAGCGATCGTTTAGAGACATCAGATACTGCCCTCTCTGTCATTAACCTTACTGACACTGTGTTCTCTCAGTCCGAACTCCGCATTTTATCTATGGGTCTCACATTTTGCCCTCCCAGTGACTTCAACTATGTAGACATCAGGATAGACCTATCTAAATTTATCCGCAAGTTGACATTGCAAAAACACTTTTCAGGTAGCAAAACACGCAATACACCAGTGAGGGCAGAGTTGGCCAACCAGGGGCTTCTGGCTCGTGATGCCCCATGTCTTCAGTCGATGTCACAAAATCCATCGGCACAGACTACCAATATTGTAGGGGGCCTTACATCGTTCAAACCTCGCTCTACGTACACTCCTGTGATGTTATATGATAACATTGATATCTTCCATGATGCGGCTGTTAAGGAAATCAAGGTGCTGCACTCAAAATTGCTCAACTCTAAACAAAGGAAATATACACAGAATGACCAGTATTTGAAACTTATCAAAAAAATCCAGCAAAATGAGAATATCATCGTCAGGCAATCTGATAAGGGGGGCAATATAGTGTTATGGCCGCGACAACTATATTTGGAAGAAGCCCTCTCCCAACTCAACAACTCAGATTGTTATAGACATAGTGATATTACCTTGGTGAGGAAAGCCCAGGTGGACTTCTATTCTTTATTGATGGAATGGAGATCTTTTGGCTTGATAAGCATGGATGAATTAAAGTACTTGAAAAACGACAACCCGATCATGCCGGTCCTATACTTGATCCCAAAGGTTCACAAGAACCCAGACAACCTCCAGGGAAGACCAATTATTGCAGCATACGGTGGATTGCTGTAAAAGACAACTATTTATGTAGATTCATTTCTGCAAGAACATGTACAAAGTTTACCGTCATTTGTTCAGGATTCCAATGATTTTGTGCGCAAAATCGAGCATATAGAGTGGGATCCCAATTGGTGGTTAATAACATTGGACGTTACATCTTTGTACACCAGCATAAATCACCAAGATGGTCTACGGGCCACAGAGTTCTACTTGGGACAGAGAACGATCTTGATGGCCGATCATAATCGTATGTTGTTATCCATGATTTCATTCTGTTTACATCACAATTTCTTTATGTTTAATAGCAGATACTATCAGCAGGTCAGAGGTGTTGCCATGGGGGCCTGTTTCTCTCCCAGTTACCCCTGTTTGCATATGGGCTACTGGGAGAGACAGGTCCTCTATGGTTAATACTCTGACATAGCAACGCGGTCCATTGTGAGCTGGTATCGTTATATAGACGATGTGTTCCTTATTTGGAGGGGCACCCGCCTGGAAGCTGAGCAATTTATTGAGACACTGAATTGCAACAATTTCAATCTGTCGTTCACTTCAGACATAAGCAAGGAGCAGGTGCATTTTCTAGACATGACTATTTTAAATGGTCAGGACAAACTTGAGACCAGGCTATACAGGAAGCCCACGGCCGGGAATACAGTACTCCATGCCAGTAGCCACCATCCTTCCCATCTCATACGCAGCATCCCCTATGGGGAGATGTTGCGTATTAGACAGTTGAGCAGCACTGATGCTCAATGTCATCTAGCACAAGAGGCTAGTAAAGCTAGATTCTTGGCGAGAGGGTACAATCTAGGGCAAATTGACAAAGCCATGGCCAAAGCAAATGCTCTATCACGCAACCAAACCCTTCAACGCAAAGTTACTGCAGGGTCTGCTACCTCCCAAGATCAGTCTGTTAGACTGATTTGGGCCAACAACAGGCAACATGGCGCGCTTAGAAAGATCGTCACTAGGCACTGGGGCTTAATCAAATGTGACCCTATCATAGGTGATCAAATTCCTGCCAAACCATCTATCACCTATAGAAAGGCATACTCGATGCAGGATGCCCTTGTTAAATCTAGCCCGGAGATCATAGCCAATAAGAACTGGTTAGATAAGAGCAAGGGCTTCAGGAAATGTTCTTCCTGCAAAGCATGTCAACCTGGGGATTAACAAAACAGAATATGCAGTCCCGTTCACCCCCAGGGCTCGTAAGATCAAAAAACAGTTGACTTGCAAAAGTGAGTTCGTGGTTTATGTGCTGGAGTGTCCGTGTGCCCTGCGGTATGTGGGCAGTACCAAGCTGCAGGTGCACAAGAGGATACTCCAGCACATAAGGGCCATCAATACCAGTGACCCGGCATATCCGGTGGCGCGCCATTTCAAAGAGTGCCATAACAACGATAGCACCCTTTTGAAATATTATGCCATAGATAATGTAGGCCCACTGAAAAGAGGAGGAGACCGGGAGGGTGCTCTGAGAAGGTTGGATACGAGATATATATTGGAAATGGATAGCAGAGCCCCGGGAGGGTTGAACTCCACGGAAGACTTTTACACCTGTCTCTGAGACATTTTACTTTACTTCTCTCGGTCTCTAATTAATCCAGATGGCTACTAGTGGTATTTCCGTAGCATTCACCATTCAGGCCTGGTCCATTTACCTAGCATGTTTGTCCTGTTAATTATTCGGGCTGGATAAGATTGTACTTTCAAAATATTCCAGGTCCCGTATATGTCTTGTACTGTATTTGACCAAGTTGTGCAACGTAGCTTAGGCTTAGGCTATGGGATTGTGCAATACACAGGAATGTTTAATTTCATTTTTTTGATTAGCACTTAAAATGAGAGAATTGGAAAAAAGAAAGAAAAAAACAATTTGATTCGTACATCACTGTTCACTATCACTTAATGCTATTTCAGAATCTAATGGTAAATGCATATCCTATTATAAGTGAAAATGAGGCGAAGCTGCGATATTGTTTTGTATCTTAAATAACATTATTTCCTCTCCCATTTCACTTAATGACATAGACAGACTGTTGGCTTGTGCAATATATTTATTTATTTAAGGATGCTGCGATTTCAGGGGCTGGAAAATACATTTATGCATTCACGTGTAAAAATCACCCGAAATCTCATCCTATGTATATAGTGTGATTCTAGGTCATTGTAAATATATTAACTATCAATATATATATTTTACACTTTGATTTTAACATTGTGCTTTATATGAAATAATTATTGTTATTTATTGAATACTTTAATTGTTTGGATGGCATTATTTGCACCTAGTACCATGTATTTTGCACATTACTCCTTGCACATTATTTGTGAACTCCATAGGGGATTATCCCGGGATGTGAGTTTCTAACTTTCAAATCTGTTGTCTATGTCTAATGTTGATTGCATTTTACATCTGACCACATTCAACCAATGACGTTGTATTCTGAATGGCACTAGCACTTTAAATCTTGCCTCTTTCCCTGCATGCGTCATGTGACCAAGGCCTCTGTGAAGGCCGAAACGTTATGCTGAGGTGCGCCTTTTACACGATTGAATAAACCACTGCTCACCTGCACTTTGGGTCTCCTCTCTTCTTCTGCGCCGTCGGTATCCAGGATTGGGCTCCAGGCGAGATAAAGCTGAGATTGTTTCATATATATATATATATATATATATATATATATATACACACGCACATAAGCACATTCACAGTCCTCCCAAGACGTACAGCGTAGGGGTTTTGCACCAACGAGGAGAGGGGAAAGGTAGCCAGGAGGAGGACAGTCCAAACACGGTGGAGAATGTACCAGGTAGGCTGTTACAGGCCGATCTCGCTAATCGACTCTGCCGTAAAGATTCTTGGCAGAGTCATTCTACACAGATTAGGCGACATTATTAAGGAGAAGGGGGTGCTCTCTGACCTGCAATATGGTTTCAGGGAGAAACGAGGTACAATAGAGCAGTGTTTGAACCTCCACATGCTGGTCAGTAAATACACTATGGCAAAGGAGGGCCACTTATATCTGGCCTTTATGGACCTCTCCTCGGCCTTCGACTTGGTCAATAGGGCCAAGTTATGGGCCATACTGGCTGGTATTGGGATTGATCCCCCTCTAGTAGATTTCCTGGCCGCACTTCACGCAGACCTATCAGCTACTATTAGAACTAACCGTGAAGGCAGTACCACCAGACCATTTAGTTCCAGAAGAGGTGTGAGGCAGGGCTGTATTTTAGCCCCACTTCTGTTTACCATTTATATTAACTCCTTAGATAAAGCCTTGAAGGGGTCCACACCTGATATCCCTTATGTGGGGGGGTCCTCAGTACCCGTACTCCTCTACGTGGATGTCGCGGTGCTCTTAGCCCGCACAGGGGTGGGGTTACAGAGGCTTCTTGACGCATTTGGTCACTTTATGTCCTCGTTAGACCTCTTGGTCAATAACAAAAAATCACACATCATGCTGGCAGGGAAGCGACCAAGGCCAAAAAAGCTGAAATCTTTTAGCTGCTGTGAAGAGGGGATCTCGAGGGTACAAGTGTTTACCTACCAGGGTGTGATATTCGAAGAGAAGGGCTCATGGACCCCACAGGTGGATGCGAAATCTGGTAAACAGACAAAATATAGAGTTTTAAATATCGATATACAATAATATCGAAGTTTAAATATCGATGGGACAAAATATCGAAGGTAAGTAATATCGACAGTCTTAATATCGATATTAGTATGATATCAGTAATATCGAAGTTTTAAATATCGATGTCAATAATATCGAAATAAATAACTTCGATGTTACTAATATCAATTTTTAAATAAATTTAGTGTATATTATATTGTATTTATTATGTTTTATTATTTATTTTTAATGTAATTTAATTAAATATTGTCTTTTACTACTGTAGCGGGTTGTGGGTTTATAGGGGAATAGGGTGGGAAGTAATTTAATTATGTTAAATTAATTATTAATTAGTAGGAATTATTAATTAATTAATTGAGAATTAATTTTTAATTAATTTTAATTAATTGATTAATTGATAAATATGTTCTGTAGCGGGTTATGGGTTTATAGGGGAATATGGTGGGAAGTAATTTAATAATAATTAATTAATTATTATTAGTTTGTACATATTTTAATTAATAATTAATTGGTAATTAATTTATATTAATTAGTTAATTAAATAATATAATTTTGTACACATTTTTATTTATTAATTAGTTGGTAATTAATTAATATTAATTAGTTAATTACATTAATTATAGTAATTATTTTAATATATAATTTTTTGTTATTCTTAATTAATTAATTAGCAAAAATAATATTAATTATTTTATTAAATTAATTACAGCTAATGTGCTAATATATTTACTTTATTGTTATTGTCAATTAATAATTAATTGGTAATTAAATAATATTAATTAATTTTGGGTAAAGGAGTATTTTTAGGGTTCAGTGTCAGTTTTCAGTTTTTGGGTAAAGGGGTATTTTTAGGGTTCAGGGTCAGTTTTCAGTTCTTGGGTAAAGGGGTATTTTTAGGGTTCTGGGTCAGTTTTCAGTTTTTGGGTAAAGGGGTATTTTTAGGGTTCAGGGTCAGTTTTCAGTTTTTGGGTAAAGGGGTATGTTCAGGGTTCAGGGTCAGTTTTCAGTTTTTTGGTAAAGGGGTATTTTTAGGGTTCAGGGTCAGTTTTCAGTTTTTGGGTAAAGGGGTATTTTTAGGGTTCAGGGTCAGTTTTCAGTTTTTGGGTAAAGGGGTATTTTTAGGGTTCAGGGTCAGTTTTCAGTTTTTGGGTAAAGGGGAATTTTTAGGGTTCAGGGTCAGTTTTCAGTTTTTGGGTAAAGGGGTATTTTTAGGGTTCTGGGTCAGTTTTGGGTTTTTGGGGTACAGGTATATTTTTAGGGTTCAGGGTCAGTTTTGGGTTTTTGGGGTACAGGCGTACAGGGTAAAAACAAAAAAAAATTACATTAAATCAATTAAATAACATTAAAAAAAATAAAATTACATTAAATTATTAAGTGTTTTATTTATTTTAAATGTATATGTATTAGTTTTAATTTTGTTTTAATATTTTTATTTAATATTTGTAAAATTATATGTATTTTAAAATTATTTTTACATTATTATTAATACATTTAAAAAAACGATATTTTTAATTCCGATATTTTTGTACTACGATATTATTTCTTCGATATTTTTGTACTTACCTTTATGAAGATATGATTCCGATATTTTTGATGTCGATATTTTTGTTCCGATATTTTTGTAGTTCGATATTCTGTCTGTCGATATTATGTCAGACATTCGCGAAATCTATAGCTGTCACTAGATCCACCTCCGCCTTTTTGAGTTTTGCCAAGCGTCTTGGGTCTCGACCGATGGAGGCATTATTGAAGGTCTACAAAACCAAATGTTTATCTATAGCCTCCTACGGAGCTCCATTGTGGGGCTACTCACACTGCGGCAAACTACAGGCTGCAGCAGCTTTCCTAGGGGTGAGTGGCAGGGGCAACCTCTGCCATGCCACGGATCAGAGTTTTTGCTGAGCTCTGCATTCCCAGCAGAGCGCGGATTTGGCAAAACTCTGCAAACTCCACTGGCAGAGAGGAGTTCGGCACCCACCCTTAAAATATATATAAGAACTGCAATTTGTTGTTGCTCTAAGAGAAGCATTAGTGTACACACATATATAAATGTTGAGGTTTCATCGTAAATTAATCCTATATTGTTTTGAGTGCACTTCAGTTCATTTATCATATTAGATCATATGAATACATAAGATGTAAAAAGAGGTAAAGTAACTTTACGCCAAGATCGCCTCCATACTACTTTCTTGCAAGGGACCGTGTTAATTGAATGGTCCAGAATGGTAAATTTTAATAAGAAATGATCAGACCATAATAGTGGTAATGGAGACTCTACCGTGATCTTAGTAGAATTTGACATTAATAAGTCTAGTGTATGACCAGCAATGTGCGTGGGGTCGGTTACTAGTTGGACTAGTTCCAAAGCATTGATACTAGAAATTAGCAGTTCAGTGTCAATATCATTTTGTAATTCTGCATGATAGTTAAAATCATCTAACAAGAGGAAAGAGTCAGAGGCTAAAACATAAGGAGCAATAATCTCCAGTAATTTGTGTGGAAACTCTTTTTTAGGACCCAGAGGTCTGTATACTAATGCACCTCTCCATACTCCACCTGGCAAACCATCCATAGTAAAAATACACACTTCCATAATGCTTGTACTTATAGACTCTAAGGAAGTGATGTAAACCGTCGGAGTAGTGGCAATCAGTAGACCACCTCCTCTGTTCGTTTCCCTATCAACTCTTGTTATTTTATATTGTGGAGGAAATGCAATGACATCTGGAGAGGCATGCTCCTGCAACCAGGTTTCCGTAATAAAGCATATGTCAGATTTCCACAGCATGTTTGTGAATAGAGCGAGCATTAAAATAGAGTGCCCTTAGTGATCTAATTTCTTTTAAATGAGTAGAAGTGCGAGAAGTTTCACAAACAGGAGGAAGAAGACAAGGAGTGATATGATCCCCACTAGTTGCGGCAATGATTGGATCGACTGGGTATTAAGACGAAAAAGGATTAAGATCCTTCGGTACCTGACTAGAATATCTGAGTAGGGACATCTTAGGACTGACTAATTACAGCTAGCTATGAAGATTAAGATAGACGAAAAATAGAAATGGGCAGGGTCTGGCACGGACGGGCGCACACGGGCTTGTCTTTGGCGCTTTGCTGCACAGCCCCGCCTTATGTAGGGCACAAGGCAGATAGAAACACTGGGAAGCTAACTGCACTTCCGGTTAGCAGGCCAATGGAACGGAAGTGAGACTAATGCCTCCACGTCCCTCCACACAATCGGCACAAGCCGTGGCAGACCGAGGACGGAGGCAGAAATAACAGAGGGTGAGTGGAACTTTCCGTTAAGTTCTCTCGATCCTCCTCACATATTGAAGGAATTCACCCAGTGTTGCTTGGCTGAGGTGACTGAGGCCCTTAATAAAGTCAAAACGGGTTCACCTACCGACCCGTTGTCTTCAAAAATTCTCCCTGTGGTGGCTCCAGTGTTCCTTACGGATTTATTTAATAAATATTTGTCTGAATCAAAGTTTCCCACATCATGGAAACTTGCCAGAGTCAGGACTACATTGAAGAAATCTACTGCAAACCCAAAACTCCTTAGTAACTATTGTCCTATATCGCTGCTTCCTCACTTCGGTAAAATGCTCGAGTTTTTGGTCAACAAGCAGCTTGTTGCCCACCTCGAGAGCCATGGACTGCTCGACCCTTCTCAATCGGGTTTTCGGGCAGCTCATAGCACCGAAATTGCTTTGTTGGAGGTAGCCAATAACATCAGATGGGCATTAGATAGAGGGTAGTCATCCATCTTTGTCCTGCTCGATTTATCTGCAGAGTTCGACACCATCTCCCATAGCATTTTAGAACGCCGGCTCTGGGAGATTGGTGTTATGGGAAAGGCTCTTCGGTGGCTCAAGAACCACTTAACTGATCGTGCTATGATAGTTCAGGTGGGGTGTACTAGCTCTCACAGTAGATCAGTTGAGATGGGAGTACCACAGGGTTCCATTCTGGGTCCAACACTTTTCAATCTTTAAGTGACCCCTTTGGCCAAGGTGATCCGATCATATGGTTTTGAGGTTGTCTCTTATGCTGACGACACTCAGATCTTGGTCACCCTTGGTCCTGATCCATCAGAAACGAAGTTGCGCTTTATTGACTGTAAGTCTCAAATTGAGAAGTGGATGAGCACTAACCACCTTCAGCGGAATGGTGGGAAAACAGAGATTTTACTTTTTGGCAAGGCGGATGAGTACTGGATACCAGACTGGTGGCCCTCTAGCCTTGGCCTCTGTCCTACTCCGACTCAGTCCGTAAGAAATCTGGGTTTCCAATTGGACAATAATCTATCAATGAAAGACCATGTCAATAAGACCTTTGGCGATTGCTTTGGAATTATTCGTAGCCTGCGTAAAGGTTTTAAATGGATTCCACCGGAGGCAAGAAAACCCCTCGTCCAGGGTCTTATCATCAACCGTATGGACTATGGGAATGCCCTATTGGCCTCCACCAATGAAAATCTTCTATCTAAGTTGCAGGTTCTGCAGAATACTGCAGGAAGATTAGTCCTTGATCTTCCTTCAAGATCTTCTTCGGCTCCCAGTTTGAAACTTCTGCACTTGTTGCCTGTACGAAAACGTATAAGTTTTAAGGTACTTTGCTTGACGCATAAGAACATGTAGGTAAAATGCCCAGCTTTCTGGGCAAAAAAAGTTAACCTGGTATCTCCCTGGCAGAACCCTGAGATCTAGCATTCAAGCGCTCCTTGTGTCTCTCAGAACACGCACCACTACTGGTGGAGGGCTTTCTTTCTCCTTCCTTGCTCTGTCTTTCTGGAATCAATTACCTTTACACCTACGCACTATTAGTGATCACAATCATTTTCGTAGGAACCTAAAGACATGGTTGTTCGACCTTTAGTTGTGGCGAAGCTGGGATTTTCATCTAGATTTTCCCACTCATCTCTAGAATCCCAAACCAGGTCGACTGGACCTTTTTCCCTGTTCTAGAAGAATAAAGGGAAGATTTACAACAGCTTTGAACAACTTCACCATCAAATCCAGATTAAACTCAAAGGAACACTGACTACAAACTGAAGTTTCAAAGGTTTATTACAAAGCCAAAAATAGTTGGACATACAAACATCTCAGCAAGAGGTTCAGAAAATAAACTGGAACTAATACAAACATAATTCTACGCAAGATTCTCAGATGACTCAGAATAAAAAGCAAAGTCAATTCGAGTAACATTAGGCAATCAAGAACAGTCCCAGCTTGAAGTTTGGACTGCATTTACAAAAAGAAAAAGAAAGTGATTAGTCTGTCCCTACACTATTCTAAGGTGACATCCCTACATAACATTCCCATCAGACAAGAGTAAAGGTGTCAGCGGTGAAGACTTCCAAAAAAGTACATTCACTTTCTTCCGGCAAATAGTCTAACCGTCGAGCTTGTTCTAAGATGCTCCTTCTTACCCCCCACTCTGCCCTAAATTTCCCTTCACTCTCTCTCTACAGCTTTCTACATCCTGCTCTGTACGTTCCCTGACTAAGATCTCTCTCCACCCTTGGGAGCTGTCCCTAATACAAAATCCCCAAAACAGTCAACACGCCCAGAGGTACACCCCTCTGGCAGGTAAAGATCTTTGGATTTTTCCAGTATGGCACCTTTCCATCCAGCATCCGTTGGTGTGTCCTTGGGCCCCAGGCACCTTCCTCGCTAAATGTTGCACTCTCAAATTCTTTGGCAGCTTTTCTCTATTCGCGCCTACTATCCTAACTCCTAAACAATGGACTCTTCTACCTAACGAGCCTTGTGGCCTTGCACCTGCAAGCTGAAATACATGGGAACATCTCTACAAGCATTCGAAGTTACAATTCAACATTTTTCTTTGGACAGCTTCTTCCCCAAAGAGAGAAAAACTCTCCTTCTCGACTAAAGCTAACCAAAGGAAATACAGTTAGGCCTCTACTGGCTTTAACATGTCCCAGGCCTTTGCACGTTTAAAGATATTTCTAATACAACATGACATTACATTTCACCACTATGGAGCATTAATCCTGCTTTCAATGTAAGCACTACCTTTCATATTAGAAGCCTATATTAATTCACTCCTTAATAAGCACGTATACATTTCAAAAGCATTTCATTAGTAATACGACATTCCACATATGATTATACTTCTACATTAGTCTCTGGTTAATAGACACATCCATATATATCTGTCTAACATCTGTCAATATGTCTAAACAACATTAGTAGACCCTCTAAATGTGTGGGTGCTGACTACTCAGGATTACGGTGCACCCCTACAAATTTCAAAATAACAGCGCTCTCTCAGTTGCATATAAAGTCTTATCCTTTCAGAGTTATCCACCAGTGCCATGGGACTTCTGAGTGATATCTGCGCTTAATAAATGTTTATGATTTTATTTGATAAGGCCCTAAGTAAATGTATATGTGACTTAATCAAACGTAAAAGGGTGGAGTCAAATTTATACTGCTTCACTCTGACAGATTACAGCCATATTTACAAGGAAATGATGGAGCACAGAGCTGCAGCAAATTTTGGGGCACCACGCTCCACCATTTACAAAATGCAGGGATGCGCTATATTTACAACAATATAGTGCACCACTATGTTGTCCCTCGTGCTGGTTCTAAAAATAGCTGCCTTGCACCAACACAGACACCCTTGTGTCTTAGTGCAAGAGTGCTTGAGTTGCAGGCCCTGATTGTTTATGTGCAGGGAGGAGTTCCTTTGTGCACATAAGCAATCAATAATCGCAATTTGTTACTTCTATGTATGCTACATTCTGCAGCACACATAGAAGTAGCAAATCACCATTATTTGATGATTGTTTATGTGCAGGAAGGGACACTTTCCTACACATAAACAATAATTATTGCCAATTTGCTTTTTCTATGTGTGCTGCATTCTGCCGCCCACATAGTAATGCAGCACACATAAAAAAGCTAAAATAAGGAGAAATAAAAGTATTTCTCCTTGTTGCGCCATTCTAACACCTGGGCATTCGTTTTTGACGCTGCCTCGGATTTACACCTCCTTGTAAATCTGGGGCAGCGTCGAAAAGCAATGGTTGTTAGGGTGGAACCCCCACAGTATCACCCTTTGCACAACCCCTTTCACACAGATACCTGCATGAAAGGGTATCATATTTACAAGCGGTGTTAAGCCAGACAAAGTGGTTTAGCATCACTTTTGTAAATTTGGTGCAAGGTATTGCGCCACCAGAGTGTCAAACAAAAGTGCCGTTCTGGTGGTGCAATCCCCTTGTAAATATGCCCCTGTGTTTTCTAGTCAGTCTACCACTCAGTTTCCCTTCACAAGCGCTAGTGATGTTTTTCCAGAGCCCTGCTACAGCCCCTAATGAGAGGTGCAGTGTGCATTAAGGTTCCAAAGCCGTATCTCTGGCAATGGCGGCCGGCACAGATCGGGGGCAGGGGGTTGGGGGATTAAGGGGGTTTAAAAAAGAATTAACAACACTTAACTGAATCACCGCATCTTTCTTCCATCTCTCCATCACCGTCTCTCCCCTAGGGTGGGAACTGGAAGTACCCAGGCCATCTGAGCCAATCACAATGCAGCATTGAGATTGGTCTGAGCTCCATGGTTCGGCGCTTGGCCATGTTCTCCATGCAGGCTGTTAATCAGCCTGTGTGGAGAACATGCAAAGTGCGCATGAATGTTTTGCCGGCCCAAGAGAGCCAACCAAGCATTCATGCGCACTTGGAGTGGGCAAACTACTCCTTCCCCTGCTGCTCTGTCATCGGAGCAGCACCACTCCGCCTGAAAAACCTGCCAGAGCAGAGAAACATAACATGATTATAACCTCCAGTTATTATCATTTTACGTTTCCTTTCTTTCACTGCTTCAAAGCATTGGGGCGGTGCTCCTCTGCCTTACCCGATTAGATGCCGCTGATCTTTGGAACATTTTTGCCAGGTGGGAACATCCTCACAGGCAAAGATGGCTGCAGCAGCAGTGCAGGAAGCCAGAGCTTCATCCAGGGCCTTTAGGCTTGCCCCTAGCCAGGAGGAAGTGTGAAACTCTCAGCTTCATGATCCAGAAACCACAATAGCAGCAGGATTCATGCATACCAAGGTTATAAACTGGAAAGAAGTTGCTTCTTGTGTGTGGTGAACTTTGTTGGGGAATGACTTACTGCCAGAGTTAGTGCAACCTCCGACCACAAAAGGTCCAGGCAATCAGGCTAAGGCAGAGTTGTTTTCACTGCCAAGACTGTCTGAATGACATTTACTGCATTTTAAACCTCGTCCTACTGTGAAACCAACGTGAAAAAACATTCATCCATTGAGAGGAATTATTCTGACTTTTATTGATTCTTTTCCCGCTGTTTCTCCATCTTAAGCATGGATAACTCAACTAGAGGGAATTACTGCACTTTCTTTCTTCAGAATTCCCTCAGAAGAAGGGCACAATAATCACGCATTCAACAATTTTGCTGAAAGGTATGGGAGCTTGTTGCTTATGTACAACTTCCTGCAGGCACATGCTCATTTGGAAGCCCATGATTTCTACTTGATTGTAAGGCAAGCTCTACGTCACCAGCTTTTATGTGGTTGGTGTTCACTGCACTGCTTAGGTAATAAAACTAAGTATGATGCCTGGTGGAAAAACGAGTCTGCTACACAGATAGATTTCCTTAATCCTAATCTTGTGTGTGGGATCTTTTTATTGTATGGGACAATTAACAGTAAATTAGAAGCGCAAGTAACACACAAACACATCTAACAAATGATTTTAAGACATAACAACATTTTGACAATCAGTAATACATTTTTATCTGCAAAAATGTTGCTAAAATTCCAAAATATTCTCATTAAGACAGTGTTTCTATGCAATTGAAATTGTGTAAATTGAAATATTGCACAAATAAAAATGTGCACACCTGACAAATGCACATTTCACGAAAATATTAGTGATTTTGCAATGCATAAGTGTCTGAACCTGCATAGGCAACATGTGTGCAAAATAAATATTAGTAGGCACACATGCAAGATTAGAACAATGCTGAAACAAGTTAAAGAAAACATGTAATTCAAACAGCCTACTTATGCACTCACTGGCAGTGCCAAAAGGTCTGAGATACATTTTATGTTCTAAGCCAGGCTGCCTGATCAGTAGTAGGATAAGTATGGGTGCACTCCGGTTGTACTCGTTGTTATACTATATCTTTATGGGGTGCTGCAACCAGCAAGGGCTGTCGACCTTTGTTGTTAATGAGACCTAGTAAACACAAGCACCAAGGCTTGACTTAGTTGCGCACACTTCACCTGATCTTATAACACCACAATTTAAAAATCAAATCTTTACAATATTTTCCAGTGTTTATTTCTACATTTTCCAAATTATGTAATCATTGAACTCATTCACAATTATCCATCATTGTGCATTACATTACTAATGTTTCATTACATTCATGTATTTATACAAAACTAATGTCAAAATTCATTTTCGCAAATTCATTAGATGTTCAAATATTGGCGCCCAATGCATTTCGAAACTTTTGGGGAGATGCGTCAACGTTTAAATTTGCGATTCCTTATTTGAGAAAAATAAGGAATCGCAAATAAGGAATCGCAAATGGCAATGCATCATTTATTTCGCAATTTTATTGAGATTCGGTAAAAATCGCAATTTTTACCGAATCGCAATAAAATTGCAAGTTTCAAATAGCGAATTCGCAATTCCCATTCATTCCTATGGGCTGAAATGCCCATAGGAATGAATGGGAATTGCGAATTCGCAATTTGAAATCGGAATTCAACAAAGCATTTCAAGGGTGGAGAGGGGGGTCCAAATGAACCCCTCCTGCACCCATGAAATGCACTTTTACCTGTAAGTTACATACACACATGTCCTAAGGACATGTGTGTCTGTAACTTAGCAGTTTAAAAAATGCATTTTTGTGCGTTTTTAAACAATTTTGCAAATTACCACGAGGTTCAACTTCGTGGTAATTTGCACTTGCAATTTGCAAAATCGCAAATGTTTTGAGAATGATGCATTGCATTTAAGGAATCGCAAATTTGCGATTCCTTAAAAGCAATCACATTTTTGGAATTCGCTAAAAATAGCGATTTTCCAAAAATGCTTGATGCATCCCAGAAACCAATTTAGGAAGTGCAAACGGCCGATTTTTGCGATTCGCACCGTTTGCACTTCCTAAAAAGGTTGATGCATCTAGGCATATATGAGTTCCTTCTTCAGGGGATAATCTGTAAATAAAACATAGAACAAATTCTATCAATATCGATGTTGGGCTCAAAAGCACAAGCATTGCCTTCATAACTGTGTGATATGTACCCTACCTTCTTTCACTGTAAGAATGTCTCAACTGCCAGTGTGCCTGTGAACATAATATGAAAACAACCTAAGGATTCTGAATTTGATACCAATCTGATGTGTTAAACCGTAAATATAATGTGTTCTGAACCACGAATGTATCACCTCCTTACCCAAACTTCCTCTCTATCTAGAGGTTACTTTAAACTCGTTTAGCACCATACTTAAGAATCCTGGAATTTACTGACCTCTCATGCTGTCATATCCTGACAGGAGGTCTGGCCACGGGACCAATACAAAGACAAGCCCTGAAGAAGTCATAGGGATATTTCCCAGATACGACGAAACACGTATTGGCTAAGGCTAAAAGAAGATCATCTGAAGAAGATGAAACAAAACACACCAGAAAACCAGACGACAGATCATTTGCATATTAATGAATTCTGATGATATTTGTACAAAACTGTAATTGATTTGACTGGCATGTGCTTCAAACCTCTAATTGTTGTTTACCAATCCTAGGAGGGTACTAGGGAAGTAGGGTGTATCTCCCATCTTTTGAATGCACCGCAGGCGTTAAAACCTGTTCAACATAACACATATGCAATACTGTATGAGCGCCAGATACCCCACCAACACCAGTTCTAAGAAGTAATTATCCTGTAAGCTAGATTGACTGATTTATTGGTGAATTTCCCCATGGCAATTAATTTCCTTATGCTACCTGCTGGTGTACTTCACAAATGTTTAGCTAGTTATGAAGATAACTGAGACTATATGTATGCTCTTTCAAAGGCAGGCCTCTCTGCTGAGATTCGCTGCAGAGATTAGGGCAGGGACAAACGTGTTCATTTGTGTGAAAAGGGATGATGTATTTTGTGAGGTGTCATTGTCAACTTGTACACAAGTATATATGAGGTATTTGTTTCCCAGGGATATAGCAAGAATACTGAAAGAGCTATAGAGGGTTAAACAGCCTGATTCATCATTCTCCCGTTTTGCGAGCCCCTAATAGCGATTCACAGCGAATTGCTATTAAGGACTCGCAAAACAGGATTCATGTAGAAATTGCATAAAGAAATGTGATTCCTACATAATCCTTATTTGCGATTAGCAAATTGCTAATCTCAAATAAGGAATAACTCGCCATTCATTCCTATGGGCCAAAAGGCCCATAGGAATGAATGGGGAGTATTCCTTATTTGCGATTAGCAATTAGCTAATCGCAAATAAGATAGCGATTTGAAGGGTGCCAGGGGTGTCCAAAGGACACCCTGTAGCACCCCTCAAATGAAATTTTACACAGGTGTTGCACACACACATGTCCAAAGGACATGTGTGTGTGTAACATGCAACTCAGAAAAATGCATTTAAAAGCATTTTTCTCAGTTTTCGCAATTTACCACGAGGTCTGACCTCGCGGTAAATTGCGGCCAGAAATTGCGAATTCGCAAAACAAAATTGGATGATGAATTGCATTTAAGGAATCTCAAATAGAGATTCCTTAAATGTAATTCCTCGCAAAATTGCGAGATCGCAATTAGCGATTTTTACATTTGGGATGATGAATCCCAAATGCAAAAATCGCACTCGCAAAGGGCTAGATTCTCAGAATCTGGCCCTTTGCGAGCCGATTTCGGCTTCATGATAAAGGCTGAAAGATACTACCAACGAGCTGTTAGGGGTCGCTACTTCTGAGAGAAGAAGGGAACTGTTATTGGGTTGAGATTAAGTGTCCTGTAAAGAGGCGTGTTTTAAGCTTTTACCTACCTTTTTGCATAGTTACTTAAGTTTTTCCAAGGCTTAACTGGAGTAGATTTGAGCCTGTTTTGTCAGTAGTACTACTGTGTAGACAGACATGCGAATTAATTGTGACGGGAAGCTGAACAAATCTTGTGTGTGTTTATCCATTTTGAGTGCTACCGACCTGCGGGTGGATTAAAGTCGGTGTATAGACGTAAGTATATCGGTTGATCGAACATCTGTCAAAATATTATACAGTACAAATACCACATTAGGAGCAGCTGCCAGCGATAGTGACAACAATGACGTCAGTATGCTTCTTTACTCAGAGACACTGCAGGGATTGCAGTCCCCAGTGAGAATCTGTTTACAGGTGAGTTGGTTACTAGGATGAGAGAAGCGGAAGAAAGATTACGGCAGTGAGGAAATGGAAACAAACCTTTTATCCTTAAAGAGAAATGTTAGCAAAACAAATGACATACAGAGAGGGAACCACAAAGATGCCAGTTTCATGGTACCGAGATTTCGAGTTTGTGGTCAGGTGATGTTTATAAGTGAGTGTTATTAAAACGAAATTTTGCCTAGCATGTATTGAAATGAAAGAAAATAGGTAGAAATTAAAAACATTAAATTAGAAAGCAAGTATGGCACAAAGAGCCTAGAAAAAAAAACTGTAGCAAATGTGCCTAAATGTTTTGGGATAAATGTTGTTATTAACTGCATAATAATTGGCTCGATTTTCAAAAGAGTTTGACATAGGTATGTCATTTCCAAGAAAGTTCATGTATGTACTCACGAGACTGTGTAATTTAACCACTTGCACGTCTTCTCTTGTTTCACTTGTGTATATTCTCCTGAGTGTATCAGGGGTGTGGTCAGAGAAATGCCACTCATGCGAAACATGCGAGTGTTCATGGACATCCATTGGAAAATGGCAAATGTACGGAATCTAGACAGGAGTATTTTACTTAATTAAACCCCTTTGAATCTCATGACGAGCTCAGCTCGTCATGAGCCACGGTGCTCGTGTGCTCATGACGAGCTGAGCTAGTCATGACCTGTAGAACGCTCGCACGCTGGGCTAATTCCCCTGCTGTGCGAACGTTCTAAAGAAACGGGTGTGGTCATGACGAGCTCAGCTCGTCAGGAGCACACGACCACCGTGGCTCATAACGAGCTAACCTCGTCATGAGCACAGGGGCGCTGTGCGCGCCCCGCCCCCCATCACAGCATGGGAATTTGCCCAGCTGCGAAGGGGTTAACATACGCAAACTTAGGGCTCGGAAAACCGACAAAGACTGTGAGAAAAATGTATAAATGACCCACACAATGGGGCACAAGCGCAACACAACTCATAAGATATATTTATCAAGCCACGCAAGGGGGCTATGCGCGTCTAATAACTAATCTAGAGTAACGCAATGCGGTGTAAATTGCTGCTCAGCGTTACTCTGCCAAAGGAAGGCATTCCATGAGTAGTGCATGGGTTTTCTCACACAATACCTATGAGTCCTGGCGCATTCCCAGATTTACCATAACTGATAGACCTGGGAATGCGTCAAAATGCTGCGCATCCCAAGGGGAGAAGTAATGAGTAGAAATATGTTTATTTCTCCTCGTTTCTTCCTCTTTCTATATGTGATGCATTCTGCAGCACAAATAGAAGGAGGAAAATGCCTCAGGGGTTTGTTTTTGAGCAGGAAGGTAAACAATCTTGCCTTAAACACAGGCATCCTTGCACCATGGTGCAAGGATGCCTGCGTGGCACTAAGCGGCACATTGTGCACCATTATGTTAAATAAGGCGCATTCCTGCCCATTCACTGTCATGCAGGGCAGCAAGGTGGCTTGCTGCACTGCATGACTTTTTGGTAAATATGCCCCAGTGTTTTTAGTAAATCACATAGAATTAAGACTTTTCCTTATGAAAAAGTAAAGTTTCCTCATTTAGGGAATGAAGTGAACAAATACCAGTGCTTCACAAATAGAGCAAACTGCAAATACAGGATGGTGGTAATTTGTGATTTCTTTTAAAAATGCAAATTTTTGCATTTTTCAAAGTGGCATGTGGAGCACAAACATGCCCTTAGGGCATGTATGTGCGCCACATGTGCACCCATGCTCATTTCAGGGGTGTACCAAGGTGTCCTTTTGACACTCTGGAACACTTGAATTGCATTCTCAATTTGCGATTCTCTAATTGGGAATTGCAAATTGAGAATGTCTTCCCTTTCATTCCTATTGGCCTGTAGGCCCATAGGAATGAATGGGGAGGCATTCCTTAATTGCGATTCGCAATTTGCGATTTGCAATTAAGGAATATTTAGGATTCACAAAATGTATTGCAAATCCTACATACATAGCGTTTTGTGATTCACAATAGCGATTCTCAAAAAATTGCTATTTGAGAATTGCAAGACCTAACATTGATACATATGGCCCTAAGACCAACGCTAATCACCAGATTTGTACTTACTTTTACCACAACAGAACTGGTGGCCAAACAGGCGCAAATCTACTCCAGTTAAGCCTTGGAGTAACTTAACCACATGGGTAAATACTGGGGCATATTATCAAGGGGGTTTATCTCCCTATTACCTAGCTGTCGCTAACACCAGTTAGCGACAGCTAGTAGGAGATAGCGACCATCTTGGGCCCCACTTTGCATGTCAGTGATATTTATCACTAATGACATGCAAAGTGGGCGTGCCAAGATGTTAGCGACTGGAAACAGTCGCTAACATCGCTATCTCCTATTACCAACTTATGGAGATATTCGTGCTAAGCGCGAATATCTCCAAAAGCTAACACCTGCCCTGAGCAGTTCTTAGCCATGTTATCCAATGGGAGGTGGATAACATGGCAAAGAGCATTAGCTCGGTAATGCATGAATATCGCTGACTTTTCAGCGATATTCATGCATTGCGGCCGATTGTTATGGCATTTGCGATAAACCTTGGTAATACCAAGGTTTATCTGCGATAAAAATCGCCGCAACTCACCGGTAAATTTTTGTCTCTAACCAAGCAATAGCGATAATTATCGCTATTGCTTGGTAATATGCCCCACTGTTTCTGTAAGAGCTCTCATAGAAATCAATGCAGAGATGTCAGGGACGAATGTTAGCAACACAGGGAAAAATAGGAAAATAAAAATAACTTTTGAGTAAAATTACCTTCTGGCGGTCGCCAGCAGGTAGTTATAGTTAGGATCTACTTTCCATAGGAAATCCGCAACATTCTATTGGGAATAACTTTGGCGCCGGTGGACGAATCTTCGCGAATTTCTCAAAGTTCATGGCCCGATCCGCTCCGCTCCTTCCATGAAAATGTGGAGGGGATTTGTCAAGCGGGGGCCGAGATAAAAGGGGGGTCCCAAAACATGTTTTCTCCATGTTAATTTCCATAGGGCGGTCGAACTCACTTTTAGCCCGAACGGCTGAATGGATTTGCACCAAACTTGGCAAAATTGTAGGGACTGGTAGCCCGATGTGCCTTTGCTATGTCTCAAGATATGTGCTCCAGTGGTTTTTGAGTAATTTAGGTTAAAAAAAATATATATATCTATGGCAGCGCCGCGGTACGCGCACCGGGGAGCGCTCTGGGCGCGCCACGCGAGGTGCGCACGGAAAGCTGATTGGCTCTCGGGTGTCTGTAAACATTCGAAACAGTCCGGAGCGGCCGCCATCTTGTGTCTCGGTAGAATCGAGACACAAGAGGTGGCAAAAACAAAGGGGGAAATGACCATAAGGGGGCAGAGTAGATCCCCCCGACCCCCTAGGTTTGATGTGGGGGTCATAAAAGGGCCCCGCGGGGCAAAAAAAAAGATTTTTTTTTTTCGATTTGCGCGGGGGGAGCGCACCGGGGAGCGGACCGGGAGCGTACCATGGGAAAAAAAGAATGATAAATTGGAGGTAGTTCTAAAAAGAACTGTTTTTTTTTTCTTTTTGTTGTTTTACATTTTTTTATTTGTTTTTTGAAACATTTTTTACTTTTTTTGACTTTTCTGAACATTTTTTTATTTTTTTTTGTATTTTTTAAGGGTAAAAACAAAAACAAAAAACAAGGAATTCTAAAGGGCTCAACAGGAGCAAAAAAAAAAAGCGGAAAAAAGTAATGTTTCCTTGGGTACTTGTGGTTATCCCAAGCACGGTTAATAAGTTTGATGCATTGCTCTCCATAGCATATTGTTTGTCCACAAAAAATACAAACCATTTTAAAATTTGAAAAGTTTGTTTGTATAGTGGAGCACATCTCCCTAACTTCCGGTCCCGATGGGGTGGAAACATTAGTTTGGGAGGTGCTGGCAGAAGATTTGACAGGGTTTCTGGCCAGTTCCCTGACCTCTGCCCTAGCATAGTTATTTGGATGCTTTCGTAGCATATGTCTGATCATCGTGTGGTTGCCGAAGGAGTATTTTTTGTTGGGATTCCCCCTCTACAGCTCCTGATGACATATTAAGCCTTAGGCGCATTTACTTTTTTTTTGTCGTTGGGGATTGAAAAAAATTGCCAGATGATGTGCTCTTTAGGTTTGTAGGTAATATTGTCCTCTCGGACGAATCTCCTCTCCTCCTCCTCTTCATCCTCCTCCTATTCTTGATCTCCACCACTGTGAAGTTGTGGTGGTCCTTGTGGTGGTGGTGGTGGTGGTGGAGGTGGTGGTCCAGAAGATCCAGCAGCTGCAGCTAATGTAGCCATTTTCTACTGAAATAACTACAGGTCTACCTCTCTCAAAGCAGAAAGTTAGAATGAGGAAAAAAGGTGGGGTTTTTCATCATTTGGAAAAGAAAACTGTTCTGAACCAATGAAAAGTGTTATTTTCAGGTCACAAAACCAGAGGTTTCATCATTATGAAACCAAAACTGTGATGAACCAATAAAAAGTGTTATTTTCAGGTCACATGACCCGACGCGCTTACGCTACGCGCCCCGGGGCGCGTCGCGTAAGCGCGTCAAATGCTTACGTTGCGCGATCGTATTCGCTCAAGTGCTTCCGGGTGCGCTTACGCCGTGCGTATCACGCGGACACGGCTACGCGATACGTCACGATCATGTTTTCGTTCGGTACATTGGCGCTAACGGGACACTTCCCTGTTCGCGCACTGGGGCGCTTCAAAAGACTGCGCTTTCCGGGGCGCTCACCGGGGCGCGCACCGGGAGCGCTCCAGGGCCAAAAAAAACCCCAATATACATTTAAAAAATTGTTTTAAATAGAAATATAATATAGGATTAATTTTCTAAAATATTACATTTCATAGCTATAGACATTTGCTATTTAAAAAACTTTGAAATTCACTGAAAAAAACATAGGTTTGGGGCCTTATATATAGTTAGGAATTAGCATTTAAAAAACCTATGAAATTCACTGAAAAAACCATAGGTTTCAGACCAGTTATAGTTAGGAATTTGCATTTAAAAAACCTTTGAAATTCACTGAAAAAACCATAGGTTTCACACCAGTTATAGTTCGGAATTAGCATTTAAAAAACCTATTAAATTCACTGAAAAAACCATAGGTTTCACACCAGTTATAGTTAGCTGGAAATTTTACTGACATAAAACCATTGAAATTCCCACGTTATAGTTAGTTGGACTCACTATAACTTGCGCGCCTGCAATGCACTGCTGATGACGTCACATATTACATCACTCATGACATGCTCAGTGACATCACTCATGACATCACTTATGACACCATCCTTGTGACACACTGACAGACCTCCTTTCAGTGTAATGTAACCCTTGAAACACATATTCAAAAATAGAAACTAACATTTTCAATAAAATGGAGATACCCATACCAGTTACAACAACCAAAACAGTAAATCCACCATCTATATACACATCCACTCATTCACCAACACTTTTATATAGTCACTCATACATATACGCACTCATCATATATAGTGATACAACTATACATCCTGTTACACACCGACAGTCATCCAAAAGTTACTCACACATGCAAATAAACTATTGAGCATCCATTTATTTGCATATACAACTATACACACACTACCACTTTACTTCTATGGAAATTTAGACATACTTACTCTCTTAAACAATCATTTATAGAAACACCTACTTATTTAAACAGGAACTCTTACAATCTCTCGCTCTCACATATACTCACTTATATACATCAATACTCACATATACTAGATTAAAACATATGTAGTTACTGATAAAGACACTAGGGAGACAGTCATTCACTCACTAACACACACATATACACACTCATCCACCCATACAGTCCTGCACATATGCTGTCTTCAAAACACATACAAACAGTGAGTCAGTCACCAACCCATGCAGCCACTTATACACAAAGTGAAACACTGATACATATATTTCAATATTTAAAAGTTACTCGCTAATATATGTATTCACTAAGATACACTTAATAAGGCAGTTAACCAATCATTTGTTTTTAAAAAAAACATCCATTTACACACTTATTTAACCATTTATTCTTCCATCGACCTTTACAAATACATATATAAAACATATTTATTTTTCAGAAAGACACACATTCACTGGATGGTGTCATCAGTGATGTCATGAGTGATGTCACTGACCATGTCATGAGTGATGTAATATGTGACGTCATCAGCAGTGCATTGCAGGCGCGCAAGTTATAGTGAGTCCAACTAACTATAACGTGGGATTTTCAATGGTTTTATGTCAGTAAAATTTCCAGCTAACTATAACTGGTGTGAAACCTATGGTTTTTTCAGTGAATATATATATGCTTACATTTTTTAATCTTTAAAAAACTTTAAACATCTACATAACGATAACTTTAGTACAAGTATTAGATCACACATATAGCAAAAGACGATATTCAAATTCAACATACCTGCTAGGTGCAAAGGGGTGTGTGTGAAACCCAGGACTCCACCGCACCCATTGACAAGTAAAACTTATTATAACTTGTTTTAAGAACAACAAACCACATTCACCTGGCCACATTTTTGAAAACCCATCTTTATTGATTGTTTTTTGCAATTCTGTTGCCGTAGTGCAGGAGTAAAGTTTGAATACAACATTTCATTTTGTATTACTCAAATATAGCAATAATAAATAGCAAAAATGGAATTAGAAACACAACGGGGAGTCTGAATTCACCTCCCCAGCAAGCCATATACCTAACAAAACTTGTTTTCTCCCATGTCAATTGATATCTTTGTTGCCTGGACCCTCATTCTGCTGAACAATTATTTAAGGACGATAGAGAGGATTTATAGACAGATTCAGGGAAGGTATCATTGCTAGATACTGCTTCTCACCAGAGGTTGTTCTTGATATGATTGCAAACTGGGAGCAGGAACTCACTTCACTTATGGTCCACTTCAAGGCCATTGAAAAGAAATACTGGCTACACTATTTCCTGGCATGGATTATTTCAAAATGGTCAATTGGGACACTGGGGGCATCTCACAGCCAGGCCAATTATATTTAATTCATCAGGCGTTGAGATGTATCACTACTTGGGTGCAACAGTGTATTGCACTGTCACAGTAGATGGTACCTCGGCTCCTGCTTTTGCTACCAAATTACTTGAAATGGGTGCTGTGTGTTAAAAAAGTGTGCATAAAGATAACTCTAATCATTTAAAAATCTAATAACTAGGGGGCTTATTTATGAGCCGCTTGTGTTGCCTGTGTATCACTTTCTGGGACGAACTGGAGGTGTAAAATGTGTGCCACAGTGTGACATATTTACAAAGTGACACATTTAAGAAGATGCGTTACTTTGTAAACCCCTGGGCTAGGTTATACCTGCATCAGGTATAATGTATGCAGAGTGGGCGTTCCCCCCCAAAAAAGGCTCATAGAAATGTCGCAGTGAAACCCACGTGATTTCACTGTGACACTTCTAGGATGCCACTGCGTCAAATCCTTACTCCAGCCTCACAGCAGTTGTAAGACTGACACAGGCTCATTCACATAGGGCTTGCCCCATGTGAAAGGACACATTGCTGGAGTTGCATCTCTTTTCAGACACACCCCAGCAATGGGCTACTTTTGCATCTACAGATACATCAGGAATACTAACTTATCTGTAAATCCTTACGACATGGAGGGTGCACTTAAAAGTGTTGCATTGCTGTTTTCACACAGCGATGCTAGACTTTTCATGAATGAGGCCCAAGGTTATGTTACACTGTGCATGGGAAGGAAGTGCAAGTTGTGTGCCTACATATGAGAGGGAGAATAACCTGGGTGTGAAGTACAAATGTGGTGGTGACATAGAGGGTAACAGTTTGTTACCTGGGCCTTATATTGACCTTTCCTTGAGTGTATAGGCCATAACATGAGGCAGACCACACTGGTAGGTGGAAAGAATAAATTAACCCATTTGCCGAAGCCCGATTTCTGCTGCGGTGCGGGAGAGGGGGGTCTGCGTGGCGCTGCGGTCCTCATGACGGCTCCCAGCCATCATAAATCACGGTGGGCCTGTGCTCATAACGTCTGGGAGCCGTCAGAACTCCGCCCACTGAATAATGCGCGTGGGCGGAGCGGCAACATTTGGACGGCACCCAGCTGTCATGAGCAGATGACTACCGTGACTCATGACGGTCGGGAGCCGCCAAGAGCAGGGAAGGAGTTAAGGAGTCAGGATCCATCTCCCCCTTCAGAAGAACCTTTGCCACCTGAATTCTGGTAAACATGTCCTACACCCACCTACTCTTGTCCTGCCAGTATTTTCAGGTCATGCAGATTGTGTAACTCCACCCCCAATGCTTTGAAAGAGTTTATTACCTCTTGCTACTGGGTCACTTGCTCTGCTCCACTGCAGGTTTATGTAGGGAGATCTTCTGATTTCCCAAAAAGTTGTACAACAAAGATAACATAAAGATGTGCCTCCACCACAGTGAAGTTCCTGTAGTTTTACTGTCTGCAATGCCACGTAGTGTGTAAGAAATGGAATTATTAATTGGTTTGAATTATTAATTAAAGTGGGTGACTACCCACCTCAAGGAATCATCACAACCCTTATCAGGGTGAACACTCATAATCACTCAATTGATCTGAGCTAAATCACCTGATAGCAATAGCACGGAGCAGACAGCCTAAAAGTAGAGCAATGTGTAAAGTACTTATACCACACCAAAACAATCAAATGCAAAACAATACAAATCCTAAACTGAATTAGAAAAAGACTAACATTTAATACACAGAATGACACAAAAAAACTCAATAAGGGGAACCAGAAACATGCATTTTTAAAGTTTATGTCTGAATAGTGTCACAAAGCATAAAGTGCAATGATAGTCAACAGTCAGGGCAGACCAGGACCTAGGCAGAATTTACCTTCTGACTTTAGCTCCTAAAATGCCTATCCATCACAGGAGTAAACTTCTAAAGTCTTCCAGGAACTCAGGGGAGACACTGAGAAACTCACAGGGTATCAGCCAGAGGCCAAACAGCAGTATGCAGTCCAGGGCCGGTGGCCACTGGTTAGCTGTATAGTTGCAGGTAAAGGCCTCTTGTACCTTGTTATTTCCTTGTAGCTTTAACCGGCTGTCAGCATTATGACCCTTGGGTCCACTTCCTTTTCCTGGGTAGGGACTGCAAAGACAGAAAGAGCAGTCCCAATCCTTTCCGGTCTCCTTAAAGGTTCCAGACAACAGGTTTTGTCCTCTTTTGGTCATCAAGACCAGAATTGGCCTGAAGTGGGCGATTTGAGGCACCACATTTATACCAAACATGAGCAAGTGGGTGAGAATGTCCCACTGGGTAAATATCACTGGGGCAAACTCAAGTTAGTGTTTTGCTTTTTCAAGATAGCAGAAGTCTTCAGCCACGCTAAACTTGGGGTCTGAGTTCTGGGTGTGTGTGAAGGGATGGTACTATGATAGTCCTAGTGTCCTTTCACATCAAACTCCAAAATCCAGTTTAGGTCAGCCATTGTACCCATACTAAACTCAGATTAAGAAGTCAAGTAGAAGAAAGCAGGATTTTCAATCAACCAGACTGTGAATATGCAATAAATGTTTTGGCAATGTGTTCTATCTCTTTGAAATGTGCCCCATATGTAAAACACCACTAGACAAGTCAAGCAGAATTTGAAATTCAAACTGGATTTGACACTGCAATGCAACAATAAGGCACCGTGTGATTGAAGCCTGCCTGGCTGTGGGACTGAAGTAAAGGCCATTCTCATGAGTCAGCTAACAGTTGCCTGTGACAGAGGAGGGCTCTTAGAAGTTAGCCAAAGGTTTTATACATAACAGCCCAGCATATCTGCCAAGCAGAATTTGACATTCAAGCAGAATTTATCACAGGAATGTCAAAATGGATACTCACAGACCCACCATGCTAATTCTGTCAGATTCAGATGGTCAATCTCTCTCCATTCAGGCCAGCCTATTGTCTGCACATCTGAGACATTTAACACCCATTCACTTCTATCCAAATGCTCGTTACTGGCTGGAAGAAGTGTGAAAGAAAATGCAACGGGCCTGCACAGGATTTTTTCACGGAAAAGTTAACTTTGTAAAGGTACATTTTTCTTAATATTTATCAGAAATCAGGCTTCATCATTGAAATAGATTTTTAATAACTATCAAAAACAGTTGTATGATTATTTTTCAAGCTTGTCCCATTCTGGGTGCCGCTCGTTCAGAGGGTTTCTTGTGTTCCAGTATCGCCCTTCGCTACAGGAGTAGCCTTGAAGTCCCTGCAACTGACTCTGCCGACAGCGTGAGGGAAGGACCAACTGCGTGGCCGCAGTGGAGGCGAGAGGCGCCGGCCCCGGGACTGCGAGGACCAGCATTTACCAACAACAGCTGGGTCCTCTTCCCACGTGAGCCGCGCCCCCTCCCAGTGCCACGCCCCCTCTCCGCCTAAACGAATATCAGCAAGGCCAGTAACGCGCATCGCGGGACGCGCGCGGGTCGCAGACCGGGGCGAAGACCGGGCAAAGAGTGGGCCGTTTGAGGCCTTTCGAGAACGTGAGGAGACCGGGCCGGGCCCTCCCTCTAAGTTCTGCATAAACGGACTCTTACACTAACTATTGCCCACCGACGCAACAAAATTCCGTGAAACCCTTCCTTGAAAATTAACACCAGGAGTACCAAGTCTAAGAAAGCAAAAAGGGTGGGATCGGGGAGCAGCTGTTAGGGTCAATGGACGATTTTATCACTAAGGCAAACACCTTTATTGACCAAAGCATCAGCTTAATAGAGGGAAGAGTATCCACTGACCTCGCGATTGCGAGGCGATCCTCCATGGGGCCATTGGCTACAGCAAGATCTCCAGAGGCAGAGGGTTCCCTAGCGCAATCGCTGCAAGGTAACAAAAGACTTAGTCTCCCGAATGTTGTAGACCTCTCAGCCTCCCAACTTTCCCTATCACTCACAAATTCTGATCTAGAAAAAACACCCGAAATTCTACGTGACCACACACCAGAAGAAGTAAGACAAGCAAGAGGGAGGAGGGAGGGGGCTGTTAAGAAAAGAAAGGACAAGGAAAAAGTAGACAAAGTCATAGGTATCGACACGGCTGACATAACTGACCCAAGTGTGACCTCAAACTTGGTAGGTCCTATTCCAAAAACGGCTGATACTACCAACCACCAGGTTCTAGTACACCATTCCTCACTCAATAATATTCCAAGCACCATTGTTTCAGGCTCACCTGTTTTAATCCCTCACAGCAACGAACCAGACACTCCGGATCTGGTAAATAAAATGACCTCAGTACTGCATTCACTCTTTCTACCTCTTGAAACCAGACTAACCAACATTGAGAATCAACTGCTAAAAATAACAATATTCATGCAATCCAACCCAACCCAAGAACCCCAAAAAAAGGGAATAGACAACCAACCCGCACCTGCCCCACAAAAGAAAAAAACAACTCTAACCTGCCCTCCACCTAAGCAACAATTAGTATCAAAAGACCCCATAGCGGGGAAATCGCTCCCGGAAGCCACAATATCAACTCCTCAGAGTAATATAGCCTCAAAAGCCCCTTGTAGCATCCTCTCTGATTCACACTGTATGATGTCATGTATTCTATTTGGTTACCATAGCTACTAGAATGTATCTTTACAAGCTGTGGGCTGTTTCACTTTGAGCTTGGATGAGATTTGGATGTGTCTCCTTTATCTCCAATAAAACCTGAGCTTCTTCTTAATCCAATCCTGTGTCAGCTGCATCTTTATCAACAAACCGGATCTTACATTGGCGTAGTCGGCAGCTGAAGAGAAGGGAGACTCAACTATCTCAACAAAACTATTTTTCATGTTTCTTCAATTTCAAGGTACCATTTTCTCCTATTTATTCTGTGCTTATGATTGCACCAGCGGCTGTTAATAATAAAAGTGCTTAGACTGCACCAGCGGCTGTTTTCAGGATTAATTAATTAACCTTGTTACTGAACTTTATGTCCTTTGGCATTCTTCAATACTTCAGCGGCTGTTGATATTAATAGTGCTTTGATTGCACCAGCGGCTGTACTCAAGATTAATTTAATAATCTTTTAATTGTACTTCGTGTCTTTTTGACACCAACTCCTATTTTGATTGGATTTTCTAATAACTTTATTCTTATAAATAAGATTTCAACTTAGCATTATTTTTTTTTTAATATTACTTCACCAAGCCTTCATACCAACTTGGCATTTCTATCGAACTGTGAAGTGTGTTTTGCTAAGAGAATAGCTTATTGCTAAATAAGCCTGTCATTTGCAAGTGGAATTCTTGCTTGTCAACTTGCAAGTGTAAAGCTCCGTTTTTTTTTTTTTCAAGTCAAGCGTTAAAGATAAACGGCTGTTGTAATCTATTCTGACTCTAATGCCAGCGTTTATAAAGGGGTCTGCGTTTGTTTAATCAACCTCCTATTTAAAACTTGCAGCTATTTGCCTCTGTTTCCCCTGGTGTTATGGTGCCGTTTAACGTTTGAAAGGGGGAAGGCTCACTGTGCTTGCACGAATTGGTAAAGCAGCACCAACTTTCAGCTGATCTCATTACACGTTCTCAATATGCTGAAGCGGCAGTAAAGCGGCAAGTACATTTAAAGATTGACAATCCTCGAAGGTGCTTGCGCTCGTGAAAGCAAGTATCTTTGAAAATAAACAGAGCTTGATGGTGCGCAATCCTCGAAGGTGCTTGCGCACGTGAAAAGCAAGTAACTTTGAAAATAAACAGAGTTTGATGGTGCGCTCGTGAAAGCAATCACTCACTCAAATGTAAACAATTCCGTGAGTGTCTACGCACATAGCCCTCTTCTCGCCTGTCATTGTTGAAAGCCCGTGATTCAGTGGAACGTGTGACGCGCTGTTTCTTTGCCTTCTGAATGACTCACACCGTCACGCATCTCGACGCAACCCTAACGTTACCTCTGACTGGTTGCTCTGCATAACTTAACGTCTGACGTCATTGGGAGCCATTTTCTTCCTCATCTCTTCGGTTCCCCTGACAACTCAACTTCATTACATTTTAAAGAAACACATACCTGCAGTTAATTGTTAATTCATTGTGTAGTTTTATTTTCGTGTAGTTTTACTTCACAGTGCTTAACTTGTAATTTATTTCTTTACTAATTTTTATTATTTTGTCAAGATCTTCTTTTAAGCATCTCGTGGGACAGTCTCCTGGACAACACCTCGTCACAAGTTTGTTATTTATGCTTAACTATATGATTATTGCAAGTTAATGTCTTTTTAGGCTGTGTCAGCAATCTTTTGATCATAATTTAACGCTTTTATTCCTCTTTAAATTAATAACCATGCAAAATGTCACTGCAGCCCCATTCTTTCTGTCATCTCCAGGAGATCCTCCTATTAAGTGGCAAAAATGGAAAAAGGTATTCGAACGTTATGCTAAAGTTTGTGGGGTTAGCTTGAGTGCGGAACGCAAGACTTCTCTCCTACTTCATTGTCTTGGGTCAGAGGGCCAAGATGTATTTGACCATTTAGCTGAACTTACTGCTGAGGAAGAAAGAAATCTGAACGAGTTTGAAATTTGTATGAAGAAGTTAGATAATCACTATTTACCCAAGGTTAGTACAATCTTGGAAAGATATCAATTTGCTAAAAGGTTACAAAATGAAGGGGAAACTATTGAGGGGTATGTCACGCAGTTAAGAAAATTAGCTTCCTCTTGTAAATTTGATACTTCAATTGAGGAAAGAATTAGAGATCAGTTCATGGTTGGTTGTAATATTGAGAAGGTTCGAGATGAACTTTGGTTAAAAGATGAACCATCTTTAGATGAGGTTTTACAACTAGCAAAAAGAGTTGAACATTCTCTAAAGTGTGTTGACACCTTGAATAAAGACAAACAACCCGCTGTTCACGTTATTAAGAAAACTGTACCTGACTCACAAAAATCTTCTGGGTCTACTACTTCTTCAAATTCTAAAAAGAAACCCTTTGTACCCAAATGTTTCAGGTGCGACAAAATTGGTCATTATGCGAATGACACGAAATGTCCTGCTTTTAATGCTGTTTGTTCAAAATGCAAAAAGAAGGGTCATTTTTCAATGTTATGCAAAAGTAAAACCCCTTCCACTTCTGTAAAATTTGTTGAAGATGAATGTCTAGAAGAAGATTTTGTCTGTGGACAAGTTGTTGTTCAAGTCACATCCACAGCTGATCAAAGTAACTGTCCTATTGACACCATTGAAATTGAGGGTGAGTCAACGGATGTTCTTTTTGACTCTGGTGCCAAAATAACTATTATTTCTAGAAGTTTTTATTTGGGTAAGTTATCCAAAAAGACTCAATTAGTTAGAGCTGACATTCGTCCGTTAGCTTATGGAGGTAAACTTATTCCTCTTATGGGATGCTTTACAGGACGTATTGAGTATAAAAGTCGTTATACTGTTGGCAAAATCTATGTTTCTCAGAAGGGTGATAGTATAATCAGTTGGTTCCACCAAGGTGATCTTCACATAATGTTGGATCCCAGTGGTCCCAATCCCATAATACTTAAAGAGCTTGTCAACTCTGTTGTCTCTGTCCAAGTTGATTCTGATGTTGAGTTATTGTCACGCATCAAAAGGCAATTTCCTAAAGTATTTAGAGATGAATTAGGTTGCCTCAAAGACTTCAAGCTTGAAATTCCACTAAGGCCTGGGTCTCAACCCTATGCTTGTAAGCCTAGACCCGTTCCCATTTCCCTCAGAGATGAGATGATTAGTGAATTGGAAAAATTAAAGTTGGGTAGGATCATTGAGGAAGTTACTGGGACCGATTGGATTGCGCCCGTGGTGGCCGCACGCAAACCCAATGGTTCTTTGCGTCTATGCATTGATTTGAGGCAATTGAATAAGTGTGTTATCAGTGACAGATACCCTCTTCCTAACATCTCTGATCTTTTGACTAAAGTGAACAATGCAAAAGTATTTAGCACCTTAGATTTAGCCTCTGCTTACCACCAGATTGAGTTAGAAGAGTCTTCAAGGAATCTTACATCTTTTATCACTCCCTTTGGGACTTTTAGATTTGTCAGAATGCCCTTTGGCCTTGTTTCAGCGGCGTCTGTATTCCAGCGCATTATGGAGAAAGTTCTCAAAGGTTGTGATAAAGTATGTGTTTACCAGGATGACATTCTTGTATTTGGCAGGAATGATGTTGAGCATGAATCTGTCCTGTTTGATGTACTTAGTAGACTTGAAAGAGCCAACCTCACCATCAAGATTGAGAAGTGTCATTTTGGTGTCTCATCAATTCATTATTTAGGTCACACAATCTCAAAAGATGGTATTGCCCCTAAGGCCAACTTAGTGGATACAATTGTTAAGATGCCCCCCCCTTCCTCCAGAGAAGAATTGATGAAATTCTTTGGTATGGTAGAATATTACAATAAGTTTGTTAAAGATTTTGCCAGTCAGTGTGTAGGCCTGAGAAGTTTGTTAAAAAAGGGGTCTGAATTCATTTGGGATGACACTTGTGAGTCTGAATTTCAGACGTTAAAGAAGGGTCTTGAGAAAGCTCCTAACCTTCGAAGCTTTGACCCTCAAAAGATTTCTATTCTTACTACCGATGCCAGTCTCAAAGGACTTGGTTCTGTTCTTCAACAAGAGAATGACGGAGTCTTAGATACCATTATGTTTGCCTCACGTGGTCTTAAGGACCCTGAAACTCGTTATTCCGTTATTGAACGAGAGGCTCTGGCTGTATATTGGTCTGTCAAAAAGTTCAAGAAATTTTTGTGGGGAAGTAAGTTCATAATCAAGACTGATCACAAGCCCCTATGCGAAATTTTCTCAAAAAAAGGCATTGATTTAGTGTCCAGTAGAATAACCAGATGGGTTATTGCACTTCAAGAATTTGATTTTACTATAAAATACATACCAGGTATTCAGAATTGTGTGGCTGATACCTTGTCAAGGTTGGTTGACATTTCAAAGGACGTACCTTTAGATGATGACTGTGAGGAAGATAAATATCAAGTTTGCCCAGTATCTGTTGAAGTCATTGATGAATCTGAGTGGCGTTCTAAATTATCATCTGATCCCGTTCTCTCTGAGGTGATGTCTCTCTTAGAGAAGGGTTGGCATTCAAAGAGACAGGGATGTGCTGAGTGTGCAAAATTCTGGGGAGTGAAAGACGAATTGGCTGTTTGTAATGATTTGTTGGTTCGTGGGACTAGATTGGTTCCTCCCTCTGAATTACGCAAAAACATCATTGATCTGGCTCATGAGTCACATTCTGGCATGACAAAAACTAAGGAAAGAGTTCGCTCCTCCTACTGGTGGCCAGGCATGGACTTGCACATTGAACGTATTATCAGGGATTGTGTGGTTTGTAACTTGAGTGATAAATCCAAAGTTGTAAGAGTACAACCCATGATTATTAGAGATCTCCCGTGTGGGCCGTGGAAAGAGGTCTCATTTGATATCCTTGGCCCCATTTACTCTGATGGGCAGCAAACTTTCATTTTTGTATTAATGGATTTATTTTCCAGATGGCCTGAAATACATCTCACTTCAAACATTGAGACTAGCAGTGTTATAAGATTCTTAGAATCTCTCTTTGCCAGGGAAGGATTCCCACATTCGTTACTCACTGATAATGGGGTTCAATTAGTTTCCAGGGAAATGGAGTCTTTCTTACTCAGATGTGGTATAGTCCATAAAAAATGTGCTCTTTACCACCCAGAAACAAATGGTGTCGTGGAGAGATTTAACAAAGTACTCAAAGAAACCATCTCCTGGGCTAAAGGGGTGGGCCTCAATTGGAAAGAACAAGTTCTTAAAAGGGTTGAAAATTATAGATTCACCCCTCACTCTTCAACTGGCAAATCGCCCTTTGTTCTTTTTAGGGGTAGGTCCCCTTGCACTTTGTTAGAACCAACATGGGTAAGAGATTTGAGTGATGAAATTGCTAGTTGTCCAAAAAATGGTGATTCAAGTAATGAACTTAATTGGCGAGAGAAAGAGATTTTGAAATCCTCCAATAGAAAGCTTTATTTCGATTCCAGGCATGCTGTTAAAGCAACGCCTGTGAAGGTTGGCGACATGGTAGTTGTTAAACTTCCTGGTAAAAAAATCAAATTCTCTGAACCAATAAAAGTTATAAAAGTCTTTAAGAATGCAGTGAGGACTTTAGACCATAGAATATGGAACTTAAATAGAATTTGTGTCTTATCTGGCAATCACGGGTCTTCTGCTCCTGAGCTTAAAATGGATGCTGATGGCTCCCGTCCTGACACCAATCATGAAGTTCCTAAGGTGTGTCGACATTCCTCCAGGACCACCAAGAGACCTTCTCATTTAAAAGACTATGTTTCTTGATGTAAGCTTGATTGTTTACCTTATGTTTTACAATTTTTGGTGTTCATTCCTTTTATTAGCTATTTTTTTTTTTTATTTTTTTTTTTCATTATTATTTTTTTTTTTAAGGGGGGAAGATGTGTAGCATCCTCTCTGATTCACACTGTATGATGTCATGTATTCTATTTGGTTACCATAGCTACTAGAATGTATCTTTACAAGCTGTGGGCTGTTTCACTTTGAGCTTGGATGAGATTTGGATGTGTCTCCTTTATCTCCAATAAAACCTGAGCTTCTTCTTAATCCAATCCTGTGTCAGCTGCATCTTTATCAACAAACCGGATCTTACCCTGCAATAAAAACAACAACCACAAAGACGCCAGTCCCCAAAACACCAGTTATCACAAACTCTGCCCAGAATAAACCAAATACTATAGTGAACAAAGGAACCACGAGAGGAGCTCATGAGGGCAGACCCTATATGAATCTGCCACCTGAAGCATCACCATTCGTGGTTGTGATGACGGGGGTACCAGAACTAACGGGGGAGACCATAGAGCCCAATTGGTCCTTAAAAATAAGGTCCAATATTGGCTAAATACAAATCGTCCTTCTCCCCCCAATTGGTCCAGTAGGATAGCAACAGTATGCAGGACCCCATGGGTGGGACACACCAAAAAAGTAATACAGGGAGACTGCATTGTGATCACTTTTGAGGATCCTAGAGTTGTCGAGTATATATGCTCCTGGGAACAACACAATACAAGCGGTGGAATTGACACAAAGTGTCTTTCCTTTTTCTACCCTAAAAAACATTACAACAACCGCTTTAATGAACCCGACAACATGTGGCGCTAAGCAGTCCCGCTGCCCTGGGAATTGATTATCCCTAGACCTAAAATGCCCCCACAACAGAACGAACATGAGCCCCCCTGGTTACCGGCTGACCCCAATTACCATCAACAGGATGGTCCATGGCAGATCATGGGTCCCCGCAACAGAAGAAGAGAATGGGAACAATGGGGTGTACCACCGCAACGACCATACAGATCTAGCTATAGAGAAGTACCACACTGGGAAAACTGGCCGGGTATACCGACCATGAATCGGTTTAGTAGCCTAGAAATGGTCGATTGACCATCACCCGAGTCCCCCACTGATGAACAGATCACTCTACCCCCAGATCTGGAACGGAAAACGACCACAGTCCAAGAGAATAGGACACAACCCCTGTCCGTTATTTTCTGGAATATAGCGGGTCTCCGCCCCAAAATAGAGGACGGTTCAGCAGTTTCTTGAAGATGGCAATATAATATGCCTCCAAGAAACATGGGCCACGAAAGAGCTACACATTGTGGGTTATAAAAAATGTTCTCCCCAGCCCTCCCTAGCAGTGCGGGTAGGCCTAAGGGGGGGTTTGACTATATACATAGCGAATGCAATTCCTAGCCTGAAGCTACTAAAAACAGAAAACACGCCAAACTTTCAACTGCTTTCCCTTTCAGTCGGCAAAGAAGCTATTGTTATTCTAATACATTTTTATAATAACCTAGAGGAGGACCATTTTACTAATACCCTCTTGATAATTCAGGAAAGAATTGCCAAATATAGACAGCAATACAGAAAAAAGGCCACTGTCCATCTATTATGGGGAGGGGATTTCAATCTACACCCCTGCCCACGTTTGAACAATCAGAATTGTGGGATAGTGGACGAGCATGATAACCCCCTTGTGCACTTCCACCATGACGGAATAGGGGAAGCGATGAACAACCTTCTCACAGACCTGGAACTATCAATAATAAACAAGAAAAACTCGGCTAACAATACTTTAAACCCCACATACCTAGGGAGGGGACATGAGACCACCGTTGACTATATCCTTTCAACGGATGGGCTGAGACATCAAATCAGGGACTTTACCTTACTGGCAAACACTCTAAGCGATCACTCAGCGCTTAGATTGGACCTAGATCTTTCAAACCAATTAACGCAGACAACAATAATTGCACACACTCTATCCCAAAATCGTCTAGAAGTGGGCAGAGTAAACGGATTTACGTTAAAATGGGGGAAGATAGATCCAATCCAACTAAGCAACAACATAATAAAGACATTATATCCCAATATAATAAAATGTCTAGACTTGGAGACAGATGATAACACCATCCTCGAAAACTTTAAGATCATCTTAGACAAAATAAAAGTAATGTTGACCAGGAAAAACAATCTAAATAACACAAAAACTTTAGGCTGGTTTAACCATGACTGTACCACTTCGCTAACCAAGTTAAAAGAGGCTCTCAGACAACCGAAAAGAGACCAACAACTGATCCAACATCTAAGGCTCCAGTACAAAAAGGTCAGGAAACTAAGGAAACAAGAGCTGAAACAGACTTTATGGGACGATCTACATAAAAGCACACTCACAAGAAACAGCGAGTCCTTCTGGCGAATAGTAAAAACCCCTTTTCTCTCTGACTCCAACAGACCCCAGATCGACGTAGCAATAGAAGAGGAAACCTGGGTAAATCATTTCTCTCACATCTTTAAACTAACATCTCCAACGGAAGAATCACTTTACCCCCTCCCTCCCGTCGACTTTCCAATCAGCATACAATTTGACATACTTGAGGTACTGCAGGCTCTGAACTTAAGCAAAGGGGGCAAAGCGCCAGGACCAGATGGGGTTCCTGTAGATCTCTTCAAACAACTTCCGGATCTCTGGGCCCCCATACTGACCAGAGTATGCACTGCAACCGCGAAACTGGGTTTGATGGAGTCCTGGTCCAACTCCATCATGGTACCTAATTTCAAAAAGGGGGACCACCAAGACGTTAAATGTTATCGCCCCATTTCTTTATTAGATTCTGTAGGAAAAGTAGTTGGTAGAGCAGTCCTGGAACAACTCCAACAATGGGCAGACGAAAGAAAGATCCTATCGGACTTACAATTTGGGTTCAGAGAAGGGTTCGGAACCGTAGAACAGGCCCTCAATCTAAGTCTAATCATGTCCAAGTACATTCATGCGAAGCAGGGGACAATGTACATGGTAAACGTGGACCTGTCCTCTGCTTTCGATTGCGTATCCCACGCAAAGCTATGGACCCTTCTGAGAAACATGGGGGTGGATCCTCCACTCCTGGATTTTTTAAGGGAATTATACGTGGACGCTTCTGCGAGAGTGCGCTATGGGACAAAGGGAGAGCTCACTGCGTCATTTAGAGTAGAGAGAGGAGTCAGGCAGGGCTGTGTCCTAGCCCCCTTCCTCTTCTCCCTGTATACAAACGGGCTGGAAGAGAAGATGTTGAGGGGGGGGCAGGATCTGCCAAGACTAAAACAACGCCTGATTCCTGCACTGTGCTATGCGTGTATGACGCAGTCATACTGGCTCGTACACCAATAGAACTTCAGAAATCCCTGAATAAATACGCCAAATTTATGGGCGCTTTAGATCTGCACATAAATGTCAAAAAAACTTTCGTAATGGTGGCAGGTGGAGGGAGAAAACGAACAAAGAACATCCTCCTCAACGAACAAAAACTTGAGAGAACTCCACAGTACCCCTACCTGGGCATAATGATTGACGAAAGGCTAAATTGGAAAGCAGCCATCGAGTCCAGGAGACATCTCTTTAAGAGAGCTATTGCTGCCCTGATGAACTTTTCCCAAAGACTCGGAAGGAGACCACCAGTTGAGCTGCTAAAAATGTATTCCACAAAATGCCAAGCCATCGCTTTATATGGGGCCGGTGTTTGGGGACACGCTGACGCTTGCTCTCTCCAAACAGCTGAGAACTCGTTCATGAGATTCATTCTATCTGCCCCCAAGTGCTCATCCATATACGCATGCCACACGGAACTGGGAATCCCCTACATAGAGGACTTGATAAAAGTTCAGCCATTGTTACTCTGGAGACGTATCTGGTTATCCGATAAAAACATGTTGACCAAGGCCATTCTAGAGGACTCAATGGCACTGGACCGTGCGCACAAAATAGCCTGGCTTACCTATGTCAGGCGGTTTTTCACAGACCTGGGCCTGGAAAGATATTACCTTACCCCAGTAACTCTGACAGAGATAACCAAGAAAGAGCTGAAACAGAAAGCCATGAGCCATCTAGAGACACTCAGAATCACCTTGCTTTCAACCAAACAATCTGTACAACACGCAAATATGGTACAGCTAACCCCACAAATTCAGCCCTATCTCGCATTGGAAATCAGCGCATATGACAAGATGCTCCTGACCAGATTTAGACTTAATCTTTTCCACAGACTAGTGGCCTTCCCACAAATGAACACTTGGGATTCGAAACTGACTTCATGCCCATGTGTTGAGACTTTTCCACAAACGTGTATGCACACGATATTGTTTTGTAAATATTTTCATCCTCACAGGAAAATTTTGTTATTTCCATTACTAAAGCCTTGGGGTTTCAGACAATGTCGCCCGGCTATGATATCTCTGCAGATGTTAAATTCCGAGCGCACCTGTTACCATGTATTGAACTTTTTAAAATGCATTATTAGGCACCGGAAGAACCTTTAAAATTGAGCGAATTTATTTCTCTTTCGGATATCTTACTAAATGTACTGTGCTGTAATTTTATACTGTTGCTTTTATGGTTTTACTATGATAAAAACCGAATAAAGAATTTATATATATATTCTGAGATACAGTATTAGGATTTCAATATTTTTTTCCATTCATATGTACTTTATTTTGCCATCTAGGGCCATTAAAGTGTGTCAGATAAAACAAGCCATATACACATCTGGTTTAAAAAACACTGACTATTAACAAAGCTTTTCAAGTGTAATGGTTAACCCACAGTTGGCAAGACATAAAGCGCACAGTAGATAAGTACAGCAGGGATGCAAAGATATATATTATAACATGGAACAATTAAAATCCAACAAGCTATATACAAAAAGTTAAAAACAACCAACCATTAAAAAAAATATTCAAATTTTGTACTAAAAGAAGGACTATGAGACAGCGGTGCCAGACGTAAGGCCTGGATATGGACATGCTCACCCTACGCCAGTTCATACAAGTCTTCAACCCCCAGGGATCTACTTCAGGTATGCCAGATGAGTATGTCACATGCAGTTTAAGAAACGCGACACAGCGAAGACAATTGATGGGTGAGTGTCATACTTTCAAACTCTGTAAGCCTCTATGGAGCGCACAAACCCTAAGTTCTTGCATAGTTGGATTAACCAACGCTTGCGCGGCAACCGATAGGCAGGGCAGAGGAGCAAAACATGTAATTCAGACTCCGCCTTGTAGTTACAAGGCGGGCATTCACCCGTGTTGTCTCTCGCCCATTTGCTGGTATATGCCACCAGTGGGAGAGTCCCCAGTCTCAGTTGCATATATTTTTTCCTAGCCAGTGGGATTTGAACATAATCTAGGAAGGTTTCCCTGCTGTATACATCTTTAACCACTAGGAATTCTGCAGTTAAACGACCACTTGAGGAGCTTTCTCGGATGGACACTAGCTTGGTTACTCTGTAGGAATTAACTAGGTCCAGCCTGGAAAGCTTAGCACACGATGTCTCGGGCATACTCCAGAGATCTGGCTTGCCCAGCTCGAGGGCAAGGTCCCCAATGTGGCAGAGCCAAGGGATTTTCTTTGTGGAACAAATAGATAAAATCTCAGATAGTTCAGCCCTAAAGACCGACAACTGGGATCACCCACATCCTCCGCCAAAAAGTTGAGGGTCTCAGAGCAATCTCTTCATCAAGCGGACGCAATCCGAGGTCCATGCGAAAGAGGATTTGGGGGGTGCTGCGGGGTAGGCCTAATAACTGGTGCATGAAATTATTCTCCACCTTTGTCAGAGTACCAGTGGGAGAATGCCCCCACAGCTCCACCGCATAGAGTGTAGCACCCCTTGCTTGGGCTTTATAGATTACTACCACCGGAGCGGCTGGTTTAAAAACTGAAGATCTATACAACTTCATTATACCACCCACTGTCCGTGTTAATCTAAGCCTTGCTTTGTCCAACTGTGGACCCCATTCAAATTCTCTGCCAAGGTAACTCCCAGGTAATCGAATATCTTGACTCTTTCTAGGGGAATGACTTGTAGGGAAGGATTTGGGCGGGTTGAGTGGGGAGGGTTGAAGCCCAAATATTTTATTTTAGATAATTTGACCTCAAGCCCTCTTACCTTGCAAAAAATGTCAAAACCATCTAAAATGCACTGGATGCCCATAGGCGAGTTTGAGAGAAGCAGAGTATCGTCTGCGAACATCAGCGCAGGGACCTCCCTGAAACTAACTTTGGAGCATCGTTGTCCTTGAATAATTTGAGGTGGTTGATTAAATCATTGATAAAAAGACAAAATAAAGTAGGGGCTAGAACACATCCCTGCCGAACCCCCTTTTTCACAGGGAAACGAGAGGTGAGTTCCCCGTGCCTTCCACAGCGCAATTGTGCAAAATTGTCAAGGTGTAGCCTATTGATGGCATTTAGGAGGTATGGAGGCATCCCTAGGTCGCTCAACAACCTCCAGAGTTTTGTTCTGAAGCCAGCCTGGTAAGGAATTAATACTTGCTCTTTTTTGAGCCAACTCTGGAGGCGGTCCAGGAGCACCCGGCAAAAGAGTTTTTGGGAGATGTCGATTAAACTAATTGGCCTATAGTTGGAGGGAGTGAGGGGGCAACCTTTTTTTAATATGGGGACATTCTCAGCCCCACGCCAGGTATCGGGGGGATTTGAGCCCTTCAGTACCGCATTAAAGAAAGCACATAAGTACGGAACCCATATTCTTGGTTCTTTGCGGAATAGATCCCCCGGCAGTTTATCTAAACCTGGGGCTTTGTTACAGTGTAACTTGTTAATGGCGTTCCTCACTTCCGAGCTGGTAATCTCCATTTCCCCTTCTGCTTGGGACTTGAGTGCCGTGCTGGTAGTGATAATATTAACAGAGCCAGCATCCCTATGGAAACATTGTGACCCAAAGTGTGTCTCCCTGGCTTCACCGGCTATATTGGGCTCGATAACCGATCTCCCTTTCCTATCACCCGTGCTCACTGTTGTCCAAAAGGTTTTCAAATCTTTGTCATCCAAGGCGCTCTTGAGCATTTCCCACCTTTCTTGTTCCCAGTTCTTCTTCCCCAGCCTGATGGACCGTTTATATCTAGCCCTGGCAAGTTGGACTAATGGCCTATCATTTGCCTTGACTGCATCCAATAGATCCCGCTTATTGATTGCGACATTGGTCATTTTAATCTGTGCTCTGGTTTTCTACATAGAATAGCTTGACCTGCTACTGTGAAAATAGCTATTGGGAGCTAACCACTATAAGGACATATTGGCATTACATGTGTATGTGCCCTACTTTTAAATACTATGCACACTGACTTGTGGGCTACAAAACCTATTTAGGGGTGACTTATTAATATTTGAAAGAAAATTATGACCATTCTAAAGGATTTATGCAATGACAGCGTTTATATACTACCACAGTCAGCCTACTCAAGTTAGTCCTGATGTAATATTTGTACTGCCACTGTAGTGGATGGCACAATAGGTACATCAGTCTACTAGTGGCATTTAACTTCCCGGGCCAGGTTACACCTTGTACCATATAATAGGGACATATAGGTAAGCTAAACATACCGATTTGAAGTATGCCCTTTCTACCATGTTTAAAGGTGGAGCACCATGGCAGAACCAGGAACTCTCAAACTTTGAGTATTCCATTAGAAAACAGGAGAGGCACCGGGGCTGAAAAAAGCTGCAAGAAAACATATTCACTCTAAAGATTCTAAGCACATGAATCTAAAGAGAAGGCCAAGGCACTCTCCTACCCCACAACCATTGGTAAGATTTACTTGATAATTACTACCACAATATTTGCCAACGAATATGAGATTTATACACATTGCCACTGATAGCTACTGTCTAGAAAAACATGATTCATTCTAAGGAATACAACTGGATAGCTTTACTTAACAATTCACATCACCAAATCTCTGGCATTTTACTTCAACAGCAATCACTGCTTTACAACAGACTTTGCAAAAAACCTGATAATTGCCTTGAAATACCTTTCCATGTTTCAAAAAACATGTTTTCTACACAGATAGAATTCAGAACTGCAGTCCAAGCACTGGTCAGGACTCATCTCAGTGGAGGCCTGCTATGCTTACCAGGGTCCCAAATCCTCACCTAATCCAACAGAAGATTGTCTTCCGTGCTGCTTTATATTTCATCAAAGGATTAAGGACCTGAAAGAGGAAAGCCTCTGCTGTCAGAAAACATCATTGTCTCATCTACCTGCTGGTATCACCTTCACCGCGTGCTGAAAATTCTTCAAGGAGGCAAATCAAAGCATCCCATAGATATGTTTTTGTGAGTTCCTTGTAAATACAGCTCTGGTAGACTTAAACAGCTGCATGGCAAGCACAGGTAGGAACTGACTTGACAACACAAGCAGAAATGACAGACAGGCGGCGACCCATACACCTTTCATGACTTACCTGGAGATAATAATTATTGAATATTTATCATTCCTGTCTGAGAATTCAAGATTATAATGCTTAGTGAGCATTGGAACCACTTTCCCCAAAAGATTGCATCACACCATAAATCCACATTAGGTATATTTTAAATAATTATTAAGTATTATTAAGCATTCAGTTATTCAGAAATAAAGTCCTAGTCCAGTGCAGGTCATGTGAATGGGTGCTAGTGCAGAAATAAAATGAATGGTGAAAGAGAAAATACAATAAATGTACATATGAGAAAAATGGCAACATGTGCTCATTAAGTCAAATCACTGATGGAATAAATCTATAATGGAATTCCTATCTTCCCACCTTCTAGCCCCTACTGGATGTGCCATATGTCTGAGTTTTTTAGATGGCTTTGAAACACACCTACCTTTCACTCACAGCCCTTTCAATGTTTCTCGGTCTGCAACAAGCAAAGTCAGTTTCTGTGTTTGCTTAATCATGCTTTGGCTGAGAAAGCAATAGTATAACCCTCTTACAACGGTGTGTGAGTGTAAGAAATTGGGTAACTGGTTGGGGGGTGAAACCCTACTCAAGCAACAAGAACAATTTCTCTCAGGGTGAAACACAAGCAACCCGCAAATTAATCTGTCCTCAACCCTCTGGTAGCTAGGCACAGAGCAGCCAGGCTTAACTTAGAGGCACTATGCAAAGTTTCTATGCAGCACCTCAAACAGTAATAGAGTGAAATACACACAGGCTCGCAGCAGAGCATACATTAAGTGTGAAGTGTGACGCTCAGACTGCGGTGTGCATGTGAGGCATACTCGCTTCTGGCATTCTTTAATTAAAGACGCTTGACGCGTCGGACAGTCTCCTGTCAGATACTGCAAGGTGAGGAGCTGTAATCACCAGGGTGATGAACTCATACTTTCAAGGTAACTTTTTCTGAGGCCCACAGTTGGGTCCCTTCTTTCACCATCTTTGCACACAACTCCATGTTACAGGTCGGATGTACTCAGTAGGAGTAGAAGGGACACCTTCCTGCACGTAAACAATCAATGGCATTTTGCTGTTTCTATCTGTGCTGCACAATGCAGCACACTTGGAAACAGTAGAACCAAGGCAAAATAAAGCATTTCTCCTCGTTTCACCAGGGTAAGACCAGGTTTTTTTGGTCTTAATTTTGGCGCAGCCCCATATTTACGCCACCCTTGTATATATGGGGCAGCGTCAAAATCAATGGATGTTGAGACGGAACGCCCACCACAACACCCATTGCCCCCCCTTTCATGCTAAGTATAGTGTGAAAGGGTGCCTTATTTACAGGGAGCGTTAACACTTCCTTGTTACTAAGGTGAAGCCCGTATCGCCATAGGAACGTCTATAAAAGTGACATTTCTATGGCGATAGGGGCTTGTTAATATGCCCCTAAGTATGATAGCATGGCTTTGCAATGCTTTGTGAATTTGCAGCATCCGACAAAGTCTTGATATATCTTTTCCCAAGAATTCATATATCTGTGGCCCTGATTACCTGCAGTTTGCTAATGTTGTTTCAGGTGGAAACTCCTGTTTACATAAAATGTAAAAATGTAAATTGATACTTGTATAGCGCACTACTCACCCACAAGGGTCTCAAGGCGCTTGTACGAATACCGCTGTGGAACCCATCCTGGCTTTCCCTGTGAGGCGTCCACTCCTGGAAACCCCCAAGGTGGAGGCCAGGCATCCTTAGCGTTGTGGGGGCCGTTGTGGAGATTAAGCAAGCTATTGCCCAGAGTTGCAGAGTGGGACCCATGATTGGAATAGGCACCGAGGCAAGAATTGTCAGGTCCGTGGAATTTTGAGCCCAAGACCCGCCGAGGCGGGGAATTGAACCCTGGTCCCGGGCTAGACCTCTGCATCAGGGTCTGCCGCTCTAATCATTGAGCCACACTTCTCCACTTCTCCATATGAAACAGATTCAAGTTGGTTGCAAAATTGAGTGCTAATTGTGCACATTCTAGCTTGCACACTCTCACTGATTAAAAGCTTGCCCAAGCTGCAAGTAAGTTCCTCGCCCCTCACATCCTACTTGTGCCTGTTTAAGAGGGGACACTCAGAATAGAGTGCAAATTGAGCACCCCCCACTCTTATACAGCATTGAAAAAAGTAATTACGGACAACCCTAAACCCAGGTCTGATACCAAGAAATGTTCCATTGAAAGAGGTTGTTGTTTCTCTCTGCATTGAATATCACGAAATTGAACTGGAAGCCACAATTATATTCGCATTTCAGACTATTAAGGCCAAGAATGCCTCTGAAAATGTCGGCATGAATTAGCAGGGAGCCCTCAACGCACGTGTCATTAACAGCAGGACAGCAAAGATGAAGCTGAGCTGTGTTTAAAAGAATGATTACAAAAAGAACAAATGAAAGTTAAATCTGTGCTTAGTCCTGGCCTCAGTCCAAATGCCAGCATCACTATGCTGTTTGCCACCTGCGCCCAATATCCATACGAATTCAGGAGATGAATGAAACATTTCTCAAAAGACCACACTGAAGGGAAAGTCTGAGTTAGCTGGTAAAATAAAAAACAAAACTCAGTAAAAGGTCTGTGAAAAGTAATGTCCCAGTAATTTTTTCAATATTTACACGCGTTATTGATTGAAATAAATGTCATTACAATTTTTATTGCGGGCAGAGACTTGGCAATATATTAAAGGAATGGGAGTATGCATGTACATTTAGAATGAAACAAGCAAATCAATACAATTCTTAACATTTGTTGAAAGCAGTTTCTTAAAAAAGAGATAGGTGCTGCATGTCAATTACCACTTGAGCGTTTAACATTCTGCCTTAAACCACTATCATGAACGTATCTAAACATTTTCAAAAAGAGAAATACTGCAAAAAGTTATTTTATTTATTTGCATAAATAAATGACAGAACTTTGTGGATTGTATAGAGGCCAAGGCTGCGGCCTATTCATTAAGGTGGCTACGAACGCCATCACTAGTGAAGGGTGTTTGAAATGCAGTTTTTCCAAGGGCTTCAAAGGTGGGAGGCATTCCTTAGGTGGGGCATGGGTTTCCACCCATCGACTTTTGCACATTCCTACTTTTACTAACGCTAGGAATGCGTAAAAAGGCTACGCCTTCCCCAGTGAGGTATAAAGAGAAGAAATATCTTTATTTCTCCTCGTTATTTCCTCTTTCCTCATGTGTTGCATTCGGCAGCATACATAGAAAGAGGAAAATGCCTGTAAGGATTTTTTTTTTGTGTGTGCAGATAGGCACCTCTTCTGCCTAAACCAATCTTGGTCGTAATGCAGACATCCTGGCACTATGGTGTAAGAGTGCCTGCATTAGCTCTATGCTCCACAGAGAGAGCAGAAATGCACCCTATCTTTGTAAATATGTAGCATTTCTGCCCTATCCCTTTCACCTAACCTGACTTTGTTTGCTGCCCTGTGTTGTGTGAAAGATTAGTGAATATGCCTGGTGGTATTTATGTATCCAAGTGTGTAGGGATGTAAGTAAGATTATTGGTCTATGCAGTGGCGTAAGGTAAAATGATGGTCTCACCTGTAGAATGTGATGAGGGGCTTCTGACTCTCTTGTGTCTCACAGGATATTCCTCTGGTGATTGGATTGGGGGATCCTGAAAAGTTGGGGGCCTGCCTGCACCACAGGGGCTGCATGGGCCTGTGTTATGCTTCTAGTATCATCCGGTTTCACTCGGCATGCTGCAGGGCTGCTCAATCTGCCTCTTGACTAGTCCACTGACAGCTCGGCATCAAGAAACAGGAAGCAGTAGGCCCAGTGCAAGCCAACATTACTGCAGCAGTCACCCATAATTGGGCTCAAATTAGCAGCAATGTAGGCCCCTGATCAGTTCAGTTCGTCAGACTGGCTGAGCTCTGGCAACCCAATAGTTAACTTTGTCAAATGTATGGCTTAAGTCATAAAGCTGGAGATAGGAGATGCAGCACAGCTCAACACAACTGAAAACAGCTTTAACGTAAAACATGTATAGGAAATTCACAAAAAGTAAAGAATCTGAAATAGAAGTCCCACACAGTTAACAAAGGTCCTGAGATGATCAGGGCTTAGGAAAGATGAAGCCAGAATAAGAAAGAGGATAGGCTTTTTGAGGGAAAGGTACATGTGGAGGGAATCCAGTAAGCCTTTCGTCCCTGTCTCTGACATAGTTCATAACTATTAGGACTTCATGAGACAGATACATCAGTGAGGTGCAGTGTCATGTGCAATGTTGCATGGAGGATTCCACCAGTGATTTGCGCTCCACTAAGGAAGCACTGAAATCAGATGAACCTCCAAGCTGCTCCACAAAAGATCTAGCAGCCCCTGACGCATTATATAAGTGGTAGGGGAAGAGAGGCAACTGCTAAAGATGTCAGTTTTCATCCACCCATTTCAAACAAGGCAGATTGCCACAGAAGTGAGACGTCCCGAGAGCACAAGATCAGAGTTTGGTAGGCGGGATACTCCCTCACAAATGTCATGGATGTCCCATCTGCTGTATTACAAGTGTCATATGATATAATGCTCTTGTAATAGGTTGAGAAGCAGAATATCCATCACATTTGTGATGAAGGATCCCATTGCCAAACTCTAAATCAGTGCTTCGGTGTCTACATTTAGGAGGTATTTCATTTGCATGGTCTTTTCCACCTATTTTCTAAATAGTAAACAGACCAAGGGGCATATTTACAAGCCCCTATCACCACCACAACGTCACTTTTTCAGACGTTGTGGTGGCGATTGGAGCTTTGTCTTATTTACAAGTCAGTGTTAAGCCTCTTAACGTGGCTTAACACTGCTTTGTAAATAAGGCCCCCTTTCACGCTACACTTAGAGTGAAAGGGGGGCAATGGGTGTTACTGTGGGCATTCCGCCACAACACCCATTGATTTTGACGCTGCCCCCTATTTTCATTGGTCGCTTAAATAGAAGGCAGCACCAAAATGGAGACCAGGGACAACCTGGTCCTACCCTGGAGAAACTAGGAGACATTTTTCATTTCTCCTCGTGTTTGCTCTTTCCCTGCGTGCTGTGTTGTGCAGCACACCTCGAAATAGCAAAACCCCAATGATTGTTTATGTGCAGGAATGTGTCGCTTAAAAAAATTATGTTTTGTCACGTCTATGTGTGCCGCATTGAACAGCACACACAGAAGTTACAATATGCCATTTAAAAATTGTTTATGTGCAGGAAGGGAGGCCTTCCTGCACATAAACAATCATTCCCCTCAAAGTAGGAATCCTATATGCACTATACCTGCATTGGCGCTAGGCAGCTAAATTAGAGGCAGTGCAGGGGGAAAAGCAGGACTACACCGTATTTTTGTAAATAAGGTGCAGCCCTGCGTCAAAAGTGGCGGAGTGTGGTTTTAAGCCAAGGAGGCCAATGTCACGCTGCACCACCCACTTCTCCTGCACATATGGCTTCTAAATTATAACAGGATGAAACTATCCTCCTTGGTGGAAAAAAATACTTATCAGCTGCTTTCACTCATGAGCACCCACCTACAGAAGACCAAAGTCCTAGCAGAGGCAGAGGTGAAAAAAGCATTTGCCAGTGGCGGCCAATACAGATCGGGAGTGGCGGGCGGGAGGCGGGGATCGCAAAATAAGAAAAATAAACACACACCTTATCGATGCATCTCTCCTCTGTCTCTCCTCATGTCAGGAATTGAACAGGAAGCACCCAAGCTCTCCTAACCTATCACGATGCTGCAATGCAGTGCTGTGGTTGGTCTGAATGCTGTAGTTCGGCAATCAGTCAGGAAAGGGAGTTTGGGCCTATTCTTCACCCTGGCTGTAATGCAGCCTGGGTGGAGAACATGCAATGCGTGAATGAATGTTTTGCCGGCCTGAGACGCCCGGCCAAACATACATGCACACTTAGAGTGGGAAAACCACTCTTCCTCCTGCTCCTCTGTCATCGAACCTGCCCCGCAAAGCTGCTGCACCAGGAATAAATACAATGATAATAACTTTGAGTTATTATCATGTGTTTTTCCTTAATTCCCCTGCTAAAAAGCAGTGAGGCAACACTTCTCCGCCTTAGCGGAGGAGCCGCCACTGGCATTTGCATTCTCTTCAGCAGCACCCAGCAATAGAAACCTTAGGATGCGTAGATGTGTGGATACCAGACCATTTGTGACTGGGAATTTCACTAAGCCTAGCCTGTTCTCAGACTCTATGATTAAAATTCACACGGTGCAATTGGGTCCTGTGTTCCTGCCTTTGGGAAAAAGCAAGTCCAAAAACAGCAGGTATGCTGAGCCGGACACTTACAATATATCCTATTTGCACTAAGATATTAAATGGCATCTTCTAATAAAAATATCAAATTGGGCAGTGTGTATTATGTTTTGTCACGTCTATGTGTGCCGCATTGAACAGCACACACAGAAGTTACAATATGCCATTTAAAGATTGTTTATGTGAAGGAAGGGAGGCCTTCCTGCACATAAACAATCATTCCCCTCAAAGTAGGAATCCTATATGCACTATACCTGCATTGGCGCTAGGCAGCTAAATTAGAGGCAGTGCAGGGGGAAAAGCAGGACTACACCGTATTTTTGTAAATAAGGTGCAGCCCTGCGTCAGAAGTGGCGGAGCATAGTTTTCAGCCAAGGAGGCCAATGTCACGCTGCACCAGCCACTTCTCCCGCACATATGGCTTCTAATTTGTAACAGGCTGAAACTATCCTCCTTGGTGGAAAAAGATACTTATCAGCTGCTTTCACTCATGAGCACCCACCTACAGAAGACCAAAGTCCTAGCAGAGGCAGAGGTGGAAAGAGCATTTGCCAGTGGCGGCCAATACAGATCGGGATTGGCCAGCGGGAGGCGGGGATCGCAAAAGAAGAAAAATAAACACACACCTTATCGATGCGTCTCTCCTCTGTCTCTCCTCATGTCAGGAATTGAACAGGAAGCCTCCAAGCTCTCCTAACCAATCACGATGCTGCAATGCAGTGCTGTGGTTGGTCTGAATGCTGTAGTTCGGCAATCAGTCAGGAAAGGGAGTTTGGGCCTATTCTTCACCCTGGCTGTAATGCAGCCTGGGTGGAGAACATGCAATGCGCGAATGAATGTTTTGCCGGCCTGAGACGCCCGGCCAAACATACATGCACACTTAGAGTGGGCAAACCACTCTTCCTCCTGCTCCTCTGTCATCGAACCTGCCCCGCAAAGCTGCTGCACCAGGAATAAATACAATGATAATAACTTTGAGTTATTATCATGTGTTTTTCCTTAATTCCCCTGCTAAAAAGCAGTGAGGCAACACTTCTCCGCCTTAGCGGAGGAGCCGCCACTGGCATTTGCATTCTCTTCAGCAGCACCCAGCAATAGAAACCTTAGGATGCGTAGATGTGTGGATACCAGACCATTTGTGACTGGGAATTTCACTAAGCCTAGCCTGTTCTCAGACTCTATGATTCACATGGTGCAATTGGGTCCTGTGTTCCTGCCTTTGGGAAAAAGCAAGTCCAAAAACAGCAGGTATGCTGAGCCGGACACTTACAATATATCCTATTTGCACTAAGATATTAAATGGCATCTTCTAATAAAAATATCAAATTGGGCAGTGTGTATTTCGATTTTAATGAATGAATGTATAAAGTAAAGACACGGGCGAATTACAACTGCTAAATTTGCAGATTATGAGCCTCTTCCATGATTGCATATTTTATGATGATGACATGCCTATGCTTAGTGGTACATTTGCTAAAATGTCTTGCAACGCAGCAACCAAAGTTACTGCATTGCATTGCATGACATGTCTTGCTCTCTCTCCAGCGCTGGTGCAAAATCAGGCTGCCAGCGATATGCACCCACCTTTGCACCGTAGTGCAAAAGTGTCTGTGTCACACATCTCACCGGCACAACACACACACACACACACCACTTACATCAACACAACCACTCTCACACCTGCACCTTTAACCCATTTGCACATCACAAACCATGGCACAAAAGAAAATAAATGCCCAAATTCAATGACAATGAGTTTTCAGTCATGGTAGATGAGGTAATCAGAGTAGAACCACAATTTTTTGGAAACCTGGTCCAACATACACCATTAGGCACCAGAACACAAATGTGGGGAAGGATAGTCAGCAAGGTCAATGCAATAGGGACCATCCGCGCACCAAGAAGGAGATCGTGAAGCGGTGGCATGACCTCAAGAGCAAAGTGAAAGAGAACAACAACAACCGTCAGCTGGCTCAGAGGACTGGCAGTGGCCCTCCCATTCCACTAAGAACATTCACTGCATGGGAGGAGAAGGTGCTTGGCATACTGCATCCAGAGAGTCTCACAGGAATACCTGGGAGAGTGGAGGTTGGTAAGTACCAACAAATGTCTACCATCACACTGCTATGTACTGTTTTGCACAACTAGAAAGCAACTCCTCTTAGGCCCAAATGCATTCATGTGCACCACCCACTCCCCAACACATGTCTCACAGATCCAACATTCACTCCCTCTGATTCACCCCAAAGGTAGCTAGCAACATTACTATGGGGGAATGTGTACAGGCAGCCATCGCTACAACTCCCACCAGGCCGCCCCTGTCCCAAATCTGAGGCGGATTGTACACTCCGCCCCACCCAGAAGCATGTGGCAGCCATTGTATTTTTCTCATTAAACTTACAGGTAAGTAGCCATCTTAACAGGGAGGGGGTTTGTTCACATCAAACTAACAGGTAGGTAGCCATCTTAACAGGGAGAGGTGTTTGTGGATAGTCCTTCAGCACTACACCTCCCACCAGGCACCCTTGTCCCACAGCTCAGCAAGATGGAGCAATCCACACACCCACAACCATGTGGCAGCCATTGCATTTCACGCATAAAACTTACAGGTAGGTAGCCATCTTAACAGGGAGGGGTGTTTGTGGATAGTCAGACAGCACTACAACTCCCACCAGGCACCCATATCCCACTGCTCAGCAAGATAAAGCACTCCACACACCCACAACCATGTGTCAGCCATTGTATTTCACTCATCAAGCTTATAGGTAGGTAGCCATCTTCCCAGGGAGGGGTGTTTGTGGGTGGGAAGCCAGCACTACCACTCCCACCAGGCCCCCTTGTCCCACTGCTCTGCAAGATGGAACACTTCACACACCCACAACCATGTGGCAGCCATTGTATTTCACTCATCAGGCTTACAGGTGGATAGCCATCTTAACAGGGAGGGGTGTTTGTGGGTGGGAAGCAAGCACTACAGCTCCCACCAGGCCCCTTGTCCCAAAGCTGAGACTGATGGTACACTCCACCCCCCCACCCACAACCATGTGGCAGCCAATGTATTTCACTCTTCAAACTTACAGGTAGGTAGCCATCTTAGGCTCTCCTGTTCCACCCCTGAGCAGGATGGAACAATCTCCCATCCAAGAGCCATGTGTAGCCTAGTCCCTTCCTCTGCAGCACTTCACAGGGAGGCAGCTATCTCAAAAGGGAGGGGTGGATAGGCAGCCAGCACTATAACTCCCACCAGGCACCCTTGTCCCACAGCTCATCAGGATGATACACTCCCCCCACCAAGAATCATGTGTCAGCCATTGCATTGCCCACCTTCACCTAACAGGTAGGTAGCCATTTTAACAAGGAGGGGTGTTTGTGGGTGGGAAGACTGCACTACTACTCCCACCAGGCCCCCTTGTCCCACAGCTCAGCAGGATGGAGCACTCCCCACACCCAGAAACATGGGTCAGCAATTCCCCTCAACTGTGCCACAGAGAAGGTAAGTAGACAATGCATGCACCCTGCCATTCATCTCAAAAAGCATGGAGCCATATGATCACACCAGCCCTTACATTCCACTGAACTTGGCATAGATCCAATAGCCACTTCCAGTGTGCAGACAGCTATGCATATGTAACCATCACAGAAATTAAAGTTTGACTCACCAAATCACATGCACAGCAGTGAATGCTATCTGTAAGTGCCATGGGGGCAGAGCATCAATGTCCATACAAAAACAAAACAAGCATGGTCAGTTGTAAAATGAAAGCAAAGCACATAATATGACAGAGGGCTGCATGAGATAATAATGGCTAACACATGCTCAGAATGAACGTCTTCCATGCAGAGTAAACAACAAAGAAGCTTCACATAAAGTTGTTGTGCTGCTAGTCGTTAGACAACAAAATGTCCTTGTAATCACACAATCTGTATGTGGAACATGTTCTCTATTGACTTGCCACACCATGGACAAGTAATGTATGTGCCTCCACAACATGTCATGATGCCCAGTACCGTGAAGCCATACAAAGTGATCTTAATGTAAACTGTGTGGTGTATAACATGTAACATCCAAACATCTAACACCAAGCTTGTGGGGTGCACTCCAATGACCATTTCATCTCTGTTCAACAGGTGACCAAGAATTGACTGCTGCAGATGACAACACCAACCTGCAGACCCAGTCTCCCGCCTGGAACATGGACCCTCGGATGCAGACTCCCTAAATTCCTCAGATGCGGACCCAGAACCTGGCCCATCAGGCCTGCCAGGGCGCACCAGGTCCCAGGCCCCCACTGTCCCCACCACCACTACCTGAGCAACAACAACTGTGCTCACCCCTGCTGTAACAACCTGTGCGGCCTCCACTACCACCACCACCAGTGCTGCCTGCAACACTCTCAGTGGGAGTGTTGAGTGGTCACGCCACAGGTCTGGGACAGCAGGGCAGGTGGGAGGGCACCTGGGCAAAAAATGGCGGTTGGCGTGCTCTGCCACCGCAATCACAGCCATAGGCACCAATGTCAAGCTGCCAAATTGCGCTAGTGACCACCTGGGCCCTGCGGTGTGGCACTGCCAATGCCCATGCCCTTGCAGCCAATGGGAAGCGCCCTTTTAAAAATCACGGTAGGCGTGCTCCACTACCCCGGGCCAGTCATTAGATGCAATATAAAGTTGCACGATCGCAGTAGCAACCGCCTGGCCCCTGCAGTGTGTCAACGGCAATACCCGTGCCCTTAAAGCCAATGGGAACTGCAATCGCTGTAGACACTTGCACTTTTGAAAATCGCGGTAGGCGTGATCCACTACCGCGGGGCCAGTCATTTGATGCAATTGAAAGATGCACAATCGCGGTAGCGACTGCCTGCCCCCTGCAGTGTGTCACCGCCAATGCCCATGCCCTTACAGCCTATGGGAACCGCAATAGCGGTAGACAAATGCACTTTTGAAAATTGCAGTAGGTGTGCTCCACTACCGTGGACTGGTCATTGTTCACATTTGAAAAAAGCTGACCTGGAACACCAATTGCAGCAGCTGAGTCCCACTGAAACAGCCCCAGGGAGCTATATATGTCTGGGAGTGAGCCACACATTTCCACTGCATCCAGACACTGCTGACACTCTTCACCACCAACTGCTGCTGTTCCTGTCTCATGGACCTAGTGATGGCGAGGGATGAGAACATCAGGGCCCATCCCTTCACCACAGAGGAGCTGGAGGTTCTGGTGAACGAGGTGCTCTCACAGTATGGGAGGCCATATGGTGCTCGTGATGTCATTGTAAGTATTTTCCGAGTGAAAGTAGGAGAGTGCAAAGAGTGCAAACATGAAGTTGATCTGCTGCAGTATGTGCCAGAGAGTGTGTGTTTGCGCGATACACTGCCTAGCATGCTGACTTTAGGATAATGGGGTTTGTAGAATATTTTACACATATCCCGTGCTGCATTTCAGGATGGGAGGGACATGCAGTGTTTTTTCAGCCATACAGTGACACTGCTGGTTTGGAAAGTGGAAGTCAGAACAGACATTGCCTGTGCTAATGAATGTTTGAGTCCATGAGGTTTTCACATGCTCATTTGTGACATTACAAAGACATTTCGTCCAGAGGGTACTGATGGAAGTGTGTTTTACTTTGTATTGCCTCCATGGATCTGTGAGCAGTATGCACAAGAGTGAAATTCCTGAGGGTGACAGTCTTATTGGAAATTCCCATATGACATAGCAGATTAATGTACTCCTGAAGCATCCCCCTTCCATTCTTTTCATTATGTGTACTGACTTGCACGTATTGGCACTGTTTGCCCTCTCATATTGTACATGCATGTGACTGTTCTGCTTGCCCACGTTTAACCTCAGTGTGAGCCCCCCTGGCCTGAACTGTTACTGCCAAATTCGACAGGGACCCATCACTGATTGGACAGAGTGAGACATATGTGTTTTCTGCATCCCTATTCCAAAATGAGCTATCTTAGGCCTGTGGATTGCACAAGACAGACCTAGTGAGAACGGTGTGAAAATGTAAGATCATGTCCCTAAATGTGACCTCCATGACACAGGTAGCAATGCACAGGCCAAGGACATTGAGCGGTGTGCAGTGTTGGACACAGTGAATGTGCCCCGAAACATCACTTACAATGTAATGTATGTCTTTCTCACTACCAAACTGCATTGCAGATGTGGGCCTTCTTCACATTGCTTTCTATGCTGGCATTCTGCATGTGCATGAGATGGCCAGGTACCGTGACATCCTCATACCTGCATGCATTTAGGTACGATTGTCTTATGCTAATTTACTACGTTTCATGTTGTATGGCCTCTGCTAAACATATATGAATAACTGTGCTAAGTTTGTGCATGCTCCTGTACTGAGGCACAGTGGTACATAACCCAGTGTTACTGAAATGTCCTCCTCTTGTCTCCAATACTTGCAGCTTAAAGTCCACCAGCGTAAGGCCTTATGGAGGGCCATTGCACGCATGGTACGGGCTCTGGGTGTCTCCAACCGACGACACACACACTGTCACAAGAGGTGGGATGACATCTGCCGGCTGAGCAAAAACGTGGCAGAGATGACGCCAGGGCTGCTCCCTCGGACTGGCAGGTTGGCACACAGGAGCATGACACCATTAATGGCCTGCATCTTGGCAGTGACACAGCCAAAGCTGGATGGACATTTGAGGGCCCATCAACAGCAAGTTGGGGTGAATATTCAGCGAAGTGTGACTTTGAGTGTGAGTGACTGCATGTATCCCAACCCTGAGCCATTGCAGAGCTCTGTGATGTTTATAGTATGATGCTATGGCTTGTAAGTGGCCTCTGTGTTGAGTGCAGCTGGCCTGCATTTACGCTACATGTACTTTCTCATGTGTTTAATGTAATGGCCCTTGACATTGCATGCTGAGATGTGGCCTAATGGCATCTGCTGCATTAGCGGAGTCATGGACATCACTGGGCGTGAACGGCAGTGTTCCTCATCTTAGTGTGCTTTCGTCGATGTGTGCAGTGCCTGACCTCAAAATTGTGAGAACTACACATCTGACAGCAATGGGCAACTGTAGATGTGCTTCAAAGCAATCTGTTTGTCAGGTTACATGGAGGCACGGGCAAGCTATTTGGGCATGTGAACTTCACATCGGTCATTAAAGCCAAGTTTGCATGTTACCACCCATCTTTTGATTTTTGCAATAAGGTTGCACATGCAGACTGCACATAGGGCTGTCATCATCTTGTTTTGTGCTTTGTTTGCATATGATGTTTGTGAGTATGGCACTAAACTGAACCTACGTCTCTGTCTCTTGCAGCATCTACTGAAGGTACAGAAGGACAGGGGACGAAGACAAGTGGTGAAGCTTCTGTCATGACTGCTACACATGATCTCACTAACACTGATGTGACCAGCGCCTCGGAGGGGGACAGGAGTGTCCTTAAAGAATCAAGCCTAGAAACACCAACTTCAATGTCATCTGATGCCAGCGGTGACTCCTCGATGTTGGTGGGCACAGGGAGTGGGAAATCTGCCTCTTTGTCCACCACACATCGTCTAGTGCCCACCCTCCCAGCTACTTCCACTAGTATTGCATGTGCCCGCAGCAGAAAGAAATGAAGAGTGTCCTTCCCCCCAGGCACCGCTGCCCCTGCCCCTGTCTCCCATGCTGCCCTCAGCGTTGACTTGTGGACCTTTTGCACCAGCTGTGTGTGGGTCAGACTACTCTCCAGAATGCCTTCCAGGATCATGACAAGAAGTTGGCATAAGTAGTTGCCTTCATGGAGGGCATTTATTCTGATGTGATCGGGCTACACAGAACTGTCTAGTCTTTGTCCTCCACAGTGACAGCAGTCATTCAGCTGTTACATGCTCAGAGTCCAGCTACAGTCCCTTCGGCAACCCCCCTGCCAGTGGCAACATCTGATGAGAGTGATCACACACCACAGCCCTCAGGCTCCAGGTACTCCACACGCAGCACACAACAGCAGCACTCCAAGCGGTCAAACAGTGACTATATTGTATTTAAATCATGATGCATCACCCAATGTTGCGCTACCTTTTTTATGTCGACTTTTAGAAAAATATGAATAAAATGAATCTTTGATATGTTTTAAAAGTAGTCATTTTCCTTCCACACTAAGTTCTTGTTATTATGTTGTTCATGTTGATAATGTATTGAAAAAGTCTAAATCCTTAGACTGCCTAGGAATTTTGCTTTCCGCTGTATTATTACCCTGTCCTAGGAGTTCTAGAAGAGTTACAGGGGGTTCTTATTACCTGCATGTTTCAATTGTCTGCCATGTGCTTCATATTGTGGGCACATGTAGGAGTTGTAGGTTGGGCACTGTGCAGTGTGTTGGTGTGTCCTTGCACTCCTAGGGGACACCTACTTGTTTTTGCTGCCAGTTGTGAGTATGCAGAGTGTGTAACAGCCAGGTCTGTGTTGTGTTTTGTTGATCAGCCATGTGTCTTGTTACTGTTTGTGCTCACTGTGCAGACCTGCTTAGCCATACTGACATTTTTGAGTTTTCTCATGCATTGCTGTCACTTGACCCATTTTTGGCTTCAGTATGGTATGTGGTATGTGGAGTCATACCATCCCCTATATGTGCTTCTCACACAGCTAGTTTTGACACTGTCATCAATGATGTAGTGCTACATAGACAGGCAGTGAATTCTACGTTAGAGACCAATTATCTGAATATAAAATACAATACCATGTGGTACGATATGAAAAGGAAATTCCTTGCGGAGCCACAAGGAGGAGACGTTCGTATGAGGTAGTACTCTGGTACATAGTGCAAAAGGCACATTGTCCCCCTAGTTTCTAAGGCTCATGAGGCACTCGCCTTCCATACAACACATTACCTGAAGGAATTTCCTTTTGGTATTGTATTTTATATTCAGACAATTAGTCTCTAAGACGTAGCATTCACTATCTGTCTATGTAGCACCACATCAAGGATGACAGCGTCAAAACTAGCTATGTGAAAACGGTAGGGATCTGTTAATCTGTCCTGAAGAAGAAGCAGCGCGCTTTGAAATATGTTGACACACTGAGGAGGCTTTGCACATTGAAACAATACACCTCCGACCCACACCTTTTTAACAATGACGGCAACACGGAATATTAAAGTTTCTACTCCACAGATGCTAGGTATTTTTTAAACATTCATGTTTCACTCACTCATGATCTCTCCACTCACTCATTTCTACACCACACATAGGGCCAGATGTAGGTCGCCAATTACCGGTCGTATAGTATATTTACCGAATCTGTAATTCCAGATGTAGGTGGCACAGTTTGCAGTGCCACAGGCCCTTAGGAATTCTTATTTTACCACCCAATCCTATTGGGTGGTAAAATACCGAATTCCAGTGTACATGCACATATGTGCATGTACACCTATGCCATGTGACACACAGACAGGCCCTTAGGACATGTATGTGTGCCACATGGCACACAAGCCTGCAATTGGGGTGCTACAGGGTGTCAAAGTGACACCCTGTTCCCCCTGCCAGGATTCGGTATTTACCGATTCTGTAAATACAGAATCGGTATTTCCCATTGATTCCTATGGGCTTCAAGGCCCATAGGAATCAATAGGAAATACCGATTTGGTATTTACCGAATCGGTAAATACCGACTCTTACGGATTCAGTAATTCTTAAATGAGAATTACCTACATCTGCACCCTTCCTATTTACCTACTCTTAAATACCGAATCGGTATGATTCGGTATTTAAGAGTCGGTAAATAGGAATTACCTACATCGGGCCCATAGTGAAGAATATCAGTGCTCCTGCCTACTCGCAAGTTGTAGCACGCTGTGTCCCGTAGAGGGGCGCGAAGACCCCTATCATGAAGCATGACATGTGCCTCACATGTGGGTGGTGGTGTTCTGTCTCCAGCACTGTGTGTCAGTGATACCTCAGGGGCCGGAAGTGGAATGTCTGCTGCACTGTGAGGCACTGACACTTCAGGGGCGGAGATGTGGAGGGAGAGCCAGCAGCAGCATTCATCCGCGCCAGGCCTTGTGGCAGCAAAGCCATGAGGAGGGTCTGTAGGGCACTGAGGAACCCAGCTACATCTCGCTGGTGTGCAGCCGTGGCAGCCGCTCTTTCCGCCTGCGTCCGCTCCATGTTCTCCATGATCCTCTGCATGTGTCCTAATGCCCCAAATCCCGGGTGACATTGCTAGAGCTACTCTGACTAGACAGTTGTTCTTGTCTCAGAGTCAGGACTCCAGTGATGTTAGCCATGGATCACTGGAGAGCATGGAGTGGATTGTGGGTGTCCGTTAAAGACTGTGAGTGTACCCTTATGGGACTTAGACACCCACGTATGGCATCTACTCTGGCTGTAATGCGGTCGAACCCCAACCGCACCTGTTCAGCCAGCTTCTCCTGGCACCCCAACACACGGCATTGGAAGGCCAAGTGTTCTTTGTGGAGGTCCTGGGAGGCAGCCGTGGTGTGGGTGCTGCCTGCTGTGTGGTCTGTGCAGGAGGTGGGGTCTCATTGATGCAGCTGGGCTGCCTTGCTCCTGAGGTGGGTTGACGTAGCTGTCAATGAACTCTTGGAGGGCGTCGGTGTCAAAGGTATGGTGGTCCTCTTCATCATCAGAGAAGAGAGGTTCGGTCTGCTCTGCAGGAGGTGGTGGTTTTCCCTCTGCAATGTGATGGGTAGAGGCAGTTTAACATTCACATGTATGTTGAGGCATTGTACATATTTACATACAGACTGCATGACATGGTACATTGTGACAGTTTGGGAGGAGCATCCTATTTGATGGGGGACAGTGGACATTTCGACAACATCACAGATGTGTGGTTGTACTTGTACAATGTCAACTCACATTTCCATGCAGTGCCAAATGTGATTGGTCAATTTCTACATACACACGAGGCACCAATTGTTTCCTCTATTCTGTTGGATGTGTCGCGGTTTGTACCACATTGTTGATGTGCTCTGCAAGCTATGTGTGTGTGAAGCATTTTGGGAGAGTCGCCCCTGCAGCTCTGATTTTGCTGCCCCTTATCCCTGTCATGCGGTGTGCCTTTGACTTCTGTGCTTATACAGTGCTGAGATGCTGCATATTGGGTACATAATTGGCGACCCTCGACCCTGGTCACAGGCCAGGTTGCTCCCCCACCGCGTCAGCACCACCTTTGCTGCCTCCTTGCTGCCTCTATGTTTTTCTCCCCCCTCCCGCTCCCGCCGCTGCCTCCCCTGCGGCCCGCCCCCCTCGCGCGATTTAACCCCCGGTTTCCCTCCCACCTGCTTCTCCCTCCCTCGCCCCTTCTTAAGGGAGGGCGCTGCGCACTAAGGAAGCGACCCTCGACCCTGGTTACAGGCCAGGTCGCTCCCCCACCGCGTCAGCACCACCCTTGCTGCCCCCTTGCTGCCTCTACTTTCCTGCCGTTTTTTTCTCCCGCCTCCCGCTCCCATGCCTGATTGGACCCCCGTGCCCCCTCCCACCTGCTCCTCCCTCTCTCGCCCTTTCTTAATGGAGACCACTGTGCGGCTGCGCAGCGGACACAAGCAGCGGGCGTGCCAAAGGCAAGCCCGTCTGCGCCCATCCACACCTGGACCGCGCCCAGCACCAGAACCCCTGGCCCCCGCCAAAGCCAAGCGGCCCGACTGAGATACGACTCCACCACCCTCAACGCACTCAACACCGGACAACCACCTGCCTGCTACCAAACCACCCGAAGCGCACCCATGGACCCTTCACCTGCCAAGCCTGCAAATTCACCTGCCTCCGTACCTGCACCCCACCCACCAAACACAGCAACAACAACAACAACCACCTCAAGTGCATCCTGCTCAACACCCGCTCCGTCCACAAACGCCGTAGAACTCTGGGAACTCCTCAACACAACAGCTCAAGACGTCGCCTTCCTCACGGAAACCTGGATGAACGCTTCCTCGGCCCTCAACATCGCCATAGCCATCCCAGACGGCTACAAAATCACCCGGTAGGACCGCGTCAACAAAACCGGAGGAGGAGTCACCATCATCTACAGGAACACCATCAGCGTCACGACCAATGCCGAAGACACACTCACCGCAGCCGAACACCTACACTTCCAGATCCACACCGACCCCCGGACCACCCTCAGAGGAACCCTCATCGACCGAGCCCCGGGCCCACGAACACAATTCAGCGAGACCATCGCCGACTTAATCAGCCCGCACGCCCAAGCCTCTCCAGAGTACATCCTCCTAGGGGACCTGAACTTCCACCTGGAGAAAAACGACAACAGCAATTCCACCACCCTGCTCGACAATCTCGCCAACCTCGGACTCAAGCAACTGGTGGACACGCCCACCCACCTCGCCGGCCACACACTCGACCCCTTCTTTTCCGCCAGCAACCACGTCTCCTTCAGCCACTCCTCCCGACTACACTGGACCGACCACAGCTGCATCCACTTCACCTTCAAAAAGACCACCTCCCACCACTAGACACCACAGATCCCCCGCAGATGCTGGAGCAAAGTCACCACAGACCAACTGACCGCATCGCTGAGCCAGAACCCACCTACCGACACCCCCGACACCAACGGTGCAGCGCGCAACCTCGCAGAGTAGATCACCAACTGCGCCGAGGACCTCGCCCCTCTGATGAAACCCCCCCAGGCAAGACTAGCAACAGAAAAACTGCATGGTTCACAGAGGCCCTCAAAATCGCAAAGAAATCGTGCAGAACGCTCAAAAAAGCCTGGCGCCACAAGCGGACGCAAGAAAACATGACAGCTCTCAAGAGCACCACCTGCGAATACCACCAGATGATCCGCACCACCAAAAGGACATCATTCAAAGAGCGGCTGGACAACAACGCCCACAACAGCAAGGAACTCTTCAGCATCGTCAAATAGCTCTCCAATCCCAGCGCCAGCAACAACGACATCTCACGGTCACAAGACCTCTGCAACTCCCTGCCACATTCTTCCACCGCAAGATCACAGACATACACGACAGCTTCGGACCCCAGACCCCGCCCCCCACCACCAAACCAACGACCCCCACCTCCAGTCTCAACTTTTGGACCCCCATCAGCACCGAAGACACCACCCGCGTCATGAACAGCATCCACTCCGGCTCCCCCTCCGACCAATGCCCTCATCATATCTTCAACAAAGCCGACACCATCATCGCACCCCACTTCCAGAACGTCATTAACAACTCCCTCACGTCGGCCACATTCCCTGAAAGCTGGAAACACGCAGAAATCAACGCCCTACTGAAGAAATCAACAGCGGACCCCAAAGACCTCAAGAACATCCGCCCCATCTCTCTCCTCCCCTTCCCGACTAAAGTCATCAAGAAGACCGTCAACAAACAGCTGACAGCATTCCTCCAAGAAAACAACTCGCTCGACCCATCCCAGTCCGGATTCCGAGACAACCACAGGACCAAGACCGCCCTCATCGCAGCCACCGATGACATTAGGACCCTGATGGACAACGGAGAGACAGCCGCCCTCAAACTCCTCGACCTCTCGGCAGCCTTTGACACCGTCTGCCACCGCACCCTAATAACCCGCCTCTACAACTCTGGGATCCAAGGAAAGGCCGTAGACTGGATCACATCGTTCATCTCCGACAGTACCCAGAGAGTCCGCCTTCCACCCTTCCGCTCCGAGGCCTCCAAGATTATCTACGGCGTTCCCCAGGGCTCCTCACTCAGCCCTACCCTCTTCAACATCTACATGAGCCCCCTCGCCGCCATCGCACGCAAGCACAACATCAACATCATCTCTTACGCGGACGTCACCCAACTGATACTCTCCCTCACCAAAGACCCCCTCACCGCCAAAGCCAACTTCCAGGACGGAATGAAAGATGTCGCAGAATGGATGAAGCTCAGCCATCTGAAGCTCAACTCGGAGAAGTCGGAAGTCCTCATCCTCGGACAATCCCAATCCGCCTGGGACGACTCCTGGTGGCCCACGAAGCTGGGCACCGCACCGATACCCACGGACCACGCACGGAACCTGGGATTCATCCTGGACTCCTCCCTCACGATGACCAAGCAAGTCAACGGAGTCTCGGCATCATGTTTCAACACCCTGCGCATGCTCCGAAAGATCTTCCGGTGGATCCCCACCGAAACCAGAAAGACGACCACCCAGGCTCTCTTCACCAGCCAGCTGGACTACGGAAACGCCCTGTACGCAGGAACCACAGCCAAACTTCAGAAACGCCTTCAACACATACAGAACGCCTCTGCATGACCCAACCCCGACATCCCTTACCACAGCCACATATCTACCCACCTGAGAAACCTGCACTGGCTCCCCGTCAGCAAGAGGATCACGTTCAAGCTGCTCACCCACGCACACAAAGCGCTCCACGACTCGGGCCCCGAATACCTCAACAACCGCCTGTCGTTCTAAACTCCCACCCGCCAGCTCCGCTCCACCAGCCTCGCCCTCGCCACCGTCCCTCGGATTCGCAGAAGCACCACCAGAGGAAGCTCGTTCTCCTACCTGGCAGCCAAGACATGGAACTCCCTCCCCGCACACCTACGACTGACCCAGGACCATCTCACCTTCAGGAAACACCTCAAGGCCAGGCTATTCGAGCAGTAGCGGCACCCCCCCCCCCTCCCTTCAGTGCCTTGAGACCCTCACGGGTGAGTAGCGCGCTTTACAAATTGATTGATTGATTGATTGATTGATTGGTCTCTTGATGGGAGTTGGGGGTCTGGGGCATGGTTTATCCACAGATGTGTTGTTGATTTCAGGGGATGTTTGTGCACATGATTGTGTCAGACTCTGACCGGCTCCTTTACGGATGTGGTCTACACTCAGCCACCTCAGTGTCGTGGCGTGCAACATTTCATGATATATTAACTGCAGAAATGCAATTCGTCAATCAGTGTCACTTGCATTGTCAGGGTTGCTCACAGGCATGCCGCTTTGGGGGGTTAAACACATGTGCATGGGTTGGTTGTGAGATTAGTGGTGTGTGGGAGGGACCCCTCTGGGCACATAGTCGATGGGGGGGGCTACCTGCTGTTTCCAGGTGTGCTGCAGTGTGTCAAAGGGATCAGAGACATGCTCCAGAGTCATTGTGGGTGTGCACTGTGCTCTACCTAATTGTGCATGTGTGCCATTGTGCCCATCTCCCCCGTCCCCCAGTCCCTGGTCGTTACTCACCCTTTTGCTGATTTGTCAGGTCATGTTGAGCAGTGTGCGGTCCCCCGACTCCTGCCACCATCTCCACACTGATGACTGTGGACACCATTTCCTCCATCTCATCCAGCTCCTCCTGTGGCGCTGGACTCCCACCTCCAGTCTGCATTGCTGCCTTCTGGTTGTTGCCAAGATTCTTCTTGGTTTTGTGCTTCACATCATTCCAGCGCCTCTTGACCTCTTCATTGTCCTCTTCAGCACTCCGACTGCATTCACCTTGTCCACGATGGACTGCCATATTCCAATTTTTGTTGTTAATGACACAGTGGAGGTGACGAACAGTAGTTGATGGTGTTCTATCACCTCCGTTATCAGGATCCTGTTTTCCTGCGGACTGAACCGCGTTTCCTCTTCTTCTTGTCTATGCCCTTCCCTGACCCTGAGGTCCCAGGTTGGTCCTTCAGGGGGCTTGTGGGGTTCTGGTTGTCCTCTGTACTTGCTCCAGCTACCTCCATTGTCCTTCACAGTTGTTTTGCTTTTGTTTGGGTTTTTTGTCTACTGTTATAGTGATTTTTCCCACCTGATGTGTGTGGATTGCAGACCTGGAGCAGCTTAGCGCTGATTTTGTTATCGCGGTTGGGTCCATCGCAACTTTTTTTACGTTGGGGTTTAGATTTTTATCGCCGTCCTGGTGACTTTATCACAGACATTTGCCACGTTATCAGGAAACTAATTCCTATGGCACCTTTTGGGTCCATTATTTAATTATTTTTATCTGAGAATAACAAATGTTCCCACCCTTTACATGACACCTTAGCAGTAGAATATCTCCCTGCTGCTTAGGGAACAGAAAAATGAACCACCTACCTCGCACTACCAGAACTCAATGACTCCCCCACACCCATCTTCACTCCATATGGCAACCTCCTCCCAAAATCCGCCACTGTTATCATCTTTTTACCATTTACTAATCACCCCTAATCCTTTGAATAATACTTTAGAGGTTTTCCCAATCTTTATCTAGAGATTCCCCAGGCTTTCTATAAGAAACAGATGTCTACTTGGAAACCCATTAGAGTCACTTCTAACAAAACTGTACAGATTGGTTAGTGCTAGAAGTCATTATGAGTGTGATCATCATACTTTGGCTCCATGAGTCCTACACTCATTTAGGCAAAGGAGCAGCTGGATGTTGTGTTAGGCAAGGGTAGCCTGTATAGCTATCATGTCCATATGGAAAGAGTGTGACATGTACAAGCATCTAACAAACTACAATTCCCAGGAGAGCTTAGGTTCCTGGTGCTGCACATGAATCTTATCAGCCATTTTCAATCAGGATGGATTGAGGGCCTCATTATGAGTTCAGCGGTCTGTGGACTGCCATCTCAGTGATGGAGGTGGTTTGTCCGCAGTATTACGAGTTATACTCATTGGCTTTGGGAAGACTGCCGCAGACCACTAACTGTTGGGGTTGTGATCAGGGGAAGGCAGCCTCCATTGGGCGGTACAGAGATTCAACCCCGCAGTCCGTATTACAAGTCGGACCACTGCCCAAATGGTGGCAGAGATGAAAAATTTGGGGGGAATACTCACCACTTTCCTTTTCTTAGCAGCAGAGTTCAGGATGGATCCCATTCTCCAGGTCCCCCCTACACAGCAGCATCTTTACCCAGAGGAATACGACCCTGTTTGCGGCTAAATACAGGTGAGTACTTTGGTACCAAATACCTATTACCAGGACTGCCCACATATGGGTCCAACTCCGGCAATGGGGTGGTGGTATTTTTCTACATATATCATGCATATGTGTGCATTCAACACATATGTAGTCGGAATGTATACACAGGCATCTTCATATATAGAAATACATTGCTCACCACTGGAAGACAGCCACAACACTGGACCCTGGGAAAACCCGTAATACGGCGGTCAGAAGGCCAAAAGCGCAGCAGTTTTCTGGTGGTTAAGGACGCGGTCCTTTGGCGGTCAGACCGCTGAACTCATTATAAGGCCCAAAGTCTTATATGGGCCTAGGTATCCTTGCCAGGTAATTACGAATTGGGTGTTGCTCAAGCCAGGACACTTTTTGTACCAGTGATTTGGTGAGTGTGCTTATAACCCATTTCTAGAAAACTCTTAGATATCAAATGATTCAGAAATCAAAGAAGTTAGGAAATTGAAACTTGAGCATTATTTGGAACTTTGCCTATTAGACACTGTAGAGAAATTAAGGAACCAGAATTCAGAGGAATATGGGCATTCAAACAAAGGTATTTCATCTATGATCTTAATTCTTCAAATTGATTGTGAGTACTTGGATACATATTGGAATTGAACATTTAAGTCCTTTCAGAACCAGTGTTTGTGTTGATAAACATTCTTGAATTATCAGTGCATTCATAAGAATGAAGACTTTTGTATTTAGACTGTGGTTTGAACATTATGAAGGCAAAAGCTTGATGTTTTCAAGGTAGTTACAATTCATGAGAGATTTAACTGAAGCCTACTATTGAATGCCACAAGTTTACCTTATTGATATTCTACGTTTAAAATTAGAAAGTGTTTAAAGAGAGTCAATTATACTGGGGTAGCAATAAGGTACAACATTTATATTTATATTCTATTGTTATTAATTGAATAGTCTAATCTGATATTGCTAATTTGACAATTGATGAACTTACAATAGTCAGGTGTAGCTGAATGCACTTAATAAGTTGGAAGAACTAATATTTTATTTATTTATTTATTTTAAGGTTTTATAGAGCGCGAACCAGACCCGTGAGGGTATCAGAGTGCTTTACAGGATTGAGGGGGTGGTATACAAAGGGCATAGGGGGGAGGATATCAAAGGGATACAAGGGTTATGTACATTGTGCAGGAAAAACAGGCTGTCTCAAGTTCCAGATAAATTTGGGATAAAAACAGGAGAGTCATTATACAAGGAAATAGGTAGTCTCAGTTCCCGGGTGGGAAGCCCAGAAGGGCCGGGAGGTATCATCCGAGAAAGTCAAGGATATTGCCGTCATGGTGGGTGGTACAAGGTCATAGAGGAGATTGTTATGCGATCGTTAGGCGAGGAATTGGCTCATAAGGAAAATTTTGGTCTCCTTTTTGAAGTGTGCAAAAGATGACAGTCTTCTGATGGTGGGCGGGAGAGAGTTCCATATTTTTGGAGCGGCCCCAGAGAAGGTCCGATTGTAGGTTTTCTTTTCCGGAAACGAGCTGGTTGGAGCAGAAGGTCTCTGGCAGACCCGGTGCTCCTGGTCCCTCCGTATATCAAGAGTTTCTGGGCAAGGAATGCAGGGGAATTAGAGTATAGAGCCTTGTGAGTAATGCAGGCCATCTTAAGTTGGATTCTGGCCTCGAGAGGTAGCCGATTCAGGGCTTTCAGGTGGGGAGAGATGTGGTTGAATTTCCTTGAACCAGTTAGGAGTCTGACAGCGGCATTGAGGCAGGCTTTCAGTGGGGCCAGAGAGTTCTAAGGTAGACCTGCAGAGTGGAGCAACCAAATTCTACTCTAGAGATGACTAGTGCCTGGGTTGCCATTTTTAGGTAGGGAGAGTCGAGGAAGGGTTTCAAGTTTCTTAGGTAACTCAGGTGAAATATGGCAGCTTTAGCCATCGAATTGATAGGCCGTGCATGTTCAAGCTGCCGTCTAGAGTTGTTCCCAGGGATTTAGCAGAGTCCACAATGGTAGGAGAGCAGTTTAGCGCTGTGATGGCCTTGATTCATTCTTGGATGTCTGGATTAGTTTTGGGTGGGGAGATAAGAAGAAACTCGTTTTGTTTTGCGTTAAGTTTGAGCTGGTTAGAGGTGAGCCAGTGGACAGTCAGTTTCAAGGCCTTTTTCAGTGAGAGAATGTCCTTAGGAGAAGAGATTTTTATGTAGATCTGTGTGTCATCAGCATACATGTGGTAGGCGATATTGGCGGTGCACAACACCTCTGCAAGTGGTTCCAGGTAAAGTTTGAAAAGGGTAGGGGACAGGGTTGAGCCTTGATCCCACCGTGATTGGGGAGGGAGTGGATAGGTTGTCGTTAATTAGGATTCTTTGTGAGCGATTCTGGAGGAAGGACCTAAACCATTCAAGAACAGTGCCATCCAAACCCAACCTGAGTTTGAGGCATTCAAGGAGTGTTTCGTGGTTGCCCGTGTCGAAAGCTGAAGATAGATCTAAGAGGATAAGGAGACAGGTATTGCCTTAGTCCAGGGCTTGAAGGGCATCATCCGCTATGTGGAGGAGGGTGGTTTTGGTGCTGTGTCCAGGTCTGAACCTGGATTGGAAGTCGTCCAGTAAGTGGAAGTTAGTTATGTGTAGGCTTAGCTGCTGTGGCGCACATTTTTCCAGAACTCTGGCTAGCAGAGGGATGTTGGATATAGGTCTATAGTTGTCAAGGGAGGAAGGATCCAGCATAGGATTTTTTTTTAAATGGGGGTATATTGGCCAGCTTTGAGAGAGTCAGGTATCGATCCCTGTAGGAGGGAAGTATTGATTATTGCAGTCCAGGATGGGATGATACCCTGAGAGGCAGCAGCTAGGCAGTTAGAGGGGAGAGGATCATTGAAGTGATTGTTCGGGTTTAGGGAGGATAGAATTTTCGAGACAGAGTGGTCGTCATAGACTTTAAAGCTGGACCAATGTGCATGAATTTTGGGTGATGTATGGGAGCGCAGAGCGGAGAGAGGAGGTAAAGCCAACGGAGTTAGGGAGAGAGTTGCGGGTTTGAGTTCAATTCCTAGTGCAGAGATTTTGTTGCAGAAGTAGGAGGAGAATTCTTCGCAAGATATTAGCGGTTTAGGGGTTTCTTTAGAGGTTTTTGCTAGTTTGTTGGATTGGTGTTTGACCAAGTCGAATAACTTGTGAGGTCTACTATTGGCGTTATCTAGTTCTGTTCTGAAGAATTCTTTTTTCGAGTTGATGATTTTCCTATTATAGGCCTTTTTGGCCTGTTGGAGAAGCTTTAGGTGGACTGCTGATGGGTTCTGTTTCCAGTTACATTCTGTCTGCCAAAGTGATCTCCTCTCCTTGTTGAGGGATTCGTTGAACCAGGGATTCCGGTCTTTGGTCTAGGTTCTTTTGAGTTTTTAGCGGAGCGAGGTCATCGTGAATGTTGGATATGGTAAAGGAGTAATGTTCAGTGAGGCTGTTGACTGAGGTGAGATGAGGGGGTGGGTGGGAGCTCAGTCTCACAGCACGCAGCCAATTTTCCGTGATCTAGGTTCTTGGTATCTCTAACCCATCGTTTGGGGATTACTGGTTGTGGTGTCCATGTCTTCTGGGTGCTGGGCAGAAGGAAGGAAATAGCGTGGTGGTTGGACCAGTTACATGGGTCTATAGAGATAAGTTTGATTGCTGATTCCTTGGTGATGATCCAGTCTAGAGTGGTGCCTTTCATGTGAGTAAGGAGTGTGCGAGCTTGGGTAAGGGTTTGGTCATCCAGGAAGTCTCTAATGGCATTAACCTGCAGGTCTTTGGGGTAGTTCCAGTGAAAGTTGAAATCACCAAGGAAAATGTCATTAGAGTTCGGGTAAGCCTTGGTTGTGATGATTTCCGTAAGGTGGTCAGTTAAATTGTCATTTTTGCCTGGGGGGTGGTAAAAGAGATTTAGCCTGCACAGTTGGGTGTTGTTGTTGCAAATGGAGAGTGCGATGTATTAACAGGAGTCTGTAGGATCATCCTGAAGTACTGTAACAAGGAGGTAAGAGTGTTAGAGGCAGGCAATGCCACCTCCTTTTTTTTTTTTTGATTGCCTGTCTAGTCTTACGATGTTGTAATTGGGTGGGACTAAGAGGTCTAGGCAGGGCGATGAGTATTCAGTGAGCCAAGATTCCGTCAAGATCGCTAAGTCCAATTTATGGCTCAGGATGAGATCAGCGACATCAGAGGCGTGCTTTACTGCTGAACGGCAGTTAATTAGGAGCCGGATAGATGGGGTCAGAGTGTGTGTCGTGGGTAGTGGCAGTGATGGGTACTATCGCTAGGTTGCTATTGACTACTCCTCTGTTGTGGATGGTAGAGGGTCTGTTGGGGTTGGCTGCAACCTTGCGGATAGGGAGTTCGTCATTCAGGTCTAAGGGGCAAGGGGTTGTGAGGGCAGATTTGTAGCTATAGAGGAGGGCTGCACCTTCATCCTCTGTGAATAATAGGGTGAATCCAGTGTCTCTATTTCATCTTTACTACATTTCTCCTCCCAGGGTGAACTTTTCTACTCTCACAGTGTGATTAGTTAGTGGTTCAGTGAGGGAGGGAGGTGAGCTGGTAATTAGCCATCACTACCGTTGCATTCAGATTTCAGGTTAGGTATTCTGCCATATTGCCTAGCTCAAGTCTAATTTTTGCTAGAGTGACAGAATCTGAACGTACCCTGTCTTAAATTTTCGATACTCTGTCTAAATTTAAACAAGATGTTAAGGTACTCAGATTCGAATAACGTCTCAGTTACATTCCATTAGACAGGAAACTGATAATATAAGGAAAGCATGCAAGACAAATGTCATTATCAGCAGAATCTAAGGCTGTGCCACATGCACAGTGACTGATACCATCTGTGAGTGTAGTACAATTACCCATTGTACTATAAGGGTAGATAAGAGGTTTATGGTGACGCTAGAAAATGTGTGGATTTCTTAAATTATGCTAACAAATTTAATAAAGTGGTAATAGCAACAAGGTGGTCAAAAGAGAACAAAATTCCAAGTGAGCCATAGGATGTTTTGACCCAAGATGGCTGTATCCCAACCAAGTGCTCTGAACTCATAGATTTGGCTCTACAATTAGGTATGGTGCACCAAAAGAATGTAAGAAAGTTAAATAGGTTCCACTAAAAAAAGAATATGAAGAAAGACGGCACAGAATTTACATTAAAGTAAAGTGCTAGTCCAGGTAATTTTGTTAACGATCATCATATTAAATGAGGGGCTTTTTAAAATACCCCGTCAATTATTAGTAGTGTCACAGGAAAGGAAAGAATAATTTGTCAGAATACTAGATTCCTCAGCAATAACAGTTACTGATTTTCTGGGCAAAGAATACAAGTTGGTTCCTAGGTAGGTGGTTAATATTATAAAGGCAGCAGTTGCTCACTTTAAGGTGCCTATGAAAATAATTGCATCCGATGATAAAGGGAAAATAACTTTGGCATATTAAACTCAAGAGCTTCAAAAAATTACATGGCCATGCAGTTTGTTTAGATTTATAATTACCAGTAACTAGAAAAAAGATTCCTACTCAAAATAAAGCAGTACATGGTATAACATTTTCTACCATCTCTGTACCAAATAGTGTGCTTTGATAATCAATGTAATGGAATTTGAGTGGATAACATATATGCACCACAATTTAAAGTAATGCTTGGGATGCCTTAGAAGATAATTGATATTACTAGGATGGTTTGGGAAGCTAAAATAGTACAAATGGTTTTCGATTATTTTCCAAATTGCTGCCTATTACAATTTGAACAAAGATCAAATCGTCCATCAAAAGCATTGGCAAGCATGTTAATACTTCATATCATAAGTTGTGTGACTACTTAACAGCCTTGTTAGGAGTACTCTAATGTTGTTTTTGATACCCAACAACAGCACAGAGACTGGCCTGATTGCAGAAACGGACAAGATCAGACACCTTCTCAACATATGTGGAAAAGCAGCCCTTATCCTCCTCGACCTCTCAGCAGCCTTCGCCACTTTCTCCTAACTGCACCCTCATCTCCAAACTCCACCATATTGGCATCCAAGGCAACTCACTCACCTGGATCTCCTCCTCTCCTTCCTGTCTGGCTGAACACATGATCTATCTACCTTTCTTCTGCACCACACCCAAAGACATCATCTGCGACGTCCCCATGGCCTCCTCCCTCAGCCCCACCCTCTTCAACACCTACATGACACCTCTTGCAGACATCACCTGCACCCATGGACTCAATATCATGTCGTTCGCTGATGACACTCAGCTTGAAACTCTACCTCACAGAAGAAGATGACACCACCAAGCTGAACTTCAGTAACAACATGACTGACATCAACACCTGGATAAAGGCCAACTGTCTAAAAATCAACTTGGACAAATCAGGTCCCCATCTTTGGAAACACGTCCTCCCCAGGGGACATCACTTGATGGCCCAACACACTCAGCCCCTCTCCCACCCCCACTGGCCACGCATATGACCTCGGTATCATCCTGGACAGCGAACTGGCCAGGAAGCAGCAGATCAACGCCGTCTCCTCTGCCTGCTTCCACACCATCTGTATGCCCTGCAAGATCTCAACCAGGAAGACAGTCACCCAGGCCTTCGCCTCCAGCCAACTCAACTCTTCAGCATCTTCAAACTCCTCACTCACGCCGACAAAGCCCTCCACAATTACAGACCCGCCTACATCAAAAATTACCTGACATTCCACCAGCCGGCCAAGGGGCTCTGCTCCTCCACCCTCATGCTGACCCACATCCCCAGCTTGAAGCCACTGCAGAGCCACTGCAGAGGTCGTTCCTTCTCCTAACTCACCGCCAAGTCACGGGCAGAGAAAAAAGGGGGATCCAAAACATAACATTCCCATTCATTTTCCAGGTGCACAGACAAAATATCGAGATTTAAATTTCGATATACAATTATATCGAAGTTTAAATATCGAAGGGATACAATATCGAAGGTAAGTAATATCGACACTCTTAATATCGATATTAGTAATATCAAAGTTTTAAATATCGATGTCAGTAATATTGATGTAAATAATTTCGATGTTACTAATATCGTATTTTTATTCATTAATTAGTAGGAATAATTAATTAAATGTAATTAATTAGTAATTTATAATAATTTTAATTAATTGATTAATAGATAAATATGTTCTGTAGCGGGTTATGGGTTTATAGGGGAATAGGGTGGGAAGTAATTTAATTATTTAAAAATAATTAATAATTAGTAGTTATTATTAATTTATTTTAAATAATTGGTAATTAAATTTAATTAATTGGTAAATCATTTTAATTAATTGATAAATTGATAATTATGTTCTGTAGTGGGTTATGGGTGTATTGGGGAATAGGGTGGGAAGTAATTTAATTATGTAAAATTAAATATTAATTAGTAGTTATTATTAATTCATTTTAAATAATTGGTAATTAAATTTAATTAATTGGTAAATCATTTTAATTAATTGATTAATTGATAAATATGTTCTGTAGCGGGTTGTGGGTTTATAGGGGAATAGGGTGGGATGTAATTTAATTATGTTGAATTAATTATTAATTAGGAATTATAAATTATTATAATTAATTGGTAATTATTTTTAATTAATTGGTAATTAATGTTAATTAAATCATTAATTGATAAATGTGTTCTGTTGCGGGTTGTGGATTTATAGGGGAATATGGTGGGAAGTAATTTAAATGTAATTAAGTAATAATGTATTTAAAAGAATAGATTTGTTAATTATATAATTGTTAATTAATTATTATTTGGTAAATAAATATTATAATATGGTATTTTTTAATACTTTTTTTTAAGTTAAATATATTTTGCTAATCATGTTTTCAATAATTATGTATATGTATTGTAAATGGTTTATATTTATTTAATAGTTTATATTTTTGTTAAAAAATTATTTATAAGTATATCATTTTAACCTCTACACTATCCAACAGTTTCCCTACTGTTGCACTCTTTGGAGTTGGAATAGTAATGTTTACACCTACGCTATCCAACACTTTCCCTACTGTTGCACTCTCTGGAGTTGGAATAGTAATTGTTACCCCTACGCTATCCAACACTTTCCCTACTGTTGCACTCTCTGGAGTTGGAATAGTAATTGTTACCCCTACGCTATCCAACACTTTCCCTACTGTTGCACTCTCTGGAGTTGGAATAGTAATTGTTACCCCTACGCTATCCAACACTTTCCCTACTGTTGCACTCTCTGGAGTGGGAATAGTAATTGTTACCCCTACGCTATCCAACACTTTCCCTACTGTTGCACTCTCTGGAGTGGGAATAGTAATTTTTATCCAGATTGTGGAGCTTCTTCTTAGCCCTAGTCCAGTGGCGACAGCCTTTGTTTACATTGCTTTTGCATCATTCTCTTCTCAAGTATTTGTTTTTCAACATTGTTAACCAGTCTGTAACTCTCTATTTTATTCCTTTTATCTCGTTAGATTATCCTCCTTGATTTATCCCCAAGCAAGGAAATGCAAATTTACTAAGTTTCTTATGCTTTGGTGGGCCATAAGAACCTCTCTCCCCAAAACACGTGCTGAAGCATGGTTCTTTGTTTGAGCAGTTTATTTCTTGTCCAATGCATTTCGAACCCACGCATGGGTTCTTCGTCAGGGAAAACTGTCAATAAATAAACAATAAAACACACATTTACAATCACTTATTTTTCAATATTTTCACGAAATTTCAAAACACAATGTTACTATCACTTCGATACAGTGCGCTTACTGTTGGGAATATTATTCATCCCTCACAAAACTCGACTTTTATAATCATGTTTGTGTATTCAAATGCCCAGTTCCTCTCAACTAATTACAAATTCACTCACAGCGGGTCTAACCTCCTCTCTATCTTTCAAACCTCGACGTATGCTCTTTTCCCCTTATTCCCACCACAATATCATCCTGTTGTAACCTGATCTCAACTTTAAGTAATTTCTCTGTACCCTCGTCTCCTTCGTTATTGCTCTCCCATTCTTTCAGTCTTATACTCTGTTCGTACCTGCCAAACATGTTGTCTGTCTTTGCTCTCGTAGTGCTGGAAACGTTACCTAATGCTGTACTACCCGTTATTTAAATGGGACACTCCCTCTCTAATTACTTAGACCCGCCCGCTCATTGTGCTATCAGATTTTCCACTCGTGGTTGAAAGCAGCCTGCATTTCCCATAATCCTCCTTCAAAGCCGTAGCTGGACCGAACAATTTATACATCACACATACTAATTTCTCAGTTTAAAAAAGATTTTCAGTCGCATTGTAAATCAAATGTCCAATGAATGCGTCCTCAAAACATTTTCACTCGACTTTTTTGTTAAATAAACTGGCTCGCTGAACCGGATGTTTTCACCTTGCTTGTAGAGTTCATGAAATGTTAAATTGTATGCTTATCTTTCAATACGTTTTCTTTGGGTGCAAACCCCAAGGGGTATGAAAGTGGACGTTTTAACGAAATAATGGGTTGCACACCTGTTTTTTCATCAAAAGTTTTTGAACACTATTAATCTCAATCTTCTTCTCGTGCGGCGTGCTCACTGCTAGACATGCCAAACCCACCAGCATGTGACGAACATGAACATCCAGATTGTGGAGCTTCTTCTTAGCCCTACTCCAGTGGCGACAGCCTTTGTTTACATTGCTTTTGCATCATTCTCTTCTCAAGTATTTGTTTTTCAACATTTTTAACCAGTCTGTAACTCTCTATTTTATTCCTTTTATCTCGTTAGATTATCCTCCTTGATTTATCCCCAAGCAAGGAAATGCAAATTTACTAAGTTTCTTATGCTTTGGTGGGCCATAAGAACCTCTCTCCCCAAAACACGTGCTGAAGCATGGTTCTTTATTTGAGCAGTTTATTTCTTGTCCAATGCATTTCGAACCCACGCATGGGTTCTTCGTCAGGGAAAACTGTCAATAAATAAACAATAAAACACACATTTACAATCACTTATTTTTCAATATTTTCACGAAATTTCAAAACACAATGTTACTATCACTTCGATACAGTGCGCTTACTGTTGGGAATATTATTCATCCCTCACAAAACTCGACTTTTATAATCATGTTTGTGTATTCAAATGCCCAGTTCCTCTCAACTAATTAAAAATTCACTCACAGCGGGTCTAACCTCCTCTCTATCTTTCAAACCTCGACATATGCTCTTTTCCCCTTATTCCCACCACAATATCATCCTGTTGTAACCTGATCTCAACTTTAAGTAATTTCTCTGTACCCTCGTCTCCTTCGTTATTGCTCTCCCATTCTTTCAGTCTTATACTCTGTTCGTACCTGCCAAACATGTTGTCTGTCTTTGCTCTCGTAGTGCTGGAAACGTTACCTAATGCTGTACTACCCGTTATTTAAATGGGACACTCCCTCTCTAATTACTTAGACCCGCCCGCTCATTGTGCTATCAGATTTTCCACTCGTGGTTGAAAGCAGCCTGCATTTCCCATAATCCTCCTTCAAAGCCATAGCTGGACCAAACAATTTATACATCACACATACTAATTTCTCAGTTTAAAAAAGATTTTCAGTCGCATTGTAAATCAAATGTCCAATGAATGCGTCCTCAAAACATTTTCACTCGACTTTTTTGTTAAATAAACTGGCTCGCTGAACCGGATGTTTTCACCTTGCTTGTAGAGTTCATGAAATGTTAAATTGTATGCTTATCTTTCAATACGTTTTCTTTGGGTGCAAACCCCAAGGGGTCTGAAAGTGGACGTTTTAACGAAATAATGGGTTGCACACCTGTTTTTTCATCAAAAGTTTTTGAACACTATTAATCTCAATCTTCTTCTCGTGCGGCGTGCTCACTGCTAGACATGCCAAACCCACCAGCATGTGACGAGCATGAACATCCAGATTGTGGAGCTTCTTCTTAGCCCTACTCCAGTGGCGACAGCCTTTGTTTACATTGCTTTTGCATCATTCTCTTCTCAAGTATTTGTTTTTCAACATTTTTAACCAGTCTGTAACTCTCTATTTTATTCCTTTTATCTCGTTAGATTATCCTCCTTGATTTATCCCCAAGCAAGGAAATGCAAATTTACTAAGTTTCTTATGCTTTTACTTAAAGTTGAGATCAGGTTACAACAGGATGATATTGTGGTGGGAATAAGGGGAAAAGAGCATACGTCGAGGTTTGAAAGATAGAGAGGAGGTTAGACCCGCTGTGAGTGAATTTTTAATTAGTTGAGAGGAACTGGGCATTTGAATACACAAACATGATTATAAAAGTCGAGTTTTGTGAGGGATGAATAATATTCCCAACAGTAAGCGCACTGTATCGAAGTGATAGTAACGTTGTGTTTTGAAATTTCGTGAAAATATTGAAAAATAAGTGATTGTAAATGTGTGTTTTATTGTTTATTTATTGACAGTTTTCCCTGACGAAGAACCCATGCGTGGGTTAGAAATGCATTGGACAAGAAATAAACTGCTCAAAACAAAGAACCATGCTTCAGCACGTGTTTTGGGGAGAGAGGTTCTTATGGCCCACCAAAGCATAAGAAACTTAGTAAATTTGCATTTCCTTGCTTGGGGATAAATCAAGGAGGATAATCTAACGAGATAAAAGGAATAAAATAGAGAGTTACAGACTGGTTAAAAATGTTGAAAGACAAATACTTGAGAAGAGAATGATGCAAAAGCAATGTAAACAAAGGCTGTCGCCACTGGAGTAGGGCTAAGAAGAAGCTCCACAATCTGGATGTTCATGTTTGTCACATGCTGGTGGGTTTGGCATATCTAGCAGTGAGCACGCCGCACGAGAAGAAGATTGAGATTAATAGTGTTCAAAAACTTTTGATGAAAAAACAGGTGTGCAACCCATTATTTCGTTAAAACGTCCACTTTCAGACCCCTTGGGGTTTGCACCCAAAGAAAACGTATTGAAAGATAAGCATACAATTTAACATTTCATGAACTCTACAAGCAAGGTGAAAACATCCGGTTCAGCGAGCCAGTTTATTTAACAAAAAAGTCGAGTGAAAATGTTTTGAGGACGCATTCATTGGACATTTGATTTACAATGCGACTGAAAATCTTTTTTAAACTGAGAAATGAGTATGTGTGATGTATAAATTGTTCGGTCCAGCTACGGCTTTGAAGGAGGATTATGGGAAATGCAGGCTGCTTGCAACCACGAGTGGAAAATCTGATAGCACAATGAGCGGGCGGGTCTAAGTAATTAGAGAGGGAGTGTCCCATTTAAATAACGGGTAGTACAGCATTAGGTAACGTTTCCAGCACTACGAGAGCAAAGACAGACAACATGTTTGGCAGGTACGAACAGAGTATAAGACTGAAAGAATGGGAGAGCAATAACGAAGGAGACGAGGGTACAGAGAAATTACTTAAAGTTGAGATCAGGTTACAACAGGATGATATTGTGGTGGGAATAAGGGGAAAAGAGCATACGTCGAGGTTTGAAAGATAGAGAGGAGGTTAGACCCGCTGTGAGTGAATTTTTAATTAGTTGAGAGGAACTGGGCATTTGAATACACAAACATGATTATAAAAGTCGAGTTTTGTGAGGGATGAATAATATTCCCAACAGTAAGCGCACTGTATCGAAGTGATAGTAACGTTGTGTTTTGAAATTTCGTGAAAATATTGAAAAATAAGTGATTGTAAATGTGTGTTTTATTGTTTATTTATTGACAGTTTTCCCTGACGAAGAACCCATGCGTGGGTTCGAAATGCATTGGACAAGAAATAAACTGCTCAAACAAAGAACCATGCTTCAGCACTTGTTTTGGGGAGAGAAGTTCTTATGGCCCACCAAAGCATAAGAAAGTTAGTAAATTTGCATTTCCTTGCTTGGGGATAAATCCAGGAGAATAATCTAACGAGATAAAAGGAATAAAAAAGAGAGTTACAGACTGGTTAAAAATGTTGAAAAACAAATACTTGAGAAGAGAATGATGCAAAAGCAATGTAAACAAAGGCTGTCACCACTGGAGTAGGGCTAAGAAGAAGCTCCACAATCTGGATGTTCATGTTCGTCACATGCTGGTGGGTTTGGCATGTCTAGCAGCGAGCACGCCGCACGAGAAGAAGATTGAGATTAATAGTGTTCAAAAACTTTTGATGAAAAAACAGGTGTGCAACCCATTATTTCGTTAAATAGTAATTTTTACTCATACGCTATCTAAAATGTATTTATTTATTTGTATTAGTTTTATGTTGTTATTAATTGTTATTTATATTATTATTTTATGTATATAAATTTATTTGTAATTTATTATATATTTCTTTATTTATAAGCTATTAAAATAATTCATGTAGAGTTATTTTTCAATGAAAAATATACTATGTATTATATCTTAATTATTATTAATTTGCATTACATTATGTATTATTTTTAAATATAATATATTTTTAAATATATTTATTACATTTATAAGTATTATTTTGTTAATATTACAATTTTATTTTAATAAAACAAAACGATATTTTACAAAAAACTATATTTTTGACATTCTATATTATTTTTTCGATATTTTTGTACGTACCTTGTTAGGTAAAGGATCCCGATATTTTTGCCATCGATATTTTTGTTGCGATAATTGTGTATGTTGATATTAGTGTATTCGATATTTTGTCATAGATTCCATTTTCCATAGACTATTTTAGACAAGGCTACTGCAAAACAAAAACTTCTTAATAGAATTGCACCAAATTCGGGTAGAAACTAGATCTTGGTCTGCAGATTATGCTTTTTGTGATTTGATATAAGTCTGTTCAGAAGTTTTTGAGAAATGAAGGGGGAAAAATAATTGCATATTTTGGAAGTTGGACTCGCAAGAAACCTGCGAGCCTCCAGGCAGGGCACAAAATCAAAAAAAGAGCCCTGTGGTTGTTCGAGAGGCCATTTTTTTGCATGAGACTTCATGCCCTCATGGGAGTGAAAGGCATCCCTGAGTCCCGCAAGAGCAAGCATTCTGATTGGCAAGTTGTTGGAATGCTGGAAATTAAATGGCCACCATTACTGTTTACGCTGAAAAATAGCTATATAAGGGGACATTAGAAAAGCATGATGTTCCCCTGAATTTAGAGAGGATGTGTATTAGGGATAACTTCTGAGTTATAATAAATGTATATTTTTTTCAACCTATTTTTGTGATCTCGCTGGACTCACAGTGAAGGTGCAGTGGTGGTCGGGGACCGCCGTACCAGCGGTCTGACTGCCATATTATGAGTATGGTGGTCAAGCCTCAATGGGACAGCTGCAACCACCCGAGATCCCTGGCATTGGTGTGGGGGTCTTGATGCTGCAATCTGCTTTGTGGTGCTGTGGGGGGAACACCAAGCATATTACGAGTTTCCTCACCGCCAGAGGTCTTATGGTGGTTCTCACGCCATGAAACTGCTGGCAGTGAGGAAACTGAGGGGGCCTACAGGGCCCCTCTTGCCCCTGTTCATGGGAGTGCATGCAGGAGAGAACATGTTGTGCTCCTTCTGTGTGCCTGCAACCTTGTTCCTGCATGGCATGGACTGCACAGTAAATGCTGTGCAGGAAAAAGCATTGGTAATCCAGCAGCGATGCAGTTCTAAGGCTCACATATAAGCCTTTGTACTGCACCACCATGGTGCCAGCCCGACTATGAAATAATTTGTGTTCTATTGGTCGACTTTGGCGGTCTTGGAGCAGAATGCTGGTGTGGTGGTCCTCTCCAAGGCTGCTAAAGTCATAAGTAGGTCCTAATTCTTATTTTGAAATGTTAGGGTCTCACGAGTCTCTTGCAGGATTCTGAAAAGTAGGAAGGAAGGAGTAGGTGATGTTAGAATCCACTCTGCAATGCACCTGTGTTACTGTATGAGTCTTACTAGAGATGCTGTTTATCAGACTTTACTATTTATGTTACTTAGTTTGAGAAGAGTTGTCAGTAGAGTTAAGGCTCATTCACACACCCTACTACGCACACTCATCAACTGAAAAAGAGGTCTGAAAGGAGAGGTCAGTCTCTCTCTACACCCTACAAACACACCCATTATTACAGAGAGCGGTCTCAGCAGAGAGGCCAACCCCTCTACACATGCTACTTAGCACACCAGGCATCTGAGAGAGAGGTGCGAAAGGAGAGCACAGTCCCTCCCCACACCCTACTACGCACACCTATCATTAAAGAGATAGGTCTCAGAAGAGTGGCCACTCATTCCACACACCCTACTAATGTAAATGTAAATGTAAATGTAAATGTAAGGTGTTTTGTAGCGCGCTCAATTACTACCGGAGTATCCTGGCGCGAATGACCGCTGGGGAACCCGTCCTGGCTTTCCCTGTGAGATGGTCCCATGCTGGGTATCTCCAAGGTGAAGCCAGGCATCCCTGGCGTCTGTGGGGGGCCGTTGTAGAGATGAGGCAAGCTTAATGCCCAGAGTTACCGAGTGTGATCACTGCCCAAAGTGGGCACCGAGGCGAGAATTATCAGTCCGCTGACCCTGGTCCTCGACCCTGCCGCGTCGGGAATCGAACCCTGGTCCCGGGCCGTTCTCAGCCTCCGGGTCTGCCGCCTCTAACCAGTGAGCCCACCTCTCTAATCAGACCCATCATCTAAAAGAGAGTCTGAAAGGATAGGGCAGTCCCTCCCCACACCCTACTATTCTCACCCATCATCTGTAAGAGAGGTATAAAAGGAGAGGGCTGTCCCTCCCAAAACCTTACTATGTGCATACGCCATCTGAGAGAGAGGTCCGAAAGGAGATCCCAGTCCCTCTCCACACCCTACTATACATTCCTATCATTACAGCGATAGGTCTCAGTAGAGAATCCAGTCCCACCACAAACCCTATACATAACTGTCATTTGACAGAGAGGTCTCATTAGAAAAGGCAGTCCCTCCACACACCCTACTACGCACACCCGCCAACCAAGAGAGAGGTCTCAGTGGAGAGGCCAGTCCCTTGATATACCTCACCATGCATACTTGTCATTTGAGTGAAACGTTTGAAAGGAGAGGGCAGTCCTTTCTCACACCGTAGTATGCATGCCCTTCATACATAAAAGGAGTCTCAGTGAAGAGGCTAGTACTTTCCCACCTACCTCTTTTTTCCTACTAGTATGATGTGTTCCCACAAGAGTCTTGCGAGAGTAGAGTTCAAGCTTCAGGGGGGAGGCTTGGCACATGATGTTGGTGTGATCCCACAAGACACTCTCAAGACCTGTATGGGAAATTACTGGGTCTGTTGTTAGGTGCTTTATGATACTGCAAGGGTCTCGCACGTCACATGGGGAGAAGTAAAAAGAAAAGTGCCAAGGTTCAGCAAATAGTTACCATTGCTTTTACATGGTTGAAGAAAGGCTATGATGTGATTTGGTGCAGAATGACATATAGCTCAGTTTGTCCTTGGTGCTTCGGAAGAGAAGGAAATCTGTTTCAGTTCTACTCAGCAGAAGTGCATTTATGTGGAGCTGAAAGAGACTGGTGTCTTCATCTGCATTTTAGAATGAATTTCAATTTCAGGTATTTTGGAATTTATTCTATAAACTGTTGTGGAGTGTCATTAAGTGACTAATGTTGGTAAACTTATTCTACACCATGTTTACAGAGTGCGGGGAGGTGTAAATCTTTTAATATAGCGTTTGAGAAGTAGACATTAGAATGCAGAGCGATATCAGCAAGTATTTCAGATTGAGTTAAAAAAATTAAGTGTTCCAAATGTATGTCCTTGTAAGTAAAGGAAGCCGCATTTCTCAAACTATAAAAGAAAGATTGTGGAATGTGTTAATACAAGCCCTAGTATCTTTATGAACCTCACTGCCCATTTACTTTAGCCTTATGTGGTGTTTGAGTGGTGATTTCTATTTCTAATGTGAAACACTGTGGTGAGAGTTGGCACAGTGTGTGTGGTTGAATGTGTTACTTTATAAACTAATATGGAAGCAGAGATCATGACATGTTATAATTTAATTTTGAAAATATGAAAATAGAGTGGTTATGGGTGAGGTAGTTTCCAGGAGAAAGGAATAACAAGTTGCTGGTCCGCTAGATATAAATATGTGATTGTGCGGGGGGGGATATACTACAGCTTAGACAGTATAATGATATATCACTGTTATCAATTATTTATCAGTATGTATCTCTTATATTTTAATTTATTTTGTCTTTTTTTAAGAAGAAAAGGGAAACTTGTCTCAGAGAAAATAATTATCTGCTTACATAACCAGAAAAAAAGTTTCTTGTAAAGACTAGCAGGTTTGTTGTCTTGTTAAGCAGTGGGTGTCTGAGCAGGCACTGTGTATCCTTGGTGAAAAAATGTGGAAGCCTTTCCTGTTAAGTTACATTACGAAAACAATTCCCTTTCAGAATAATGTCCGCACACAGGATAAATTAATTAGTTATTCTACCATACATACTGTTGAAAAAAATGAATTTACCAAAAAAAAGATAGAAAGTCACTGAAAAAAACAAAGGTTAAAATAACATTATATTCGATGCCGCTGGAATTTTGTGATTGTGCGGCCATGTCGATTTTCACATAATCCATCATCTGCTGCATACTCCGTAGATTTTAATTTAAAAAGTTGTTTGTAGCTCAAACGATTCAAATATTACTGGCACTAATCAGGTGCACCCAATACCCAGACAGTACAAAATAACGAAGTAACACTATTTAACAAATGTGCTGCGTTATGCCGCATAATTTGTCTTTTCTTCCAACATAATTTACTTAACCCTGCTGCATAATTTGGCCCTCTCCTGACACATAATTTCAGTGGCCCTGGTCATAGTTAGGTGAATTTATCATTGTGGAGAACACATCAAAATTTATAGACACATTCTTGTTCAAATATGTAACAGCATTACCGTCATATCTAAGAGCCTCAGTGGACTTTCTAAACAAGACCCAGGGAATTCCATGGAAGGAGAACTATTTAATGGCAACAGAAGATGTGCCCTCATTATATACATCAGTCAATGTAATTACTTTCTGAGAGCGAGGTCAGCGAGCTACATCAATCACTGAAATATGCTATGAGAAATGTTATAATTGTCCTTGACTCACAATGACTTCCTACTTAATGGTACATGCTACCTGTAGAAGCAGGGAATGGCAATAGGAACACCCTTTGCCCCTACACATGCAAGCCTGCTAATAAGACAATGGGAAGCAGAGGTGGTTTGGACTGATGAGAACCAAAATATGCTGTAAGATGTAGAATTGTGGATGAGATTTATCGATGATCTTTCTATTCTTTGGGAAGGGGATAATAAGATCCTTGAAAGTTTCATTTGCCCCTAAATAATAACAAATATAATCTAAGATTCCCCCCCACCATCAGTGCAAATTAAATACATTTTTTAAACATAAAAATTTAAATCAAAGATATAAAAATATGCTGCAAAATTCATAGTAAAGCCACCTGATGTAATAGCATATTGCATGCCAATAGTGGGCACCCTAAGACTCTGAAGTAGAGTGTGCCCTTTGGAGAGATGTTATGAGTGAAAACAAATTTCTTGGAATCTGCATATTTTGAAGACCAAATAAAAAAAAATGTATATGCTGTTTGTAAACAAGAGGCTAACCCACCAAAATGCCATGGAAAGAGCCAGAGCAAAAGCGAATAACTATTAATAAATCAAGTCAAAGAATTACAACGATATCCGTATGATTACAGATTATCATATCAAACATCTAGGATGCTGCCTGGCTGTGCGAGCGCTGGGTTCCCTGGACTGTCTCCTGGCCTGTCGGGCTTGCTGGGCGTCAGTCTCTCTTGGAGCTGGTGTTCTGCTGTGCACTGCGTACACCTTCCGTTCCTTTGCGGCTGGGGCTGGAGTTCCCGGTTGCTTCCGGGTCACGGGCTCATCTTCCTGAGCTTGGCTGGGTGAGACGTGCCTCGTTGGATGGGCTCCTGCTGGTCTCCTGGATGTGTTGCAGTTGGGGTGGGGGCCTTGTTCCTGGGGTTGCCCTCCCCCCTCCGGGGTGAGTCCCGCTGGCCGGGTTTTTGTTTCCTTCCTTGTGCTTTCTGGTGGGAGTAATGTCGGAACATACAGGCATGCAGTTGCTGGCTGTCCTGGGTTACAGTGTGGATAGGGTCACACATGCATTACTCACAATTCCGGTGGTTCCCGAACAGTGATATTCCCTGTCATGTTTCCATGGTGGCGGGCGCTGAGGTAGTGTGTTTGTTTTCAGTGTTTCTCAGGTACTGTTTCCACATTTCTGTGCATGAAGGAGTTGTTCCTGTTCCCGGTGGTGGTGGGGGCCTTGTTGTGCTGTTGGCCCCCGCCCTGGCATTATGGTGTTTGCCTCGATACGCACAGGGGACTCCTGGGGATGCCGGGGTTTGAAGCCGGGACCTCATGCATGTAATGCGAGCACTCTGCTACTGAACTAAGTCCCCGCTTCTGTCCTCCGTGGAGAGTGGTGGTGCATCGGCCCATGCGGCTGACCCCTGGGTGCTCCGTTCTCCTGGTTTGCTCCCCTGCGCGGGCGGTCACCATGTGGCCGGCGTTGGTGCTCTCCGGTGGCTGCCAGCACCTCGTGTGTAGCTTGGGAGTGCGTCTTTTGCACTTGCGCATGCTGAGGGTTTTTGTTTTACATTCCTGCTTATCCTGCTGCTGCCACCGCTCCCCTGCTACTCCCGGGGGTTAGTTGCCCTGGTCGAGTGTGCCTTGGGTTGGGTCTGTGCTTCCTGTGTGGACTCTGTCCTGGTGCTCTATGGGGCTCTCTGCCCCCGCCTTCGGAGCTTGGTTGTCTGGCCCGAGGTCTGTTTGGGTGGCAACTCGTTCTTGGCATTGTTGTGTGGTGACCGTGTCATTCTGTGTACAAGCTGCGTATGTTCGTGTGGTGGCGCAATGCCCATGTCTGGACGCTGGCCGTCTGCCTCCGGGTGCTTCTTGTACATGCACACTGGTGTTGTGGTATGGCGCTGCTGTCCTGGTTTTCACTTGCAGTCGGGCGCTTTGGTGCCAGGTTCGGTGCTTGTCGTCAGCGCAGGTTCCTGGGCTTCTCTCCCTTGGTCTACGTGGTTGGGGTTTTCTGTCTCTGGCCTGCGGCCTTGCCTCCTGCTCACCCCTGCTCTCATTTGTTCTATGGGGTGGGCGTACCGGGGGTCTTCTCCCTTTGGGTCACTTTTTCCTGTCTCAGATTGGCATAGGCTCCTGTCGCCTCTGTGGTGGCTGGTTCCTTTTTTAGCTGGCTCTGCCTGTGCTAGCTCCTTGGGTTTCCAGTGTTGTTGGTGTCTCCCTGCCTGCTTGCTTACGCCTTGCCCTCTGCTGCTCTTGTGTCAGCGTTGCCTCTCACTTCTTCGGCGGCGGCCTGTTGGGGGTGCAATCTGTTCCCTCCCAGCTTCTGGCTCCTCCGCAGCTACCTTCCCCTTGATGGTGGTGGGTCGGTGTTCCTGCTACTTGGGCCGCTGGGGCGGGGGGGTCCTGTTGACTCCCCTGGGTTCCTGTTGGCCTGCTGTGGTTTTCTCCGCTTTTCTTTGCTGCCCCTCTGCATTCCTGCTCTCGGGGTCTCGCAGGTGCGGGTGTCCTGGCCTGGCCTTGGGTGTGCTGCATGCGCCTTTTTTTCTGGTGCCCTTCTCTCCGCTGCGGGCTGGCTGTTGTGTTGTGGCCTTTGGTCCGCTTGGGTGTCCTGGTTGTTTGCCTCCGCTTCCTGACTTCTGCTTGGTTGGTCGGGCCACTGTCAAGATGGCCGAGTGGTCTCTGGCGCCAGACTCAAGGGAGCTTGCTGTTCAACATCGCTGAGCCTTCTGGTCTCCTCATTCTTGGGGTTCCTGGTTCCTGGCTTCGTTGGCCTGCACCTGGTTCCTCTTCATCCTTGTCAGGATTCTCCTTCCCTCCGGCCTGGGGCTTCGGGTGTTTGTCCCGGGCCTTCTGTGTGCTTGGTTTGCTTCTGGGGTCTGGCTGCTTCTGCCCTCGCTCTCCCTGTGCTTGCCTTTGGCTTGCTTCTGGGGTTCCTGGCCGCCTCTCCTGGTTCTGTCGTAGTTCCTGCCTGGTTTGTTCCTGGCTAGGGGCCTCCTTTGGGTGACTGGTGGAGGCTTTTCGGGCTGGTGTGGTTGGGCGCCTGCCCTGGGATTCATGCCGCTGTTGTCTGGGCCTGGCTGTCTTTTGCTGCTTCCATGTCCTGGCGTGCCGCCTGTTTCTCCTGTTCTGCAGTTCTCCAGGTTGGTGGCCTGTGGCCGTGTCCCCCTTTCTGAGCCTGCTTTCATCTGCTCTCTGTTTTTGTGCGTGGTCGGGCCGGGTTGGACCCGCCCGGCCTCCTACGGCTGCCGGGTGCTGTTGGCTTCTTGGTTCATCTGCACTTGGGTGTGTTTGCTCCCTGGGTTGTTCTGGTCCCGTCTGGTTCCCATGCCTGGGTGTCTGCTGGGGCTTTTCCGCTCCTTTTTGGACTCTGCTTCCTTGCCTGGGTTCTCTTTTGGGTCCTGGTGGAGTACTCTGCTGTTGTGGCCGCATCCCGGTGGGTCTTTCTGGGGTCCTGTGCCTCTGCGTAGGTGGGCTTCCTGCTAGTTCGGGTTGGCCTCGGGCTGTGCCTCCTGGGATTTCTGGCTCTGCTGTCCCTTTTTGGGCTGTTGTTGGGAGTGTTTTGACAGACGTTTCCTGGTTCTTTCCTGGTTCTGGTGTCCTGGCTCGCTTCTGCATCCCTTGCTTCCCCGGGCTTTGTTCTCAGTGTGAGTCTGATTGTGTGCCCACCCCCTCTCTGGTTGGGGTGCGGTTCTGTGGTGCTCTTGCCTCTGTGGGGCCCTCCCTCCTGGCTGCGGGTTGTCTGGGGTTTTCCTGCTGCTTGGCCCTTTGCCTTTTCTGCTTCCTCCAGCTTCCGCTTTGGCGGTTTTCCTCTGTTTCTTTTCCGGCCTTCTGTGTGGTCCGGCGGTGTTGGGCTGGTGGTTCCTGGTTCCTCCCTGCCCTTTGCTTGGCCTGGGCGATGCATGGGCTCCTTCTGGGCTTTGGTGGGTCTACGGGTCCTCCTGTGTGGTCAGGTTGCTTGGCTCTGGTCCTGACTTCCTGGTTCCTTCGGCGTTTGTTGCCCTGGTTTTTGCTGTTTACTTGGCTCCTCTCCGGTGTTGCTGGGTTCGGGCCTTGTGGTTTTGGTCTGGGTGCTGTGCGCCCTGGGGCATTTCTTTTTTCCACTGCTCCTGCCCTTGCTGCTTGCCTGGCCTGGGTGTGAAGTGCCTGTGCGGTCCTCTGCCATGTTGCCGCATTCTTTTTGTCCTGCCCTCTGTGCCTGGTTTGGGGGCTGCTGGGGTTTCCCGGTTGCTCTGTACTCGCCTACTGCCTTGTATTCCCTCCCTTTTGGGGTTGGGGTTTTTCTGGGGGTTGTGGCCGGTGGTTCTGTGCCCGCCCTTGTTGGGCTTGTTTGTTGTTGGTTTCCGGTCTTGTTGGCCTCTCCTCGCTTGGTCGGCTTTCGGATGTTTTTTTTTCTAGGGGCGTCTCTGAGCGGTGGTCTTTGGCTTGGCCTCCTCTGCCCGTGCTGTTCTGGGTTTGGTGGCCTTCCTGGTTTGGTTGGTGACCTCCTTCTCTGCGGGGTTTTTGGCCTCCTGGGGTTTTATGATGTCTTTTCCCTTCCCTGTCTTTTGGTTTGGTTCAGGTTATCGCTCCTGTTCAGCTCCTGGGTTCTTGTTGCTTCCTGGGCCTCCTCGGCGGGGTTTCCTCCTTTGGTCTCTTTTGGAGCCGGGACTTTCAGTTTGGTGAGGTGGTCGGTTTCTGACCTGTGCTTTCTCCTTCCTCTGTTGGCCGTTTCTTTCTTTGGCATTCTTCGGGGATGTCACGGTTTCCTTGTGTGACTGCCGGGTCCTGTGTGCCTTCCTGCTGGTTCTGGGCTTGGCGGCCTTGTCCGTCGGGTTAATTTAGCGTATCCTTTGGGTTCTGGTCCCGGTTCCCCTTTCTCCGGTTTCTCGAGTCGGCTGCCTCCTTTTAGGGGTCCTGGCCTTCTGTATGTCTCCGGTCCTTGACCCTGCTGTCCTGTTCCGGGTTGCGGGCCGGTTATTTCCTGCGGTCTTCCTTTCCCTCCTTCTCGGTGCTCCCTTGGGTTGCTGCTTTTGTTGTGGTTTCCTGGGTGTGCTTGTGGGTGTGGAAGGCCGGTTTCTACTTGGTATTCTCCACTTTGTTATGAATGGGACGAGGGCATAAGGGACCTGGGGGTAATGCTCTATTACTTACCGGTAATCTTCATTACCCCAGGTCCTGTTGTCCTCGTCCCATTCATACGCCCCTCCCTCCCTCCCAGACGGCAGGCCTTCCTGTCTGGGCTTGGTTGTACAGGCGGGATGCTGGGTAAGTACTGCTTATCTACTCCCGGTGGGAGAGGAAGTATTAGGGTCCCAGCATTCCTCTTGTTTTTTTCTGTCTGGAGATGGTCATCTCCACTTTGTTATGAATGGGACGAGGACAACGGGACCCTGAGTAATGAAGATTACAGGTAAGTAATAGAGCATTATTCCAGGTCCCCTAAGCTAAAGCAATGGCTGGGGAGGCATGTATCAGTCATTTTTTATGTATATTGTATTAATAACAACTGTTGTTCTGCTCACCTCTAAATTAGATGAGCAGCGCCAACATGTGGCCAACTGTCACAAGTGCATTGTTGACAATTAAGTGCTGGTGCTGAACACCGGAAACCACCAGCTCAAATTAACCACTGGTCCTTGTGCCAGTTTTTGGGTGAATGGCATGTAATAACATGAAGCAACATAATGACATAAACAGGGGAATTTCGCAAAAGCATAAAGTGAATTTCCCAAAATGATACAAATTACATCGGCTTAATGCCAATTTTGCCCAGGCCTAGTTTACTGTGCCTACACAAAACGTTTACTGTATATCCATCTTCTCTCTAGTGTTAAACGTGATTTGAGTGTGCATAAATTAAAGTAACCATATACATTTTATCGTCAGAATACTTTCTCTTGCATTCAACATTCTTCTTAATATTTAGTTTATAAATAACTTACAAAACCATGCAAACTGCCATCAGAGAAAACCATACCACCTCACAAAACAATACAACACATCTTTAAAAATAAGATACTGAAACCACTTCAAACTTTAGCAATAAAATTATTCCGGAAATGTGTGCTCCTATAAAAGTGAGCAAGCCTGATTTAGATATAAGTTCAGTTTCCTAAATCATTTTTATTCTTCACATTCACTCACCATAAACATTTTTTTACTCTGACTGCGAAAGCTTCATTTTTACCTCACATGTAATTATGAGATTATAATGTTCTTCTTTCTATTACAAGGTAGTATGCTCTAAGGATGAGACAGGACATCTCTACAAATAAAAATGTTATTTAAAATCTGAAGCAATGGTGGTTTAAATTTTAATTTGTCTGAATAATTAATACAGATAGCTGAAAGCCTCCAGGTTAGTTTTTTGTAGGAAGACAGATTTTAATCTCTAGAGGAAACACATGTCGGCTAAAACACGAGATTTAAAAAAAAAAGAAATAGGCTCATTTCAATTCAAAAAAGAAAATGATATAGGCTGCCCATTGTCAGTTGAATTGTTATAGCTTCTTTATGTGATTTGCTATCATTCCAATTTTTTCAAATACTTTGCTTTAGCAGTGGGGTGCATGCCGCGGATGAGGCTTCAAATCCTTCCCTCAGGGGTCACCACTCGACCCCCCTAACAGTGTCTTACGAGCTTGATATCTTTCCATGTCTGCTCCCTAATGTCAGAGCATTTTATGGGAGGCTGCTTCTCCCACAGACCTAAAAAAAAAAAAAACTGGAACTGAAGGGTAAATCACAAGGCCATTATCTTGACACATGGTTGGTTACACACTCTGGGGGCCTCGTGTAGCCTACACGATGAAATCCTGCCCCCTCACTGCCACCACACCAGCCTGCTCTTCAATCTCCCTTCCAAGGGCCTCGGGGCCGGCTCTGGCGGATTTCTTTGAAATGAGACAGAAAGCATTTTAAAACAATTTCATTGAAATTGCCTGTGTGATAAATGTGCCGTACGCTGCCGTTCTGCAATAATATCACTTTTTATTTTGTAAAGCTGTGACAGTGCACGCTGGCACCGCCAGCCTTGGATGCCCTGACAGCTTTCAGAGAGCATCAATATTATTCAAACACTGAACACTGAAAAGAAAAGGCAATCTCATCCAACTGCTCACAATGTACAGCTTCCATGTGACTCTTAAGCCTTTGGAGAAAAAAATGATTCTCAGTTAGAAAATTTCCGAACACTATACTAAGTAGCATAGAGGCATATTAGCAAGGGCGATATCGCCGCTTTAGCGGGACTTTTTCCCGCAAAAGCGGCAATATTTTTATCGCCCTATTAGCAATATGTCGCTAACAGCAGTTAGCGACAGCTGGTAGGCGATAGCTACAGGTTTGGGGCCCGCTTTGCATGTCAGCGATATTTATTGCTAATGACATGCAAAGTGGGTGTACCCAACCTGTTAGCGACTGAAAGCAGCCGCTAACACAGCTATCGCCGATTAGCAAGGCAGGCGAAGCGATAACAAAACTTGCGCTAAGCGGGATTATCGCCAAAACCTAACGTCTGCTCAGACCACTTCTTAACCTGTATATCCATTGGGAGGTGGATATTCAGGTTAAGTCCCCATTAGCAATGAAGCCTGAATATCGCTGGATTCCCAGCGATATTCACGCATTGAGCCGCTATCGCCGGATATTTTATCGCTTTGGAGATAACCGTTGCTAATAGAACATTACCTCAGCGATAATATCCGGCGACAGCCGGAGATAAAAAAAAATGAGCTAAGCACATCTAGCAATAATTATCGCTATTTGTTGCTAATTTGCCCCACAGTACATATTTTTCTTTATTTTACATTTTTATGTGTTAAGTGCTCCATTCTCCCAAGGACATGCTGGCAGCAGGAACCAGAAGACAAAAGAAGTGGCATGGAGAGATCAAACAAAAGTAACAATGTAACTAATAGCTCTCAACTTTTTTGACCTGTTAGTTTTACCTATGCTTTCATTCCCGAATAAAACTAAAATGTCTGCTGCTGTACTGCTGATGCTGAACTGCACCAGCTAATGTTTTAAGACAAGCCTTGCCCTTTATGTGCACGTACATCATCACACATGAGCATTTATGCATCATGATGCTACTGTGGGCCCCAGCTCATGATTCATGTGCACAAATGCATAATAATGCAGCAGCCATTTACTGTTTAATATACCATTCCAAGATGGCATGTGCCCATCTTGAAACAGCCAGTGATGTTTTAAGGCATGGGCAAAGTGGGCTCTGGCCCAGGGCCCCAGCCTTTAAGGGGGCCCCCTGATAGAGCCAGCTTTGTTCTACAGAGTCGTACCCGGATTTCCTTGAAACATTTTCAGATTGTTTTAAATACCATTTTCCTTTAATTTATTTTTAATATGGATGATGTGTGAGTCTATTGCAGACCTTTTTCAGAGAAATGTTGTGTTTATGTTTCATGCAACATCCATAAAAATGTTTCTTTTGGATCAAAACAGGACCGGACATGAGAAATAGGAGGGTGACACAGAGATTATTCTCAGTAATATTAGTGAACTGCTGCTGTGTTACAATATTGAAAACACAAGTCACTCTCCCTGTATATTAGATGTAAACACTTTTAGAATTTGGAGGAATGTGTCTGTGCACTGTTAAATGACTTGGCCAAACAAGGCATATAAGAGATGAAAGTGGATCATAAACTCAAAACTGTTCTGAACGGGGGCCCCCAAAATGCACTCGGCCCAGGGCCCCCAAAATCCTTAATATGTCCCTGGGAACAGCAACTTAAAAACATAAAAATGTATTGAACCACATGTTTTTTTGGGAAGGAGTGGTTCAGCAGCAAATTGCAGCTGCCCACCCCCCAACCAAAAAAGCTAGTTTTTTAAAGAATAGTAGAGCAGATAAACAGCAATGGCGAGTATGGGGGGTTGAGCAATAGTGAGGAGTAATTGTAGACAAACTTCTGGATCAATCGACAGGTTTAGAGCAGCAGGGGAGCTGGGCGGTGGAGGAACATTAGGAAAAAAAGAGTTAAAACTGGATGGGGAGGTTTGGGAAAAGCAATGTCCAGCGCAGACTGTGTCATATCACTCTTTTTCTTCTTTCGGGTAAGGCTGGGCAAGACCGGCAACAGGAGGGAGGGAAGAGGCAGAGACGATGCGTGACACAGAGGGAATGGGGCAGTAAAAGGAAGCCCTATGACACGGTCAGCTCAGCCACTTCATAGCTTTTTTTGTAAAGGCGGTGGGGGGGCCACATATACTATGGCAAAATCCTGATGAAGGGATGAAGAAAATGGACATTGGGGACAGGAGATCAACGGGGAAGAAGCAACCGGAAGAAGCAATGGTTAAGAAGCAATAGGACCACAACAGGTGTGAGGGAAAGAAGCAACAGTAGCTAGGGGTGGGAGGGCAGGAAGCAACACATAGCACAAGAGTGGGTGTGGAAGATGCAACATGGGGCGGGGCGTGGGAGAGAAAGAAGAAAGACAGAGCACGAGTGGTGGGAGGAAAGGAAGCAACTTGGATAATGGGTACGAGATGGGAGGGGAAGATGCATATGCAGAAAAGAGTACCTGATTCACAGCCCGAGCAGTAGATGGACAACGGAAGGAAACTAATCAAGCTAAAGTAATCGATAGTTGGTCCATGCTTCAGAGGAAAGAAGCGGAAGTGAAGCCGTAATGCACTGGTCAATTTGGAGGCAACAAAGAACAGTGACAATATAACCGATGAATAATAACCAATGGGCAGGCTCAAAGCCCCTTTTAGTAAACAATACCCTTCTCAGCAACAGCTCACACACTGTTAGTAGGCCACACCTAAAAATGAAGAAAATGAGAATGACAAGAAAGTCAATCAATGGTAAGCCCAAAGCCCAATGTATTTATTGGTATAATTCATGACAGGTCTTCATCAACATACATCTAAAAGTTATCCGTAGATGAGATTTATCAAAACAGACATTAGAGCTGTACGGAACTGTGGAATTCTCAATCATGTCATGATATTTTACAGCAGTTTTTTATGTTAAATTATGTCAGGTGTGCCCTGCCAAAATTTAACTGTGACTGTTGGTAAACTCCAACAAATCTAGAGTAGCAACCCTTCACAAACAGGTATTTGGGCAGTGGCCAAGATTTAAAGGGCCAGTGGTAATGAGAGTCTAATTGATTGTGACTTTTCTCTTTTAACTATTTATGACGTTCCCTGTACGCTTTAGAAACACATCTGTGAAAGAAATGGTACACACAATAACATTTTGGAATAACTAATATGTTTATTTATGCCAAAAAGATTTTGTTTGTACTACACTGTTTCTCTCAATCAAGATACTTCAAGGTCTCGATTCATAAAGATAAAATTAGATTTGAAGTCTAAATTTAGACCTGAAGTCTAAGGGCACAATTTGCAAAGGTCACTTCAGGTCTAAATTTACCTTTGAGAATTAGGCCCTTAGTATTCAGGTCTAAGCTTAGACTTAAGGTCACCTTTGTGAATTGGGCCCTTTCACTTTTGCAGTTATAATGAAAAAAAGAAAGCAAAAATAAAACTGCAAGCACCAGAATGCAAAGAATTAAAAGGACAGGATAAAATAGCACCATTTGACAGGAAATCACTATGACTTGCAAACACTACTGAGATGCAGAACACCTCATGTCAGGCAGGGGATCTCATATCATCATTCTTTTGATTTGTGCTCTTATGCTTGCAGTTCTGCAACTCACAAAAACTGTAAATGCAAGGCAATTATGAAGCAACCAACAGTACATTCGTAACTACTCATGTGTGCAAAACAATTAAGGTTACGCTGCTGCCGCTTGTACTATTCCTGCTGTGTCTGATGTAGCATTAGCTCTCCCTGTGCTGTTCTGGCCTGTGCGTTAACAGAAACTTACACTTCTACTGTCTCTGCTGTAGTGCTACTGTCCCATTCAGATTAAAGTGCAACAGGTGTAGGGTGTTGGTAATGCCCAAATGGAGGTATAACATTCCTGTTCATATGTTCTAAAACTACTTAAACATATGTTGCTGCTTAAAGAGCTGGCAGAGCTGAAATTGCAGCAATGAAGGAATTACGCAACAGGATAACCTTTTGCTGTTTAAAGGTTAAAATCTAGAGCACTCCTTTGGCGATACAAATCGCTATGTTCAAAAAATGGTAGCGAAAGCCAGTTGACTTTTCTAAGCTGATCCCATATTTATTCAGTCTTTAACATGAATCATATTACGGCAAATGATAAATATTCCATCAGGAAATTCATTCAGGTAGGGAACATCAATGAAGTCTTCAATAATCCATTAGCATAAAATAAACACGTTGAAACTGTCTCCCTGATGCATTTCGAGCCATAGCTCTTCTTCAGGGGTAATTATCTAGAGAAAAATATACAAAGAACCACATATATTGCAATTGTAGGGGGAATGCATCTATAAGATACGTAAATGGATATCTGTAAGTAGCAGAAAAAGTATAGTGTAACGGTCACATGCAGTTGAAGTGATACATGCATTCAGTGAGTAACAGACAGATGTGAGCTAGATGCTAGGGTGCACCGGTGGAAATGAAAAAACGGAGTGAAGAATGATAATGAAAGTTAAGAACGAATAGTGTAGAAATAAAGTGGGTCTGTTCAAAAACCACCAAATAAATTGGTGAGCAACGTGGAATAAATGAAACCATGGAGAACTTTGCCAGAAAACAAAGTGACAGAAGCTAATCAAAAAACGTAGCTTCTGTCACTTTTACCATTTTTTGAACATAGCGATTTGTATCACCAAAGGAGTGCTCTAGATTTTAGCCTTTCACGGCTAAAGGTTTTCCTGTTGCGTAATTCATTTGCACCTTTAGAAGCAGGAGGTGATCATCTTCAGCACCCTAATTATTTGAACTCTGATTCACTTGGATATACCTGACTACCCCGGAGTGCAGCGGTTTCCAGTTTTGTTTTTATAGCAATGAAGGAATGTCAGTGATACTATATAGTGCTGGTACTCTGAGCGTGGAAATCTTTTGAAAATATTCCACCTTAAAACGTACTTAGAGAGCCCGGAAGTTCAGCACTTTTCTAGGTCGATTAATCTTTGCCACCATTTTAGACTAGAGCTTTAAACAACAATGATAATAATAATTGCATTTGATAGTCAGTCAATACAGAGAGGGTTGGTGAAGTTTTAAAAGTTTATTTTCTATTTCTAGTAGATTAGTCGGTATTTTTATTCTTTTTATTCAAATTAGTGGCAAACCCATTAAAGAAATAATAAGAAATAAGATTGGTTAGAAGAAGCATTGAGAAATATGATAAGCGTGTTCCTTTCAGAGTATAGTCCCTATTCTAAACTTGAGGACCTATCCTATCCTAATAAGAACCCGTAAAGAGTTTCTTCTGGAAAAAAGCAGGTAGATTTTTGGAGCAAAACCAGATAACTAAGGGAAAGATCGAACTTCCCATAAAGGGTAGATATAGAGGCTCAGCCGAGTTATCCAGACAATTGCAGTTGCAACCATTTATGCAAGCGAGAAGCAGTGACTCACAGCTGTAGCTATGATCAGCATAAAACAGAAAGTCTCATCTCAAAGTATAAGAAAAACAAAGAAAACACTGTAAGCACTAGCTTATGGTAAATCTAGCTAGTAAAGTGCTAAAGTGCATGGCAGGGTAGAGATACATTGAATGCCTCAAGATGAGTAGAGTAGTGTGGTGTCTCTCTAGCTAGGAACACATACTAAATAGAAAGCAGCTAAACATGGTGCAAAAATCGATGAATGAGTCATCGGCGTCCAATGGTGAGAGATCTTTCGATGGTCCATCATCTTTGTATTCTATTCCCACGGTAAATATTCATGTCAGCATAAAGTCAGTTAGAGATAGCTACAATGGATTACAAAAAGTTGCATCTATGTAAATTCTCATGAGAACCTTTTGCCAGCCTACTTTTTTAGCTGTCTGTTGTCCCATCATACAACAATGAACTACTTTATGAAATGAAGCATTCAAATTCTGGTATGCACTGGTTAGATCACAAAATATAATTGTCAGTGAGCATTTTCTTTTCATTAATTCAATTTTCATTCTGTATATGTGACAAAGAAAATACAGCGAAATCGGATAGATAGAATAATATTTTTTTTGGTAACACCACATTCAAAAGACAAACCCTTGAGTTTGATTATAATGGTAATTCCCTATTTTATGAAAAAGCATTTATTTTCTTAAAAAGATAGAGTAGAATAAAAGAATAGTGTGGCGTAGTAAGTGGAGAACTATAGAAATGAAGGCTTTCTGCAGGAAATAAACAATAGTTTTCAAATTTGCACATTAAGTAAAGGCATATTTTATAACATTTAACTTATTATGCATGTTCCATGTTAATGTTTAGTGTGTATCTATATTATTGTGTGGTGAAATTTTCATTCACATTTTCTGCTCTCTCAATTTCCCCATCTGATGATTTATAAAATCATCATACATCTACATTTCTAAAGTGAGTGCACTTCAGAGTGCACCTTCATCCTCAGTTGAGTCTCATAATTTTATTTTCAAACCCCTAAATTGTATTCAGTTTGTGTAGTCATCATTCACGATACCATGTAATCCCATGTGCTTTTCGGATAATTTCCTATGAAATTTTTCTTGTCTCTGTCAGAGTATGTACTTGCAGTTCAGTAATAGAGCATAAAGAAATATAATACAAAGACCTACTTTCACTATTGGCATTAATACAGCTTTCAGTATACCTTATCCTGCCTTCGAAAACCAGTTCCCAATTGTGGTAATCCCTTTCCCTACATTTTCATACAAGCTTGGTGTTTCCAATTCATTTAATTTGGGTTCTAACCCCAAAATGTTCTTCGCAAATCTTTCTATTTCCCTGCTCTCATCAGGTATGTATGTGCAACAGTGAGTTAATTTAAGCACCAAGCAGACTCCTCCCTTTTTGACAAGTAAAATAAGTAAAGCACCAGATGTACTAGTTGCTATTTTGTCAATGGTTGACAGTTCTCTAATTTTTGTGATATTTAAAATGACTCATAGACGTGGAATGACAGCTCAAAATATGTCTCCTACTAACACAGCAACTGTTTCTGTACTGCGTTTCTGCCTATGTGCGGGTCTTAGTGTATTTATACTTTTAATATGATACATTTTTGGAATTAATACTTCTAAATAGCAAATTTCTTACCAGTCAGCTGGCAATAGAAAGTGAGCATTCTGTCCACAAATATAATAAACCCCTGATATAACATTCTTGTTTCCCTGTAAAATTTGCCAAGGTCCACCCATCAGTATGAAAGAGTGTTCCCAACTACTAGTCCCTATATGTTGAGTTCTTTTTGGTGTCTGTCTTCTGTACACACAAGATTTTCCTTTGTGTTGGCTGTCTAGTCTTAGTTTAGGGTAGACCGTTTTCTTTCTAAATTTACTTTCCTCCTTCCTCCATGCATTTCTCTAAAACATCACTCTTTTTGTCAGTAGCATGTGTCATGTTAATGTATCTCTCTTCTACGGCCCTTATATAAACCTTTTCTATAGGTTGTATTAAATAGGTTAGATTGTCTTACTAAGTATTTACACTATCTATAGGTCTATGGGCAAAGAAACAGTAACATGTTATATCTATTTCCATTGCTTGTGAGTATGGGTTCATGCTTTCTATTAATGGTACTTGTGAAAGTATTAGATCATGATTAGAGTAAAAGTACTCAAAATGTCCTCTCCTATAACCTAATAATAATAAAGAATAATGCAAAAAATTGCATAAAGGCATACTATAGTAGGTAACTTCTTCTGACACTGAAGCGGATAAGTGTGCGCAAACATAGCAATCCTTTGCGTTCATTGCATTAGTGTATTTTTGTACTAACCTAAAATAGACATTAGTGGAATAATCATCTTTCTTGTAGCTTACAAATGAATAATCAAAGAAACCTTCCCTAGTGCTGTACATATGCAAATTAGCAATATTTATGTATTCATGCTCTGACTCTGGTGCTAAGTAAAATCCTATTAGTACTATAGTGATCATTAATATTGTTATTTAGATAGTTTAACCCATATTGTATTTACAATTATTTCTAATGCAGCACATTATCTGAGAAGGTTCAAAGCACTTGGTTCAATAGCTAATGATAGAGTCTGGTGAATAGTCCATTTAGTTTGGTTACATTTCTCTTGCTTCCTCGTATGACAATCCTAGTACTGCCACCCTCCAATCCCAAATACAGGTGATAACAGGACTGGGAAGAGAACAGGCCCCTCTGAAATCCCTTAGACCCCCGGCCACAAGCACCTAGATCCCCACGGTCCCCCGAACGATAAAATCCACAACAGAGACGTCCCTCAAAAACTGCATGCTCATAAACTGCAGATCAGCCACAAAGCATGCCACAGAGCCAGCGGAATCCATCCTCACCCACAACATAGACATAGCACTCATCATCGAGACATGGCTAAAGGGAAACATCCTTTACAACGCAACTTTTACCACGCAGTGCCTTTACGACGCAACTTTTACAACGCAAACCATTACAACGCATTGAGCTGGGGCGCTCTAGGATAGGGAATAAGTTTAATTTACTATCCAACACCTTCCCTAATGACCACGGGGACTGGAGTTGGAATAGTAAATTAAACTATTCACTATCCAGCACCCCAAAGCGCTATGCGCTGTAAAGGTTTTCGTTGTAAAAACCGTGTTGTAAAGGCATGCGTGGTAAAAGCATGCGTTGTAATGTCATGCATCCATGGCTAAATGGCTCCTCAATTCCACTCATGGATACTCTTGTCTCACCTGGCTTTATAATCACCAACAATTATAGAAAATATCAAAGAGGTGGAGGCATAGCAATCATCCACAAAAACAATATTTCCTTGACGGAAATAGACTCCTTCAACTACATCTTTGAGTGCCTAACCACCAGCATCAACACTAGTAACAACAAAACACTTATATGCCACCCTATTTACCGCCCCCAGGCAACACCACCACATTCACTGAACACCTATCCAACGTGATTGCCCACTGCTCTCCCGTAGACATGAACAACCTTATTCTGGGTGACTTCAATCTACACTGGAATGAAGAAAGCAACCAGCTAATCCAGAACCTGAAGGACCTGCTCCACAGCAACAACCTTACCCAACACTGCTTAGAGGAAACCCACAACAAAGGAGCAATCCTAGACGCTATTATCACCCAGTACGACACTGTCACGATAGACCGCACCCGGGCCGTGCACTGGTCCGACCACCACTTAATCCTTTTCCACCTCACTCAGCCAATCACACTTAAACCCCCAACCAAGATCCTCCGAAATGGACCGGAAACTTCACTCAGATTAACACCACTGACTGAGAGCAAATGGTTAACTCTCTACTCACTGTCTCCACAGATGATCCATCCACAACATAACTCACCTCCCACTACAACAGAAACATGGCATCAATTCTAGATCAAGTAGCCCCCTTGAAATAAAAAAAAACAGGAACATCCCATCCAGATCTTGGTTCAACACGGACATTGACAACAACAGAAGACAACTAAAAGCTACCGAAAGACTATGGAGGAACAACCTCTTCTCAAGCCTACTCAAACAACTCAAAGCAGCCCGAAGGAAATACGAAAAACACATCAGCAGCGAAAAATCCACCTTCTTCTGCGCCGCCCTGGACAACACTCAAAACAGGCCCAATGAACTGTTCAAAATCATCAGGCCACAAACCGCCAAACCCCCAGAATCCTCCCCAGAGGCCTCCAAGGACCTGTGTGAAAACTTTGCCTACTTCTTCGAAGACAAAATCACCAAGATTGAGCTCTCACTGGACATCAATGTCAACCCAGTCTGCAAAAGCCTGACCCTAGTGACTAGATAGCACGCCTAAGCACCCCACAAAAACTTGGAAGTCGTTCAACCTCATTCCGGAAACCGAGATCCTCAAACTGATCTCCACCTCCAAACCAGCCTCTCACGTCCTTGACCCGATACCCACCGAACTGACCAAAAAACTGAAACTCTCTATAGCCCCGTTCTGGTGCAAAATCATAATAAGCTCCCTGAGAACCGTTATCAAACCTGAATGCCTCAAAGTTGACCAAGTCACGCCACTACTGAAAAAATCAGGCCTTGCCTTCAAGGAACTGAATAACTTAAGACCCGTCTCCAATTTCCCCCTCCTATATTTAAAAAGATGTCCTCTAACAACTGACTCATCACGTGGATAGCATCAACCTTCTTGACCCCCACCAATCAGGTTTCAGAAAAGGCCATAGCACCGAGACCGCGATCCTTAACATCACAGACGACATCCACAAATCCCTCGATACTGACCTGTGAAAAAAAGGGTAGGGCTATGACCTTCTTCAAGATTTGCCCGGCGCTAACCGCCTTTGTACCATTCAAATTACCAAGCAATGAGGCAGGCGCCGGAGACCAGAAGGCAGGAAACAGAAGTTTTATTCCGACGGAGCAGAACACATCAGATCAGACAACAAGGTATCGTCTCGAGGTGCTCTAACAGCCTCTCTGAGGCCTGGCCTCTTATATCCTGGTTTATGACATGTCAGCATTCTTTATTGCATAAAGGGCTCTTTAAACTTATGAAATGACATCCCCATAATCCTTGTGTCAAACCCACCCCCACATATATCCACAATAGAGGTCCTCACCCTGCTGATAACAGGAGGGGGTTATCACGCGGCTGAGTGTTCCGCCGATTCTTAGGATGTGTGCGCCTGATCGTATCCCATGGGGTGGGGAGGCCATGATCAATAGTGGGTCCTTTGAAGAGGAGCGACTCCATACAATAAGGGGCAGTAAATGGTATCTCCCGGCTTAGGCGATGGCCTCGGACCTGTGTGGACAGTCGGACTCGGGGGAAGGGGTCATCAAAGGAGTGGTATTCATGCCGCGTGGACAACCAAGCGCGGAGGGATGGTTTATCAACAGAGGGGTATTCATGGAAGGAGAGGGGGTGTTGGTCAGGCGCGAGCGTGACTCCCAAGGACAGGGTCATGCAGGAGGAGAAGGGTTACGCTCATGTGAGGGAGGGAGGGGGGAGCCAGGGTGCGCGGAGGATGCTTGCAGGGTCAGAGGAGCGCGCTGGCGATGGATCGTGGACAGGGAGACCATGATACCTAAAATGGCTGTCGTGCACGTTGTACGTGGGTGACAAGCTGGCGCAGATGATGTTCAGCTCGTAAACTAAAATTCCACAGTCCTCCCTTTTAACATGTCTCGCCAACTTGTCAGTTCGGATTTATCCCCATAAGGCCACGTATTTCTAATTCATAGAGGGGACTCATGTGCTCATTTCGGAAGTCCAAAGTCTTTGGGCACATACAGTTAGAAACGAAGCTGCACAAAGATGGCAGACATTGGATACCTAAACAACACCCACATAATATCACAACAGGTATCAGTACGAAGGAAAACAACCTCCAACCCCAGTCCTTCAAAGTGTCCCAAAACCAGCTCCCAAGCGACCATCCTTCTTGTTCTTGGTGAACCTCTGAGGAAAGTCTGTGGAGGTGTTCAATTGCTTTGTAGACTGAAGGCGAGTTATCTGGCACGTAGGTGCAACAGCTAGATCCGATGATGCGGCACGCTCCCCCTCGATCGGCTAGAACCATATCAAGAACAAGGCGGTTTTGAAGGGCCACAAGGCGGACCGCCTGAAGCTCAGCCGTGTTGTTAGCGAGGATGCCAGCCGTGATGTTGATCGTTGTTTCTATTGCCTGGGTCAGGTGTCGGATAGCGCGGCTGTTTGCCATTGGGCCCCACAGGGGAACGAGTCCCTTTGCTGCATCCAGGAACTGTGCTCCAGTGGAGTCGGCTTGTCCAATGTCATCTGCACGCCTCTGCCGGTGATGGTTAGCAGGGGCTACATACGTGGGGGGGAGAACGAAGGCAATGTAGCAAATACCCTTCCAACCTTTCGGGAGCCAGGTGTAAGCTTTGGTGCCACACACAAAGTACATGTTTGGAGAAGCAACGAAGGAAGGGGGGTCAACTGAGTCCAGTGTTCTGATGATTCGGCAGGAACTGCGACCCACCAGCTGTGTTCCCTGGCCTTCGAGACACACAAGTCCCGTGACATTGATAACAGACAGAGCCACAGTCAGAGTGGCGGTAGTTTGTTTTCGCAGATGAGAGAAGGTGGATCTAGCTGGATTGTGGAGCACCTGTACTTCGATGCGTTCTTTGGCTGGAATGTCTTTAAGGAAGGTGGCGCCTGTGAGCGCAGGACACAGGGGAGCAGAGGTCTTTCCGGTTTTGTTCAGCCAGAACCCAGAGTAGAAGTGCGACACTGTCTGACTGGAAGTGGCGTTATCCTTGTGGCTCTCTTGCATGAGGATCACCCAGGCGAGGCAGGAGCCGTGAACTGAGAAAGGAGAAGGGATGAAGGGAATGGCGTGTCCAGTGGCATGCGGGAGCAACCCGTAGATCCAGCAGTTCGTGGCATTTGCAGCAAGGTTGTGTTGGTGCAACAGTTGCACGAAGGAATTGTTCCAGAACTCCCTGCGTCTCTCTCGGAGCTGAGGTGACAGGGAGATCAGGTGGTGCTCTTTCATGGGGGTTGGTCGTGCAGTGGGCAGCAATGCTTGATGAGCCGGTGTGCTTTCTTCCAGGATCCAGAAGGGGGTCATGAGGAGGAGGCAAAAGAGGAAGACAATAAAGAGGGCGATTGTCTTCGATTTGTGCAAATTGTCAGTCTTTGGGTTCCTATAGTGGGTATTTCCTGTTGCTTCCATCATCTTCTTATCTGGCGCTTCCATCATCTTCTTATCTGGCGCTTCCATCATCTTCAAGGTGCTCGGTAGCGGGCAGAACCACAGACTTCGTTTAGCTTCTCTCCCAGTAACCCTTGGTTGTGTTTAGGTCACAGTTCTGAGATTCAACTTAGTCCGTGGCCTACTTAGCCGAAGCTCCCTCCTTTCGACGCAGGAAATACCCTTCTCTGGTTGGCACAGTGGGATCAGAGAATTTTGCAAGTTCAAGTGCCTCAGTATCGGGATAACAGTTCAAGGTTGGTCGATCTTTGTTCAGGAGCTCTTCTTGGGTGTTGATGTTTTCTGTCGTGACCAGGGTCGTGGAGACCTTCCGGCAGTGGTGTGCGTGCAGCCAGTGCCTCTTCCCCTCCACTCGAAGCGCCGTCCGTGTGGTGATTAGCACTTGCCAGGGGCTCGTCCACCGGGGTTCCAAGCTCTTGGTCCGTTGGAAGTTTCGGATTAGAACGAAGTCCCCCGGTTGGATGTCGTGGCCTGGGCCCCTGGAAGCATCGGGGATGGCCTGCTGCACCTGTTGATGAATGACAGACAACGTTTTAGTTAACTTGCACAAATAATCAGACAGCAGGACGTCTGGGACGTCATGAATGGAGGTTGGTTTGGGAGCAGTCCAGAGGTTCATCGGTCGCCCGAATACAACCTCGTAGGGGGTCAAATGGTGTTTGGTGGGAGTGGAGCGCATCGATAGCAAGGCCAGTGGGAGGGCATCTGGCCATTTAAGTCCGGTGGTGGCCACTATTTTTGACAATTTCAACTTCAGTGTGGCATTATGGCGTTCCACCAGGCCGGCGGATTGGGGGTGGAAGACTGCGTGAAATCTCTGTTTCACCCCCAATCCCTTCAGGATTAGTTGGATAACCTCAGCTATGAAGTGGGGGCCATTGTCGCTCCATAAAATTCGACAAAGGCCATAGCGAGGAAAGAATTCTTTCAGTAGTACTTTGGCAGTAGTCATGGCAGTGTTGTCACGGGTTGGATAGGCCTCTACCCATTTGCTGAAGGCACATACAATGACCAGTACATACTTCAAGCCCTGACATCTCTCCAGCTGGATGTAATCCATCTGGAGGACCTCAAAGGGGTGATTGGGGGTCCCAAACCCTCCCCAGGGTACCACAGTTCCTTTCCCAGGGTTGTGTTGCAGACAGATAAGGCACTGCTGGACTAGGCGTCTGGCTGAGTCGGGGATTTTGTCGTTGTGCCAGACTTTGGAAATGAGTTTGATCATGGGTGCAGATCCTATGTGTGCGGGGGAATGAGCCATCGTCAGTATGGGGATCAGGTATGAGTCAGGCAGCAACCATTTGTTTGCATCTTTTGTTCGCCAGCAGCCCTCATCATCCTTCAAGCCCACCCCTGCCCACTTAGTCAGTTCGTGAGGGGTGCTGGCCGACTGGATGTCTCTGATCATTTCTCTTGCGTCAGTCCATTTTTCTGATTGTGACCTGGTCACATACATGCGTGTCACCGTCCTATTCTCAGCTGTGGTTCGTGCAGTGATGTCGGCCAGTGCATTCCCTTGTCCGACTAAGTCTGTCACCTTCTTGTGTGCCTGGCATTTGATCACTGCTAGTTGTTTGGGGAGGAGAACCACTTCAATCAAGGCAGAAACCAGATCTCCGTGAAGGATGGGGGTGCCGTGGGACGTCAGGAATCCCCTTTCCCTCCACAGGAGCCCAAAATGGTGAACCACCCCGAAGGCATATTGGCTATCTGTATATACGTTCGCGGTGGTCCCTGTGGCTATGATGCATGCTCGTGTGAGGGCTATCAGCTCTGCTGCCTGGGCAGATCGTTGTGTGATGCGGGCTGTCTCAACTACTGTTCGGGCTGTCGTTACTGCATAGGCAGCTGAAGTGGTGCCATCTGGGAGTTTGATGCATGAGCCGTCTACCCATAGCTCTCCATCGGGGTCGGTGAAAGCAGTGTCTCGGAGGTCAACTCTACTCCTAGTTTGTTCGTCCGTGAGGGTCACACAGTCGTGTATGGGAGGAACGTCGGGGTCATTTTCAGGCAGGGGCAAAAATGTAGCAGGATTCAAAGTTGTGCATCTCTTTAGTGTGATGTGGGGTGCAAGTAGCGTCAATTCGTACCCTGTCAGTCGTGCGCTAGTCAAATGTTGAGTCTTGGTTTGGTTCAGAAGGGTGTCGACAGCATGGGGCACTAACACAGTGAGGGAGTTGGAAAGTACGATTCCCTCGCTCTGACGGATAGAGACAGCAGCAGCAGCTACTGCTCGAAGGCAGGCAGGCAAAGCTCTGGCTACAGGATCAAGAGTGGCGGAGAAGTAGGCACAAGGGCGCTGCTTTGGACCTATAGACTGAGTCAGGACCGACAATGCACACCCCTCCCTTTCGTGGGTGAAAAGGGAGAAGGGTTTGGAGTAATCTGGGGTTCCCAGGACGGGCGCTGAACAGAGGGCATCTCGTAATTCCTTAAAGGATGCTTGACACTCAGGGGTCCAAGGGAGCGGGAAGGGGGCGACTTTGGCCAACAGGGCAAGTAGGGGTTTTACAATGAGGCTGAAATTGGGTAACCATTGTCTGCAAAAAGAGGTTAGGCCAACCAAAGAGCGGACTTGCTTTTGTGTTTTTGGGACGGGGGTGTCTAGGATGGTTTGGATTCGGTCGGGTGTGAGTTTCCTCCCTTCTTTGGACAGGAGATGGCCTAGGTATGTCACTTGTGGCTGGCAGAACTGCAATTTCTTTTTGGAAACTTTGTGGCCATTTTCTGCAAGAAAGTGTAGGAGTTGAACAGTGGCTGTGATTGCAAGTGGGGTGGTGTCGGCTGCCAAAAGGATATCATCGACATATTGGATCAACACCACTCCATCCGGTAGCTGGACCGCGTCCAGCTGTCTGTTGAGGGCCTGGCTGTAAATACTGGGACTTTCAGTGTACCCCTGGGGAGCTCTACAAAATCGGTACGAGCGGGATTTCAGGGTGAAGCCGAAGAGATAACGGCTGTCTGGATGGATGGGGATAGAGAAAAACGCATTCTTGAGGTCGATAACAGTGAAGGTGGTGGCAGTGGACGGGATGAGGGTCAGAATGGTGGTGATATCTGAGACTACGGGGTATTGGGGTACAACCACTTTGTTGATCTCTCGCAGGTCGATGATGAAGCGGTACGCTTTCTCATCTCCCTCGCCTTGCTTCTTGACAATGGGTAGGATAGGGCTGTTGCAGACATTGCTAACCACTTCTTCGACCACCCCTGCATCTACCAGAGACTGAATGATCGCTACCAGTGCCTTCTCACCCTCGGGCGATATCCGATACTGCGGGAGTTTCGGGAGCTTAGCGTCCTGTCTCACAGTTATATGAATAGGGTCAATCATCATTCGTCCCACATCAGAGTCATTTTTGGCCCATAGGTACGGAGGTAGGGTATCAAGCAAGGACAGGTCAGCATCAGTTATGGGGCACATGTGTCGTGCAGGGCAGGATTTGGGTATGTCCGGGTTGTCGTACAGGATGACTCGGACTCCATCCGGGGAACACCTAATGGTAGCTCGAAAATGCTTCAGTAAGTCAATGCCCATAATGGCGTCAGGGGAGTTGGAGGAGAGCAGAAATGTTGTATCAGTGGTGTTGCTTTCTAGGTCAAAGGTGACGGGTACGGACAGGGGGTTAGTGGAGGGCGTCCCATCGAAACCTATCGATGTAATGTGTGAGCCAGACAAGGGTGCCCTTGGAATCAGTCGTTTTGATAACACACTACGTGTCGCCCCAGTGTCTACCAAAAATGGAGACTCTGTACCCAGGACCTTAGCAGTGACATAAGGACCTTGCTGGTCAACACAGAGCTCGACTGGATCCCTCCCTTGCCCCTGGCAGTCCTATGCAAAATCGGGGGCATTCTCACCGTTGGATAGTTGATACTGGTTCTTTCAGGGGCGGTCAAATGTGTTCGATCTCCCTGATCTGTCATTGTTGGTGTCGTTTGTGTGCCCTCGTCCTTGTCCCCTATTTCTCGGTCCACCCGCTACATCCTTGGGGTCCCTATTTCTGTTCATCTCTAGCAGAACCGGACACTGGGATTTCCAATGGCCGAATCCTTTGCAGAAGGCACATTGGTCATCGCTAATGTCTCTACGTCCAGTGTGGGGTGTTGGGGTGTAATCTTTAGGAGGGGGATTTCTAGGGATGGTCGATTGGTAGTTCCCCCTTTGGGGTTCCCGTCCGACCGCTATACCTTGTATCTGGGCTATCATCACCCTTTCTTTCAAATCTTTCTTCTTTTTCTCGGACGCCCTATCATTCTCATTCTTCTGGTGCTCGTAATACTGAGCCATCTGAAGGATAGCTGCGGGTTTGGAGGCCCCCCAACTACTCTCACTCGTCTGCAGTTTTTGGGAGACCTCCTGTGATAGGCCCTTCACATAGTTTTGTACGAACAGGTGTTGTCCGGTTGCGGTGGTCATGTCTTGGCCACTGTAGTCGGAGAACACCGTCTCGAATCGGGAGAAGTATTCTGATACATCTTCCTGGGGTTTCTGACGACAGGCCGTGACTATCGACCAATCTACCTTTTTCTCTGGGATCAGTGTCTTTAACTTCTGAACTAATTTGTCTGGGAGTTCTAATATGTCCTTTACTGGTTTCCTTCCAGGCTCTCGCTGTCTATCTAGTTCACTGAGTTGCTCCCCGGTATGTCCAAACAGATCTGTGTGGTCAGCCTTCCGGATTTGCTTCCACACGTCAGCTGGCAGGCATAACCCGAAAAACAAGTCAATGTCCGCTAAAGTCATTATCGTCGAACCCAAGGCTGTGCCCAATTCGGTATAGAATGCTGTCGGGTTCTTTCTTAGATCGGGCAGAGTTTGTCTAAAAGATAGGATATCTTGTCGGTCCCATGGTTGGTAAACCCAATTGTACACAACACTCCCTTTTGCATCTGCGTGATTAATATCATCGTTTGTTCCCAGACCACGTGGCGGAATCCAGTAGGGACCCGCTTCTCTGATGGGCATCATAGTGTTGGCTACTTCTACGGAGGTTGTTTCAGGGACTGTAACCTTGGCTTCTGGTTTTTGTTCCGTGAGGTGGCGGAAGACCTCAAGCGTCTGCATGAAGAGCTCCGTCGCCTCACATTCAGTCCCATCTCCAACATCAATCTTCCTATACAGCGTTGTCAGTTTAGCGGGGCCCTTACTTTGATACCTATCCTCATATGCGTTCAGGGTGTGGTAGCTGAATCGCAAAATGAAATGCCGTCTGTGGCTGTCGGCATGCGAGTTATACATGTTCATTGTGTATTCTTCGCTCTCCCTTCGTTCCACTAGTGTCTTTGCTATTTTGTCAATCCCATCCCGCTCATCTTTGCTCAACCTGTTTGCTCTGGCTGGTGGGTGCTCGCTAACCTCGGGGGCATCTGGTGGTGCTGCTAATGTGGCTGGTGCGGAAGCCGTGAGGGCTGGTGCACTAGCGCTAAGGCCGTTCTCGTTTGCACTCAGGGCCTGCAGGTGTTGTTGGCAGGGGGCATATGGAGGGGGCATGTAGATGATTGGGGGACCTAGCAGTAACTCATCGTTCGCCCGTTGTTTGGAGGGCAATTCAGGGTCGAGCGCAGAGGGGGTCCTAACAGGACATTGACCTGCCGACCCTGATTCTTGGTTTTGTGTAGCTTCCTTTCTTTCCTTTATTTCTTCTTCTAATTGCTTAGCGGCTAGGTGGGCTGCCTTTCGTAATTCTTTCCCTATTTTTGCTTCTTCTCTTTTTCTTCGTTGTTCCGTTTCTTTGCGCCACATGCCGATACTATCGAGCATAGTGGGTGTAGTCTTATTTTTCTGGAGCGCTATTTCTAATGTTTTTATTTTATGCTCATCAAAGGAACCTATCAGTGGCCACTGACTTTTGAGGTCCGTTTTTCTGTATTTATGCCATAACCTAGTATAGGCAATAGCGACTAGTCCATGCTTGGTGAACATGTCCTTATTAGGGGTGCCCTCCAGTGGAGCTGGATGGTTCATCTCTAATAAGCGGTCCGGGCTGAACAGGCTACCAATCAGTGGGGAGAAGATAGGCATGACGGGTTACAACGGGGACAAAGGTCTGCACTACCTATCTTATCACGGCGGGCAAAGACTAGACAGAATATTTCTATTCTCCGTTGTTTGCAGGCGGTGAATACCTCAAAAGAACCAATATCGAACAATCAATGTTCGGTCAATCAAACAATCAGTGGGGAGAATAAGTGGGTACGACGTGTTAAAGGTTTGCGTTACCCACTCTTTTTCTACCTGCAAAGAGAGACCTTGTTCTTCCCTGTTTGCAGACAGAGAATCTCCAGACAACAATCCACGAACGACAGTTCGGGAAAACAGTGGGGGAGGAAGATAGGCACGACGGATTACAATGGGGACAAAAGTCTGCGTTACCTATCCTTCACTGTTTGCAAAGAGAGAGCCTGTTGTTTCTCCGTTTGCAGACGGTGAATCTCCAGAGGGATCAACAAAGCGTAATACTAGTATTATCCAAATCAAACAATCATTTCTCAATTTGTTGTGTTTACACGACCTTACCCGGACCGCATGGACGGTTTCCTGTCTTCCGAATCCAGCGCCCGATCGTCCTCTATTCTTCGCGATGTTCGTGGCAATCCTGATGGTTCCCAGTCAGGACCGTAGATCACTCGAGAGAGGTCTGTTCGGAACTAGTGAAGGTCGGATGATCGGCTGTCAGACGAGGGTCTATCGGACACGAGCTCTCCCGATCGTTGCAGTCGTTCACTCTGTCGTCGGGACCTCTCCCACTGGATCCACGTGTCGCTGATGGGCCCCACGCTTTGGGACGCCAATTGTGAAAAAAAAGGGTAGGGCTATGACCTTCTTCAAGATTTGCCCGGCGCTAACCGCCTTTGTACCATTCAAATTACCAAGCAATGAGGCAGGCGCCGGAGACCAGAAGGCAGGAAACAGAAGTTTTATTCCGACGGAGCAGAACACATCAGATCAGACAACAAGGTATCGTCTCGAGGTGCTCTAACAGCCTCTCTGAGGCCTGGCCTCTTATATCCTGGTTTATGACATGTCAGCATCCTTTATTGCATAAAGGGCTCTTTAAACTTATGAAATGACATCCCCATAATCCTTGTGTCAAACCCACCCCCACATATATCCACAATAGAGGTCCTCACCCTGCTGATAACAGGAGGGGGTTATCACGCGGCTGAGTGTTCCGCCGATTCTTAGGATGTGTGCGCCTGATCGTATCCCATGGGGTGGGGAGGCCATGATCAATAGTGGGTCCTTTGAAGAGGAGCGACTCCATACAATAAGGGGCAGTAAATGGTATCTCCCGGCTTAGGGGATGGCCTTGGACCTGTGTGGACAGTCGGACTCGGGGGAAGGGGTCATCAAAGGAGTGGTATTCATGCCGCGTGGACAATCAAGCGCGGAGGGATGGTTTATCAACAGAGGGGTATTCATGGAAGGAGAGGGGGTGTTGGTCAGGCGCGAGCGTAACTCCCAAGGACAGGGCATTGCAGGAGGAGAAGGGTTACGCTCATGTGAGGGAGGGAGGGTGGAGCCAGGGTGCGCAGAGGATGCTTGCAGGGTCAGAGGAGTGCGCTGGCGATCGATCGTGGACAGGGAGACCATGATACCTAAAATGGCTGTCGTGCACGTTGTACGTAGGTGACAAGCTGGCGTAGATGATGTTCAGCTCGTAAACTAAAATTCCACAGACCAATGTTGCCTCCTCATTCTCCTAGACCTACCTTCAGCCTTTGACAAGGTTCTCATCAAGGCTTTACAAGAAAGGGTAGGAGCTGATGAGTTGGTCCTACAATGGTTCTCCTCCTTCTTACACAGCAACTCACGAAGAATTTAAAAAAAAAACTTTACCTCCAACCTACACCCCGTCAACAGGGGCATCCCTTTAGGTTCAGTACTCTCACCTCAACTGTTCAACATATATATGGAACCCCTCACCACCCTACTCAAAAATGCTACCATAGCTTTGGATGCGCTTAACGGCAATCACACTCTGACCCACTCCGTTATATCATTAGGGATCACCCTAGACTCAAAACTCGACATGGCCAAACACATCAAGAACTCCACAAAGAGTGCCTTCGTCAACCTGAAGCTACTTAACAAAATAAAACCATTCATCTCAACCAACGACCTCAAACAAACCACCCAATCGACTATGGGAATGCCACCCTCACTGGTACAACAAAATCTTACCTAGCTCACCTCAAAACTACTCTCAATGCAGCAGCTAGAATGGTGACTGGATTCAGGAAATACGACCACATCTCACCAGCACTCAGAGAACAAAAATGGCTCCAAATCGAACTGCGTGCCAGTTTCACAACTGCCTGCCTCACATACAAAGCCCTGCATACAGGAAAACCTTAGTATTTGGCTGCTAAACTCAAAAGGGCTGGTCAGACATGGAACCTCAGGAGCTCCAGCACTCTACTATTCATCCCTATGAAAACACGCAAACAAAAAACTGCCACACGGTCCATCACCGGAAAGGCCCCCAAAATGTGGAACGCCATCCCAGTCGGTTTCAGGATGATCTTGTCCTTCACAAAAAAAAAACGTAAAAGTCCTTTTCCTTAACCGCTCTCTCCCGAATGGATAGCCGCCATCTAAACGCAAATCCCTGCTTGTCGTCTCTCCGAGACATTGTAGCTCTAAGACTTATCTCCACTCCGCTATTTGACCCATAACTGCTCTCCCCTAAGTGGTTCAGCCCCAACACAACGTGCACTCTATGAGCTTATCTCAAGACTCACGGACAACCTCAATGCTGCTCAGCACACTTGTACTTCCGAACCTATATGTAGAATACTGCTTTATTATATCAACCCTAAGACAGCGTGCACTCTATGAGGTTATCTCAGGACTTACATACTACCTCAATGCTGCTCAGCGCACTTGGACTTCCGAACCTATATGTAGAAGACTGCTTTATTGTATGAATCTTGCTCAAAAACTGTTGTGAAGCACTGCGATACCCTCGGGTCAGGCTAGCGCTATATAAAACTCCTTAATGAATAAATATTAAATTTATTTTTTAGTGAAGCTCCTATCCAGACAATCCTTAACCTTACTCCATGTCCTAAAATGTTATACTTATGCTTCTGTAACTTTGAACTCAGATCTAGTTTAGTCTTCTGTAACAAACTAAAATAATGATTATCTAATAGACACTGTTCAAATCTCTTTCTTCTTCTGTTCAGTTTCAGATTATTTCTCAATTATTTTCCCCATTGTTTCATTTTATTTTCCTTTCAGGGGGGTTTAAATAGGATTCACATTGCACAAATCTTCCAATGTAACATTCAAAGCAGTGTTCATAAAGTACGAAGATTCAGGTGCTGAATACCTGCAGCAATGCACCCATACTCTTTTTGATCTTTTCAGGTTTTCATGAGTTGGGTCTAGGCTACTCTCGTGAACAACAACAGAGGAGTGACTAAGTGAAAAGCTAATTAAACAAAATGTGCTCAAAAGAATTTATATTGTGGTATCTTTTTGTGTCTCTATACTGTACATATAAATGTGTGCACAAAACATCATACACACACCCACATGCACAAGCATGAAGTACTTTATCCTATCTCCCCTAAAGGAACCAAAACCCCCCTTGGAGGAGGACACCTCCCAAGGGAACTAATATCCCAAGTATTTCGCAGGAGAGAAGTAAAAATCTTTCTTTTTTATGAAGGACCCTCACTCACCACTAGTTGGTGACATGCTTCATCATTGGGTCCCCGCTGGGGTGGCCGAATACCCCCCCCCCCCCCAGCGTGCTACAACGCCTGATTACAGCGGAGCGGGATGTGGTGAGTGCAACAGTGCCCAAATTAGAATGTGATTATAACTGTGTGTGCAGAATTTAAAAATGCGAGATTGTAGCCTTTACAAAAGTCTTTAATAATGGCCAACCTGCGTTAGATTAAAAACAAAGTGGACGGACTACCAAGGTTCTGTGCTAGGGAACCTGAGTCCTTTAAATATAAAAACTTCTTTTACAAATGTAGCACTGCAGTTGCTTTTTCAATTCACGCTCACTGCTACGAAGAGAGAACACTTCGAAACAAGGGTGCACCCAGTGAACTCCCTTATGGCAGAGTAGGCAAAACAGGGATTGCATAAATACAACCATAAAAAGGTACATTCTCCCTGGCAGAATGAATGATTGGTGCCGAGCACAATCACAATCTCCATGAAAGCGACAGGTAAAGCCACTGTAAAATGAGTCTAAGAGAAAGGAAGATAAGAGCATGTTAAAAGATGTTCAGCTCACCTGCAGCTAGGGTAAATCACTGGATTAACTATTTGCACAGACACGGCTATGATACACATGAGTGGTTGGATTTACAGATCCTCCTCGTCTCATAGCATATTTTGACATATTTTATTTTTTAGAAAACTGGCGAGTATACGAAACTGGGATGCTTGCTACTGGCAATGCATACAGAATGCCTCAGTACGCTTGATCCTCGACATCCCTCGCCACAGCCACATCACACCCCACCTCAGAGACCTGCACTGGCTACCCGTCAACAAGAGCATCTCCTTCAATTTCCTCACTCATCCACACAAGGTACAGCCACATCACACCCCACCTCAGAGACCTGCACTGACTTCCCGTCAACAAGAGGATCACCTTCAATTTCCTCACTCACGCACACAAGGCACTCCACAACACCCGATCGGCATACCTCAACAGGCGACTCACCTTCTACTTCCCGAATCGCCAGCTCCGCTCCGCCGTCTTCACCCTCGCCACCATCCCCCGCATCTTAAGGGCGACCACCGTTAGCAGATTATTCTCCCACCTCACAGCTAAAGCCTGGAACACCCTCCCCATCCTCCTACGGCAGACCCAGGACCTACTAACCTTCAAGTGGCTACTCAAGACCTGGCTATTCGAGCAGTAGCAGCACGACTCCCCATCATCCCCCCCCCCCCCCCCCCCCCCCCCAGCGCCTTGAGACCCTCACGGGTGAGTAGTGTGCTCTACAAATGTTCTGATTGGTTGATTGTCCCCATGGGTATGTTTTCAGCTTGTTGGATTTTGAAAGGACCTACTGTTCTGGTCTACATTTACAAGGCACATTGTTTCATTGTAGCAGTTACACCTGTGAATACATTATGTGCTTAAGTGCAATTTACGTTAGCCATATGGTAATATTTAATTCATATTTTTGCGTCATGATGCAAGGGTGCCTGTGTGGTTGGTGTTTGTGATTTTCTGCAGCACATCAGAAGAGGAAAAAATAAGGAGAAGTAAAGATATTTCTCCTCCTTACGTCTCACCTGGGGAGGCTTAGCATTTTGACGCATTCCTAGGTCTACCACTAATAATACATTTAGAAGTGTGCTCAAATCCATGGGTGGATGTGTGGGGACATCTACGCTCTACCCAAGAAATGCCTCCCTGTGGTAGGGTAACCCAAGGCAGCGATTTGCGTCCCCCTTGAGCCCCCTTTGCTGGGCGCAAGAGCGACATAAGACCTTGACAAATATAGGCCTCTGTTTGTAATTCCTGTATAAATGTAATGGTGCCCACAGGCAAATATACACAATATGGTCAAAATGAAGTGATTTTGGACTTACATGCTCATGCACTCTGAAATCATGGAAGAGTAAGCAGAATAAGGGTCTGCAACTATTATGTAGAGTGCATGACAGTAAAACACCACAGCAGTCCCTATGAGCAGTGCCTCATTTTTCCAACTAATAAGCTCGGATTCCTTTGCTAGAATCTCTCAGACGCCATTGTCTAAACTGCTCAACTATTTAGGACACTTTATGTGCTGAATTAATGGGCGCACTCATTTCCTCAACACTAGCAGTGGAATTGTGGCTAAAGAGGACAACTTTCAACAGCATTGCCTATTTTCCAAACCTGCTGGTTCTTAAACACTGCATCAATATTTGCATTAGAACTTCAAAGCCCCATAAGCAAATGCACGAAAATAAAAACAAAGTGGCCTGCATTTTTTTTAGTTTCACAGTAACCCCCTCCAGAACACATTTCTCGGAATCGGCTTATAATTACTGCATAGTTCTCAGCATCAGCTTTCCTCAAAGAAGGAGCGCTCTGCCTCGGAGGATGGCTAGCTAATAGGTCTGCGGTTTAATTGGAAATGATTTCTGAAATTCACTTCTGCAAGTCTATTGCTTTGCGATTGCACCTTGTAATGTTGGTCATTTTAGTGATATTTGATCATCATTAAAATCGTGGATATTTACTTTGTTTATTCATTATTTTTATAGCATGCATTATCCACAGATCGTTCAAATAGCTGGTGTAATGCCAGAAAGTGTAAGTTGTAAAGTTCAGGAAGGTATAGTCCAATCATGGAAGAGCTGGACTCAAATCACTATGCTTTGTTTGCATTCTTTTACCTTAGTTAAGGCAAGCTGAAAAGTTTAAGGTTTCAGATTTTTCCTAAGGGTACATTATTTGGTTCTGTTCCTATGTTCTGTTTTATTAGAGCATTGGAATGTTGTGAGTTCCATTGAAAAACAATACAGTGCCCTGGCTTCCTATTGGCCGGTAGGAGCCCGGAGCACTAACATTCAAATGTTTGTTCACAGTTTCTGTGAACAAAAGGCCTCACTGAGCTTGAGGGGATAGCATTCCCCTTGGACTATGTGAGGCCTTTGTTTGACAAATTAGAACTTTCTTCCCTCTAGAGGCGTAATGTTTTAATAGCCTTAGAACCCTCATTGTGGGCTCTACCAGCCATTAATGGCCCTTGTTAAAGGTCCGAGCCGAAGGAGCAAGCCTTTAATGGCAGGGAGCGCCCGCTACTTTGGGCTCTAAGGCTACAGTACATTCTTCAGCCTGGACCCTAAGATGCCAATGGTGCTTCTGTCATTTGAAGCTTTATCAAACAGTAAACAATAGTAGCTGGTACCCATATCTTAACTGTCAATAACAGAAAGCTGGTGCAATCCCTTAGGGCCAGCAACTAAAGACTCTAACTGATCTGAAGAAAAAGTGATCAAAATATTTATTTCAGCCAGTGTTAACAACTGACGCCTTTCGTCCCCAAAAGAATTTCCGCTATGCACATACAGCCACTGATCTTTCTATGAATGCATTAAGTACATCCTTTACTTTCTCTTTGATCGATTGATGGATTTATTCCACAGGTGCAATATTTGACATGCATCCTCAATCTCATAAACTTTGTTAGAGGTATGTGAAATGTTCTTCAAACCAGTATGTTAGCTGTGATGTGAGGGGATCACACGCTGCTGTCTCTGCGTTTCTGTTATCTGAAGGCTTGTTGAGTCATTGGCTGTGTGGTCATTGAGCACATGCTGCTGTTAGGAGTGTAGTGCTGTGCGGGTTTCTGCACCTATGCTGCCAGTTGACCTCAATCGATTTTGTGCAATGTAGAGAACTTTATGTTTGATCCAAGATTCATCTACAACCAATGGAGTCATTTAAGAGCAGGTTTTAGGTAAGGGTGACACTGTCACAATTTAAGGCAAGTTATGGCTGACTGGTTTTGAAAAATGATAATATGACAATGAGTTTCTTTGAGAACCATGTGTGAGTGACTTTGTAGTTATCTAAGCAAGCCATCCCAAGGCCTCTTCAGTTCCAGCTATTGTCCAATTTGGAAAAATGTGAAAGGTTTATGGAGTCAGAAGTGTGTTGGAGTTATGTTCTTGATTACTACATTGACTGAGAGAGCAAACGATAACACAAAATCCAAAAAGGTTCTCAGGTTCCTTACTTTCAGTTCAGGGGTTGGATATGCTTTAACATTATCAGGACAATCAAGGAGTACTGTGGGATAGTGAGTCAGACTATGCTACCCCAAGCACCTGTATCTCAGTGACTTTATTCATGTGTAAGGGCTTCTCTTTCATCCCATTAAACTTGTGGTCTAGACATATGAAAATATTGTACTGATTTGCTTCCAACTAGAAGAAGATGTAGAAGTTGCCAGTGAGCAGTGGAAAGTTCACCTATTTCAGCTGTAAGAGATGTAACATGCAGCACATATAGAGATTGAACCGTAGTTACATTAAAGATGATCCATGTGGCACTCTGCATGTCACCAGGCCTGATGATGATTTCAAAGATCCAACCAGAAAACAATAGCTGTTGTAGGATGGAAAAGAGTTTATTTATTTCATGCCAGCCCACCCCTCAAGACTTTTCTTCACAATCTTGTTGAGCACCGTGTAATAGGTTGCTGCAGGGGCAACGAGCAAGGTGACTGACTTTTTGTGCAAGATTCTGAACCCATAACACAGGTGCTGTTCTAAAGCACACCAAAAATACCACATATGTCATATCCACATGAGGAATACAAGTGGAAACACCTTTGGACTGCTAAAGTGTCACTTCTGTTGTCATTGCATTCTTGGGGAGATTTAATGAAAACTCTAGAAAATGACTGTAGAATTGTAATCTGAGGCTTCCTGCACAAACCTGCGATATAGCAATGTATTGGGAGCCAGCCGACTAGAGTCAACCAGCTAGCCATAACCTGGCAGTAGCAGATGTGCTTGATTAATGCACACACCATTGCTCATTACGAACTAGGGCAGGACAGAATGGACGGCCCTAGGGCCAGCCACAGGTCTCACCTATTTTGTCATGAAGGATGCCCTGATCACTAGGTATGGTCTCACCACAGAGCAGTACAAGGACATATTTAGGGGTACAAGAAGTTTGATTCCCAAACCAGGCTTGAATGCGTTGATCATATTTGCAGGATACTGGATGGTTGGGTAAACCAGCCAGGTAACAGACTATCAGGGGTTGTACAATTTGATTGCAACAGAGCACTTGTATTGTCTTTGTTTTCCAGAGATGCACCAGCATCTGATTGACAGCAAGCTGACTGACCGCACATAGCTTGCTCAGCAGGTGGATCAAACATATCCCTATGAGTAGATATTAGTAAATACGGTGATCATTAGTTATTAACCTATCCATAAAATGAAATTGTTAAAGAAGTAGTTATTTTATAATCTTTTTTCTTAATTTTTAACAAACACAAACATACACAATTAATCTTAAGCATAACAGTCAGTGGTGGATCAGAAAGAGTGTACTCTCAGAAGAGCTAGCCAGTGTGCTTAAGAAACAACAATTTCGACAATTAGTATCGGAACATTAACGTCAAGAACAGAATCATTTATGAAGCAGTGCACAATGATAAGAATGCTGCTGATGAAAGTCTTTTGTAATGCAAGTTTCCCTACTTATAATACTGACAAGAATAGTATTATAATTCTATTTTGAGAACATTGAAAATTTAGTGAACAAAAAAAGCAAGATCTGCTAATGATGCTGAGGAGTAAAGATTCAATAGTTTTAAGTATGCAATATGCAGTGTTCAGCAATCTATGCAAATAGAGCATTTAAAGAATGATTCAATGTTTAAAATTTCAGAGTTAAATATATTTTTGTATTTTTTAGAATGATGTGTTTCAGGTTTTTATCAACTTGGCCAAACAGCACTCTCATCAACAAAAAACTCAACCAGCCGCTTACCCCTCTCATTAGCACCACTCATTATTATGCTACTAAAATCATGTGCACTGTCTTGTTGAACCCTATGATTTTGTTTGCTTGAGTTCACTCTATTGTTAGTCTTTACAGTGCTCCTTTGAATATGACTACAGCATGTAGCTTCAGCAGCCATGTAATCAGGTGTGGTGTGGGTACTGTTACACATATCAGTGTGTGGGCAATAGTGTGTCCCAGAAGGCTTTACTCTTTTTGCTGTTGTATTGCGTGTCTTTAACAAGCATCTGTAGTGTCGGATTCGCTGCCTCAAAGCCGCTGCTAGGAGCTGCCCACTTGTTTTTCTAAATCTTGTTAGCAATTGCAACTATTTATAAAGGTAACATAGACTTACAAGTAATTGCATGTCTCCAGCCCCCTTAAAAAGGGGGTGTGGCCAAATACAGGAGTGAAATTAGCCTTTTACCTCTGAAAACCTGCACACATTTGATCACTCAAACACTCTTTCATACATGAACTGAATCTATAGATAGCAGGGATTCATAATCCCAAAGAACAGAAACCAAATCACAATAGATTAGCCTGTTGACATAGAAGCAGGCTGCTGTCTTTTCACTGGCTGTTTCTTCCATCTCCCCTTTTCCTTCTGGTCACCAATTTGCCACATGGCACAGAAACTACAGTAGGTTCAATAAAAAATCTCTCTAGTTGTGTTTATATCACTTATCATGGTTATCATGGTGTCCAGAGCAATTATAAATCCATAAATTGCAATTTAAAGTACAGGTGGCAAATAAAAATATGAATTCAGATATTGACTTTCCTGTGTGCACATTCATTATTCACACTAACTGTGCTTAGCTTTATTTCTAATGTGGTCATTACATTTTATTAAAACATATACATTTCTGGGACCCCATAGCAGACAATGTGGTTCTGCTATAGTTCCAACTGCTGGGCTTTCTTTACGAATTCAATATTTTACCCCTGACCCTCCAGTCTTAAGTAATTACCGATCAATCCTACCATTATTGAAGGCCTTCACCTTGAACATGTTTTGAAGTCTTCAATATCAAACAGTCTCCAACGGTTATCTATAAATTAGTCGCCATAATATTCTAGAGTCTATTATTGGTAGAAGAAGCAGGCAATATTCAGGCCAGTAAAAAAGGTTACTTGCACACAGAAGGATATTGACCTGGGAGCAGTACACCCTCTCTAAAAAGTGTGTGTGAGAAACAGCGTGAGGTGCTACGCCTGAATTTGTTGTAATGCATTCAACACTACTTCTTACATTCTAGTATGGCCAGTCAAAGAAGAAAAGAACACAGACACAGCATGCACTACCCTCAAACTGTATGTTTTTGAATGAATGTATGAATGGCAAAACTCATTTACAAATATGTTGTTGGTTATTTCTCCTTGGCAGAGGTTCCTTCTTGATTCCAGGATGATCTAATTTTCTGTAGTCAGGGGTCCTGTACTTATACCCCTAAAAGTCTTTGTTCTCTTTGTGCAAGTGAGCCCTGAGCCCGGTCTGAACCAGTTCTGGGTGTTGCTTGAGTACTTTGTTTTCCTGGCTTCTCCTTTCCTTTCAGAGTGAGGGGCAGGTTCGTCAGCCGCCCAGCAGGAGGTGGAGCCAGCATTGTGGCAGGCAGGCACAGCCCTATTCAGGCGCAGGTGCTAACTCCTACCACCACTCTGGTTGCAAATGCAGTCATTCAGCCTAAGGCTGACTCAGCCAGCCTCCTGGGGAATCCCCAGCCCCTGTCACTCTCAAACCAGACAGTCAATACACAAACAGGCCAAGGCACACAGAAGGGTCAGACAAGAGAACAACAACTTTCTAAAAGTGCTGTTCTCAAACACAGGATTTAAAAACAACCTTTCCTAAAAGATGTGTTATTAAATTCTGAGTTCAGGGATACTAGACTCGTATGTCCTATCTTGTTCCTATGGGAAGAAATGCTGGTAGCCACTGTAGCCAGCATCCCCCATGTTAACCTATGGAGCAAGATAGCCTTACAATAGTGAAAAACGAAAATGGCTGCCTTTCACTACCAGAGCATGTCACCTGCACCAGTACATGCTCTACCTTTCACATACACTGCACCCTGCCCAGGGGGGTACCTTGGGCCTTCCATAGGGGTGACTAATTTGCACAAAAAGGGAAAGGTTAGGCCTGATCAGTGGGGATACTGACCAGGAGGACACAGCAGCTCCTAGACTGCACACAGGCACTGCAGTGGCAGGCCCGAGACACCATTTTAGGGCTACTCCTGTGGGTGGCACAATCAGTGCTGCAGGCCCACTAGTAGCATTTGTCATCACCAGCCCTGGCACACCCAGTGCACGACATCATTCTTGGTCACCTAAGCAATGTTGCAACAGTGCTGAATAGGACCCTTCAGTTAAAACTGTGGCTCTCCATGTTCCCTGTCAGGGTCTTCTTCTCAGGCTCTATATCACTAGTACAGTGCTGTATCTATTCTCAAATTAACAAACCATGTGAACGCACCGGCAAGAAAAACGACATGCAAGCAGAAAATGGTAAACCATATTTTATGCAGAATGAAAAACAGGCCTTGTCAGGACAACTTTAAAGTATTAAATCCATAGTGCACCTTTAATATGCTAGTGTACTTTCAAACATAAATGAAGATAAAATGTCAGTATATTAGACTCAAATTACCTGAGACATACAGCAAATCTTGACTTTGTGTGTGTAAGCATGACTAGGAACTCCATTTAAATGAAATATATGAAACAGTGCATACATTACATACATCATCGTCATTTCTAAAGTAATCCCATTTTCATAGTAGTAAGGATGGTTTCTACTCAATCATCTAAACAGTCAATATCATTAATGCATTAAGGCCCAAAGTGTATATTCTTCAGTGAATGCACTTCAATAAGGCTGTCAAGTGCAACACTTCACATTAATGTAGTTAGGTCACATAGCAAACCTGTCCTAGGTGGACTTTTATGTCATTTATTTGTGACATGTAAGGGTGGAGCTAACATTACGCTGCTCCAGTTTCAAAACGTCCAAAGGTGAAATGTATGAGGTTCCATGTATCGTTCCTTACAGTTCCCCTATGGAAAGTAGAATGTTGAAGGTAGAGTGTTCCAAGTGGCCAATGGGGAGGTATCTGCTGTTGAGGGCCTCTGCTCAAGGATGCTTCTCCTGTGTAGCTACAATAAATAACATCAGCCATTTCATCAGAACATGTAAAGGAAAGTGTGAGGAGATGTGTGCCATTAGGACCAGAGCTGCCGACTCCTGAACAGGGGAACACTGGGCAATCTCGCTGTCTCTGAAACAAAAATGAATCCTACCACGTGTAATTTAATTTGGTGCCCATAAAAGCACTCTAATGCCCATGGGCCAAGTTCGCGCAATAAAAAAGGAAAAAATTCCGCCAAGTAAAGCAGACACGCTCAAGAAAGAAATGGATCCCACGCCGAAACAATCAGTTTGGTTCGGCATTTAATGCCCATCTGGAAGTAGTGCCCAAAAGAATGAGCATCCCATCAATACAGGAAGCCACCCCTCTGGGGACGTGATTTGCATAATGTGGGGGTAGAGCGTGACTCATCGTCCCACAGCGCGTAGGAGACCGGCCTTCCTCTGCTTTGGCACAGTAGTTTTTGAAGATGACTGCCATATTTTAAACTGTAAATTACATCCACTCCCGCATTATCCCTTAAATAAATTTACGCTGCCTTGTCTCCAACATTCTCTTGTCACGGCGTGGCAGGATTTACCATCTGCCTATGCATCAGAACTCCACTGTGGCGGAAAAAAATGCATCAATCCCAAATGGTGCCCTTTCCAGGAGGTTCCCTCTCCAGCACCCACGCCCTTCGTCTGCATCATAACATATTACCACATTGAAAAACACACAGGCTTATTAAACAAGTCTGCATTCATAAAAATATTTTTATTTCAGACAAATGCCCTCTTCTTTTCGGGTTATACAGATACCAGCAATTTACAACTCTGGTGTTTTGCTTGCTCTGATATTATATTTCCTGATTGCAAGTTTTTTCCGTCCACTATTTTTCCTCTGTGGTGACGCGTTTGTGTGTCTAGCTTCAAGGGTTCATCAAGAATCAACTCGATGTCTCCCCAGGCTGATCAATATATTTACCCACTGTTTTTTTTCTTTCAATGCCAGATCTCCAATCAAGCGCTGTCACGAGACGCCCCGTGGAGGCTGACGGGATATCTCAGGAGGGCGGAAGGATTTGGCACGTGACCTCAAATGGAGGTTGATGCTTCCTGGCCTTGCGCTGGCGCGTTTTTATATTCCCCTGGCCACCGTATTAGGCGGGAAGAAGCGCAATCCATCATTGTAATTTCTCCATGACACAGGCTGCGCGCTACCTGTGGAATACTAAGCCAATCAGCACCACCAGACATGATAGCTTGAATGCAGGCCATTTTCACACATCTGTTGTTCACAGCAGGCACTTATCTCACTTGCAGTCACAGCTCAGCACCCCTCTGGTGGATTACTGTGCAGCCTGCCCCATGCTAACATGGATCAGCCCAGGAGCTATTCCACATGCAATCAACACAATTTTAACTAATGCAAACTGGGTCTCATTAGATCATCATAAGCTTGCTTTTGCAATTTTTGTAAGAAACTTTAATTAGCATTGTAGCTGAAAGAAACATGACAGCTTTTCTTTTTCTGATTGCTTGTTTCTAAAATTCTCTTTAAAACTAGATTTCATGAATACACCACATGAGCAATTCGAAAGTAGCACTTTTACGGTTTTCACAAACATGCTGAATTTGTGGAAGATGTTTAACCTCATTTACAAGGTTCACAATGTAAATATTAAGTAGGTAGCCATTGTTTGTTCTTTTTCACCGTTGATAATCATTACTGTGCAAGCCAAAAATACAGAAGAGGGTTAGCTTGTGTGTAGAAATAGGGGGTTGCTCTTTAAGGTAACTAGAATGTTGACTTTGAAATATACTTTGAGAGGTGAAGGCTGTTAATGCTGGCTCAGTTATCAGTTGCTGAGAGGTGATTGAGCCAGCAGGATCTATTTTAGAGGTGTCTTTTCCTGTGCTGATTCCATCTTTTAATCTCATGATTGTGAAGATTAGTCTATTAGTAAGCGCGGAAAATCACATTTCTAGTTCTTTAAATACAACGAAAACGTTGATGTATAATCTTTTTTACAATGAATCCAGTGCCTAACAGACCCAGACACAGCAAAGCAGACAAGACCAATATATTGACTACAGAACACTGATAAACAACTAATATAATACGAGGTAACGCAAGGCAAACCTCAGAATTATGGATTATGGACCAGGTTTACTAATCCTTTGCATTGTCCTTGCATTGCGCACGGGGACCCAAAGACATCGCAAAGGCTAAAGAAACATTCACAAAGTCACGCAAGGAGTTTTTTGCACCACCTTGGCTTTGTAAAGGAATGTAACGCGACAAATCGGCTTGCGGTGCGTTAAGTTACATTTCGAGCTGGGAGCCGTTACTCGGGTGGAGCATGGGTCTTACTGTGCATTTGCCCATGGATTTGACACAATTCCAGATTTACACAGGTTCATAAACCTCATATTTGCATCAACTCAGAGGATGGCATAATAAGGCGAAATATCTTTTTTTTCCCCACATTATTTCCTCTTTAGATTGTTCTTGTTCGGTTAGGTATCCTTTCTTGCACTAAAACAATCCTGCCCTTAATGCACTAGTGTGCAAGGGTGCCTGCGTTGGCACTATGCAGCACACAGTGTGCCGCGCAGGAAGAAAGTAGAAATGCTCCATACCTTTGTAAGTATGGAGCATTCTTCTCTCTCCCTTTCGTGCGCTGTGTGAAATAATTGTAAATATACCCCCATATTACAGCAATCTTTTTCTTACCCATCATAACAGGGCTGCCAACAGACATAAACGGATTGTGTTTGCTTGCAGACCCAAAAGGCCGCCTGATTGTATGTGGTTGAGTTGATCGATGGTTGGCCTCAGCCCACCTACCATCATATCATCTAGATACTGCTAGAAATGGGGTTTCTGGTTGGCTAGGGTATGCACCTAGGTCAGGCAGAACCCATCACCCTAGTCAGGGCAAGTAAGCGACACACCAAAGATAACCTGTGCTCACCCACTGGTAGCTTGGCACAGAGTAGGCAGGCTTATCATCAGAGGCAGTGTGTAAAGCATTTGCGCCACACACTCACACAGAAACACAATGAAAACACCACAACAGAGATTCCACACAGAATTATATAAAAATATAGTTTGTATATTGTACATAACTGCAGGCCAAAATTAAATGAATCATAAGTACTGTGCGTATGAAGCATTTGCTGTAATAGGACTCGGTATCCTGATAATGCAAGAATCAACACAATATGCATCCTGAGCTCAGTGAATACTTAGGCCATGAAATGCATCTGGTTATGAGAAAAAAAGATACATAAATCACCACATTAGTGTGCACAATGCATCTTGGTTGTGAAGACACACAAATCACCATGTACATTTATAGAGCATCAGGATACCTGCACTCTACTAGGTCAAATACGGTAACCACTTTGCAATGCAGAAAACTTATGCATTTGCAGAGGGTGCAGAAAACCTCTGCATATTTATTAGGCTTCATTTGGTCATCCCACCTGTAGGGCACAGCAGCCAGTGCACCTCTGCAATCAGGAATACGGTACTCCAGTGAAAGAAATGCGACTGTGATCACCGATGTGATTGGTGCCTGGTCGTGTGAGGCACGGAATCAGGGAGACTGGAACCACAACATCCAAGTGAGGGCAAAAAACAATTCAAAAGGGGGTGGGGTCGCACACCACTCACGCACCAACAGGATCGCTCCTAAGGACTGTGGTCAGTGTAGTTTAGCATTCCGCGATGTATCCTTCTTCGCCATCCCTGGACACGTGTTTCGGGGTATTTACCCCTCATCAGCAGGGAATAGGCCATCTTCTTATCTTCTGGGGTTGCCGGTGGCTGCCAAATATTGCCAGGTCTAGTACCACTCAGGCGCGCATGTGCGGGGTCCCAGGCTCGTCAGCCCGACAGCTCGAAGGAGCTTTAAACATTTCAAAAGGGGGTGGGGTCGCACACCACTCAAAGGGGGTGGGGTCGCACACCACTCACGCACCAGCGGGATCGCCCCTAAGGACTGTGGTCAGTGTAGTTTAGTATTCCGCGATGTATCCTTCTTCGCCATCACTGGACACGTGTTTCGGGGTATTTACCCCTCATCAGCAGGGAATAGGCCATATTCTTATCTTCTGGGGTTGCCGGTGGCTGCCAAATATTGCCAGGTCTAGTACCACTCAGGCGCGCAGGTGCGGGGTCCCAGGCTCGTCAGCCCGACAGCTCGAGGGAGCTTTAAACATTTCAAAAGGGGGTGGGGTCGCACACCACTCACGCACCAGCGGGATCGCCCCTAAGGACTGTGGTCAGTGTAGTTTAGTATTCCGCGATGTATCCTTCTTCGCCATCCCTGGACACGTGTTTCGGGGTATTTACCCCTCATCAGCAGGGAATAGGCCATCTTCTTATCTTCTGGGGTTGCCGGTGGCTGCCAAATATTGCCAGGTCTAGTACCACTCAGGCGCGCAGGTGCGGGGTCCCAGGCTCGTCAGCCCGACAGCTCGAGGGAGCTTTAAACATTTCAAAAGGGGTGGGGTCGCACACCACTCACGCACCAGCGGGATCGCCCCTAAGGACTGTGGTCAGTGTAGTTTAGTATTCCGCGATGTATCCTTCTTCGCCATCCCTGGACACGTGTTTCGGGGCATTTACCCCTCATCAGCAGGGAATAGGCCATCTTCTTATCTTCTGGGGTTGCCGGTGGCTGCCAAATATTGCCAGGTCTAGTACCACTCAGGCGCTTGTGCGGGGTCCCAGGCTCGTCAGCCCGACAGCTCGAGGGAGCTTTAAACATTTCAAAAGGGGGTGGGGTCGCACACCACTCACGCACCAGCGGGATCGCCCCTAAGGACTGTGGTCAGTGTAGTTTAGTATTCCGCGATGTATCCTTCTTCGCCATCCCTGGACACGTGTTTCGGGGTATTTACCCCTCATCAGCAGGGAATAGGCCATCTTCTTATCTTCTGGGGTTGCCGGTGGCTGCCAAATACTGCCAGGTCTAGTACCACTCAGGCGCGCAGGTGCGGGGTCCCAGGCTCGTCAGCCCGACAGCTCGAGGGAGCTTTAAACATTTCAAAAGGGGGTGGGGTCGCACACCACTCACGCACCAGCGGGATCGCCCCTAAGGACTGTGGTCAGTGTAGTTTAGTATTCCGCGATGTATCCTTCTTCGCCATCCCTGGACACGTGTTTCGGGGTATTTACCCCTCATCAGCAGGGAATAGGCCATCTTCTTATCTTCTGGGGTTGCCGGTGGCTGCCAAATATTGCCAGGTCTAATACCACTCAGGCACGCAGGTGCGGGGTCCCAGGCTCATCAGCCCGACAGCTCGAGGGAGCTTTAAACATTTCAAAAGGGGGTGGGGTCGCACACCACTCACGCACCAGCGGGATCGCCCCTAAGGACTGTGGTCAATGTAGTTTAGTATTCCGCGATGTATCCTTCTTCGCCATCCCTGGACACGTGTTTCGGGGTATTTACCCCTCATCAGCAGGGAATAGGCCATCTTCTTATCTTCTGGGGTTGCCGGTGGCTGCCAAATATTGCCAGGTCTAGTACCACTCAGGCGCGCAGGTGCGGGGTCCCAGGCTCGTCAGCCCGACAGCTCGAGGGAGCTTTAAACATTTCAAAAGGGGGTGGGGTCGCACACCACTCACGCACCAGCGGGATCGCCCCTAAGGACTGTGGTCAGTGTAGTTTAGTATTCCGTGATGTATCCTTCTTCGCCATCCCTGGACACGTGTTTCTGGGTATTTACCCCTCATCAGCAGGGAATAGGCCATCTTCTTATCTTCTGGGGTTGCCGGTGGCTGCCAAATATTGCCAGGTCTAGTACCACTCAGGCGCGCAGGTGCGGGGTCCTAGGCTCGTCAGCCCGACAGCTCGAGGGAGCTTTAAACATTTCAAAAGGGGGTGGGGTCGCACACCACTCACGCACCAGCGGGATCGCCCCTAAGGACTGTGGTCAGTGTAGTTTAGTATTCCGCGATGTATCCTTCTTCGCCATCCCTGGACACGTGTTTCGGGGTATTTACCCCTCATCAGCAGGGAATAGGCCATCTTCTTATCTTCTGGGGTTGCCGGTGGCTGCCAAATATTGCCAGGTCTAGTACCACTCAGGCGCGCAGGTGCGGGGTCCCAGGCTCGTCAGCCCGACAGCTCGAGGGAGCTTTAAACATTTCAAAAGGGGGTGGGGTCGCACACCACTCACGCACCAGCGGGATCGCCCCTAAGGACTGTGGTCAGTGTAGTTTAGTATTCCGTGATGTATCCTTCTTCGCCATCCCTGGACACGTGTTTCTGGGTATTTACCCCTCATCAGCAGGGAATAGGCCATCTTCTTATCTTCTGGGGTTGCCGGTGGCTGCCAAATATTGCCAGGTCTAGTACCACTCAGGCGCGCAGGTGCGGGGTCCTAGGCTCGTCAGCCCGACAGCTCGAGGGAGCTTTAAACATTTCAAAAGGGGGTGGGGTCGCACACCACTCACGCACCAGCGGGATCGCCCCTAAGGACTGTGGTCAGTGTAGTTTAGTATTCCGCGATGTATCCTTCTTCGCCATCCCTGGACACGTGTTTCGGGGTATTTACCCCTCATCAGCAGGGAATAGGCCATCTTCTTATCTTCTGGGGTTGCAGGTGGCTGCCAAATATTGCCAGGTCTAGTACCACTCAGGCGCGCAGGTGCGGGGTCCCAGGCTCGTCAGCCCGACAGCTCGAGGGAGCTTTAAACATTTCAAAAGGGGGTGGGGTCGCACACCACTCACGCACCAGCGGGATCGCCCCTAAGGACTTTGGTCAGTGTAGTTTAGTATTCCGTGATGTATCCTTCTTCGCCATCCCTGGACACGTGTTTCTGGGTATTTACCCCTCATCAGCAGGGAATAGGCCATCTTCTTATCTTCTGGGGTTGCCGGTGGCTGCCAAATATTGCCAGGTCTAGTACCACTCAGGCGCGCAGGTGCGGGGTCCTAGGCTCGTCAGCCCGACAGCTCGAGGGAGCTTTAAACATTTCAAAAGGGGGTGGGGTCGCACACCACTCACGCACCAGCGGGATCGCCCCTAAGGACTGTGGTCAGTGTAGTTTAGTATTCCGCGATGTATCCTTCTTCGCCATCCCTGGACACGTGTTTCGGGGTATTTACCCCTCATCAGCAGGGAATAGGCTATCTTCTTATCTTCTGGGGTTGCCGGTGGCTGCCAAATATTGCCAGGTCTAGTACCACTCAGGCGCGCAGGTGCGGGGTCCCAGGCTCGTCAGCCCGACAGCTCGAGGGAGCTTTAAACATTTCAAAAGGGGGTGGGGTCGCACACCACTCATGCACCAGCGGGATCGCCCCTAAGGACTGTGGTCAGTGTAGTTTAGTATTCCGCGATGTATCCTTCTTCGCCATCCTGAGCTGTCGGGCTGACGAGCCTGGGACCCCGCACCTGCGCGCCTGAGTGGTACTAGACCTGGCAATATTCCCTGCTGATGAGGGGTAAATACCCCGAAACACGTGTCCAGGGATGGCGAAGAAGGATACATCGCGGAATACTAAACTACACTGACCACAGTCCTTAGGGGCGATCCCGCTGGTGCGTGAGTGGTGTGCGACCCCACCCCCTTTTGAAGGGCAAAAAACAAAATGCTCAGGGCGAGCTCCAGCGAGTCTGGGGCCCGCTATGGCCTCTCGGGCTTGCCATGTATCTAAGTTAACAGGAGAATCTCCCCCAAGCTGCCTGCAGGAGAGCGCAGGACAGTGGCACTGACATCAGCCATGCCTTCAACCCCGCAGTACTTTCGGTCAGGCGAGGGGAGGGCACGGGGGTCTATGATGATGGTCGTGCTGGTCTGTCCTTCAGGACGGGGTCTGGGCATTGCCTCACCACAGCGACCTCTTCATGTCGCTCAGAACATGCCGGCTTGATGATGCGGTCCCACTCCCAGGGGAAGGCTTTCGCCCCGAAGTACGACTCAAAGGAAAAAACACAGGACGTCAGCAGCCCACTGAGCGATGGGCTGAGCCTCTCCAGGTGAAGCACTTGCTTTCTGCACAAGGAGCGCTAAAATAATTGACACCTTGACTGCCGGACTCAGAGTCCCACAGCAGTACTGTGGCCCTGGGACTCAGATACAGGAAGGGCTCAGCAAACAGCCCTAGGAGAACACTTGATGCGGGCACTAGGTAAGGAAGCAGGCAGTAGGCCAGCACATAGGGTTACTTCCAGCAGAGTGGCAGTCCCCTCTGCAGCCCAGAAATCAGTATGCAGCAGACCTGCCCAACAAAGCAGGTAGTCCAAATGGCAGGTCCTCCTGGCAGGACACTGTCCTCCTGGTAATGTGCAAAAATGTAGAGCCGGAAGAGTCTGGTTACAAGACCCGCACAGTGGCTGGTTAGACCAGAGTCAGGGAGCAGCTGGCAGCAGGGCAACAAGCAGAAAATAAATACAATGAGCCCTTTAGGCTACCCAGCAATTTGCAGGCAGCAGGGTAACAACAGAAGAGCAGTCCAGATGAATCCTTTAAGCAGTGCAGCAGTCCTTCTGACATAGGTTTGGTTCCAGATCCAAAAGTGGTCTCCAAACATGGAGTCAGAGCCCCTGTATTTATACTCAAAATTGTCTTTCTTCAAGGGGGAACTTCAAAAGAACCTTTAGAAGTGTGTAACAATGGTAGACTGGTGGGTAGGTGTGTGGAGCAGTAGACAGGGTATAGACAGAGCACTCGCTCTCCTTACAGCAACCCAATATATTAAATGGAAGTGTACATAACGTTTATATTCAATGGTAAGATAGAAAGAATCAGCACCTATTGCAAAAATATTTGAGTGATGATGCCCTGTTAGTTAACTCTTAGAGGGGTGGGAGGAACTTTGAACAATGGGATGTTAGAAGCAAGGATGCATTGCAACAGGCAATGACCTTTGGAAAGGTACTATGACTTACAGCACAATTACAAAGCTGATATCTGTACCATATACGCTTTCGTATGATGGACGTCAGCACAGTGTACAAGAAAATGTTGCATCTTAAACTGTCCTTTCATATTCTGAATCCTTACTTGATGTCTCATGCATGAATTATGGTGTGCCTTGCCAAAACGTAATACAATTTGTGTAAAAAAAAAAGAAGTGTGCAACAATACCCGTTCAAACCAGCCTGGCTCCAGACATCAGTAGGGGGTAGGACAGCCCTTTGTGTGAGGGCTGGACATAGCCTATACAATTGTAAAGTGTGAAGTCCTCTCCCAGCCAAGGAATACCATCAGTATCCACATGAATGCAGATGTAAACCTGTCACACCCAACCTTTCCTGCGTGATGACTGTCTGGAAAGTATGCACAAAGTGTAGCTGTCACCCAGGCATGGATTATAGTCAGGCTGCAAAGCACAGAGTCATATGCACAGAGAAATGTTAATGTTAATGTTAAGAATGATTTGTAGAGAGCACTTACACCGATTGGTTTCATGGCGCTGTAGGAAAAGGCAGGATTCGTTACTCGATAAGACATTAGTTGTAGGCTTGCTTATAGAGCCAGGTTTTAAGTGCTCTTCTGAATTTCATGAGGTCCGGACAGGCTCGGATTTTCAAGGGGAGGGAATTCCATAGTCTAGGAGCGAGTGTGGCAAATCTGCAGCCTCCTGTGCGCTTCCGTATGAAGGAGGGGGTGTGGAGAAGTGAGAGGTGGGCTGAGCGTAGGTTACAGCTAGGGGTATGCCTGACTATCAGGTGGTTTATGAATTTAGGACTTTTGCCGTGTAAAGATTTAAAAATCAAACATCCCATTTTGAAAGTGCAACGTTGAGACATGGGGAGCCAGTGAAGCTTCCTAAGTAATCGGAGTGGCTGGTTGCTATCTGGGTTGACTTAGAATCAGTCTGGCTGCGTGGTTCTGAACCATCTGCAGTCGCTTTAACAAGTAGAGTGCATGCCAAGGTATAGGGAATTTTCGTAGTCGAGGTGGGACAGGACAGTGCCCGCTTCCTAAAATTAAAAAGAACAACTGATGGACATAATGCAGAACAATGTCGTACAATCACCCCAGTACAGAGATCTGGGCTTAAATCCATTGTTTCTTTGCTCCCCATGCATTCCAGTTTAGACCCAGCCATATGCAAATCAGTCTTGACCCTGTACCCCGTGTGAACAGTCCAGCCCAAACTGCCAGGCCAGGTCCTCCCTGGACTGGAAACGAGCATCCTAGGACTAGTTTTGGAGTATTACCCCTCATCAGACAGGCTAGCTTGACTCCAGTGTCATTGAGACCAAGGGACCCACTTTTGGGCATACCCGTCCCACTCAGGGTGACGAATGCAAAAAGAACAACTGATGGACAGAATGTAGAACAATGCCATACATTCACCCCAGTACAGGGATCTGATCTTATATCCATTGTTTCTTTGCTCCCCATGCAATCCAGTTTAGACCGAGTCATATGCAAATCAGTCTTGACCCTGTTCTCCGTGGGGACAGTCCAGCCCAAACTGCCAGGCCAGGTCCTCCCTAGACTGGAAACAAGCATCCTAGGACCGGTTTCAGGGTATTACCCCATATCAGACAGGCTAGCTTGACTCCAGTGGCATGGAGAGCACGGGACCCATATCTGGGCATACCCGTCCTGCTGAGGGTGACAAATGCAAAAAGAACAACTGATGGACAGAATGCAGAACAATGTCATACATTCACCCCAGTGCAGAGATCTGGGACTAAAGCCATAATTTTTTTGCCGCCCATGCCATTCCAGTTTAGACCCAACCATATGCAAATCAGTCTTGACCTTGTTCCCCAAGGGACAGTCTAGCCTGAATTGCCAGGTCCTCCTTGGACTGGAAACAAGCATCCAAGGATTGGTTCCGGGGTATCACCCCTCATCAGCCAGGCTAGCTTGACTCCAGTGGAATGGAAAGCATCCCAAACATACCAAACATGACAGCGCCTCTCCTTTCAGATCAGGAATTACCACTTAAACATATATAAGGGAATTCCCAATGCTAGCCTATGAGAGGAGTAGGCCTCAGAGAAGTGAGAATAAAAATAGGCTGTTTGGCACTAGCTTGACATGCCACACATAAAGGCACATGTCCTACCGTTTACTTACATAGCACCCTGCATGTAGGGCTTCTTAGGACCTACATTAGGGGTGATCTTTGTATAATAAAAGGGGAGTTTAAGACTTGGCAAGTAGTTTTAAATGACAAGCAGTGCTGCAGGCTCACTGGTAGCATTTAATTTACAGGCCCTGGGTAAAAGCTATAAGATTTTACAAGGGACTTACAAGTAAATCAAATATGACAAACAGATGTAAACCAGTCACACCATGTGTTTGAGGGGAGAGCGCGTGAATTTTAGCATTGAATAGCAGTGGTAAAGTGCCCAGAGCCCTAAAGCCAACAAAAAGATCAGAAAAATAGACGGAGGAAGGCAAAAAGGTTTGGGGATAACCCTTCAGAAAGGTCCAGGTCCAACAGATACTGATTCAGAAATATTCCAGTGTGCACCTCCTGCAGTTCAGTAACTTCTTGGCAATACTTGAGGTTTAAGCCCCTAAACAACATTGTAATTGCTGAGTTAAGGCGGCAAGGTAGGTTGATGTGAATGGAATTTGATTAGCATGTACTCATGATAGCCTGGATATAGGCCATTCACAGCATGTACTTGTCTCACTTGTAGCCATAGTTCAGTTCCCCTATGGAGGATTACTGTGCAACCTGACCCATGCTAATATGACTCAGCTGAGGATCTATTGTATATGCAATCAATAAAACATTTGTGAACGCAAGCTGATTTTCACATAAGAACATAAGGTCACTTTTCTTTTTCTGATTGCTTGTTACTACAATTCTATTTATAAAAAAACAATATTTCATGAATACACCATTGCACATGAGCAATTTGAAAGAAGTAAGTTTACATCACTATTCATTAACCTATTGGCAACCCTTCAGTTTTGAGCACCTTTATGTGTTCTTCTCAGACGCTTCATTACTCATGAGCAATATAAAGTGTCTTCTTTCATAAGTATCTCTGCACCTACTCCCTTCAATGCTTGTGACACCTAAGAGATGATAAAATGTAGAAACATTCTTGGTGGTTACAAAACTACATTTAGAGAGCACTTACAAAACGGCAAAACCATGACACTGTTCAACATTGCAATTTCAGAGTTAATGCTTCAAGGGTGGTTGATGTTAATGGAATAAGGTTAGTATGTACTGTATGTGAGAAATTGGGTAGTTGGTTGACTGGGGTGTGAGCCCTGGTCATGCAACAGCAACAATCCCTTTGCAGGGGGAACCACAAGAAGTCGCTAAATTAACCTTTAACCCTGTGGAGCTGGCACAAAAAGTAGGCAGGCTTAACTTGGAGTCAATGTGTAAAGTATTCTTGCAGCACACAAACCATAATAACGTGAAAACACAACACAAGAAAAATCCCAAATCAATTGTGTAAAATAGAGTACTTTCAATAAATTATTTGACATAAAAACAACAAAAATACAATTAGTGCTACCGGATATATTGAACTTTAAAGATATTAGAGAAATAGCGACAAGAAGCACGAAGGGTCAACTGTGCATATCTGTTCACGCAGGACTGGGACAAAGTCACAAGTTCAACCTGACCACGTTGGCACATGGCCCGACTACAGGAACCTTGTTACACCCGCCAAACTGTTATGTATTTCTTATAAATCTATATAGAATCTGCACGTTTAGATAAACACAACCTGTGGGATCTGTGTCCAGACTGATTTCAGAAACCCCCACCAGGTATGTTCGCCTGTATACCAGCTAGCTCGCAGAGCCACTGTAAACTCCTCTTACCAAGGAGAGAATAGTTCCTGTCAACTATTGAACAATGTAACCCTGTCCCATTAGTGATCATGGAAACAGTACAATACTTTTCGTTTAGTCACTCGTGCTCACTTTGTCTCAGAAAGATAAACAGAATAAACTGTGGGGATGTTTCCAATAAGCATTTATTGAACCATAGTCATTCTAGTGTAAAGTAGGTGTGCTCAAACAACCATAAGACAGAAACAGATATAAACGATTATAAGCACCAACAGAGTAAATGGATGGTAGATTTCTACCATAGTGCTAAATCAATGAATATATGCAAGTATATAAATACGTGACAGTAATAATGCTTGCTCCTACGATGCTACCCTAACTAGATGTACCTAAGTGTACCTAGCATGTATGTAGGTGTATAGCCAAGAATCCCCCAAGGATGAGGCCAACCCCATTACCTGGTGCGAGAGAATGAAGGACTACGTCTTAGTCTTGAGATGGACACCCCATGAGGGATGTCAGACTACTACGTGCTGGAGTGTCTGCATGCAGGAACCTTAGCGTCTCGCATCAGTGTGTCAGCATGGAAGTCTTTCTCCTATGCCTACCCAGGCAAGGATCGTGTGTATATATACCCAAAAGATACCCTCAGGGGATTCGACCTTGCTGTGTCATGTCGGCCAAGGATGACCAAATGGATGACTCTTATACATAGTTTATATGTAGAAGATGGTAATCCTGCTATGACTCTGAGAATCCTCATGCATAATTAATGAGACTAGTTTTTGAGGAAAACCACACAGCATTTATGCAGCACCTAACTAGTTAAAAGTTCAATACCAAACCACGTTATGTAGTACATTGGTACGGTACATGTAGGTGAAGGGTCAGGTAACTACTCAAGCCTATATTGGGGTACCCTACGAAACATTACAGAGCAAGTTACCTTAAAATCCGGGATGCAGAGCATTGCGAGGATCCGTGTCAAAGATGCGTCGTGCAGCCGAAGCAATGCTCCATTCAGAGGTGCGACGAGGCTGCGTTGCAAGGTCTTGAGCTATCATTGAGGATCCCAGCAATGAGGGATTGGAATGCGAAGCCCGGCGTTGAGGAAGCAATATGATGAAGGGCGATGCGTTAGTTCAGACAAGCTGTAAGGCTGCGATTCAGAGTCCAGCAGCGTTGTCATCAAGCTGCTGTCGACTCTAGATATGAGGACACACAACAAAGTTGTGATGTGCAGTCGGGGTGATGTGTTGAATCGGAGGACTGCAGCAGCGATGCAGGTCTTTGCGATGGGACCAAACCACGCAGCGGTGGATGCGCTGCGCATCATAGAAATGTGTCCATTCTGCTAGATCCACAGAGGCTGGCAGAGCACCTTAAGTCAACTTCCAAGAGTCCAGGACTGGGGTGGAACCACTTGGCAGGGTAGCCTGTTATATCCCTGAGGGCTCAGACCAGAATGCCAGCCAATTAGCCCTTTGAGTTACTCTGGGTTCTGGGTTCAAGAGATGCAGGTCCAGTCATTCTCACTCAGGCAGGTGGGCAGTAGGTTAGCACGGTAAGGCAGCATTTCTTCCAGAGCACCAGTCTATCAGAGTGGCAGTCCTTTTATCAGCACAGTAGTCCCTCTTTCAGGCAGATTATTCAGAGGTCCAGAAGTGTACTGAAGAGTTGGGGTCTTAGGTCCTTCTTTTATGCACTGGTGCCGTGGATCTGGAAGGTGGCATAAGCTTCTAGGCAGTGGCTTTGAACTGCTTGGCATTCCCTACCGCCTCTACCCTTTACCCTTTCTCCAAGATGGCTGAAGTGACAATTCAGGGTTGTTAGGCCCTTTGTGTGGAGACAGGACATAGCATATACAGGTGCAAGTGAGGCTGGGGCCAGCTACTTCACTCCCATCCTGTCAGTAATGGCCCATCCAGACACACCTGAGCTCACATTGTGTGGGGCTGTCTAGGAGGAACGCATAATAGGCTATCAACTACACCCAGTCATGGGACGCAAGACAGGCTACAGGCATAAAAGTCTCAGAGAAGAAAAATACTAGCTTTCTAAAGGTGGCAATTTCTAAATTGTAATAAAAAACCCTACTTTATCTTTCAAGAGAGTTTATCATTACAATTTCATAGGTATCAAACAAGAGATATTTACCTCCTCTCAAATAGGAATTACAGCTTATTTAATGTACTATGGAATCCCCAATGCTATCATGCGAACGAAATAGGCCTCTTAGTAGTGAAAACAAATGTCAATCAATCAATCAGGAGTTTGTTAAAGCGCGACTACTCACCCGTGAGGGTCTCAAGGTGCAAGGGGTGGGGGGGAGAGGGGGTGCAGGTTCCATTCCATCAAGGAGGGGGTCTGTGGAAGAGCCAGGTTTTGAGGTTTCTTGCGAAGATGGGGAGCGATGTTGTCTGTCTGAGGTGGAGCGGAAGGGCGTTCCATGCTGTGGCCGCGAGGTGGAGAAGGAGCGGCCTCCCAATCTGGTCTTTCGGGGGCGAGGGACCACGGCGTAGGAAAGCTGGGCTGATCGTAGGGTCCTTTGGGGTGCGTGGAATTTGAGTCGGCTGTTCAGGTATGCTGGACCGGTGCCGTGGAGGGCCTTGTGTGCGTGGGTGAGCATCTTGAAGGTAATTCTCGCCTCGACGGGGAGCCAGTGGAGTGTGCGCAGGTGCTGGGAGATGTGGCAGTGTTTTGGCAGGTTGAAGACCAGTCTTGCGGCGGCGTTCTGGATGTTCTGTAGCTTGCGGATGAGGTTTTTGTTTATTCCGGCGTAGAGTGCGTTGCCGTAGTCGAGTCTGCTGGTGACCAGGGCGTGAGTGACTGTCTTTCGGTGTTCGAGGGGGATCCATTTGAAGGTTTACGAAGCAGGAAGATGAGACAGAGTTGATCTGGCGGTCCATTTTGAGCTCGGAGTCCAGGATGATTCCCAGGTTGCGTGCCTTGTCTGTGGGGGTTGGCGGGTTTCCGAGGGCGGTGGGCCACCAGGTGTCGCTCCATGCATCGGGGTTTGGGCCCATGATGAGTACTTCTGTTTTGTTGGTGTTTAGTTGTAGGCAGCTGTTTTTCATCCATTTGGCGACGGCTTCCATGCCTTCTCGAAAGTTGCGTCTGGCGGTGTTGGGCTCGTTGGATAGGGAGAGGATGAGATGTAGGAGTTTTTTACTACCAGGACATGTAAAACTTAAAAGTAAATTTATTTATTTATTTATTTATTTTAGCGATTTGTACAGCGCATGGTGACCCGAGGGCATCCCCGCGCTAAAATCTTGAAGGCGAACCTGAGGGCAGACAGGGGGGAAATTTTTATTTAGGGAACAGTATCGTTTTCAGTTTCTTCCTGAACCGCAGGTGATTGGATTCCAGTCGGAGGGTACGGGGGAGGGCGTTCCATCTCGTGGAGGCAATGATCGAGAAGCGGCGGCCACCTGAGCGTGTCTTCCTATGCCTAGGGACGTTGGCCAGATTCTCATTTTCCGAGCGGAAGGACCTGGAGACTTTGTAAGGGGTAACCAAGTTTCTTAAGATGTTTGGGCCGGAACCGTTAAGCAGCTTATGTGCAGTGCAGAGGGTCTTGAAATCGACCCTTTGGCGGATAGGAAGCCAGTGGAGGTCCTGGATTGCATGCCTGGCTGATGCTCTAGAGGGGAGATTCCAGAGTAGCCGGGCGGCTGCGTTCTGCGTTCGCTGGAGTTTGGCGAGGGTAGATTCTGGTGCTCCGAGGTATATCATATTACAGTAGTCCAGCCTTGCGAGTACCAGGCCTTGTACTAGGAGTTTCCTGGATAGTGGCGGGAGAAGTGGAAGGATCTTCCTGATGGAGCGCATTAGGCCAAAGCATGTCCCTGCTGTCTTGGTGGCTTGAGTCTTTAGTGATAGCTCGGGCTCTAGCCAGACACCTAGGGTTTTGATTTCCTGTTTCGGGGTGGGAATATCTCCGAAAACGTCTGGCCATACCGAGGGAGGGATGGTGGACCACTGCTTGCCCAGCAGCATGACCTCAGTCTTGGACCCATTTAATTTAAGTGCTGACTCGCACATCCAGGTGTGTATGTTTTTAAGGCAGTTTTGGAGATTGTCCGGGTGTTTGTCCAACTGGGAAAGTGAGACGACTAGTTGGGTGTCGTCGGCGTAGCTAACTATTTTAATCCCAAAGGGGGTGACAACGTCTTCAAGGGGGGCCATGTAGACATTAAATAAGGTTGGACTTAATGAGGACCCCTGGGGGACTCCGCTCGTGAGGGGGAGGGTGGCAGAGTGGAATTCGCCATCCCACACCTGGTACGATCGCCCTGAGAGGAAGGACTCTATCCACTTGAGCGCTGAGTTTGCAATCCCTGCAGCAGCTAGCCGATGGAGAAGGACACGATGGTTGACTGTGTCGAAGGCTGCGCTTAGGTCCAGGAGGATCACTGCCACTGATCCTCCTGAATCCAGGATGCATCTCGCCTCCTCGATGACAGCGAGGAGGGCGGAGTCCGTGCCATGACCTGGACGGAAACCCGTCTGGGACTGCCGTAAGATGTTATTGGCTTCCAGGTAACGTGACAATTGGCCATTGACCAGTTTCTCAGCCATCTTACTGGTACCAGGGAGGAGAGAGATAGGTCTGTAGTTCGCCATGTCGGCAGGGTCAAGCTGGGGTTTTTTAAGGAGTGCCTTGACAATTGCACATTTCCAGCTAGGGGGGACCGAGCCTTGGGAGAGTGATGTATTTATGAGCTCCGTGATTGTGGGTACTACGACTGTGGCAATAGTTTTGAGGAATCTGATCGGGACGGGGTCTAACGGGGATCCACTTTTCATTTTGGTTAAGGTGGATTCTACCTCGTCTCTAGTTACTGCTTTGAAGGAGGTGAGCTGAGGGAGCGTGCTGTTTACTGCGTAATTAGAGAAACCCTCGTCATTCGGGTTGTTGGGTAGACTGGGAGGGGGCAGAGATGTTAAGATGCGGTCGATTTTGGCGTTGAAATAGTTGGCCAGCTCATTACTTCTGTCCACAGGCGCAGTGTTCGATGAAGGTGGGACAGATTTTTTCAGTAGCTCTTTAACGATGAGATAAGATTCCCTTGCTGAATTAGTAGCGTTTTTAATCCTGGTATCATAGTGAGAGGCTTTGGCGATTTTTAGGGAACCTTTGTATAGTCTCACCGTTTGTTGATACTCCACTTTACTTGCGTGCTGCCAGTCTTTTCTCCATGTCCGTTCAGCTTTTTTACATTGTTTGCGAAGGACCCGGAGTTCCGGAGTATACCATGGAGCGGATCCTAGTTTATGGTTCTTATTTTCCCGAGTTTTTATTGGGAGAATGGAGTCAAGGGAGGTGGTGATCCAAGTTCTGAATTTACTGTCCGCGGTGGTCGGGTCTTCCGAGGGAGTCGGGATCGATAGATTCAGTGTTTTGGTCCAATCATCAGGGGATAGTTTGGCCCATGCTCTATCTTTAATGTAGGTGGTGGGTTTGTGGAGTTTCTTGGCTACTCCTGGAATGCGGAAAGGGACCATGAAATGGTCCGTCCATGGTAGGGGAAGGGACTTAGTGACTTGAAGAGTGGTGTCATTCGTAAATACTGGATCAAGCAGATGGCCTTTAGTGTGCGTGGCACCAGAGTTAGCTAGGTAGAGGCCAAATGTTGCCAGTTCTTCAATCAATTCAGCCGCTCCTGTAAATGTCCAACCTTTTAATTACACAGCACCCTGCTCTATGGGCTACCTGGGGCCTACCTTAGAAATGGCTTTTATGTAGTAAAAGGGGAGATAAAAGCTTGACAAGGGGGTTTAAATGCCAAGTCAACATGTCAGTTTAAAACTGCATTCAGGTTGCATTGGCAGCCCTGGGACATGTTTTAAGGTGCTACTTAAGTGGGTTGCACATTAAGTACTGCAGGCCCATTGGTAGAATTTAATTTACAGGCCCTGGGTATATAGGGTACCACTCTACAAGGGACATATGAGTAAATTAAATTTACCAATTAGGTGTAATCTAATCAATCCATGTTTGGGTGAGTGAGCTCAAGCACTTTAGGACTTGTTAGCAGTAGTAAAGAGTCCTAAGGCCAACAAAAGCAAAAATCCTTCAAAAAATTGGAAGTAAGTAGGCAAAACGTTTGGGGGAAGACCACCCTAAGGCTGACAGGTCTAACACTCTAAATTCTAGTGGTTGCTTTAATGTATTAGGATCTGCCATAAAGGCTACTAAGTGACAGTAAATATGGGCATTACAGGGTATTTTTGGGCCCAGTTCAGAAATTCTATACGGGCCCAACAGGGCCCAAGCAAAAGTTTGTAAGTAAAAAAAAAAATCTCCAAGCAAAGATAAATCATACCAGTTTCAGCATCTAATGCTTTCTATTAGTATATTCATGAAATACTTCATCATTAATTAATATGGCAGGCTGTCTTCAAACTCCATCAAAACAGTTTGCAACATGAGTGTGGGGTTCTGAAAAAGGACTTGGTTTGGGGAATAATCCCATAGCTCCTTTCTGACAGCCCAGACTAGGTGACATAAACAATCAAATACTTCCTAGCCAAAATCTGTGAAAACTGTAATGATTACTATTTGGTTGAATAGATACTGGGAAAGAGTTCACCCCCTGTTATGTTATGTTATCCACCTTCAAAAACAGATTTTCTCTCTCTTCAGAGCAACAATGTTTGTAATCTTTGTAGCTCTATGATTCAAACACCTATCCATTAACTGGACACCAGTAGAATTTACATGCGACGACTAACTCCATTACTTCTACCATAATAGCAGAAATAATATACCATATTACATTTTCAAGAATTGCCTGGATTCGGGAACTGGATGAAATTCAGGTCTCTCTCTTGAAGAGAGGCATTATTCGCTGGGGCTCAATTTTACTATCATTGCATCACAAGTTTGGTATCAGATGTATTACCCTATCATCATGAAGAGGCAAAAGTGTTGGGAAAATGTACTTCCGATGCATAAAAAAGGAGTGAAGGTTTGTCCATAGACCTATCACCAAATTGCCTTACTGTATGTTACTGGGTAGATAATCAGCAAATGCATGTTTAACTATCTCTTAAAATGGGTGGATGGCAGTGGAACATACATTCTAAAGGGATTAAAAAGAAACACTGTGTATTTTGATTTCTCCATTGCATTTGATAAGGTTGATAATTCATTATTGAGGTCGAAATTGGATGTGCTTGTGTTGGACTGGGCTCTCTGCAGGGTCATGCCAGATGTTCGCTTTGCTGAGCCCATTTTGTTGGCTAACCAGTTGCAAAGTGATTATGCTCTTCCTTTTAAAGATTGTAAAATTGGTTTACACCTGGTTAGTACCTCTAAGTTACTCATACATCCCTAGTAAATGGTAATACATTTACCTATGGCCTGTAAATTAAATCCTACCAGTGGGCTGCATCACTCATTCTGACACCCACTAAGGTAGCCTGGTTAAACATGTCTCAGTCCGGATACTGCAGACTGTAATGCAGTATTAAACTGCTATTTTGACCTGGTAAAAAAAACCTTTGCTGGGCCTAACCCTTCTTTTTTAATACTAACAAGTCACTCCTAACCTGCGCTGTAAAGGCTCATAGGCCAGGGCGCATGGCACTTAAAATCATGGGACATGTGGGTTTACGGTGTACATGTCCTGACAGTTAAAACAACCTACATTCATGGTTCACTGAAGCACGGCTATCTCTCTCATAGACCAACACTGGGTAACCTTATTACACATAATACATGATAACTTCACTTTGGTAAAAGATAGAGAATTGCTTCTTCCCCTCACTTTCATTGTAATTTAAAATCCTCTTTCATGCTAAAGTCAGATTTTAAGTTACTATTCAGAAAATTCCACTTTTAGAAAGTTAGCATTTTTCTGCCTAAACTAAATGTGCCTTTCTGACATTGTCCAGGGTCACATGACTGTGAACTGTTCTCTTGAATGTTCTTACCAAACACAGGAACAAAAGGGGCCTGGGTGTAGAGTGGGCCTTCCTGACAGGATGGCTGAGGATGAGTTGTGCCCTGCCTGCCCTGCTTTCACTTCAAAGGATCCTGCGTGTCTTTTTCACCCTAGACAGTTTGGAGCTGAATGCAAGGGAACAGTAAGAGGGAACAGTTAGAACTGACCAAAATCAGTTTGGGAGCCAGCCAGCGAATGCCCCACACACACAGGCCAGCACTAGTTATAGATGTGGCATCTTCAGCCTTCAGAGCTTCCCACCAGAACACTCCTGGACCTGTGGACGATTCAGAAGAAGGACTACCCTGCTCTCTGAAGAAGGAAGGCTGTACCTGCTTGCATCTAAACCAGGCTCTCCAGAACTGACTCCAATGGTCATTTTGCTGTCCTTCTGTTTGAGATACAGTAAGACAGCAAACTTCCAGAGGCCTCCAGTTCAATTGCCCAGTTGACCAGCACTAACTAACTACCTGCCTGAGCGCTGTTGCTGGCCTCTGCTGGAGTGAGTACCAATCTTCGAGAGGTGCCTCTCCAGGTCTTAAGTCCTTGAGTGTCCTCCGAGTGTACTCCTTCTGCGTCAAACGCACAAGTCCTGATCACCAGGTTAACATCCAGAAAGTTTTTGGGCTCTTTGTGACTGCAAATAGACTCCTCACATCACCTGACGATCATCCACAGTGCCCTTGGATGGCAATCTCCAGCAACAACCTGCTTTCTGCATCCACTCTGTGGCCAACTGGCAAGATCCACAGTCCCCTTTGACAGCCAAGTTGAAGTTCCGCTGACTAGCAACTCTGCACCAAACAGCAACCATCCGAGATGCTCAACCTGTTCTTCTCACCTACAGGGGTTGCCTTGCGTTCACCACCACTGTGAAGCCCTACTGCAGCTCCCCATGTGGACTTGGACGAAGATAAGGCAAAATTGACAACATGACGAACCTGGTCCCTGTATACGACCGGTGCTCCTTCGTGGTCAGCTTGAACCTGTGATTTCGACCCGGTCCAGGACGATCAGATTATTTTATTTATTAAAATTTACTCTAGTTTTCCACATGGGTTTGGGAATTTTCTAGTGTTGTGTTTTTCACTTTATTATGGTTTGAGTGCTGCATAAATAATTGCCTCTGCGTTAGGCCTGACTGCTTTTGTGCCAAGCTACCAGAGGTTAAGAAGAGACTTATATAGTAAATTTTGTGGTTCACCCTGACAAGGATTGTCTTTATCATTTGGATGGGGCTTCCACCCCCTCAACTAATTACCCAGTTTCTTACAGCTTGGTGGTATTCCCGATGGAATGCTTAGAGAACTGATGGCACTCCATACATATACATTGTGTAAAATTCTGCTGTGTGCTTATAAGGGTCTGAGCAATCAGATATTAAATAACTGCCTCAAGCAGGGGTGCACTTTGACCCCCCCCCCCCGCTCTTCTCCTTGTATCTACATGGCCTTCCATCTTTATTCAAAATAGAGATCAATTTCCCTCCAAACATGGGTGGTTGTAAAATACACAACTTACATTTCTGTCAACAATATGATATAGTTCATTCCAATGCCAATAACCTCACAGTAAGGACTTCAGACTTTAACAAATCACTCAAAAACTATTTGCTGAAAATCAATATTAACAGTGGCAAAGTGATATCTTTTTTAGAAAACTATAAAAGAAAAATTGCAACCCATCTAGAAAGAGTAAAGGGTTATGCCTGGCTAGGGGTGACAATCTGTCTGAATTAGTCAAACCTAAACAATATAAGTTAACCACAGAGAAAAACCATAATGCCTGCAGCTGGGCTGCAAAAATATATAATGCAAACATGTCAAAACTTTCCTAATGCTTTGAGTGCAATATGCGAAGAGTTATGCATGACCTATCACTGGAAACAAAGCACAGCCACTGTGGTCATCTCCTGAATTGAGCAGTGAGTAAGTACCAGAGCTCAGGCAGACATCAACTGGAGCCTCAAAAGTTTTGATAGCAAATGAGGACTATTAGAAATTTGCTTTCTGATTGACAGAGGTATGCACCCTGTCTAAGCAAGAACCACAATCCTAGTCAGGGTAAGTAAGATACACACCATAAATTAACCTGTGCTCACTCTCTAGTAGCTTGGCACAGAGCAGGCAGGCCTAACTTAAGAGGCAAAATGTAAAGTATTTGTGCAACACTTCAAACAGTAACACAGTGAAGCCATCGCAAAAACACACTAGTTTAGAATAATAGATCATGATTTTACAAATAAATCAAACCAAAATCACAAAATCCAATAGGTAGAAGTCAAGTGATGAATTTTTAAAGAACAAAAGTGAAAAAAAGCACTTAGTAGTAACAAGTGCCTATAGGGACCTGGGCAAAAGTTCAGGCCGACCGCGATGGAGGGTAGGCCTAATACAGGAGCCATACAAGGCCTGCTGACCAAAAGAACTGTGAACCTGGTTGAAACAGCAAGATGCATGGTGCAGCTGAGCGATGTGTTGGTGTCCATTCCACAGTCAAGTTGATGCGTCGATTTTCTCCACACAGTTGTGATGAGATGGTTCTGAAGATGAATCGCTGGGTCCGAGATGCGTTGGTTCTGAAGCCGATGCATCGGGTTCCTCCGATCAGTCGAGGGATGCATTGATTGTCTCTCACTGCAGCGGTGGCGATGATGTGGTTCCAATGGTGACGAGCTGGATCAAAGTGAGATGCGCTGGTTCTGGTCCCACTAAAGCGCCAATGCATCGATTCTGCTCATGCAGTAGAGGATGCGTCGGTTCCACTGGAGCAATCACATGGATCCAATTCCAATGGACCAGGCACAGGAGCAGGGGGTAAGACTTTGACATCCCTGAGTCTCAAAACATGAGGCAAGTCAGCATGCCCTTGGAGATCACTCTGGGCTCAAGTCATGTAGCCCAGTTCTTCCTCAGTAGGGCAGAGGGTAGCAGGCAGCAGGGCAGCACAGAAGAAAAAAAGTTCTTCCAGACCAGCAGTCCAGCAGAGTGGTAGTCTTTGTAGCAGTCCAGCAGAGTGGCAGTCTTTATAGCAAGACAGCAGTGCTTCCTACTGGCAGAGCTCTTCACAGGACCAGTAGTATCTGATTTGGTGGGGTCAGGGACATAGTTGTACCTTTAATAATGGAGCTGACTTCAAAGAGGAGCTTTGAAGTGCGCAGAGGTCCGCCCTCCCAGATCTGGCTCCAGATTTAACCCAGGGGAGTATGCAGCCCTCAGTGTTGGGATCTGACACAGCCTATTCCGGTATAAGCGTTTGCATCTCCCTCCCATCCTGCCCAGGATGGCCCATCAGGATGTGGATGGCCACTCAGTCACATCTAAGTTCCCTTTGTGTGTAGCTGTTTAGAGGGAATGCACAAAGTCCAGCTGTCACCCACCCCAGACATGTATTGGAGATAGGGTGCAGGCACAGATGGCTAAGAGCAGAAAAATGCCATCTTTTTAAAAGTACAAACCAAAACAAGTGCAAGTACTGAACAATATTTGCCACTTACTATATTACTGGTACCAATGAAAGTCTGTCACAGGTTCCATGAAAAATCAATTTCAAAAAAACTTTTTTATTTTGAATCTTCAACCTATGTTTCAATAAATATAGATACACATACAAATGAATGATCAATTAAACAAATACTACATATACAAAAAAAACATTCCTTCACAGTTACAAAACTTATCGAAAAACACCACAACCACTCGTGGGGTGACCCTTTAGAGAGGGCCATTTTTCAACAAGGACATACAGGATGGGTGTGGCCTAAATACTAAAATGCACCCAAGATGGCTGTTGCTGTGAGAGCGTTGGTCATTATTACCAACCGTATCTGCTGACCAACATGCGCACCTGCTGGGCACGTTTTTGAGTTGATTTTACAGTGACTATGATATATGTTGTCTGGTGGACAAGGCTGGGTCTGGCACATGGGAGGTCAGGTAGGGTGAGACCAGGGGTGATGTGAACTTACACAGGATCTCCAGCACTTTAAACTAAAGGTTCATAATAATTTGTCTCATCTTCATTGTTGCAAGTATTATAACCTGGCAACCATAAATCAAGAGATGCTAGTTATCAGGTAAGTCATGAATAATTTGAGTTTTATGCACAAAAAACACAACATATCTATCAAGGCTTTACTATACATTGGGAAATTCGCAAAGGATCAAGCAAAGTCAAATATACTTGGTCAATATCATAGAACACAAATTATGTAGATTGTATTTCAAATTGCAGTAAAATGGACTTTTTTAAAGATCTTGCACTGCAAGTCTGAGCGGGTAAGGATTACGTGAAGTGTATCAGAACTGTATAAAGTAGCATCACAGGAGTTAGGATTTAGGGTATGTATCAGCTGTATGCCCTTCTTTAACCCTTTCCATGCTCATGACGAGCTCAGCTCGTCATGATGCACAGTTGAGCTGTGCTGATGACGAGCTGAGCTCGTCATAAATAATGAATATCAAGGATCTCCAGCACAGGGGAAAAATATCCCTAGCAGCCAAGGTGTTAAAGCTTTACCAAAGGGGATGATGGGCGGAGAGTTTGAGCAAATCATAAATTCACCCCCAGACAACTGATCTGGGTTTAATCCATCATCATTCTTTAGCACACTCCACCACCCCAGTTCAGACATGGCCATATGCAAATCAGTCTGGCTCTGTGCCTCATGGGAACAGTCCAGCCCGAACTGCCAAGACTTGTCTTCCCTGGACCGTAAACAAGCAACCTGGGACCGGTTTCGGGTTCATAACCCTCATCAGACAGGCTGTCTTGAATCCAGTGGCAGAGTGAGCAAGGGACCCACGTCTGGGCATACCCTGCCAATTCAGGGTGAACAAAGCTTTAAAGAAGCGATACCAAAGGGGTTGACGGACAGAGCGTTTGAGCAAATCATACACTCACCCCCAGTCAACTGATCTGGTTTTAATCCATCATCATTCTTTAGCTCACTCCACCACCCCAGTTCAGACATGGCCATATGCAAATCAGAATGATGATGGATTAAACCCAGATCAGTTTACTGGGGGTGAGTGTTTGATTTGCTCAAGCGCTCCGTCCATCATCCCCTTTGGTATCGCTTCTTTAAAGCTTACCAGCACCAAATTCTTGAAATATGTTTTTTATAAGAAATTAGGAATCAAATTATGCTCAAGACCCATTTTTTTAATTCTCTCTGAAAGTTCTGCCTATAGTAATAGATTACTGCTATATTTACAAACATTTTAAAAGTGTTTGAAATAAATATTTAAGGATTATTGTGCTTCACTGTAATGTTATTGTGTCAAAGGTACTTTTAATGTTTCGGAACACAAATATCTAAGAAGCCCTGCTAGGCAGGTCTAACGTTTTTAAAAACTATAGGGTAAAGGCAAGACTTGTCTGTAGCACTGTTAATAAATGACTGCAGGCATTTAGCTATGCCAAGACACCTGTAGACATATTTAAAAGACCATTATCTACTATTTATCCAAGGGTAGTCTTTTCTCTAAACCTACTGAATTTCTTAAGCAGGGGGATTATGAATTGTGTGGACATATTTCATGCTAGCTGCGGTGGTAAACTGTTAAAAACCGGGTGATTGGTAAAATGTCTCGATTCTAAGTTAGCTTTCTTGCAAAAGGCTTCTTTTGGTTTGTGTAGGGTTTTAAGTGAGATGGCGTTCTCAGGGTTAGAGCCATGCCATCTTGTTTAATATGTTTCTCTCTTTCCTCTTTGATTGACTGTTAAAACAGTGAATAGGTGCAATTTTTTCCTCTTTTGGCATGTTTGTTATTTAATGGCTGAATTGGTATTTAAGTCTCCTACATTATTAATGTTCTGATAATCCCTATATTATAACGTTTTATAATAGTGCAGTAATTTCCTTATTGCTTTTTTACTCACAGCTCTTCACTCTTCTTCACCTCTCTATCTCTCTATCTCTCAACCCCTTGCATCTTCCATATATTTTCCGTACATTCATCGCTGCTTCAAAGAAAAAAACTCCTATAATTTTTCCAAGAAACCGGATTTAATTTCAGCCTTAGATTTCTGTAAAAACATAACGTCAGCTTAGAAATGATAGCGTGCCTTCCTTTCAGCCTCATTTCCTGAAACCAACGAATGCTCGCCTACTATATGACGTCACTGTTTGCATCTAACACGTCCATACCAGCATGAGACATAAACCTTGTTGTCACCACTTCTCGAACTGGTGCTCGGTTATGGCAATCAGGCGTGTTCGCATTTTGGAAACAAAAACAGACTCAGATGGTGTCGTCGACGAAAACTCTGCAGGCGTTCGTTTAGCTAGAAGGTTAAAGTGTCATCACATGTGGACATGAAATCCAATCATAGGGTGAGATATTAATGGGCGTGAGGCCCAGGCGCTCTCTAATAAAGTCACTTTTTCCTCGAGAGACATGTTTCATCGTGGGACAGTGTCTTAAATTAGAGGAGGACGATTTGTCTGAGAGAACCTCGATTAAATTATCTAAGTGTTAAATCGAACTTTCTGCCGTTAACCGCATTCCACCTCGCACATCTATTTATATCTGTTTTGCTGCATGTTTCTTTTCCCTCCAGTATTTGACAGCTTAGTGGTGACTGTTGCCTTGATAGCATTTCTGAGAACTGGCAGCATAAAACTTTTTTAATCTTGTAGATGTCAAAACGGACCTCAGGGGGCGTATTACTAAACCTGTATTTGCAGTGGCGCAAATAAAAGGACAAAAACCAAGAAGAAAAAGTCATCTACGTCCTCAAAGACCTCCACAATACTCCTTTTTCGTCATCATTCCTCGACTGAGCTTCACATTTTGTACAATAACAAACACTCATAATGTACACCTTACATGTCACCTATCATGCAATCAAGTCAAAGTTCACTCTGGTTGTCCTAAAACGTAAGTATGAATCAAGAGGTGTCCAACGTACTTCCAGGAGAGCTAGATCCATTTCAGGATTACCATAGTAAATCCATTATTTATAATAATTTCTTTTTTATATAGCACCTGAAATGTCTAAGCACTGTAGATAATATGTGTTATTTGGTTTGAAAGTAGTCAATTTACCATCCTCAGAAGGAGGCTGAACAACATGGCCGATGATCAGTGGAGCTCTTTAGGCAGCTATTGAGGAGTTTGGCTCTGGTTCACCCACTCGGCCGTCACCTACCCAGCCTGGACATTGGACATAGTTTTTCTTTGTCTCCCCGTTGTGTTTCCTTCCCTCCACCACCTCCTTCCTCCAACATGATCCTGTGACTACCTCCCCTTTCCAGGTGATATGTTAATATCTCTTGTTACTGTGTAATCACTGTTTTTCTCCTTACGTTTATTCTTGGCTCCTGTAACTGATGTAATTTTGGAACCTGTAACTCGCTGATCCTCATGTAAAGCTGCGTTGCCCGAGCAACTTTGGCTGATGCCCGGTGGAGCTGTCATATGCAGCTATAGAGGAGTTTGGCTCTGGTTCACCCCTAGGCCGGCACCTACCCAGCCAGACATCGGTCATCATTTTCCTCGCCTCCCCGTTGTGTTTTCCTACCTGCATTCCTTACCCCATCTACCTCTTCACTCCCTATAAAACGTGTGTATGCGCTAATAATCTCACATTATTGTGTAATCTCATGTTTCTTCTTTTCTCCTTTGTCTATACTTGTCTATGTAATTATGGAACCTGTAACTCACTGATCCTCATGTAAAGCTCTCTGATACCTCCAGGGGCTAGCCAGCGCTACATAAAACTTTGCAAATAAAAGATAGCAGGCTGAGTTGGCCTTGCTGGGAAGTGCAGATTATCACCTTTGTCATTGGCAGTGTTTGTCAAGACAAGTGTGTAGGTAGCAGATGTAACCTGCTGGTTAAACATGTAAAGACACATCATGTGGATATCCTGAAAATACAGCTAAGATCCGGCACCTTGCAGCCTCATTGGCCATCTGCATTAAGCAATAGTTCACATCAGCATTTATGCTCTGTTTTGTGTTTGTTCACACGTCATTAAAACCTACCTTTCAATCCACTGCGTGTACTGTGTTGCTAATATGGCTTGCTTTCGATGTTGGCACCTGATGTTCTAACACATACTTGTCAAATGACATTGTTGGTTTTCAGCTGGCATCTTGATGTTAGTTTTTAAAATAGATGCAATTGTTTTTATAGACATTGATGTATGAATATGAAAGAACAGACATGCCTGCCATGCTGAAGGATAGCCTGACAATGATCAATTTAGGGATTGCGATTTCCTAGTTGCAATTTTTATCGAATCACAATCAGGACATCGCAATTCCTAAATAACAAAAATGTACAAGTGTTAAATCACAATTCCTAGTGGATTGCAACTCTGCCTACCTCATTAATATAAATGAGGTAGGTTGCAGTTTGCGACTCATTAGGAATTGCACCATCAAAGGGATGGGGACTTTGCTCGGGTCAGCAGACCACCATGCCTGTGATTGCATTTTAATTAAGCGGTACAAAAGGGAGTGGTGATGGACGGAGCATCTGAACCAATCAAACACTCACACCCAGTCAACAGATCTGGGTTTAATCCATCACCGTTCTTTAGCCCACTCTGCCACCCCAGTTCAGACATGGCCATATGCAAATTAGTCTGACCCTGTCCCTCATAGGAACGGTCCAGCCCGAACTGCCAAGCCATGCCTTCCCTGGACCGGAAACAAGTTTCCTAGGACCGGTTTTTGGCATTACAGCCGTCTTCAGCCAGGCTTGCTTGAATCCAGTGGCAAAGTGAGCAAGGGACTCACGTCTGAGCATTCCCTGCCAACTTATGGCGAACAAAGCGGTGCAAAAGGGGTGATGATGGACGGAGCATCTGAACCAATAAAACACTCACACCCAGTCAACAGATCTGGGTTTAATCCATCACCGTTCTTTAGCCCACTCTGCCACCCCAGTTCAGACATGGCCATATGCAAATTAGTCTGACCCTGTCCCTCATAGGAACAGTCCAGCCCGAATTGCCAAGCCATGCCTTCCCTGGACCGGAAACAAGCTTCCTAGGACCGGTTTCTGGCATTACAGCCGTCTTCAGCCAGGCTTGCTTGAATCCAGTGGCAAAGTGAGCAGGGGACTCACGTCTGAGCATACCCTGCCAACTTATGGTGAACAAAGCGGTACAAAAGGGGGTGGTGATGGACGGAGCATCTGAACCAATCAAACACTCACACCCAGTCAACAGATCTGGGTTTAATCCATCACCATTCTTTAGCCCACTCTGCCACCCCAGTTCAGACATGGCCATATGCAAATCAGTCCGACCCTGTGCCTCATAGGAACAGTTCAGCCCGAACTGCCAAGCCATGCCTTCCCTGGACCGGAAACAAGCTTCCTAGGACCGGTTTCTGGCATTACAGCCGTCTTCAGCCAGGCTTGCTTGAATCCAGTGGCAAAGTGAGCAAGGGACTCACGTCTGTGCATACCCTGCCAACTTATGGCGAACAAAGCGGTACAAAAGGGGGTGGTGATGGACGGAGCATCTGAACCAATCAAACACTAACACCCAGTCAACAGATCTGGGTTTAATCCATCCCGGTTCTTTAGCCCACTCTGCCACCCCAGTTCAGACATGGCCAAATGCAAATCAGTCCGACCCTGTGCCTCATAGGAACAGTCCAGCCCAAACTGCCAAGCCATGCCTTCCCTGGACCGGAAACAAGCTTCCTAGGACCGGTTTCTGGCATTACACCCTCATAGGAACAGTCCAGCCCGACCCCCTTTTGTACCGCTTTGTTCGCCATAAGTTTGCAGGGTATGCTCAGACGTGAGTCCCTTGCTCACTTTGCCACTGGATTCAAGCAAGCCGGGCTGAAGACGGCTGAAATGCCAGAAACCGGTCCTCGGAGGCTTGTTTCCGGTCCAGGGAAGGAATTGCTTGGCAGTTCCGGCTGGACTGTTCCCATGAGGCCCAGGGTCAGACTGATTTGCATATGGCCATGTCTGAACTGGGGTGACAGAGTGGGCTAAAGAACGGGGATGGATTAAACCCAGATCTGTTGACTGGGTGTTAGTGTTTGATTGGTTCAGATGCTCCGTCCATCACCACCCCCTTTTGTACCGCTTTGCATTTTAATTAAAGCATTTTTTTTCCTTTATAAATGCGTCCTGTTCTCCTTAATGGAAAACAGGATATGTTTAAAAAAATTAAATGAAATCTTTAGGTCCTTGGGACTACTCCATGCTCTTAAAAAATATTTGTTTTAACATTCATAAAGGAGAAAGGATCTCTTGGGGGACCCCTTCACATTTGCGAATAGTTACTACCACCTTTTAGGTGTCAGCAAAAAAGGAATGTTTTGTGACCATAACGCAGTTGCAAAAAAGTAATACAGTGCACTGCAATTAAGTTTTTGGAAGGGACACCCTAAGCATGCCCCTTTCAAATACTGAGTCACTAAACACAAATCGCGATTCAGTAGCAAGTCACTGAATTACAATTGTGCTTTGTATATATAAAACAAAATTGGAGACCAAAACAGCCTGAATCTGCATTTTGAACCATTTCCGACTACAAAAATGTTTTGTACATATGGCCCTATGGTCCAAAACACTTACCTCACTTAAACTGTTCTGGAACAGTCCATGTAATGAAAGAACTTTAGAAAGATTTTAAGTCACTTACATGTAGAAGAATCACATAAAAAAACATTTGATGTCAAAGTAAACACTCCATACTTGATTATCGCACTAAGGGCCATATCTAGGCAGCTTATTACCGGTCGGTAATGGCTGAAAATCGATAAATTTGTCATTACCAACCGGTATTTAGCTTTTCCTAATGTAGGTGGCTGGATTTAAGGATTCAGTAATTTACCGATTTGGTAATTTAAGGAATCGATAAATTACCGAATCTGTAAAATACTGAATCAGTAAATTACCGAATCCTTAAATCCTTTGTAGGGAGTACTCAAGTGAGTGCATTTTTGATTTAAGGATTCGTTATTTACCACCAACTGCAAGTTGGTGGTAAATATCGAAAACCTTTAAAAAAGCAATTTTGTGCTTTTTTAAAAGTGCCATGTGGCAGACATACATGCCCTTAAGGCATGTATGTGTGCCACATGTGCACACATGCACAATTCAGGGGTGCAACAGGGTGTCAATGTGACACCCTGCCACCCTTGAATATGTTCCCCCTATTACCAATTCGGTATTTACCGAATCGGTAATAGTGAATGGCTTCCCATTCATTCCTATGGGCCTCCAGGCCCATAGGAATGAATGGGAATTACCGAATCGGTAAATACCGAATCGGTAATACCAAATAATACCGAATCGGTAAAATTTACCGAATTTTTATCTGCATACTATTTACCGATTCTTAAATACCGAATCAGTAAAATTCTGTATTTAAGAATTGGTAAATAGAGATTACCTACATATGGCCCTAAATCTTGATGAGATTATGTTAAGTATAAAAAAACTGTGTGAAAGTAGACAAAAATAACGAGAACCTTATAACTCTATAAAGAATAAACAGAAAAACTGATTTCAGACCCATCCATGCCTCACCACAATTTAGACTTTTTGATGTTGGTGCTACAGTGTTCATGCTTACATCCGGTTCTCGTTGTGCTATATGCTCTATGCTTGCATTTATGTTACATCTGTATATTGCAATTGCCTTATTCACTTAATTTGAAGTCTGTTTGATTTTGGTGTTTTCACTCTGTGTGAGATACTTCACCTTCTTTTGATTTTTGCAGACTGTTTCAGTGAATCCCTTTGACAAATGAACCACTGGCAAGAGATTTTTCTTTTTTCTTTTTTTTACTATAACCCTTTATGGCTCTGAAGTCTACTTGAAAGTGTCAGAGTGGCTAATATGGCCAAACATTGCTTATTGCCACTCTGATTTTGGATTGTGCCTTGTTTCATTGCTGCGGTTTTCCTGCGGGTAGTGAAACACATGATCCAGGGACCAGCCTGTGTTTATTCTCAGATGCACTGTTCAAGTGGACTTTGTTACTTAATGAACTGTCCAAAAATGATAAAAATCTGGATAATTAACCCTTCTAGCTGATTTTGACTTTTGTAAAGTGGCTAAAGCTACTCTTGATTTTTTATTATGCCATAAAAATGTAATGAGTATTGAGTTGATTTAAAAAAAAAAGAAAAAAAAAGGTTTTTGGGATATGAACTGGCATCATAGAAAGAAGATGTAGGAAAATAGGGGAGATCATCATTTTCTAAGCGGCCCCACCAAGAGAGAAATAAGGCATTCTAAGAGGAAAGAATATTTTCAACTTTGGTAATTATCTCTTTAAAATTATTTTTTTTAGTTTCTGGAATAGAATTCGTAAACCAAATACCTAAATATTTGATGTTGGCAGAAGTAGACCATTGATAACCAGTAATACAAAAGGGATGACTTAAAGTATATTTATTAAGAGGAATTTCTATTTTACCTACCTTAAATTTATATCCAGAAACATTAAAAAAGGACATTTCCTGTAAAACGGAGGCAAAGAAATTTCAGGTGAAGAAATAAATTAAAGAATATCATGCGCATAAGCAGCAAGTTTTAGATGATGATCTCCATAATTAAAACCAGAAATAGAAGAATTAGGACGAAGTCGAGAAGAGAAAAAGTTCAAGTGCAAAAACAAATAATAAGGGGGAAAGTAGACAACCTTGCCTTACTCCACTATGAGGAGGGAAATAGGAAAATACTATACCATTAACCAAGTTATGCCATCCGCCCAGAGAAGTTTTGGCAGTTACTGCCAGTTAGTACTACATGAGATGTAAGAGCCTACAAGAATCTCCTTTAAAACTGGTAAATTGTATAAACTAGGAATATACAATTGATACCTTATTTTTATATGACGTGGCTTTTAATTGTTTTTAACTGTATTAATCTGTGCACAATGGGAATTTTTTGTTATGTATTCGCAAAGATTTTAATTAATCAAGCAAAATAAATATCTTACCTATACCATTAACCAATACTGACGCATGTGGAGCATGTTATAAAAGGGAAATAGAGATATACATTTAGGACCAAATCAATGCCAGCTTAGCGACTGAAGCATAAAGTCCCAACTTATTCTGTCAAATGCTTTCTCAGCATCTATTGTTATAGCTGCAAGGGACAACTTAAGTAAAGGGGCTTTATTAAGAACATTAAGAAATAATCAAGTAGTACCTGATATAAGCCTACCCTTCATAAATCATGATTGTTCTTTCCCTATACGTTAGGGAAAAAAGAATTCCAGATGAAGTGCTAAGACTTAAGCGAAATTCTTATATAAACGTTTAACAAAGAGATGGGTCTATAATTGTTACTGCCATGGGGGTCTTGTCCATCCTGGTGAATAGGACATATTATAACTTAGTGAAATGTACCAGAAGAGCATTCAACAAAATGATTAAACACACAATATAAATAAAGAAGAAGTATATTAGAGAAATGGAGATAAAAATCCACTCTAAGGCCGTCGAAGCCTGGTGTTTTCTGCACTTTTAATGTTCATAATGCTTGAGAGATTTAATCAGAAGTAAGATTGTTTTCTCGAGATTCATAGTCCAAAGTTAAGGAAATATGATCTGAAGTATGGCCTAAGTAATCTGTAATGTTGGAAGACTGAGATGATGATTCAGGAGTATATAGGGACTAATAGAATTTAACAAATTCTTCCAGAATATCTTGATGATTAGTGAGGTTAACACCAAATCAATGGTGCATCTAACTCTTCTTACTTTTAAGTAATTTGCTAGTAGTTTACATACTTTATTTTTTCCACCATAATAATGTGCATTTTTTCTAAGAAGTATAGAATTAGCTTCATTAGTATAAATGGTACTAATTTGTAGTTTTGCCGAAAAGTAAATTCTTAAGATCAGAAGGCAATTTAGAAGAAAAATATTGCTGTTCCAAAGATTTAATTGAGGAAAGCAACGCAGTATGTTCCGAAGTACGACTCTTCTTTTTCCTATAAACATAACTTAAAATAAAATCATGCGCAGTTGCTTTAAACGCATACCATACCCCCTCCATCAATTTCCTATTTCGTATAGACATTTTAAGGAAGCTACAATCACTGAAATAGATATCGGGTGCTGCCTAACATCTGGAGATATATTAGAGCCTTCCTATATTTCTTAAAAGCAAATGATTTCAGGTTGTGCAAAAGGCAGAGTAGAAAAAGCAACAGTAAAATTTACAAAAAAACATATAATGCAACAAAGATTGCTCAGCCAGCCCATCACAAGGACATGCTGGTAGGTTGCTGTCCCACATATTCACACCGCAAGAAAAGCATAGCGGATGGCACATGGTGCCTGCCCTGAATCTAAAAAGAAGGGACCTCTCCCACCATGGGAGCTCCAAAGTTAGGTAGATGGCCATATTTCCAGTAGCTAGTGTGAGGAAATAGTTACGCATGGTGTGCTGCCTAAAACCTCCTCCATTCTTTGGGATAGGCTGAACTCTACATGGCAAGACTTTACCTGCCTCTTATCATGTTTACTTAATCTATCAGGGACAATAAACATTTCAGGGGGACCAATATCGGTGAAGCACTTACTAACATAGTTCAACCAAGGAATGGAGAGACCATTGTCTAAATCTAAATTCTAAATAACTTCTCTGATAAAACTTGCTTCAGTATTTGTCCACAGACTCACCCACAGGAGCGGGCCCATTTTAATTCTGTCTGAGACATATTCTAAATTAAGTTTCGAGTGTAGGATAAAGTGGGTGTTGGTTGCAGGAGATTCAGTAAGTGCCTTAGGATCCTAGTTTCTTCCCCCTGTAGGGGGGAAACATTATAAAACTCCCAAACTCCCACTCCATATATAGCTGTAGGGCACTGCAAATTAAAAATCTTAATGTAGGGCCAACTTGTACCCCTACTTTCCTGCCGAACAAGAATAAATAGGGCCCCAGTCACCCTGCCCAATTTCATATGTGCTACAATCACTTCGGGATGCCAAGAATTAGAGGAAACAAAGGTGGATTCCCAAATAGCAGAGGTTTTGTACAGAGCTTAGGGAATGATCTTGCAGCTATAGGGACAACAGATTTCTCCTTCTTGTTCCACAGGCCATTAAGTGTGATTTCCCATAGTTATCTAACATATATGAGTTTCCCATAAATGAGACAACAAATTCTACCAGGGTGCACAGGGCACAATGTGTCCTAGCCATGAGGATGGCAACGCCAGCATTTAATAATGCTGGGACGAACGAATTGGCAATTTTAAGTACATCCCTGGTAGAAATGGGCAAATGGGTGCTCAATTCATTGATATAAATAATAAAGAGCGGGGTGCCAGAATGCACCCCTGACACGGCCCACTAGCTAAAGGGAATACATTGGGGATGTCCATAACTCAGCCTAGCCCTTAAGTTTTCATATAGGGAGTGCAAGAAATGAACCAGGGGAACCCCTACCCTCAGATTTAAAAAAAAATCATCAATAGCTTGGCCCTGTTCATGCAAACAAATGGGGAAGATAAATCCATGAAGGACAGGTACAGTGGGCAGCACCTGGAGATGGTATATTTCAATCAACTTCCGCTCCATCTCCATCACTGCACTGATTTTGACAAATTAAAAAAAAACCTCTTTAAGACCTGGCTATTTTAAGCTGTGGCGGGGCTGCTAAGCTATTTAAACACTGAGATACACTTTTGGGTGTGATTTGTGTGCTATATCAAGTAGATATAGCATAACATGTTTACTGACAATCAGATGCAAGTTCAGGCACTGCTCCGCTTTACCTAGCCCAAGACGAAAACCATACTGACAAGGGCACAGGTTTTTATATCTCATTGACTGAGGTCTGCAGATGATGTAAAATAACCCTCCCTAGAATCTTCACTGAGCTATCAATAAAGGATGTTAGCCTATAACATTTGTGGGACCCTCTGTCTCCTTTTTTAAAAGTTGGAATAATTGTAGAAAGGGCAATTTGGAACCCTACTACACAAGGAATTAATAAACAAATTAGTGTGCAGGGGCCCTCAGAAATCTAAATTACATTTAAGTAAGATCACAGGTATCCCATTGGACCCAGGGGCTTTACCACTTGAACTTTGTCTGTTGGCTTCCTCCACTTCCTGAAGGGAAATCTGAAAGGGGCAGGAGGAATATCTAAATCCACATGTAACCTGTCAATGCATGCATTGTCTTCAAACAGCTGATAGAGGTAAAATGCTTGACCCACTCCTTGCCAGATATATTGCAGACAAGGAGTTGGTTGTGAGGAGCATCCCACTGGGAAACCTGTTGACTATGTCCCACAATGCTTTACTGCTATTCTGAGTCGCTGCTAGCTCCAGCTGTTCCCAGTCTCTTTTATTTAGGATGATCATCTGTCCATAAGACACCGCTCACAGTCCCTCCTATCCTCTCGTACTTCCCTAACATCTCTTGGGCACCCCATCAAGGTCTTCCTTAAACAGTGGTTAGACACTGAGCAGTTTGCATCAAACCAACATAAGTACACTGGAATGAGATTAAGCGGTTTCAACAGATGATTCTTAATGCAGGAGATAAGGTGTTGGTAACAGGTGGATAAGACTTCCCCATATTTCTCATCTAAACATCCCATGAAAATCGACAAATGGTTTTTGAGTAGAAGGGTGAGTGTGACGCTAGGATCTTTGTGGTACTAGACTAATCTGAGCACATCTCTTGAATGTTGAGTAATTTCGACACACGCTGTTGGCGGTTTGTCCCTTCCCATGGATAAACCCCTTCTATTGAGAGAGCATTAAGATCCCCCCATAGGGTTTCAATGACTGGACTATTAGAGCACCCCTGAAAGAAGTGACAGGGAAAAAATATATAGACAACTAGCTTACCCGTCGCGCGTTGCTGCAATCTCAGAAGAAAGGAAATTTAAGGAAACTTGTTATGATAACATTTAATTTACATTGTGTCATTTTTATTGAAACTTATTCATTTTAATATGGAAAACATTTTAAAGTGTTGTTTTAATTCTGTTTATTTATTCGAGTGCTTGTGGATACACAGTATTTTTTGTTTTTCCATCTGGTGCGTACACGAATAAATCAGAAGGATTTCCCGACGTGTGAGCTGGCCACATACAGTTGTCCATGTGAGAAGCTTGGATTCTCCAAATCTAGTCCACACACTTGCAGCAATTGTCCTTGCGCTTTGTTGATGGTCATTGCAAAAGCGAGTCGCACCGGAAACTGTAAACGTTCAGTATTGGAAAGATTATGAGGGCCCTGGGGGGCCGGGGGGCGACATTTAACACATTTGTTTTTTTTTTGCCAGAAACCTTTGCGGGAGTGTACTCAACAATAACAATTTTTTTTTTTTTTTTTTTTTGCCAGAAACCTTTACGGGAGTGTACTCAACAACTTCCCAAAGTTTCATGCCGATCGGATGAATGGTGTAGTAATGCATAAAGGACAAACAGACATACTTTCGTTTTTATATATATAGATAACAAATGCCCGACCCCCCTACCAATGGGTTTACTGAGCACTTAGCCCTTCACCCTGAAAGCAGTTAATTAGGTCTACAAGTTTGTGTGAGGCAACACATTTTCTCAACTCCTTCCCTCAAGCATCCATCTGTGCTAGTTCAGCTGCTGAACCCAGAAAACCTAACTCTGAAGGTGAAACCCAACGTTTAGCATTAAAATCAACACATAACAGAAGACGAGGTTGGAGTGTGGTACTGGACGGACACTATAGGTTTCAAACTAAAAGCTAAACTAATTAAAAAAATAAAGCAGAACTCCTCAAATGAAAAACAGAAAGAGTTAGTAAAATCATTATTATAAAATGTACCAAATAAAACTAAATGGAGCCATGGCTATCCTTAATAAGCAGGACATGGTATGCAGGGCTATCTGTATTAATAACTGAAACTTCTGTCCTAAGATTATGATTTACCCATATAGGGAGACTGCCCCTAACTCTCCTGTGTTAAGAGGCTATAGCAGGGCAGGAGTAGCAGGAAAATCCCCTGTATAAAATCGATGTATAACCCCATGTTTTTTGCGTGACAACAACATCGAATTGATAAATAAAGGCCAACCAGTCTGGGTTTAGAATCTTATCTTTTAACCCTGCCACATTCCAACTTACAAGTGAAAAATAACCAGACTTCGTCACCCATACCTCAAGCCCCTTCTCTATGATAACAGCTCCTCTAGGTAATTCAATTAATAGTCCTCTGGGGGTGGAAGTCGGGCCAGTCAATCAACTTCTGATAAATCATCAAATCGATGTCTTACAGGTACATTAAAACAATCTTAAATGGAACTAAGGGGATATCAAAAGAACTGGATGGGAAGGAGACTGGTTTAATCCTCAGGAAAACCTCACCCCGTCTCCCCACTTACCAGAGACTGAGATTTCTATGGGTGAACACGTGCAAAGTGCAGTTTGTTGAAAAACCCATGGGAACAGGGTCTTTGAAGCTAGTTACAATGGAGCTACTCAGGTTCCTTCCCAATATCACCTGTGCCACAAATGGAGATCTAAGATTAATAATAATACAGTCCCCTTGAGAGGTAAAGGGCCTAGACCTACCCAACCATAGAATTTCACCAGAAAGGGCAGAAGGAAAGTCTCTGTTTCATGCTAAACAATCCAGTACCTTATTACACAACTCCCCATGTGACTCCTCACAGTGTTTCTGAAGGGGTGGCGGAGGAGGGGCGGGGGGGGGGTACACTAGTCAAAACCACAACATAGGGACACACAGCTGGAGGAAGTTTTATAATGGTCCGGTGAGGGCACAGATTAGGATTGACTTCATTTTCCATGGGACCACCCTCCACAGAAAAAATAGCTGGTGTTTCGGTAATCGGAGGGGAAGGGTGAACTGGATAAGCAGCACTTGGAGATGGAGGGCGAGCCCCGTCTGGCATTAGAGACTGCTCATTATAGGGGTTTTGCTGTCCAATTGGAACAGCACAGCTCAGCGGAATAGCCTTTGAGGTGTTATATGTGGGTCGCGACGTTTGTGCCAAAAAGGACGTAAAATGGGTTTGAAAATCTTTCAAGTGGGCAAAAATTGGAGAGAGCTCAGACTGTATCAAAACCTTAATTTTAGCAATGTAGCCATCAATAGGTATCTTTTTCCGACCAAGGTCAGGTAAGGGTATGAGAGTGCCAATCTCTGAGGACTCCAAAGGCTAAGCCAGGGAATTCTCTTGAACCACCACTGATGCATTGTTTATCTGAATATCCATCTGAGTGGCTGCATCACATATTTCAACCCATTAGCCCCTCTTGAGTTTTTTGCTCACAGCAATTGCCTTGTACCGTCCAGTATGGGGATTAGCAGACTTTTCCCTCTTATGGAATTTAACATTAGAACAGGTGGATGAGGACTAAAAAACCAAAGTTCCAAGGATGCTTCACCCACAGGCACTACTGAGTTATTGCAAGCTCTTAGGGACAATCTCTCCTCTCTGTCAAAGTAATTTCTGTACTTGTAACTCCCACTGCCCTCTCCAACATCCAATCTGTTGAGGCGCACTTCATTGGAGGAGGGGGGGGATCTGCGGGGGGGAGGTAAACCATCAGATGCTTTTCTTTTCACCATGGTTGGTGAAAATACACAATAACCATGGGGAACCAGCAATTGGTAAAGTGACACTACTTAGTACTCCTGCTATAAACTAAGAAGGAAATTAACAAAGAGAAAAACAAAATTACAAAGTATCAACCAGGTGGAGGTTTTTCCTAAAAATAGAAAACGCAGTTTGCAATTTAAACAGACAAATTATACTGTCCCGCGTCGCTGAGAGCTTGCACTCTTGGAGGCTCTTGATGAACTCCAGCCCCTCCACACCAGGTTGACTTTTGTTTCTGGTTAAGGTTGGCGCATTGATTGAGTGCTCACTGCCAGGGGCTGTAGAAAATCAAACCCTGCATTTCTAGAAAAGTTTGAGAATGTATCAGCTTGTTGCTGTATTATCGTCTTACTTCTGTTTTTAACCAAAATGTTCTCATGTATGTTTAATTAGAGAAGCAAATGAATATTTTTGCAAGGACAGCATACCTTGAGCATGAGCAAAAGTTTCAGGTGATTTTAGGTTATAAAACTAAATCAGACTTTGTTGCTTGTGTTCCTAAGCAAGCTACTTGCAGTTCGCCATACCTCCCGCTTCTCCATACACACTACTCCATGATCGCCGACTTCAGCCGCATCCAACCTGAAACAGGGGTTTCTGCTTGGCTCCTGTCCTTTTCAGTGCAAACAGAGATATCTGAAGGTGAGATCAAGTAGCACCTATTCTGGAGGGCGATTCTGCGGGCCCTGTTCCTGTTTTCAATTTGCTAAAATTTATCTTGAAATGTGTGGCAATAGGTGAACTGCATAAGCCAGGATTCTTTTATGCTCCTTTAAGTTGTTTTGGTTTTCTGATAAAATGTTTACCATCAGTGTTTCTTAGATTTTAAAGTTAAAGTTAAAAAAAAATGTTAGATTATGAAACTTAGTGCCCGCTTTATCAGAGGGTTTTACCCAGTCTGTTTCTATGTGCAAACAAGTTGATAACAAATGGCCTATGAATCCCTGGATAGCTGGAATCCCTGGACAAACAGCCTCCTATTAAATCCCCACTGCTGTGAAAACTCACAACCATCACACAGCAGTCAACATGACAAGGCATCAACCCCAGATTTACCATTATTTAGTATCAGGGTTGCATCTCTGTTGTCATGCAGCCCAAACGCACAATCAATTATGGAATTTACTAAGCCAAGCAAAGCCACCTTGTGTGGCATTGCATGATTTAGTAAATACAAAATATATTCTACTCATCACATAGTGCTGCCTTGCATCACTTTGCATCAGGTAGGCGTTACATGGGGGAGCATGAGTGTTCCCATGCACCCACCCATGTTTTTTGACACAAACCTAGACTTCCAAAGACTTGTAATTCTAGGTTTGTGCCAATATGGTGCAGATACCTAACAAATGCTTACAAGGAGAAATTATTTAATTTCTTCTTGTCTCTTCCTCTTTCCATGCGTGCTGCATTCTGCACCACACATGGCAATAGGAATATGCCTCTAAGGATTGCTTTTGTATAGGAAGGCACTAAGGCGCAAGGGTGCCCGCATTGGCGCAAAGAAGCACACTCAAGGAGAGAGCAGAAATACTCCATATCTTTTAAAATATGCAGCATTTAATCTCTCTCCTTCTCACACAACACAGTGCAGCAGGTTGCCTTGCAAATGGACACCGCAGCCTGGATGTACGCTGTTACCACGCGATGTATTACATCGCGGTACTTCACAACGCGTCTTTTACAACGAATGTCAATAATAAAATTCCTTAGCCTAGAGCGCCCTCCAGCGCAAGTCGTGGTTACGACTTGCGTTGTAAAAGACGCGTCGTAACTGCACTGCGGGGTAAAGGATGTTCCCCCACAGCCTATGTCAGGATAGGAGGTTGCTGGGCAACCACAGCCAATCTTAGACTTAGCTCCTTTAGTGAGACCATGCAAGCAATGCTTTCTGGGACATGGTTGGCCAGGATGTAGGCCAAGGTCTGTCTCACAACCAATCCTGTCCAATCCACAAGCAGTTGACAAAACTCAGGTGTTTGGAGGCATGGAGAACTCCAAGTTACAGATTCAACACCTGCAACAAAAACAAATAAAATTCATAAACAGGAAGTTACCTATAGTTAGTCTATACTCTGGTAATTGGTGTGCACATTTAGTCTGGTATGTTTAGGAAGTTATATTGTTCAGAGTTATTAGTATAGACCCCTGGATACCTGTGTATGTAAATTGTTCTGTTGGGGCCAAATGTCCAGGCTAAGTCTCTAAATATTGCCTCGGACCCCCCTTTGAAGTGTGTATGTAACATGCTGCAACTAACCTATGTAGGAGGACAGTTAATGTCCAAGTTGAAATGGGCCACGTGGCAACATAGCAAGGAGTTTGCAACTCATCACATCAGCTATTAAGGCATTGCAAAGTGACTGCTTTGTAGGTGGCACAGCTGGTGACAGTCAGGGGTGCGAGGACCGCTCCAGCATCAGTAGTGTTTCCACTGCCGATGTCAATCCCAAAGATGCAGCAGCAACCGGACACATGCTGCCACACATCATGACAGTACACCATCAAGCCGCAGTGGCAGAAAGTGTTGATGTTGTATTTTAGTGTGTTTCTCATATCTGGTAATGGTCAAATCTGGTGCATTAACCAGCATTGCATAATTTGCTAACTCTTTGTATTGTTAATGAAGAAATGAACATACTTACCAGCCATTAAAGGATTTTTGCTTTCAACTCATTTCTGTTTTTTGTTAACATGTTCAAAGCATTATACCTGTTGATTTACCTTCCAAAATAATTGGTGGCAATGTGGTCCCTTCGATGTCTTCCTTCCACTGAGCTTCTTTTTTCTGGTCACTGTAGTGTTGGAGTTGCAATATTGTTATCTCCAGACTCTGAGTCTGACACTGTGATGTGTAGTCCTCTCCTAGTGGCAATGTTGTGCAGCACTGTACAACATGATGCAGGATGTTTCTGGTGCATACTGTAGTGCTCCTTCACTCTTATGTAAGGACCGAAATCTGTTTTTCCAGAGCCCAAATGTCTGCTCAATTACCACTCAGGTCCGTTTATGAGCAACATTGTGGCGCTGCTCAATGGGGTTACTTGGTGAAAGGTATAGAGTTAGTGTCCAGGGTTGCAAGGCACACACGCTGTCACCTGTGGAAGACCGAGTGTCTAGGTACAACATGAAGGTCACAATGCAGCTCTTCACGCATTGCAGGACACTGCATTACTTGATAGATATCCCTCATCAAACTCCCCATGTTCTAATCATCAGATGATGCCACTGTGCTTGAACATGAAGGGATCATGGGTGCTCCCGAGGTACTGGGATACAATGGCAGTAATGGTGTTATACACCACTTGTATGTTATGTGAATGTGTGATTTTGCCGCCTCGTAAAATATATGTGGCCACATGTATACCATCCACATACACAACCACATGCAGAAGTTCGGCAATCCTATAGAAATCCAATTTTGTATATTTTGGATATCGGAGGCAATTCTGGGTAGATAAATGTATTGCTTGATTTATATTAACCCCTTCGATGCTCATGACGAGCTCAGCTCGTCATGAGGCACAGTGGAGCTGTGCCTCATGATGAGCTGAGCTCGTCATGAACAATGGGATTTCCAACAAGTCCAGCACCGGAGGAAAATCTCTCTAGCAGCGATGGTGTTAACATGGTATCGAGGAATGCGCGAGAAAAACGTGACAATGCACTCTGATACAGTTGACCGGCAACCGCAGTGACACCCTGGTAACAAACAGATGCTGACAGGGGTAGTGAGCATGGCACTTTCACGTGCGGGAATGGAATGACTGCGCATTGTGTTTCTTTCAGGGTGTAGTCTCAGGAGTGCTATGAAATCTAAAATTATGGCACTACTCAGTCTGCATTTGCCATAGATTTCCTCCTCTGTTTGGTTGAAGATGGTCAGCCTGACTCTGAATATCCTCTCCTATCTCCTCCGCCTAAGCTGAGCCAAAATGCTCATTCTCCTTGCTATAACGTACATTGCCGCCATGTTGGAAACATTCTAATGCATTTTGGGTCTTTTTTTTATAGGTTGCAGTCAGTTTCCAAGTTTTCTGACTTGGTGCTAAATAGCATGTGCTAAACAGCAAACATTTTCACAATCCCTAATTGTGACTGTATTCAACACACCATTTGCGACTCGCTATTTGGTATTTACTAATATCGATTCGCTAAATTCTGTTGCAGAGTTTAGGAACTCGCAATCCATTTGCATTGCTATTCACAGCTTGTGAATGGGTTTCAAACATACCAATTTCTCTAATTATCGGTCGCAAAGCACTTAGCGACTGATATACGAGACGCTAAAGCTGCGTACATCTGGCCCCAGGTCTCTTCTCAACACTATTTGTGATTGTATTTTATTGTTTTTGCCTGCCAGTTGTCTGTCGCCCAACAATTTGCAAATTGTAAACTTAACACATTATTTCTGGTTCTACAGTGTTTTATCTTAATTGTCCTTTCATGCTTTCATATTTTTGGAATGTTTATGAATTTAGTTTTCTCTGTGGGCTCAGATATGTTCGCATGCAAATGTAAAAGTCATTGTTATTAATAGTCAGTAAGAACTGTAAGATGCCTGTCGTTGCACGCCATGGTCCTAGCTTGCACAATGTGAAAATCACATTTCCGTTTCATATCCCTCTATTTTTCGAGTTTAAGCTCCGTTTCTTCACAGTTTATAGCTGATGGATAAACTCTGTTTGGGCAATTTTAGTTTTACAGAGATGGGCCAGTGTAATTACTTCTTAAGCGCTACTTTGGGTCAAGTAGATTGAAGTGCTCTATGCAAAACACTGTGCCGGGGACTTGTTTCTGCAGTCCCCCAGGAACCGCGGCCAAGGAGTGTAAGTAGTATTGGAAGAAATTCAAGGCTACTCTTACAAAAATGCATGCATTGGCTTTCTCTATTCCCGGGTGTTCATTCATAATTAACTGGTGCATTTTTCTAAATAACATGATTTTTTTCCAAAGGATGAAGACATACCTCACTGTCTCTGAAAACCAATTTTGTATTCATGCTGAATATTTTATTAACCACATACAGAACACGGCAATCAGGGCATGGAATTTGTTTTAAAGATTTTTGAGAATACCCTCGATGCTGAGCAATTACTCACATAACCAAACAGTGGGAAACTGGAAGGAACAAGTGTGCAGTTGAAATGTTACACTATTATTTTTTATTTTAAGAAAATCTAGCAAAATCAGGGTAAAGAATATTTGAGGGTGTTATGTTCGCAAACATCATCATGTTTCTGATTCGATTAAATTAAACATACTAACAATAGGGAATTATATAGTTTCTTTAGAGCACACCATTCACAATTTCTATGTCTTCTCTGCAAAGTTTGTGTGGAAAGACTCTATTGATCCATCAGAGAGACCTTTCTAGAGCAAAGAAAGGAAGGGACTCTAATTTACGTTTATATACATAGGTCCTCATTTATGAGGCTGTGCGTAACTTTTACGTCGCAGGTGCGACACTTTTTGTTACGCACCAGTGGCGTAAAAAATGCACCTTGTTGCGCCATATTTACAAAGTGACGCATCTAGGTAGATGGGTCACTTTGTAAACCCCTGCGCCACATTATACCTGCGCCAGGTATAATGTATGCAAGGGGGGCGTATTGACGCAAGGAAGCGTCGTAGAAGTGACGCAGTGAAATCTATGAGATTTCACGGCGTCACTTTTAGGACGCCGTTGCGTCAAAATCTTGCGCCTGCCTCACAGCAGGCGTAAAACTGACGCAGGCCCTTTCACATGGGGCTTGCCCCATGTGAATGGAAGCATTGCTGCAGTTGCGTCACTTTTGTGACACACTCCAGCAATGCGTCACTTTTGCGCTTACAGATACGTAAGAAATACTGGCGTATCTGTAACTCCTTGTGACATGATGCGTCATACATTAAATATGACGCATCAGGAATGTCGCAAGGAGTGCGCACTGAGAAGTGACGCATCACTGCTTTCATGCAGCAATGCGTCATTTCTCATAAATGAGGCCCATAAGTAGGGGCACTGGATACACTTAATTGCGCTGAATTGCATTTTCTGTATACAATGTGTTTCACTCCACCATTTGGTACACAATTGCAAGAGCTTAACAAAACAAATTGTTTCTATCTCAAAAGGATCAAAACATGCTGGTGCTTCACCACGCCTAACATTTTTAAAAGACAGCTTGTAGTCTTCCAGCTGTTTATTGTTGCTACATTTAAAGTGATGATAGTTTTGCACAGTGAGTGGAGACATCAATAAATATTTGACTGGTAGATATTGTGGGTAGGCTAAGGCAGGGGATTCGCCAGGACGCTAGCTCAGCGGAGGCCCTCAACTCCACCTTGCAAGAGGAACACTCCCCACCATACTTGGAGATCTCAGACAGGCAAGTGGGGTTCTCTCTGCCTTCAGTGGTTCTGCCAGTGTTGTGGCTCCATTGAAGGAAGTGAAACTTTACTGGCTGGGGGGTCATATCTGAGGTGTCCAATCTGTAGAAGTGTTGGTTCTTCTTGAATAAACTCCCAAACTGGAGTTTATTCTTGAAAAACTATACATCAATGACCCAGATGCACATGGAGCTCTCTCCCTGTGTGTGCAAATCTTTGGCAAATTTCATCACTTTGAACTGTCTTGCAGGAAGGTCCCAGGCAGCGAAAACTAGTGATGACTTCCCTGTGCAAAATAGGGTAAGGCCACTTTTTCTGTGACCTGTTTGCACTGTGGAGTGTGGGCCATTGAGTAAGAGGTTTCCATCGGTGGAGCCAGTGTAGACTCCAGTGTCATAAACCAAGAACGTCCCCTGAGGGGGGAGGTGTGAGTTTGGTGTGGAATAAGCACCATCGACTTAGGGTTATTTCTTACTATGAAGAGGTGCTGTCTTAGGTACTAGAGTGAATGCAGTAAAAACCCAAATTGATGACAAGTTATCTATACTAATATAATAAAGAGAGAGCCCAAACCTTTGAGGCGGGTAATCTCAGGAACCACAGCACCAATCACAACACCCAATACAGCGTTGGAAAGGGCAGTTGCAGCAGAAGGACATAGGCTATGCAGACGCCCACCATATACATTTAAAAGGTAAAAGAACCGTGCCAGTAAAGTAGTCCCTTGTGGGCGTGTCTGCGTTGTGCTGTGGGCGTGTGCTGGGGCGTGACAAACGCTGGGGGCGTGTGGTACGTTCCGCCCTTCATGCCATGTCTCATATCGTGTGCTAATCCCACCCTGCTCCCTTTAAATACCCCTGCACCCCATAATCATAACCCACCCTTACTCCTTAAAATACCCCAACACCCTTAATCACTAACCCATCTTAACCCTATAAATATACCCTGTACCCCAAAACCCAAACCTATCCCTAAACCCTAAAAATACCCCTGTACCCCCAAACCCAAACCTAGCCCTGAACCCTAAAAATACCACTGTACCCCAAAACCCAAACCTACCCCTGAACCCTAAAATACCCCTGTACCCCAAAACCCAAACCTAGCCCTGAACCCTAAAATACCCCTGTACCCCAAAACCCAAACCTACCCCTGAACCCTAAAATACCCCTGTACCCCAAAACCCAAAACTAGCCCTGAACCCTAAAAATAACCCTGTACCCCAAAACCCAAACCTACCCCTGAACCCTAAAATACACCTGTGCCCCAAAACACAAACCTAGCCCTGAACCCTTAAAATACCCCTGCACCCCAAAACCCAAACCTACCACTGAACCCTAAAAATACCCCTACACCCCAAAACCCAAACCTAGCCCTGAACCCTAAAAATACCCCTGTACCCCAAAACCCATACCTATCCCTAAACCCTAAAACTACCCCTGTACCCCATAACCCAAAACTATATCTGAACCCTTAAAATACCCAAACACCCCAAAACATATACCTCAGTACACCAAAACATATACCCCTATACCCATACTTACCTTATCCAAACATAAAAAAAAAACATGCTTTTACCATTCATGCATTTACAATGAATTTCGTTGTAAATGTATGCGTGGTAAAAGCATATAAAATGTAATGCCATGCGTTATAATGGCATTGCGGAGTCATGGTATTTTCGTAATGAAAGTATGCGGAGTGATGGTATGCGGAAAGAAAGTTGCGGAATAATGGGTGTTTACCCTCCCCCGGTAAGCACATTGGTGGCACGGCGGCCCACATGTCCAGCAACATACTCATATTTTTTCACCACCCATTTGAAAAATGCACAGGTCTCTCTCATTGATGGCCAGCAGCGACATCCACTTTTAGACACACCTCCCGCCACAAGTTCTAGAATTGCGAACTTTAGAGCTGAGGAGCTACGTTCGAATCTCGGCATCAGCTCAACATCCTGTGATTCCAGGCAAATCGCTTTGTCTCCCCGTGCCTACCACAAATTAATGTGTTCTTCTGTAATGTAAATTGTGCTCATGCCATGATGTCGAGTTCGTGCTATATAATATTGCGAGGAAAAATAAAGTAGGGAAACTCGAGTTCACACACTACTGAATGCTCACTCTTAAGTGCATCAGCAGTGCACTGTGAATCAGAGCGTTTCACAGGCCTGTCACAGATAAGAAATGCTATCAAAACGAAATCCTACAAAACAATATACTACTGGCCGGCAGCAATTCATACACGGACAACGTCGGGACGGGCTGTAGCCTCGTACAATATGTATAGGATGAGTGAAATAAATGAGGCTCACCTTACACAAAGTGTAACATGTTGGCTTGGTTTCTACAGGGATTATATTATATTTTACACAATCTCTTACTATTTGACAGTGTTAATATATTTCCATGAAAGGCAAAATCATTATTTCTTGGCTAGTAACATATTCAAAAGATCTGTCTGCATGGGTTGAGGTTACTTTCTCACAAAACCTAAACATTTTTATTATCATTGGAATCATTTTATAGCGGTTGGTGTTAAAATATAAAAATATCTAGATAATATTGACAAAGAACAAGCCTCATAATTTGCCTTTCTTCGTATATTATCTATACTACTATTATAAAGAGAGAACTTGCACCTTTTGGCCAGGTAAACTCGGGAACCACAGCGCCAATCCACACACCCGATACATCATTGTAATCGTCAGGGTGTGCAGATGGACATAGGCTATATAAAGTATAAAAATATTTGTTATTTAAAAAGTTAACATTAAAAAAAAAAGTAGTCCCTTGGAAGTAGAGCCGGCCGTGACCTGCGTGTTGACGTCAGGAGCGTGGGGAGGAGCAGCGTCCAGGAAGGTGAGTGACCTGCAGTTGGGGTTCCAGAAGCAGCAGGTACGTGCCCCTGCCAGCATGTCTAAATTTCCGCCAGCTGCTGGACCGCCGGGACGAGAGTGCCAACAGAGCCTGGATGAAGAACAGGCTGCAGAGTGCACGATCGATGTAGCATAGGGTGACCAGACGTCCCGGTTTTCCCCGGACGGTCCCCGTTTGTAGAGAAGTGTCCCGGTGTCCCGACACTTTTTTCCAAGTTAAGGAAATGTCCGGGTTTTTAAAAAGTGTCCGGGCGAAACATAGAAATGTCCCGGTTTTTCATTGTTCATTGGTGTTTTGGTTCAGCATGTGTGCGCGTGCATGCTATGCTCTCTTTGCACTCCAGGCATGGCGTTAGATGAGTGTTGTAGGGGGAAGGAAATCCTTTGAAGAGAGACACTTTCTCTCGGGATTTCCCTTCTCTTTGTACAACGCAGCTCCACCTTCGTCATCGTGCCAGCCACCGGCCCTGGTGTTATGATTCTTCAGTTACTGCTATTGGTTATGTCAGAGGTCTTCAAACGCACATAGTGCGCGCCGCTATGACCACTTTGCTTTGGAATTAAACTTAAGTGGCAGCGCCCCGCATGAGAGGAAAAATGTGAAGATCGAAAACAGCTAGAGAGTGGAATGGGAATACAAATTCCCTGCACCTGATGTACGATACATTTAAAGACTATTGCAGCCTGGATTGGCCTTGGACTTCTATGGTGCCATGTGAAACTCTCCTGAACATGGACAGACTCATGGAGATGTGTGTGTGTGTCATTTGAAAAATATGCCTCTCATACCGATGCAACCCTGAAACTGAATGAAAAATCAGAGAGCAGGGTCTGGAAACTCTATGTGGGACTTCAATAACAGCGCACTCCGAAGTGCTAAAAGTAAGTGACTGGTAGCGTTTTGAAACGCCTTAATTTTCATAGCACATGCAATTACTAATTTTCCAATCAAGGCTACAACAAACAAAAAGATGGGTGTGAAAAGAACTAGATGTGAAAGAGGTGCATACACATTGAATTATTCAAAATAATAGCAGTTGGCAAGTTGGATTTACGTGTGCACTCGCTTTATTTAAGAATTACAAATGCAACAGTTCTGTTGTCTCAAGAAAGGAAAAAGAAAAGCAAATAAAGTGAAATACTTCTTTTCATATTAGTAATTGCAACACGGTGAAATAACAATATATTATAAAAAACACGAGACCCAAAATGCCCCTGAGGGTATAAAAGACAGTACCACACACTTCTAATTGAAAACAGACTACCGTGAACAAGGCCGCAATGGCTAAAAGGCATGGGTGATGTTTGTGCAATGCTGTTTGTTCATTAAAGAACATGATAATATGAGCTTCCTGGAGTGCAGCATCCTTCTTTTTGTTTGAAAATACTCTAGGCTACTGGTTATATCTCAACGCTTGCACCAGCAAATAGGGGCCGCGCCGCTATCACCACTTTGTTTTGGGAATATATATATACATATGTGTATTTGTATATATATATATATCTATACTACTATTATAAAGAGAGAACTTGCACCTTTTGGCAAGGTAATCTCGGGAACCACAGCGCCAATCTACACACCCGATACATCTTTGAAAATGTCAGGGTGTGGAGATGGACTTAGGCTATATAAATAAAAAAAAAAAAGCAAAATAAAAAAAATAATTTTCAAAACAAAGTAGTCCCCCGAAAGTAGCGCCGGCCGGGACCTAGCGCTGGCCGCAACGCGACGTGCGTCATGACGAAGGAGGAGCGGTGGCGTCATGGAGGGGCGGCGTCATGGAGGAGCGGCGGGGCTGTGGTGCAGTGGTGCAGCCAGTGCGTAGCGGCTGCGACGACATGAAGAGGCGGCGGTGCAGTGGTGGCGACATGAAGAGGAGGAGCGGCGGGTCAGGTAAAAAAAGTAAATAGTCGGGGGCGGGAGGGAGTCGGGCGGTACACGGGAGGCTGGAGGCGGGGGGGCGGGAGGCTGGAGGCGGGGGGGCGGGAGGCGGGAGGCTGGAGGCGGGGGGGGCGGGAGGGAGTCACTTTTTTACTGTGACTGCACAGTTTTCGACCCGTTCCCCTAAGGTTGCATTTATTTGGTGAAGGATAGACAAATCTGGACAGCCCCTAACCTTGAACACAACTCCTTGGCTTCGACAATATGCATTCTATTTAGAACAGTTTAAATCAGAGTTTGATCAACAACAGATTACGCAAGCAGCACATCATGGCTTAATCACTTTACGGTAAGGTGGTAAAGGTATTATTACCTTTATTAGTAAACTAGCAGCCCGCCCCAGCTGCCCCAGCCACCTGCTGGCCCCGGGCTAAAAATGCAGCACCCAGTCCCCTGCTAAATAATTATCCTTTCCTTCTTGCATAATTTGCCTTTCCGTGATACACTATAAGGTTCAACATTTCTTCATAGTTCCGTGGCACTAATATTATGAAATTAATTTATACAAGGTCCCAAAGAATGGGGCGAGAATATTGCAGGGCACAACATGGGACAAGGCAGACAGACATTCAGACAGACAGACAGACAGACAGACAGACAGATAGATAGATAGATAGATAGATAGATAGATAGATAGATAGATAGATAGATAGATAGATAGATAGATAGATAGATAGATAGATAGATAGATAGATAGATAGATAATCACAAACCTAACGTACTATTCCTTTAATACAGAAAATAGGATCGAATTTAGCTAGAGTCGGCTTCCAGATCCGTTTGTACACAGAATTATGAACAAATAAAACATTCAAAAACTCCTGTGGTTTTTTGTAAAAGGTAATTCACTAAATACATCTATTTTACAATTCAATGCGCTTGTAAGACCAGATGCTGATTGAACATAATCCTGTGAAATTTTCAGTTCCTGGGCCTTTCAAGAACCAAGTGGCAAGTTTGCATTTTTTTTTGTAATGCAGTGCAGCAACCAAAGTTACTGCATTGTGTTTTGTGAATGGGAGAGAGCAGAACAGCATTAAGATATTGCACTGTTGCTCTCTTCCCCATAGTGCAAAGATGTGTGCATGAGTCTAGTATAAGATTTGTACTAAAAGGGTACCACCCATGGGATGTACCCTTGTTGCAAAGTAACACAAAGCAGCACAGAACGCTAGTTTGCAATAGATTGGGGCTACTTTTCAGAGCAAAACATGTTTATTGATGAAATGTAAATGAACACTTGTTTTCAGTTTGCATCACTTTTGATGAATTTGCACCAGTGGAAAGTGCTGATAAATTTGGCCAAATTATGAATAGTCTTTCTGCTTGTTCTAAAGACCACCAAATTCATCTTGCATGAGCTTACCACTAAATCATTCCTCCTATTGTAAGGCCAGAAGGCAGTTAAGGCCCTTACTGGTGGTATCCATTAAAACAGTGCCATCTCTGTGTTATTATATTCTCACGTGTGCTACCACTTAATCTAGATAGAAATAATCTTACTTCGGTCAATGCAAACACCAAATCTGCTGTGTATAAATTGAATAGCAGAGGTGAAAGAACTCCCCCTTGCTTCAAACCACGATTTTAAACATTTTTTTAAAAAAAGGGGTTCCTTAAGTTATTGTATACCCTCGAGCTGATGTACAGCTCATCTATTGCATACAGCCACATTATTGGAATACCAGAGTATTCTAATTTTTCCCACTTGAGACCTTAGCTGAAAGCCATTTTATAGCCAGAATCAGAATCAAAAGAGTCTTTATTCAGGTGCAAAAGACCATCCATAAAAGTAAAAACACTCCATAGCATTTAAAACATAGTACAACACTTTATTTCGGTCATCGAACCATAAAAGTGCAATGTGTGTTGTACACATTAGAAACATTTTTACACAAATATTTAAAATCGACCAGAAGGTTTACAATCCTGGTTAAAATAGATTTCATTGTTATAAAAAATAAAAAATAAACAATGCTGTTACACAGGTTCAAATAATATCAGCAAAAACCTCTTTAAGGCTTAAAAGGCGATAGGGCCCGCTATGCTGCCTAGGATATCCTGTATGCAGCAAATACACATCAGTGGATATCTCTATGTTTAAAAATAGCATTGATAAAACAAATGAAAACAACGGAGAACAAGGCTTTTGTTGGTTCCTTCTGATACCCCACAAGTGGCCCAAACATTTAGTGAGTGAGCAAGCAAACAAAGGTCTGGCATCAGATCTAAGAATGTACATAGCTTCACCATGCTCTCGAGTACCCAATTGTTTGCATAAGGGCGTGAGCCATCTTGTTCTTGGAGATAAATAAACTGGACAGGTGAAAAAAACATGTGCAATTGATTCAATAGGTGCAACACAACAAGGACACGTCTGGGAATGTGTTTTATTGCAGTGCCATGAACTGATAAAGGAGTTTAAAGGAAGTGTTTCGAATCTGAACTGCATGTAAAGTTTCCTGTCTTGAGGTGACTGGATAATGTCCAGATAACCTTCCAGTGATCTGGTCATTTTGAAGTCAACAAATTCCACCGTTAACCTGCCCCTCGAGGAGTTATTGAGTTTGGACAGATCTACCCAATCACATTACATAGCTTTCACTTCATTTTTACCGGGAGGCGGTAGGGATTTGGTATTATCCCATTGGTCCTTTACCCCAATGCATTTCAGTAGATATTTCATGTTTTTTAACCAGCTTATCTAATTAAATACATCAAGGGTGCTGACTTCCTTAAGTGCAGTAGCATAGGAGTGCAGTTCAGGGGTAGATCTAATCCATTGTCTTTCTTTCTTTCTCTCTATCTTTTTCCTTCTCTCTTTGGTCTTTTTCTTTCCTTCTCTCTTTAAAAAAAAAATCTCTAATATAATATGCCCTCTCATATTTTTCACAGCTTTTTAATATACCAGTACGTAGTTCAGTACTTTTTCTATTATGTTATTTATTAGTTACTTTTTTAGGAATATTAGTACAAATGTTCTGCATTATACTGATTGTATATTTTTTAACTCACCTATTTACAGATGTTATTAATGTGTAACTGTATACTTACATCTTTCTCTGAACTGAATATTATATTTGTATTCCTGTGTTATTTGTCTTTAATAAAAATTATTTAACTACAAAAAAAGATCTAATCCTTTGTCAAAAAAGCAGCGAGCGTGGTTTTGCTATATCAGCAATGGATTTATGGCCCAAATCCAGTTTAACACCTTGCATGCTGTGACTTTTCCCCTCCTGTGCTGAAATTGCTTGAATACTATAGTTTCATGACGAGCCCAGCTCGTCATAAGCACAGCTCAACTGTGCCTCATGAGGAGCTGAGCTCGTCATGAGCATCGAAAGGGTTAAGTGGGAGGAGTGGTGCACGTCTGTGGTAGGGACATCAAATTCCTAAGGAACTTGTTTTCTGCAAGAGTGAGGTCAACCAGCCTATCGAAACCCCACAATTCAGCCCATATAAGGCACAGCTCACAGCATATAAAATATAAAACAGTTGAGATATAGAAATAATTTGTGATCGCAGAAACAATTGGATTACATACAAACAGTAAAGCAGTAATAGAAGCTCAATTAAAAGAGCTTTGTGCTATGAGCCCTCATGGCAGATCTAAAAAATGACCCGACGCGCAAACTAGTCTGTTTTTCTGGCAATTGTAATAAAAAAGTGAAAGCTGGCCTAAATTGTCTGCTATTATGACGTTTTAAGAATGGAATTAAAAAAGTTTAATGTATCTTACATAAAACTTGCAAAAAAATGCAGTGACCTGCCATTACATGGGCATTGGCAAGTATCTAAGTTCTTCTGGGAGCCCAGTGGGAAAGAAGCAAAATAATAAGGGGTGTTCCTAGCGCCCCTACGCACAAAGAAAATATTTGGCAGGGCAACTTTCTGAAATCAAACTTCAGTAGGCCACCACAGTGGGTTTCTCCTTTTAAATTTTCAGGAAGCACTGAGAATTATATAACACTTGTAGCACATGTTTTTTGTTGAGATTGCTGTTTGATTCTGGCTCCATAAAGCCATGGTGCAGTCCAATCTTTGAGTAAGATCATTTCAGATCTGAATAAGTGAGACAATCGACTCCCCCCTTGGGTTGTGGGAGACTATATAATGAGCTGAATGCCCTTGATAGTTTTATTCTACGCACCGCAATATTAGGGTTCCAAGACAACGTTGTGGCAAAGATAAACCCTAAATAAGAAAAAGTGTTTGTGCTTTTCAGGCAGTTCGTACCAACCGAGAGAGGTAAAAGCTGTTTGCAGTATGGGCCACAAGCCATAATATCAGATTTAGCCAAATAAGTCTATAGTTCCAGTGTGGACATACAATCTACAAAGACATGCAGACACAGTGCTTTTGGTGTATGTCCCATAAGCACTGCATCATCCGCATATAAAAGTGTGGGTAGTAACATGCTTTCAATTTTAGGTAGATCTGGGGTAATAGTAGCCAAAAAAGGGTGTAATCTATTAATATATAAATAAATAAAAGGGGGCCAACACACACCCTTTCCTCACTCCGAGAGATATCTACATTACCAGAGACCTCACAGTGGGTGCTAATTATAATCCTAACTTTCACATCTTTGTTCAAATATGCCAGAAAGTGCACAAGTGCTTCATCCATCCCTCGGGGAATAAGGATTTGCCATAGCTTGGAGCAGTTGACACAATCGAATGCTGAGGTCAAATTCATAAATGCCAAGTATAATGGTGTTTGTTTGGCGACAGTATATTTGCCAAGGACCAGATTCAAGTTCAAACATTGCTCAACCGTCCCTACATGATTTCTGAACCCATACTGACAGGGTTGTCGATTTTTCTCATCCTGAATCCACTCCTTAATCCTATTGTACAGAACACTCCCAAGGATTTTGACCAGTGTGTCAATAATGAAATAGGCCAATAGCATCCAGGATAGGACCGATCACCTTTTTAAAATATTGGCACAATAACATACATTCTTTAAAAAAACAGGCACCAGGGAGTGGGTAAGATTATTGTTATCTGTTATCCACAGTGGAGCAATTTAGTTGAAAGCCCATTTGGAATTGTGGAATCAAATTTTGATCCTGAGCTACCCTTTATTATCCTGTAGAAGGATAATGCATACCACTTTGTCTGTAAATCTAAGAGCGTGATCAACCTTCAGTTATCTGGCGCTCATATACAGAAGCAGAATGACTAATCAGGAATCCCCAAGCATGGTGAGGATACTAAGATTTCTCATCCGGCGATCAGGTTACATCTCAACCCCTTCGGTGCTCATGACGGCTCCCAGCCGTCATAAGTCACGGTGGGCGTGTGCTGATGACGGCTGGGAGCCGTCATGACCACGCCCACGATCGGAATGTCCAGCACCGGCGCGGAATTCCAGCCGCAGCCAAGGTGATAAGCACACGTACCGGGACATAATTTGTATTTTTGTTTTTCTACCACACAGCTACCAACCAATGAGGGTACCTTGGCACTGGTAAAACCAAAAAAAGATATCACCAGAGAAGAACAATCAGATATGAAGAAAGAGGATAAGAAAATGAAACGAAACCCTATTTTTCTCTCCATGTGATGGAAACAACCATATGATTCAAAAAGGTGCTGCATTTGCCCTAAACTATTTAATCAATCTGTTGATTTCTTCTGTGTATTCAAACTGCCCCAAAGCTTCCTGCAATACAGCATTTCCATCAAGCCTTCCTATTCTGACAAATCTACTGCTTATTTGAATAGGGGCCCAGAGTTACAAAGATTTTGTGTTAGGTTGCATCACATTTTTGATGCAGCCCCAACGCAAAAATCCTTTTTGGTATTTACAAAGCCACGCTAATGTTCAATGGTGTGGCTTTGTAGGAAAAGGTAACGCATTGCAGCACATTGCTCTGCCTTGTATTACTTTTCCTCAGGAAGGCGTTCCAGCACACACACAAAGAGGAAAAAGCCTCCAAGGATTTTTTGGTGCTTGAAGGTGCACCTTTCCTGCACAAAAACTATACTGACTATTATGCAGGCATCATAGCAGTATGGTGCAAGGGTACCTGCATTGGGGTTAGGCAGCACAAAGGAAGCAAGCACAAGGAGAGATGAAGATATGGCACAATTCTGCTCTCTCCTATTCATGCAACACAGCTCAGTGCATCAACTTTTCATGCTACACTGCATAGCATGAATTCTTCATCAACTTGCCTCTCAATATGGTCTCCCATTCAAAAGCTGAATTATTATTATCCACGTCCGAGGAAATTGTGGAGGTAAGCTAATAATGTTTAATCTAATCAGACAATAAATAACCAAAAGCAAAAAAAAATGTCCAGACCACAAAGGAGTCTGTAGTTCACAGCTCAAAAAGTATATAAAATCGTAGCTTCTCCTGATGTAAGCAGTCATATATGGAAGTGTGAGCTACTAGCTTGCTGGTGCAGATGAGCTCACCAGAAAATTAGAGAAAAAAAGGGAATATAGAAGAGTAAAAATAAACATCAGTTTGGAATATCATGCTCTGCTACAACTATGTGAAGTGCCAATAAAGCGCTCCCAGGATTAAACACAAGGAAACTCCAAATTAAACTGTGTTCAATCCTCTGGTAGCCTGGCACAGAAGCATTCAGGCTTAACTTAGGGGCAATGTGTAAAGTGTTTTTGCAGCACTTCAAACATTAATAAAGTGAAAATACAGCACAAGAAAAATACCACACACATTTTTAAAAATAGTGCAAAATGAGTATGTTTATTAAGACAAAAATGACAAAGAACCAGAGAAAAGCAACTTTATAGTTCTTTCAGGTAAGCATACCACCTAAAAGCACAAAGCACAAGTTATCTGGTCGCGCAAGACTGGATAAAAGTCACCAGGTCAGGCCGACCTAAATGGAGTGTAGGCCAGGTACAGGGACCAGATTAGTCCCACTGAAAGAGTTAACTTTTAAAGTCCAGTGCAAAGAGTTCTGCTCCTGGTGGAGGGGTCGGTGAGGAGCATGGAGAGCGTTGAGGAGGGTTGACGATGTAGAGCAAAGAGCAGGCCAGGCATCACAGACAGTTGTCGCTGTAGTGAGAAGATCCTGTCGGGCATCATGTAGTCATTGCTGGATAATTCGTGTTGGCATTCACCGCAGGCTGTTAATGCTGTAGCACGAAGTACAGACATCACATTGCCGGACATCGTTGTCTTTTGCTGTGGCATGTGTGGCAAGATCTTGCCATGGACAGACTCATTTGTGAAGAGTCAAAAACTAAAGGACTTCTCCCTTGTTTGAAAGGGGAGATCAACTGATGCCACACCAAGGGTTTGGAACCTAAGGGTCACCTCTTGAGAATCAGGATCTCACTCCAGCAAAGGCCAGCAGGGCTCAGGCAGGTCCACTTGCAGGTCCAGGCAGCAGGTCAGCTGGGCAGATGGAGGGAGGTCTGTCGAGCTTGTTATGACCCTAATAGCTCAGAACAGGAGGTTTGTGAGCTGACCCTAGAATCACTTCAGTCAGGAAAAAGGTTGACGGTCCAAGCAGGGTAGCACCCCTCCTGGCAGCTAAGCAACACATCAGTCCTTCTGCAGGATCCACAGGTCCAGTTGTGTGCTGATGAGCTGGGTCTGAGGGTACATTATCTATACCTAGTTCCCACTTTGAATCAGTAGAAAGTCATGGACGTCTCCACCCCCAGAGGTGCATGGAATGTCATGGCACCTGCCCTGGCTCCAGCCTGTCTGAATGTGAATGTCTTTGTGAATGTGATAGGCAGATCTTTTGTTGTGTAGAAGTGTGGCAAGTGACAGCTCTTCCCCCTCATTAACACTATCACTGCTGCAGCAATTCCCCCTCTGTGCTGAAAGTCCTTGGAATCCATTGTTCATGACGAGCTGAGCTCGTCATAAGCACACGACCAGTGTGAGCTGAGCTCGTCATGAGCATCGAAGGGATTAAGTCAGAAATGGCCCACCCCACCAACGCCTATGCTCCTTTGTCTCATTGTCTGGGAGCAATACAAAAAGACCTCTCACCAGCTTCACCTAGTTATGTGACCTAGGAACCAAAGTAGGCAGCAGGACCCTTTTGGTTAGGGCTAGAAAAGGTCATCTTTCTAAAAGTGGCATTATCAGAACTGTGACTTAAAATCCGACTTTACCAATAAAGAGGGATTTATAGTTTAATTCTTTAGGCACAAAATCGACATTCCTACATGCTCCCAATTGAAAGTTAGCACTTAAATGTAATAAGATAATCCAACGTTATGCTATCGGAGAGGTGGGCCTTGCAGTAGTGAAATACATTTTCACCACCAGACATGTAAAAATAAGAATTACATGTCCAACTATTTAAATACACTGCTCCCTGCCCTCTGGGCTATTTAGGGCCTACCCTAGAGGTGACATATGTATTAAAAAGTAAGGGTTAGGCCTGGTAAATTATTTATTTGACCAAGTCAAAATGGTAGTTTTAATTGCACACAATCAGTACTGCATGCCCATGAGTAGCATTTACTGAGCAGTTTCCTACCTTAGAAACATACTCAGACCTCCCTTAGCATTGATTTTATAATATACCATGATTAACAAAGCACTGTTACTATCTGATTCTTCTTTCTGTCAACCCATAAATCCTTCCCTACCCCTCAACTCACTGTATCTCCCTTTCTTTGCTCTCTACCTGCTTAAGATGCCACAGGCTGGTGCCCTATAAATCGCTGCTGCCTATCCAGTGAGATGCCAATATCATGGACAATAACCACTTCATACACAAGCATCCTTTCTCATTCTCTCTGCCTTGCCCATGTTTTCTCTTTACCATTCTCTTAGTGCTGTTCAGTGATCTTATGACAGCTTAAAAAGTTATAAAAATAAGCAACAAGACATCTTAAGACAGACACAGCAACTGAAGTCCATTCATTCTAAATGTTAACAGTTTGTTTACTTTGCACTTAAAATTTCCCTTGGATTTTGTAACTCTCTCAGTGCCTTTATTTCTAGGCTTCATTCAGTCTCCATCCTCATCCTGGTAAAGAGGATCCCATTGGTGAGCTGCAAGTGATATTTACATCAAATGCAGATAGCACAAAGCCGGAAACTTGACCACCCAACTGGAGGGAATGCTTGCCACTAGACGGTCACCATGTTTCCTGCCAGCAGTCCTTGCACAGCTGCATGGCTTTTTGGCCGTTGAGACTCATAGGTCTAGAGTTTGTCAATGCCCTGGCTACCTCTTTGGCAGTGATGCTGCAAAAGCATGAGAATTTGAATGTTTTTTAATGTGGCCAAGGGCACACATTTTAATGCATTAGTTTTCAGACTTTTTCTGCAGAGACACAATAGAGTAAAAAGTATTTTGGTACAACCTCCCCCGAACCCCGCCGCATGAGGTAGCCAGCTAAGATATTTAACAGTGAACATTGATTACTGTTTTAGGGTACTTGATTGGACCAAAATCAAAGATAGGAGAACAAACATTATATTTTCTGATACATTACCTACTCCACCCTACAAACATGTAAAAAAGCTGAGATGTCATAGCATTTCCAAAACCACCAGCTAGACCAATTACAAACTCCAGTGAAATTCATGGAACTTTTTTTCATTTCACATATACAACTAGTTTTGGGGAAAGAAAAACGTGATGAGTAGAATGCTTGAATTATATAAATCACTTGTAATTACTTGGGACCATGTTCCAGTCCATTGTTTTATTTCTGTTTTGTTGCCCACCATGCCATCTCAGACAGGAATGAGAAAGATGTACATCAGCCTTAGTCCTGCTTAAATAGGAATAATCTAAGCCAAACCAGGCCTAGAACCCTATTAATGGGAACGTAAGTAACCTTAAGCTAGTTTCAACCTCTTACGGTCGTGGCAGTAGGATGCAGCTTGAGTCCTATAGCACATTCAGCGCAGGACCCACGTCTGGGCACACACACCGCTCTTTGAGTGGCACATCAAAAAAAACAAAAAAGGGATGGATGGATTGCTTGAATTAATCACAGCCACTGGTAATTACTCAGAACTGTAGTGTAGTCCATTGTTTTTTGCCTACCATGTGCCTAAGACAAAAGGTCTATACCGTCGGTCCAAAAACCAGTGAGATATCCACATGACTTGAGAATGTGGGGCAGGGCCACGTTGAGAGCATGACAGCTGGGGCAGAATGATTTTGCTCCCGGATATATCCTGGCAATACGGTGTGGGGTCAGGTGTGCTCTGTTCAGGATGTTGAACTGAATATATTTAAAGTGCAAGTTGTGGGAACCTTGAGTGGGTACTGCAATATTCATTGCAATTCCGAATCATGTAGTAGGCATACCAAGTCCCCCACCCACTTTGCTCAAAGAGAGAGCCTAGACTGGTCCTGATGCTGGGGATGGACATTGTAAAACCACCTGACCAGTTTAATACTGTCTTCCATAGTATATAGTGCTTGGCCCACTGCATTTGTGGAGGGTTTCAACTGTTGGACCCGAAACAGGGTACACAGCAACTGTTGGATTGGTTCAAAGGTTAGAAAGTGGCTGGGGGGAATATCAAACTCATTCAGTTATGAGTGCCTGGAACAAGCGCAATTCCACACCAGTGAATAAGTCTGCCAGTGTGGAGATACTGATAGAGCGCGCAGGTCATCCGTGCGAATCCTTGCTCCATCAATACCATGTTCAGCCTACAACTCCAAGTGTGTGGAAAGGATACAATTCATGTGAGTCAGTAATCCAATGAGAGGACTGCAGGGGAATATAGAGGCACATGAGAGAAGATTGCTGTTGAGCGGACGCGGTAACGCAGCACAGAATACAGTAATGGATGGTAACCGGGCAGCAGGATTCTGAGGACAATGTTATCGAGTTAAGTCACCCACTGCTACAATCCTCTATAGAGAAGCCAGTTTCCTTCAGTGAGTTACCAGCCAGCCAGCGGGCAATCCCTTGAAGCTGAGCCGCTAGATAATACTGTTCAAAATTCTGGAGTCCAAGTTTTCCCACCTCGGCCAAGGGCAGATTTACAAGTCCTTTGCGACACATTTGCGCTGCTGTTGTGCCACTTCTGTGATGCAGCGGCAGCGTAAACCATGCGCCATGTGCGCCTTATTTACAAAGTGCGCTTCTAGGGAGATGGTTCACGTTGTAAAGCCCTGCCCCACATTAAACCTGCGTCAGGTTTAATGTATGCAGTGTGGGCGTTCCGTCGGAAAAAAACTTATAAAAGTGACGCAGTGAAATCTACACGATTTTACTGAGTCACTTTTCCGACGCCGCTGCATCAAAACTCTGCACCTGCTTGAAGCAGGCGTAAGGCGTGATGCAGCATGTTAGGTATCGGCAGCCCCTGAGCATTGCTGGAATTGTGTTGATCTTGCAACACGACTCCAGCAATGCGCCGCCCTTACGCCATCAGTTGCGACATACATCTGTCTATCTCTGCTCCACGGTGCACTGCATTGTAAATGCAAAGCATTCGTGGTGGCGCAAGGGTAGAATTGCATGTCACATCTTTACTGGAGCATTCCCTGCTGATTGGATGGGATGCGCCAGTCCTTGTAAATCTGCTCCCTAGAGTTTTAGAGGTTGCGTGCCACTTCCCAGCAGACCTTGTTCCAAACTCTTTCTCTCTCTCAGGGCATAACTAATGGAAGGTTAACATAAAAGTACAGTAAATGCTGGAGGGATGTTTGATGTTACGACGCAATCATTTAGATCGCGGGACATTACATCGCTGTTTTTACAACGCAAGTCGTTACAACGACTTGCGCTGATGGTGTGCTGGACTTAGGAATAGTATGTTTTGCTATTCCAACTCCAGCCTACGTACAGTAGGGAAGGTGTTTGAATAGTAAATCACACTATTCCTTAGTCTAGAGTGCCCTCCAGTGCAAGTCAGGGTAACAACTTGTGTTGTAAAAGCAGCGATGTAAAAGTATTGCAGTGTTTTGACTGCGTTGTTAAGGTCGTTTCCCTGCTGGAGAGGTACCAGCTTGATCATGGCTTGATCATGGCTATCTGGCCCATAACAGGGGCAACATTGACCAGACCAGAATATAAATTATGCTCTCAGTGCCTGAAGGGCTCTTCCTAAATTGCAATCTCAAAGATCCACAGGCAAGTGGTAAACATTGATTCCTAAATATTTTAACAAGATTAATTCTCACTTCGATCTGGGGTCTAGCTGCACCTGCAGACATATAGCATACCCCACTCAGAGAGGACTTGGATAAGTTAACAACTAGTCCTGAGACATCCACAAATTCAGTTAGGAGACTTGCTATTTATTTATTTATAAAGTTTTATACAGCGTGAACAAGATCCCGAAGGATATCAGAGCGCTTTACAATTTGCAGGAAGACAGGACAAGGGGGTAGTATAAACATCAATTGTGAGAAAAAAAAAAGGAAGATAATACAGTAAACACATGTACGCTTGTGGGATACATTTTTTTTTTTTAAAAGCAGAAGAGATGATCCATTATAGCTGGAGGTACCATGGTGATAAAAACAAAGTCAGAAGAATTAGGTATGCCTCCTCCCCTTACTGCAAAGATGTGCTCATTAGGAATCTTTTGGCTTCCAATTTGAACGCCCTCTTCGAGGAGAGACTGCCTCCTTCAGGTGGCAGAGAGTTCCATATCTTTGGGGCAGCACCGGTGGAGGATCAGTGAAAAGTTCTCTTTTGTTAAGGACGAGAGGTTTCAAGGGGAATGTTGAGGCCCTTCTTGATGCCCTCTCCCCACAAAATAGTTTAATTTTTCGCGCCAGGTACGTAGGAGTATTGAGGTGAAGGTGTCAGACGAGGTCTTCCTCAGGATCTGTCGAGTTGATATAAGGGCCCACCTCTCGATACCTCCAATTCTGATTGTAGTAAATACACAGAATATTGAAGTGATCAAGCGGGGGGAAAAGGGTGTTGGGAAGGGAACAGCAGGGAAGGAGATCTGAAAAGGAAAAGTTAGTCAAACTAGGAGAAAAGGGTGTTGGGAAGGGAACAGCAGGGAAGGAGATCTGAAAAGGAAAAGTTAGTGCTGCAAGTCTTTACCAATATACTCAGAACTCTGCAACAACCTAAATAACTAAAATTACACCTCACAATAAAAGACTTTTGTCTTTAACCTGGGCTTAACTCCAAATCAACATATATAGGATTGTTCCTTTGAATTGAGCATTAAAAGAAAACACATTTGGATCTCAGATTCAACACAGACGTAATGACACCTTTCTTGTAAATAACCGCTTTACAATGACAGTCAAAAATGTCTCTTTGCCTTGTAAAATATAAACTTTACATGGATAACCTCTGATAGGGTAAATATGCAGTTTTACATCAATAATCTCAAGTTCTAAACCTTCACTTGAATATCCTTTCTTTAACCAAACAATTCTTTCTATTGTAATTACAATTCGTATTGCGACTGTTAAGAATTGCGACCAAAAACCATAAGAAGTAGACCCAACAAGATAGAGCCTAAGCTCTCAGTGAAATATTTCACAAGAAACAAAGAATGTGTAATTTGCGCAGAGAAATAGACTCAAAAACACATTTTAAACATGTTCACTATGATGTGCGTCAAATGTTGGCCTAGTAAATAGCTTAAAAGGTCCTACCTGTAGAGTACGACCTACTCTACTGAGACACAGGGCGTGGCCGAAGAAACCAAGGCTTCGGAGAAACAACTTACAGGTACAGCCAAGGATTCCCAATTACTTCCACAGCAGGTTGCGCCTTCCCCAAGGACCTTCAGCTGGATGCCAACCACTTACTGAAGTAAAGGCCAGAAAATGCTTCCTAAACTCTGATCACCACTCAGAGCAACTGGAGGACGCAGCTACACCTTCAGGATCCTAAGAATAGTGAGCAAAGAGGTCTGGGCGTGGTCGCGCACGTTTACGTGGCTACGCCCGATGTTTAAAGCGACCGCTTGCCGTTTCTCACGCATTTCGCGTGAGGTTTTCAACGCCGCTTGCCAAACCTCACGCATCTCGCGTGAGGTTGCCAATCCTCACGCATTTCGCGTGAGACTGCCAAATCTCACGCATTAGGCGGACAAGAGGGTATAAAGAGCACATTTCAAGACATTCCAAAGTACGTTTCACCTTACATCAACATATACTTCTTTGGGCTGTGCAAGTGAACCACCAACGCCCCCTGGAGGGAAAACTATGAACCTTTCCACACAAATACCTCAAGCATGGTACATGACGTGGGGCGGGCCCTAGACCGCAAGCCGCCCTAATAATCCTGACAGTACCTCCCCCTCCCAAGAGCGGTCTAGGGCCCGGCTTTGAAGGATGAAGGAGGTGGAATCTGCGTGACAACTGAGGGGCATGAACATGTTCAGCCGGTTCCCAAGAATCATTCTCAGAACCGTAACCTTTCCAAGAAACCAGATACCATAGTTTTGTGCCCCTGCGTTTAGAATCCAATATTTTCTGCACCTCATATTCCCAATTGCCCTGAATCAGGATCGGTGCTGGTCTGGGAGTTACACCTTGTCTAGCTGGTTTTAACAATGACGTATGAAATACAGGATGAATCCGCAAGTTCTTGGGAAGTTGTAGTTTGTATGTCACTGGATTAACTTGACGGATTACTGAATATGGACCAATGAATTTGGGACGAAACATGTTCTTGTGTTTAAACTGTAAGTTCTTAATGGATAACCACACCTTATCTCCAGAAGAATACACTGGTCCTGCTCAATGACGCTTATCATATTGCTGCTTGTATTTCTCTTTACTTTGTAATAGCCTTTTGTGAATCTTCTGATGAATGCTCTGCATAAATTGTACTGTCTCTTGAACTGCAGGTGCATTGCTCTCTTCTTTGGGCAGATTTAAAGGAATTGTCTTTGGTAGATAGCCATATAGGGCCTCAAAAGGAGAAGATCCTGTAGATGAATGAGGTGATGAGTTATAGGCTATCTCAGCAAACCACAGCAAATCCAACCAAGACTCTTTGGAATCTGTTACATAACATCGCAGATATTGTTTCAAGGTTTGATTTAATCGTTCGGTTTGACCATCTGTTTGAGGATGATGACTGGTTGACATATTTGACGAAATCTGTAGACATTGACACCATTGTTGCCAGAACTTGGATGAAAACTGAGAACCTCGATCCGATATCAGTACTGAAGGCAGTCCATGTAGTTTCACAATATTTTTTAGAAAGATTTGTGCTAACTGTCCTGCTGTAGGCAATCGTTTACAAGCTATGAAATGTGCATACTTTGTTAAACTGTCTACAACTACCAAGATAACTGAATGTTGACTGTTTTGCGGAAGATTTGTAATGAAATCCAAGGAAATATGTTCCCAAGGTCTGGTTGGTGTGGGTAGCACTTGCAACAGACCTTTTGGTTTACTATGATCCGTTTTGAATCTTGCACAAGTTTCACAGTTTTGAGCCATTTGAGTCACATCTTTCTGCAGAGTTGGCCACCAGAATATTCTTTGTATTTTTTCTACTGTCTTCTTCGGACCCGGATGTCCTGCCATTGGATGGGAATGTAACCAACTGAAAACAGTTCTTTGCAATTCTTTGGTTGGTAGATAGATCTGCCTTCCATGAAATGGTAGTCCCTCCTTGATAGTTTGATTCTCTTCCTTATTCTCCCATTTTTTCCATTGAGTAGGAGAGAAGTTTTCATGTATTTTCTCTAGGAATTGATCAGCTGATAACAAGCAAAGTACTTTATCTGGGCTTATGATCGCTTGTGGATCTCCTTCGAACCTGTGCAAAGAAGAATCTTTCCTAGAAAGAGCATCGGCTTTCTTGTTGTCTTGACCAGGACGATAAGTTACTACGAAATCGTATTCTGCAAAGAACATCATCCATCTTAGTTGTCTGGGTGTCAACATTCTGGCTGAGCTCATAAATTGCAAATTTCTATGATCCGTGTATACAGTTACCGTGAATTTAGCTCCCATTATATAGTGTCTCCATTCTTTGAAGGCTTCTAGAATAGCAAGTAGCTCTTTTTCTGCGATGATATAGTTTTGTTCGGCTGAGTTCAGTTTTCGTGACATGTATGCCACCGGATGCATTTGGCCAGTTTTAGGATGCCTTTGAGAAAGAATAGCTGCAATTGCCACATCTGAAGCATCTGCTTCGATTATGAAAGGTTCCTTAACATCTGGGTGCATTAAAATTGGAGCTGCTGTGAACGCTTTCTTTAATTTCTGAAATGCATCATTTGCCTCGGAAGACCATTCAAACTTTACCTTTTTTCTCAGCAATCTTGTGATAGGAGCTACCACTGCAGAAAAGTGATCAATAAATCGACGGTAAAAGTTTGCAAAACCCAAAAAACATTGCACATCCCGGACTGAAGTTGGGATAGGCCACTCAGCTACTGCTTGGATTTTTCGATCAGTCATTTTCATACCTGTTGGGGTGAGTAGGACTCCTAAAAATTCCACTTCAAATACATGAAAGTCACATTTTGTTAGTTTACAATACAAATTATGTTTTTGTAGGGCTTTCAAAACTTGTTTTACATGACCTTCATGTTCTTCCACAGAGTCTGAGTAGATTAAAATATCATCGATATAGACGATAACAAACAGATCTAAAAATTCTCGTAAAACATCATTGAGGAAGAATTGGAAGGCTGCTGGGGCATTACAAAGACCGAATGGTATTACCAAGTATTCAAACAGACCATATTGAGTTTTGAATGCAGTCTTCCACTCGTCTCCTTGTCGGATTCGTACCAAGTGATAAGCCCCTCTAAGATCAAGTTTGGTGTAAATCACTGCTGTTTTGACTTGATCCAAAAGGACAGGGATTAACGGCAATGGGTATTTATTTTTGATGGTTATTTTATTCAGTGCCCTATAGTCGATGCAAGTTCTTAATTCCCCATTCGCTTTTGGGATAAAAAACAAAGGGGAGGCAGCTGGAGACTTAGAAGGACGGATAAAACCATTTTCTAAATATTGGTCTAGATAGTCTCTCAAATGTTGATTTTCTTTTTCCGATAATGCATAAATTCTACAATTGGGTACACATGATCCTGGCATAAGATCAATCTGACAATCATAGCTTCGATGAGGTGGAAGTTTTGCTGCTTTCTCTTCACTGAACACCTCTTGAAATTCTCTGTATGCTTTGGGTAAAATTGTCTCCTTTTCTTCTGCAGTTGCGATTTTACTCACAATTGGTTCCAAGATTTTTAAACAAGATGACTGACAAAACTCTGAGAGGAATACAAGTTCTCTTTTTTGCCAGTCGATTAGAGGATTATGCAAGCAGAGCCAAGGCATGCCCAGAATAAACCCATATTGAGGAGCTTGAATCACATCGAATTGCACTTCTTCCAAATGTCTTTGTTTCTTTGAATCCTCACAGACCATAACCACCTTTGAGGTTTGCATTGTAACTGGCCCTCCGGACAAAACCTTCCCATCGACTGCTTGAACAATTTCTGGAGTTTCTTTTTTCTCGCAAATGATACTTAGTCTCTGTACAGTTTCAAGATCAACAAAATTCCCAGTAGCTCCAGAGTCGATTAAAACTTCCATTTGCCAAATCTTAAGAGTTATTTGTATTTGCACTGCCAACCTGAAATGAGCTTTGTAATTGGACACACAAGAGTTTATGGAAGGGTAAGCGATGGTACCCAGAGATCCCCTTCTAAACATCTCGGGCAAACTAGTTTTCCGACGTTTGATCTGTTTTTTCTAGGATTGCCACCTTGTTTGCACTGAAGGATTTAGTTTTTGGTTTCATCATGCAATCCTTTACGAAATGTCCTTTGCAACCACAGTAAAGACATTGTCCATTTTTACGTCGGGTTTCTTTTTCTTCCTTAGATAATGGTTGTCTAAGAGCTCCGATCTCCATTGGCTCTGAACTGGATTCAGAGTGAGATAGTTGAGTCCGAGATCTAGGTTCATTCTTCCAATTTGGCTTCTCGCTCTTTCTTTTATCTGACCTTCTTTCAGAGAGCCGATGATCTAGTCGTAAGGTCAGATTAATCAAATCCGAACATGCTGTTGGTTGGGGATCAATTTGTGCAAGAACATCTTTTAGCTCATCCCGCAAACCCTGATAAAAAAGAGCAGCTCTCTTTTCTTCGGGCCAAGAGGTTTCGGCCACCAGTCTATTAAAATGGGACAAATAAGAAATAAGGTCTCTGTTCCCTTGTCTTAACTGCAATAATTCTCTATCTGCAGATAAAGTCACAGTTCGCCTATCAAACACCTTTTCAAATTCCCCTACAAAACGTCTCCAGTTATATAATAAAGCACTATCTTGTCTGACTAACGGAACCGCCCAGGTAGCGGCATCTCCGGACAGATAGGATATAAGGAACGCAATCCTGGATTGAGGAGTAGGAAAGGCTGCAGGTCTGCAAGAAAAATGCAACTCAATTTGTGTCAAGAAGGTTTGCACCTTAGAAGGATCTCCAGTGAAACGTTCTGGGGATGCTAAAGGAATTTGCGGGGGTACAGTAACAGAGATATTAGTGGGAGCCCTAGAACCTAGAACCTGTATCCTGAACTTCGTCAGGAAGTGGTGTATTCTGAAGTTGAATGTTCTCCACCTTTTCAGCCAATAACGCAGTTGCATTCATGGTTTCATTTAGATCAGCTTGCATTTTAACAATTACCGCCATCAAATCATCTAAGGTGGCCATTACAGCAACTCCGACAGATCAGGAGGAAAAACATTTGTGGGCTCACTATTCTGTCAGACGAGGTCTTCCTCAGGATCTGTCGAGTTGATATAAGGGCCCACCTCTCGATACCTCCAATTCTGATTGTAGTAAATACACAGAATATTGAAGTGATCAAGCGGGGGGAAAAGGGTGTTGGGAAGGGAACAGCAGGGAAGGAGATCTGAAAAGGAAAAGTTAGTCAAACTAGGAGAAAAGGGTGTTGGGAAGGGAACAGCAGGGAAGGAGATCTGAAAAGGAAAAGTTAGTGCTGCAAGTCTTTACCAATATACTCAGAACTCTGCAACAACTTAAAGAACTAAAATTACACCTCACAATAAAAGACTTTTGTCTTTAACCTGGGCTTAACTCCAAATCAACATATATAGGATTGTTCCTTTGAATTGAGCATTAAAAGAAAACACATTTGGATCTCAGATTCAACACAGACGTAATGACACCTTTCTTGTAAATAACCGCTTTACAATGACAGTCAAAAATGTCTCTTTGCCTTGTAAAATATAAACTTTACATGGATAACCTCTGATAGGGTAAATATGCAGTTTTACATCAATAATCTCAAGTTCTAAACCTTCACTTGAATATCCTTTCTTTAACCAAACAATTCTTTCTATTGTAATTACAATTCATATTGCGACTGTTAAGAATTGCGACCAAAAACCATAAGAAGTAGACCCAACAAGATAGAGCCTAAGCACTCAGTGAATTATTTCACAAGAAACAAAGAATGTGTAATTTGCGCAGAGAAATAGACTCAAAAACACATTTTAAACATGTTCACTATGATGTGCGTCAAATGTTGGCCTAGTAAATAGCTTAAAAGGTCCTACCTGTAGAGTACGACCTACTCTACTGAGACACAGGGCGTGGCCGAAGGAACCAAGGCTTCGGAGAAACAACTTACAGGTACAGCCAAGGATTCCCAATTACTTCCACAGCAGGTTGCGCCTTCCCCAAGGACCTTCAGCTGGATGCCAACCACTTACTGAAGTAAAGGCCAAGAAAATGCTTCCTAAACTCTGATCACCACTCAGAGCAACTGGAGGACGCAGCTACACCTTCAGGATCCTAAGAATAGTGAGCAAAGAGGTCTGGGCGTGGTCGCGCACGTTTACGTGGCTACGCCCGATGTTTAAAGCGACCGCTTGCCGTTTCTCACGCATTTCGCGTGAGGTTTTCAACGCCGCTTGCCAAACCTCACGCATCTCGCATGAGGTTGCCAATCCTCACGCATTTCGCGTGAGACTGCCAAATCTCACGCATTAGGCGGACAAGAGGGTATAAAGAGCACATTTCAAGACATTCCAAAGTACGTTTCACCTTACATCAACATATACTTCTTTGGGCTGTGCAAGTGAACCACCAACGCCCCCTGGAGGGAAAACTATGAACCTTTCCACACAAATACCTCAAGCATGGTACATGACGTGGGGCGGGCCCTAGACCGCAAGCCGCCCTAATAATCCTGACAGAAGGGCTGTGTGCGCCAGGACTGCAATCTTTAGCTATATTCGGGCTTCAAAGGGTAGACTGATGAGAGATTTAAAGACTGGGGATATGTGCTTGTTTCTTTTGGTGCCTGTAACCAATCTAGCAGCGGTGTTCAATGAGGCCCATAGTGGGGCCAAGGCGTATTTGAGAAGGTCACAGAGAGTAGCACTGCCATAGTCTAACCTTGGCAAGACAAGCACGTGGACCACCTGCTTGTAATCACTTAGAGGCAGGAAAGGTTTGATATTTCTGATCAAGTGGTTTGCTCCCTTACATACATTGCTGATATGAGTCTTCATATTCAGGTGCTTGTCTAAGGTGACTCCTAGCGATTTGTCTGAGTCAATGATGATGATCGCAGTGCAGTTGAAAGCAGTGAGGTGAGTCAGCCAGAGATCTAGATTGGGGATGTGGTTCGGGTAGATGAGCATGAACTCCGTTTTGGAGGTGTTGAGTAGGAGATGGTTCTCAGTTAACCAATTTTGAGTAAACGTGAGTATCGAGTTAAGTGAGACGATGCTTTCCGGGTATGAAATTTTCAGATAGAGTTGTGTGTCGTCGGCATACATGTGTGAGAGAATGTTCATGAAGTTTAGTGCATTAGCTAGAGGTTCTAAGAAAAGGTTGAAGAGGATCGGTGAAAGGGCGGATCCTTGGGGGACCCCCATGTGTACTGGAGAGGGCTGAGAGAGAGAATGATTTGCCTTGACTCTTTGTATTCAGTGACGAACAAAGGATGAAAACCATTGAAGCACCCGATCCGAGAAACCCATTCTGTTTTGTGGGATGAATAGGAGGATGTCATGATTAACCGTGTCAAAAGCTGAGGAAAGGTCAAGGAGGATCAGTAGGCAGGATTCATTTTTTTCTAACATTTTCAAAATGTCATCCATAACGAGTGTGAGGGCTGATTCGGTGCTGTGTTTCTCTACCGAAAACCGGATTGATGCTGGTCAAGAAGTTGGTAAGTCTCTATGTGAGCGCAGAGTTGGGATTGCACACATTTTTCAAGGAGTTTCGCTAGGGTGGGGATGTTGGAGATAGGACAGAAGGTATTAAGATCTGATTTGTCAGCATTGTTTTTTCTTAGAATAGGTGAGACCTGGGCAGCTTTTAGGCAGTCAGGGATCGAGCCTTGAGATAAGGAAGCCTTTCCAATCCTGGTGGCAAGATCTGTTTGAGCATCCCTGATGTATAAGAGAATGTTATTTGGCATATTGGATCATGGACATTGATTCATCAAAATGCCAGGGGTAGCAGACATGAAATCATATACCCTTTAAATTTAATGAGGTCACAGGAAGAGACATAATTTGACCTTTGACCCTGCATCATCCCAAGAAGTGAAGTCACATAGCCTTAATCCTGACAATAATTAGTGTTGCTGAATTTAGATAATTGCATGATTAATATTATATATTGTTCTAGGGGAGAACAAAGGGTGGGAGTTTCTCATCCCTGAGAAAAGTTTGAAAAAGATTTGCTATTGCATTTTAATGCACACTTTTCACATAAACTTGCTAAAAAGCCATAGGCTCTAAAAAAATATTCAAGCCCTTTCATGGTGTGCTAAGGTACTGAAATCTGACAGTCCCCATGAGGTTATCCAATTATGTTTAAAAAATGTCCTATGGGTGCCCCTTATGTAAAAAATTACCTCCTTTGTTGGACCAGCATTTTCCATGGTGGCACCTTTCACCGAAATATTACATACAATATGCCAGTGCCAGCATTTTCCTAATACTGCTTCTCTTGCACTATGGAGCTCCGTAATGTCAAACGTTATGTCGAATATGTCAAAGGCCACATTTTGTCATGAATGGCCCTTTGACCTTGCCACAGTTGTCTTCCTCATGCCAAAAGTTTCCTCCAATGTCCCATCACCAGCAATTTGCACAGGTGTCAATTATGACAAGAATTTCCTCCAGGAGGCCAGCACTGGAATTGTTTCATGGGGGGTCCATGCCAAAATGTACCTACAGAAGGCCAGCATGCCAGCTCCAATAGCAGATCTGCAAGCATAACAACACATGCTCACTGATTCACACTCATTCTATCATTAGCACTGACTTGCACTCATTCATTTTCACCTAGTCATGTGCACTCACTCTCACCCTGAATCACTCATTCTTATTCTCATTCACTATTATTCACTTATACTTACTCACACATTTTGACACACACACATCAACAATCCCACATACAAACATACATGCTCATACATATACACGCTCTCTCACCAAAACTCACTCTCACCCACATGCACGCACCCAACATACATTAAAAACCATTTAAGTTTTACTCATCTAAGATGCCAGTGAAGGGCCAGGTCTTACTGCTCCACTTTTTATTACACCAATAGTGAATAACAGACTATTATTCACTACTAATGTAATAAAAATGAACAGGTTAGAGCCTGACTCTGACACCCCAGTGTTCTTGGCACTGATTTTGCCACATCCGAAGCCAGGGGTTGCGAGGCAGTGCAAGGGGTATCAAGGGGCAAGCTAGGGGTCGCTACAGCAACCCCTAAATGACATCCATGTATTGGATCTGTGGAGTCTGCTCGTGATCTTAATATCGCATTGCCCTTCCATCCCCTGCACATTAATCATCAGGTGCTCCATCAAGATCTCCAACACACTAACATTGCTATATTACAGGTGTATATGTCCTGTACTTAACCTCAACTAAATATTTGTGCTTCCATAGAACCTGGTCGCATCCCCCAGTGGGGCACTCCTGGGAAGTTGATTTTCTGAATTTCAGTCAAATTTTCGGAAATAATATTGAGACAAAAATTGCGTGGAAATCTTTGTTGAATTTATTCATTCATGTAAAGATATTCGTTTTAGTTGAAGCAGTGAATTAAATTGATATCATAATCATTTCATTATAATTTCCTTGATTTTATCTCCAATGCATTTCGAGCAAATCCTGCTCTTCATCAGGGAGAAATTCCTATAAAAGTAAAAATGAATGCTAGCTTACTGATACATTACCGAGATGATAACATAATTACAGAGGGTTAAAAGGATGAAAGAAAGTGTGAGGTGTTGGAGTAAATCATGCTGATGTAACGTGATAGTGATCTAATGTGGACTGGTGAGGATAAGTCTAGATAAAGTTAAGACATGCTAATACTCACAAGGGTATGAGCAAGCTGATGCCTCACGGGCGGAGTGCTGTAAGAAAAGTGCGAATGGATAAGGTTAATGTCATGCATCAAGCCTGAATAGGTACAAACAGTCCCAAAACGAATTATGTGGACGCTGCGGTCAAGATTGTCAATAAAGTTTTCATGCGCTATGCGTATAAAGAGACGCTGTGCGCAAAAATATCCCCAGGGTATATTAACACGCAATCCCATCAAGGCGGAGGGCTTTATCAAAATACTCCAAGTGTCCACTTACTTGAAATGCCTTTCTGTGGCTCTTTCGAGATAGTCTGTACGATCGAAGGCTTAACGTTGTTCGTGTGTGGGTTTGTCTATGCGGCTTAACATATCACGTAGTATACGTGAAAGTAAACGTAGAAAGTGGACTAACTGTCGGGAATAGTGGCGGACATGTTGGAGTGTGAAATGCGGGGAAACTTATTATGAACGAATAAAGGGAGTGTAGAATGTGTAACAATACATAAGGGATGAACAGTGACATGGTGCCTGAAAGTTACTACAAGTACATAAAATATACAGCATATAATGAAACAATCATTTTGTCAGCAATAAAGAGTCTAGTGTAAAGCATCCCAGAACAGTTCTATCGTGCAAAACTGATGGTGCCTGTAACTAAAGGTAACAGGCATATTCCACTCTTTCATTGAGTCCAAACGGTTTCTGTGATTGCAGCTTCACCATCCAGTAATATTGTCTTCGCAACAGTTATTTATTATTGTCACGTCCTTCAATTTTGTCTATTTTTTCAAGTATCATAAATTTTAACCCCTTCCATGATCATGACGAGCTCAGCTCGTCATGAGGCACAGTTGAGCTGCACTCATGATGAGCTGAGCTCGTCATGACCACACCCATTTCCATTGACCTTCAGCATAGAAGGAGGATCACTATAGCAGCCAAGATGTTAATTATGAAATGTTATGCTGTTGTTCCATAAAGTGGACGGCCACTGTAGATTTAATGTTCTTAGTTCTAATGTTGGACTTGTGTTCATTAATCCTCAAACGTATTTTTCTCTCCGTCTTCCCTATGTAAACTTTTCCACAGGGACACTTTAGTAAATACACCACATTAGATGTTTCACAGGTAGCTGTAACATGTAATTGAATTTTATTGCCTCTCATGGGATTATTTATCGTCGTGCCTTGAATAATGTTGTTACAGTTTTGACAATTGAGACATGGTTTGGTACCACTATGTACTACTGTTGGTGGTTGTTTTTGTTTCAAAATTTCTCCCAAATTTTTATGGCGAGTGTATGCGAATATAGGGGGTTGTAGAAATGATTCCTTGAAATCTGGCTCCATGGTTAATATTGACCAATGTTTCTGAATTATTTTCTTGAATATGTTACTAGATGTAGAAAATTTGGAAACTACCACAATCCTGGTGTTTTCTCTCTTTACTTTTTGTGTCAACGCATTTTCACGTGAAATAGATGAACACTTTTTGATGGCTTTATCTATTGTTTGTTTGGGATATCCTCGATCTTTAAATCTTTCAGCCATTTCATCGATTCTAAGTGTGCACAATTCTGGATCCAATACTATACGTTTAATTCTCAACATTTGAGACGTCGGAAGATGTACTTTGAGTGATGTTTGATGATGACTTGAAAACGGTAGTAAGTTATTCTTGTCTGTCTTTTTTCTATAGATGTCAGTTTTCAGTGTTGTGTCCGTTTTTTGAATCAATACATCCAAAAAGGTCATATCAGAATCAGAAGTTATGCTGGTGAATTGTAAATGTTCGTTGAACGTATTCCAGGATTCTAACGCTTTTTCAGCTTCCTCCTTTGAGCCATTCCACAGCATAAAGATATCATCTATATATCGATGATACGTGACAATATGATGTTTCCAGTCTCGGTTAGACAAAATGTATTCACTTTCGAATTTTTCCATCACCAAATTTGCATACGAAGGCGGCATACAGTTTCCCATGGACGTTACGCTGAGTTGGAGGATCCAGTCCCCCTTCCATTGACAATAACTTTGGTACAGAGTGAAGTGTACCAACTCTATTAGGAATATTTGCATCTGGGTATCTAGGTCCGAGTTGAGAAGGGTTTGTTCAATTGCTTCTAAACCCATAATATGGGGAATAGAAGTATATAATGCTCTAACATCAGCTGTACACAATATGATGTTATCTCCTTCTTTCCAAGTGATTTTTGGTAGTTTCTGAAGAAAATCCGTGGTGTCTTTGACATATGAGGCCATGTTTTTGAGACTCGGTTGTAAGTAATTATCTATGAACTGGCCAACAGGCTCATGGATGCTGCCACACGTTGAGACAATTGGTCTGAACGGTGGGTCTGTGATGTTTTTGTGTATTTTCGGTACCATGTAGAGTATTGGACTCTTAGGATTATCTTTTAACAGAAACTCCTTGGTCTTTTGTTTTATGGTACCCATGTCAAATGCTTTATCAATGATAATTTCGAGAATTTTCCAAAATTCTTTGGTCGGGTTATAGTCTAGTTTCATGTATGTGTTAATGTCCATTACGTGTTCTTTCACCCGTCTCTCATAATGTTCAGTATTTAATAGAACAAGGGCTCCCCCTTTGTCTGCTTTTTGAAACATTATTTTAGGATTATTTGCCATAACTTAACCTCCCCCAGTCTTCCTGCCAGGGAACTGCAAGCAGGCTATAGTATCAGCTCATAGACCTTAGCTGTACTCCCTGAGAACCATTTCACACTTAAGCAGTAAGGGTGGGGGGGGTTAATTACTGCCACTGGAAGTGAGGGACCTGACAGAACCACCCTACTCATATTTCAAGCGTGGTTACAAATACCATCTTTGAGGCGTAGTTACGGAAAAATCCATGTTTATTAATGAAGTTGGATTTGATAAACATTATAGCAGCGTGCAGGTGGTTTTCCTAGTCATTCCCAAAGCCATGCTTTGGAAAGTATGTATTTTTTTTCCCTAAGGAAACCTTTCAATGAAACAACTACTACACTATATACAATGAGATAGCATCTTGAATCTGTTCACTGTAGAGGCATGCTTATTCCATATTTAGCATGCCCCACGTTTACAGATTTTGCACCCTGGCCTTGAGGGCTCCCTGACATTTTTCATGGCTGGTTAGTAAATGTAAAAAGTGTGCATTTCTGCTTGTCACAAATGGTTTACTCTGACATGTGTTGTCTGCTATGGCAGTCCCGAAGGCTCGCTTTTAAAATCAAACATGCAGGACATGTGAGGGCACACTGAAGCCCAAATGTGCCCTTTGGCATTTTTGCCACTGCTGCTTTTTGCACTATATTACTGTGACCTTACTAAAGAAGCAGGTATGTCATCTAGAGTTAACTACATTTACAGTATTGTATAGAGAAGAGCAGGTGAGCTTGGTTGTCTTTACCAGACTCCCATTGCTAAGACTCAATAATACAAGTACACCCAGTGTGAAACAATTTAGTGACCACACAAAAGGCACACTTTCCTACACCATGTTACACAAGTTTTTAAATCTGTCACTGACCTTAACTTATAGCATTTGTAAAATAAATGATAAAAACACTAAAGCTCATAGCTTCTTAAAGAAAGGTATTCATTTCTTAATTTGATTTTTCACAATTGTCAATGTTTTGAGCTAGGTAACTATTAACTTATGAACATATGCAATATTTAAATGTAAGGCTGTGAATTGTCTCGGTCATTCAACATGAAAGCACATAGAAATAAATGAGCTGTTTATAAATTAATACAGTGCTGTGTTACCTTCCGGGAAGGTTTGTGGTGTATAAATCTATATATACATACATAGATAGAACACACACACAAACATGTGGATTAATAAAAGATTTGACTGTCAAAATATGTACCTCTATCTTGGATGGCAAGCATGTGTGAAGAGTACTGCGTTGATATGGATGTGGTTCACCTAATGAGCTGGTGGAGTGGATTGGGGCAGATTCAAGGGCATGTGGGTGGCAGTTACTCATTCTGCTTGTGCATAGGAGAAGGGAAGGTGTGTCCAGCATTTTATCATTTTTGACAAGGACAGCAAAAAACACAAGGACCATCCCTGTTTACACCACTACAATTTGCAGTGCCTCCATGCGTCTCACCCAATGAAGCTTTCAGCTGGGCAGAGAAACTTTGCAGGACTTCACGTCACTCGGAATTGCATGCAATGATCCCTTCAGTTAGGAACTGAATGGATGGGTCTGAAGGTTCTCTTTCCATACGTGGTGCCGGCCTCTTTTCCTGGGTTTGGCTTAAAACTATCTTGGGTGAAAAAAACAAGGCAGGCCTGGTGTAATGTTCTTTTATGTGTGTTTTGGGCAAGGTTCTTTGAAATGTGATCAAGGTACAGTACAGTGCCTTCCCAACCATCCTGCTTGGAATTCCCTCTCCCAGCTACACCAAGTCGCATTGTGCACTGTCTGGGCCAATACACATCCTTGATGAGGGAACCATTACCAGGCCCAGGCAGCTGGAAACTTCTAGAAAGGCCTTAGAAACATTGGACAGGAAAATGCCATCTTTCTAAAAGTGGCATTTTCAAATTATAATCTAAAATCTGACTTCACTGGTAAAGATGAACTCCAGTACAATTCATTTGAGTGTAAACAGCATTCTGCTTCCAATCTGAAGTTAGCACTTTTTAAATGTAATAAGGTTACCCCGTTTTAAGCTATTGGAGCGATAACCCTCACAATAGTGAAAAACGACTTTAGGTTCACAGCCTTGAATTGTCTCTCAAACCCCCTGCACTTCTACTGCAGTATGTTGCCTTATTTCTATGCTACTGGTCTAAGAACGAATGCAAAACATACATTGTTGGATTTTCAGCCATTGACAAAGCTGCAAGAAGTCAGCTTCAGATCTGATGAGAGAGAGGGAGAGTTGTGTCTACCAGATCCACATATCTGTAGTGTTTACCATCTAAAACACTTATCATTTTCAGGCTCTGTAGTGACTGGGTGTGGGAAGTCTCACTTGAAGTACCTTAGAGGCAGGAAAGGACAATTTTGCTGAGAATTTGTGAGACATTGGAGAGAATGTGAAATGTGTGTCTAGCCCACAATGAAACCGTAAATTATTAACTTAACTATACAGACATAAAATATACATTAAATACATGTATTAATTAAAATACCACTTAATTAAATAATCAATGTAGATAAATAGTTAACAAATGCATATTTTTTTTTTTTAAAGAAAAGAAAAACAATAATTTAGTATTTGAATAACTTCCTTTTTTTTATTTTTTTTTTAAAGTTTTTATTTTTCTTTATCAACAAAGGCACATTTCAAATTACACAAATACCTTTACACAATTTACAGTAAATTACTTATTTTCAAATTTTTGTAATACCTTATACCTACTTAAGATTTAATACATCTGAGCCATAAGTCAATCGACCTCATACAATTAAGGGGAAGAAAACAAAGGAAAAGTAGAGAAAACAAAACCATAACCTAGCATATCATAGTTTAGGAGAGAGAAGGTATGGAAGGAAAAAATAAGAAAAAAAAAAAAAAAAAAATAGGGAGCCATTAGTTGGAATTCCCCCCAGACTTTTCCCCAACCGTCCCCTAATCGGCTTTTCTTTGCTTCTCTTTCCATTTACTTAAAGGCTCCCATATTCTCCTCCCCAGACATCTTCCTCTCCTTCCTTTCCGAGCATAGATATTTTCCTCTATCTTATGGGCATACAGCGTGGTCGCCAACCAGTCTTGAAATTTAGGGGGGTTATTATCTAACCAAGCCCGGGCTATTGTCAGTCTGTAAACTGCCATTAATACAAACAAAAATTCTGCATATTGTTCCTGATCCTGTTCAGCCACTCCTAACATAATACAAGATGGTGTAAGACAAATCGCAATCCCCAAAGATCTTTCTAAGAATCCCTCTATCTCCCTGATCAATGAGTGTAGCTGTGGACATGTTGCAAAGATGTGAATGCTATCAGCTTCCAACTCATTACATCGAGGGCAATTTATTCCTGTGTTCCCGCCCCAATTTGCTATTTTCTCAGGCGTATAATAGGGAAAATATAGTGTTTTGTAATGCTGGGACTGCAAAGGGGCAGCACTTAAAATTGTGCAGCCTAAGTTTAAGGATTCAGAGAATAGATTACAATTAACCCCCAATTTGTCTGCCCACTTCATACTATATTTCTCTAGATCATCCTGCTTTTCTTTCAACAAGGCTGCATAGAAAGACCTGATTGTGCAATCCCCTGACATCCTAATTTTCTCCATTATTTCTATCTTATTAAAGCCTACTGGCCCTCCAGATTTATTCTTTAAGAAGCTTCTAATCTGCAAATACTTAAAGAAACCCCTGTTGCCTATACCATATGCCTCTCTCAGATCTGCGAACTGCTTAAAACCTTCCTGATCAAACAAATCCCCTATTTGCGTAATCCCACTCGCTGCCCAATCTAGCATGGTTTGATCAGCAAATATTTCCCCCGGGAGCGATCTATTGTTAATCAACAGGACATATCTATTATATCTCCCCATTTTGACTTTCTTTAAAAAGGCATTCCATATCGTAACTGCCGCCCTAACAGTTTTAAACCTAGTTCTTTTAAAATAGCTGAAGTCTGTACATTTTAGAAAACAATTACAAGCATTTGGCCCTAGTACAACAGTATAGATCTTCGTAGACATGTCTTGTATTCTTACATCATCAACATTCCCCCCAATTAGTCCTTGTATATATTGCAAGACAGTAACCATATAGTATAAACGAAAATCAGGTGCACCCCATCCCCCTTTTTCCCTAGGTAGTGTCATAAATCTATAAGCCCTCCGGGTCTTGCCATGTGCCCAAATGAACCTGTTGCAAATGGCTTCTATATTGTTGAACCAGCTGGATTCGAATAGCAGGGGTATGGCCCTGAAAAAATATAAGAACTTAGGAAAAATCATCATCTTAATAATGTTTATGCATCCCACCAGTGATAAGTGTAAATTATTCATTTTTTCCAAATCCCTTTTTACAGTAGCCAACAAGGGGTCCAAATTGCTTTTAACAATCTCATCTATATCTGCTGTAATTCGCTGCTTCCACCACTCTATCGTCATTACATATTACCCACTGGTTTTTAACAATCTGGGTTTTGGTGCTATTCAGGCTATACCCTGAGAACTGTCCAAATCGCCCTGCTTCAGCTTCAATTGTTCTAATAGCTACTATAGGTTGTGCAGTCAAGATAGCCACATCGTCGGCATACGCTAACGTTTTAAATCTACATCCATTCAGAACTAATGGCGGAATTTGATCATTAGCTTCTAGTTTTCGTATGTAGGGATCAAGATATAAAGCGAAAAGCAGAGGGGAGGAGGGACACCCCTGCCTTGTCCCTCTATGAATTTTAACTGCAGTTGATTGCCCTCTGTTAACCCTTATTTTGGCAGTCGGATTTATATATAAGGTCTGTAAGGCCTTTATGAATCCTGCCCCTATACCGTTCCACCTCAGAACTTCCCATAAGTATCTCCAGGAAACCCTGTCAAATGCTTTTTCAGCATCTAAAAACAGAGCAGCCGTAGGATCCTTTAGAGTGTTTGCTGCATCAAATGCCGTGATTACTTGCCTAGTGTGTTGAGTCGTTCCCTTTCCTGGAATGAAACCGTGCTGTGAGGGAGCTACCAGTGTTTCTATTACCCTTGACAACATTTTTGCCAGAATTTTGGAGAACACCTTGACATCTGCGTTCATTAAAGTAATGGGGCGGTAGGACCCCGGAACATCTGTGGGTTTGCCCTTCTTAGGAATCACAATTATATCTGCACCTCCCCATGATTCTGGAACAGCCTCACCCTTTTGTGCTAGCAGCATCACGTTAAACATTTCTTCTAGTAGTGATGGCTGAAAAGTTCTATAAAATTCTACTGGCAACTGGTCCGGGCCAGCTGCTTTCCCAGATGGCAAATCCCTCAGGGCCTCAACCAGTTCATTCAGCTGCAGTGTCTCTTCCAGACTATTTTTGTCTTGCTCTACTATCACCGGAGGCTCTATCTCACTTAAGTAAGTGCTTATATCTTCCTCCTTCTCCTGGCCATCCTGTGCGTAGAGTTCCGTGTAAAACTGTTTAAAGACCTCTCTAACCTGCTCAGCTTCCTTAACTATACCCCCCTGAGAATTCTTAATTTCCTTAATATCAGCCAATCCCTCCCTTTGCCTGGCTCGTACAGCCAGTATGTGTCCTACTCGTTCACTAAGTTCATAAACCTTTTCTTTATTTGCCATATATTTCTCCACTGTCTTTTTCGCCATCCCATCTAGGGCTTCCGATTTAAGGGCAACTATTTTCAGTAAGATCTGGTCAATAGGGGAGTGTGAAGATATGGCTAAAATAAGTGCTTCTTCTGCTTCCCTAACTAATTTAATATCTTCTTCAGCTTTTGCTTTTGATTCTCTCTGCATCTTAATGACATAGCTCAAAGTTTCCCCTCTTATGCCAGCTTTAAAAGCATCCCACACTATCCCTGGTGTTGATGTGCCCTTATTTATCTCCCAGTATTCCTTGATCCAGTTGCTCATTCTATCCCTATAGCACTGGTCTTGTAATAGTGTTCTGTCAAAAGTCCACTGTCTCAGCTCTTTATTCCTCTTTTGTCCAATTATTACAGTTAATACTAATGGATTGTGGTCTGATATAATCCTCGGTTCCCTATCTACCTTTGCTCTATCCATCAGGCTTCTCGAAATTAAAAAGTAATCCAGCCTAACCAGTATTTGGTGGGGGGCTGAAAAAAAGGTACTCCCATCTAGATTTGGATGACATTTTAACCATGGGTCTTCTAACGAATTATTCCTTACCATATCTGCTAAGGCTCTATGAGTCCTTTTTTTCCTTCCTGAGTAATTCCTACCAGGATCTAAGAAGCTGCTGTCTGCATCATGTATATTCAAATCCCCGCATAGTATGATGGGTTCTGGCCATTGTGCTAATTCTGTGTCTAGATATTGAAAAATCTCAGGATCATCTCCTGTAGATCCGTAAACCGAGACAACCGTGATAGTTTCCCCCCTAAACACTAGTTTAACTATAGCCCATCTACCCCATTGATCTTCCTTCTTTCTTTTTACCTGCGTATCATATCTCTTACCTAGAATGGCCACCCCCCTCGTTTTAGTATTTTGATTAGTTTTCACTAATACATTAAAACCAAGCTGTTCTAGTAGATAAGCCTTAGTACCTTCAATATGTGTTTCTTGAAGACACACTAAATCAGGATTCAGCGATTTTAGAAGGGCAGTAGTTTTAAGCCTTTTATTTAAGTCATTTAGTCCACAAATATTTATCGAAACTATCCTACAAGTCATTATAGTTCAGATTTTTCCCTCTCCCATTTCCTGTATTCAATTGCTTCGTTGTTTCCTTACCTTCAAATTTTAATACAAAGCTATTGTATACCTTATCCATCAAGTCTTTCTTTGCTCTGCTACGTGTATTGTGCTTGTACTTGTGCTTGTGCCCACCACCTGAGTACCTGTCTTCCCCACCCCCAGCCTCCCCCCCCTCCCTCCCTCTGTCTCCCTCCCCTCTGGATCCCACCCCCCCTTACCACAGGCAAATAGGTCTATCCGACCTATATGTGGCCCCTGTAGTCTGCAGAGTCGCTACTCTCTCCCACCCTGTTTCCGCAACTATCAGCTACTCTATACACATTTGATTTGCTGTTACCTTTACGGAGTTTTTGGTGGACTATCTGTTGGGGATTTTGGCAGGGTTCTAGGTCTGTTCTCTTTTCTTCTGTCTAAATCCGAAATCTCTACAAGATACTCCCCCGCTTTTATCTCTGATGTGAACATCCTTGTATACCCCTTCCTTATTACTTTCAACCTTGCCGGGAATAACAGATAGGCTTCCGCCCCTTGCTTTTGAAAGGGAATTATCATCTGCCTTAGCTTCCACCTTCTTTCCACGGTGACATGGCAGAAATCAGGTCTGGCAAAAAAAGTATTTCCATCAACAGTCTTTCTAGCATCAGGTCTAGCTTTGTCAATTATTTCTTGCCTTGCTAGAAAGTTCCCTAGAAAAACCAACATAGCCCTTGGTAATGCCTTCTCTTGCCCCCCACGGTTTTTCTTTATGAACATAGGATATCTATGGGCCCTTTGTACTTCAAGTTCCCACTGCCATTTCGAGTCTGGAAAAGCTTCTGTCAATATTTTTATCACATACCCTCTAGGGTCCTGACCCTCCCGCCCTTCCTCCAGTCCCAAAAGTCTTACGTTGTTTCGCCTTTGGCAGTTTTCAAAGTCTTCCAGCTTCCATTGTAAGTCCTCCACCACCTTTTCTTGTTCCGCCTTAAAAGTCTTCCAATCTGTCACCTCATCTTCCACTCTGCTAGTCCTTTCTTCCACTTGAGTTACTCTTACTTCGACCTCTTCCTGTTTTCTACTTACTCTTCTGAGAGAGGCTTGTAGCTTCTTTGTGTCTCTTTTCGCTCTCCTACTTTCTGCTCTGGCCTCAGAATGCATCTGCTTCAGAGTTCCGAATAGCATTTCCAGCGTTACATTTTGCGGTTTTCCAGTTTCCCCATTTTCACCCTCATTTTGATCTCTTTCCTGATATGTCTCTGATGTAGCCGAATAGTCCCAAGACAATTTCTTATTCATACTGCTTCTAGACCCTCTTCCATCCCTTCTGACTCCAGCTCTCTTTTTCTTCTTGGTCGTTTGATCCCTGGAGTCCTTACTTGTATCAGAATCTAATGACTGATCTGTGCTGCTCCCCTCTTCCTCGTTTTCCGGTCCGCTAATATCTGTAGTGTCAGAGCCCTCATTAACTGAAAAGAACTCGGGTGAGCCTCCCCTGGTACCTCTATCATCTCTTCCTCCTCTGCCATTCTCCTGGTCATATACGAGATCTTGCTGGTCTCTTAGGCTCTGTGTACTCCCCCAACTTGGGTCGATATGCAATAAAGTTTTAGTGCTTAACCCTAGTTCAACATTTTTCAGTGCGTCTAGCATTTGACTATTGTTGCGCTTTTCCAGCTGCTCTAGCGCGTTACCTTTTGAGCCAGCTTTCTCCTCCTCGCTCGTCTTCTCGCCATCTGCGCTCTGCGCCGCTTGCTGCGTGCTGTCTCCCGCAGCCTTCCGTGGTTGCCCAGCAACCGGGCCCTCGACGCTTGCGTCTCGCGGTTTGCTGTTTCCCCGACATCTACGTTGAGCCCGGCTGCCAAACTCGGAGATCCCGTCTCAATCTGCTTTAGTAATGGAGCTCCACTCGCTGCACCGGGCTGCCGGAGATCGGGCGCCTGCACCTGAGTCAGCGGGAGTATCTTCGTTGTGAACGATTCCGGTAAGGTTGATTGTCGCAATTGTTCCTTTGATGCCAGCGCTTGAGCTCGCTGGCTTTTTACTTCCGTGTCCAAGATTACCTCCCTCGCAGCTTTGCTCGCCGCGAGACGGGTCTCTGGCTTTACTTCAGCCTTCTTCTCCTGTTTTTCCGTTTTTTTAAGCAAGGTACTTTTAGCGGATCGGCTAATCTGCTCCATCTGTTTCTTAACAGCAGTGGCTGGCACCTTTGGGATTGCGCCTTCTCTTACTACTGGGCCTTTAATCGGCCCTGATGGTTTATCCTTGTCCTTGTCCATTTTGCTTTTCTGCGACATTTTGTGGGTTACTTTAGTGGCAGTGATTACTTTCCTCCAATAGCCAAGAAAAGCTGCCCCCGTGTTAGTAGAAGCTACCCTGAGGAAGCCTGCCGTGAAGCGGGACAGCAAACCAGCCAGCATCCACATCCCCGTATTTAGAAATCCGTTTCCATCCTAGGGTGGGAGAGAGGAGAACTAGCGACTGTCCTCTACAGAGCTACAGCGGCCATCTTGCCTCCAAACTTTTCGAACTACTCACGTTTCCCTTCGTATTTGAATAACTTCCAATCCTATTCCCCAAGCCATTACTAAATTATAAATGACTAATTATATGCAAAAACATATAATTGCATGTCAAACTTTACAAACTATACCTCAAAACATTTAAAACAATTACATTAACACTATTAACTTCTAAAAATAATATAACTATAATATATTAAATTAATTACAAAAATTGTATCCAACTGTAAACAATATTACATATAACAATATGTTGTAAAACAATATTAAATGTGTTAAAAAGTGATATTCTTAACTTCTATATTTTCCACTCAATATTTTTAGTCACAATATTTAAAACTCAATATTCATATCACACAATATTTTGTAATCATTATTTTTGTTATTCACCGTAGTAAATAGTGGATGAAGCCATTGCTCACTCTGCCCGATGCAAGCAAAAGACATATGGCATTATTTATCATATATTTCTACATTTATATGACAAATCATTGCAGACTAATAAGAATTAAATCTAATCTAGACCTCTCTCTCAAGGAGTATGTCACAGGTTGGTACTTACATTGAATCACTGAGATTACTTCTCATTAATGTTTATATCTTGTATCATCTCAATGCTGATAATACTCAGCTATTCCAAAAATAACCTCTCCTGAAGATCTGTCTTCTAATGCACACCCTTAATTACCTTCAACTGATTATGGTGCAACAATCTTAATCCTACAAAAATTGATTTTTACTGATATCTCCTCCACATACAAAAATGCAAGGTGGATATTATTGACTGCAAACTTTAGATTATCAAGTGTGCCAAAACAGACTGAATGTTTACATACAGATTCTAGCTGGATACATCCAATTAAAGTCAGCAACTCTTAGAGAGACCAAATTTAATTTCAGAACAGGATTTCCAAGTCATTGTTCAATCTTAGGAAATTTAAAGTTTTTCTAAAGGAAATCTTTTCTGAAAGGTATACCTTAAAATTCATTGTACAACCCAAGATTGATTCAAGAAGTGGCAATTAGACCAGTAAGGGTGAGTAAGGAAATTAACTACTGTACTTCTATTTGTTTCAATCCAATACATTGGTTGCCTTGGAATCCAGAAACGTCTTGAAAATGGCCCTTCTAATCAATAAAGATTTTCAATCTAACCAACAAAGATTTTCACTAAAGATCACCTCCTCACCTGATGGAGAACCTGCTCCAACTGGAGGCATACACTCAATGCACATTAACTCCGTTCTTCTCAGTCTCGCACAGGAGGATCTTGTCACATGCCATCTTCAAAATTGGGATCCTACCGTTACGTAGAACTTTCTTCATTACCCAGTCTCTAAAAATTGGTAAAAGCAGCTTACATCATACCACAGATAGGTGTCTCTGAGCTAGCAATCTATAAGCCATTTTATGAGTAAAATTAAAATAATCCAATGATTGCTAAAGAACTCATGTTACTCTACATAACCTTGTACAGAGTTTGAAATCTGTTTAACATTTATGGTATAAGGAGTGCCGCTATGTGTTGTACATAATGCAAATTGAGATCCTCCTCTTGTAATATGCTAAATATATTCTGCGCAGCAGCAGCGAGAGGGGCAAGTTGCCTAGTTCTTGGTAAGAAATAAGTAGTAGAAATTGTGCTTCAGTTATGCTCTATTCAAAATTCTTAATTCCACAAAGTCCAAAAAATGGTTTGAAAAATAAGTGCAGAGACGTTAGACCTCCATAGTTTGCATTGCATTTAAAATGCTAATTTTAACTTTTAAGACTCACATCTACTCTCAACTGTCTTTTTCTCTCCTCCCCCTTCCCCCGACTTCCCTCATTATTCCCTGTATATATTTACCTTAGGCAGTGCTTCAGATCTGATTGGCTGTTCTTCCTTCAGTTTGGTTCTCAGGCCTTCAAAGCGGAAGATGGCTGGATTTCCTCTTGCTCCCCATCTGACTCAACAAGCACCTAAATTATGAACATTTCAGTACTTGGACGTCTCAATCATGGTGATGGCTCCCAAAAAGTTTACTAAATCTCGGACAGCAATATTTGTGACCTCTCTTTGCTCCGGGTTTAAATGTTATAATAAATATGCATGTTCAGGCAGACAAGAGATGGTTACCAGTTTCCATCCATAAGTTGACCAGGATGCACTAAATTGTGTTGTGCTATTCTTGTAATTCAAATCATGAAGTCGTCCTTCCCTGGAGCCCCTTTGATTTTAGGTGCAGGTGCACTAAGATTGCTAACAAAATTTCAGGAGATAATGTAAGTTATTTTCCAATTTTGTGCCCATATTGAAATATGGTTTAAGCAGGACTGCTTTGCTACAGAGGAGATGCTTGAGGCTAGCTGGTAATGGGATGTACGTTGTTACAACGCATGCTTTTACCACGCATGCCTTTACAACTCAGGTTTTTCAACGCAAGTCGTCACAAAGACTTGCATTGGGGGTGCTGAATAGTGAATAGTTTAATTTACTATTCCAACTCCAGTCCCCGTGGATAGTAGGGAAGGTGTTGGATAGTAAATTAAACTATTACCTATCCTACAGCGCCCCCCAGCGCAATTCGTTGTAACGACTTGCGTTGAAAAACCTGCGTTGTAAAGGCACTGCGTGGTAAAAGTTGCGTCGTAAAGGATGTTTCTCCTGGTAATGTATCACAACAAGACATCTGGCACAGGTGCCTTATGACTAGCACATGTAGTCTAGTGCTGGTATTGGAAACAATTTACTCTGGGAAACCATAAATTGGTGGTCAAGGTCTGGCAGCGGAAAAGGGGTGGAGTCACTAGGAGCAGAGTAATAAAATTTGGAGCCTGGCGGTCAACTTATATATTTACTTTTTTTTAAACTCTGCTGCAAAGGAGTGGTCAAGAAGGACAAACATGATAGTAAATCTACAAAGCAGCATATTGGGAGTTGATCAAAGTTAGGAGATTCTCCTCCCATATCAGTCCGTCTTTGTCGAGGGACTACCTTGACATCGGGGATGAACCCCACCTGGAGGGCTACTGGGACCTTATAATGAAACAACTTGACTGCAAGCTCTACCATCAGTTTAGGGTTGGAACTCCACCCCTGCGATGGTTAGCTAGCAAATGGAACACTGCTATTAGTAACAAGTACCTATTCTGCCAAGACCAGACAAAAGATATAGATCACTTTTTATTTGTATGCCCGGTTTATCACAAACCAAGGAGTACCTGGTTGAAACCAGTTTGCCTGCTCATGGGAATCACATCAGCAATGGTTGCGAAGAGAATATTGAAATCTGACTCTTCCAACCTCGCTGTGATCGGAGTTGCTAAGTTGGGTGCTACGTGATAAAAATGGGGGGGGCAAAATAATTATGTAAAGCTTTGCTCTGTGCCTTTGAAATTGGAATTTGTAGCTGTTTTTTTTAAATAGAATATATAACTACGATATTAATATATGCTTTAAGTCTTTATGATGGGTTACATTTTTAATACTCTTTTAGAACTGGTTTTAAAAATGTTAATGTATATGTACTTATTTATTATTTGTGTTGGCGTAATATTTGTGAGTTTTAGGTTTTCATAGTTTTGGATTATCACTTTATAGATGAAATATGTAGTAATTTGCTATTTATTGTCTTTTATGATGAAGAATCGCAATAAAGATTAATGATGATGATGATAGTAAATCTGACAATGAAAAGGTCACAAAGAGGCTGCACTGTAAAATATCCTGTCGTTAAGGCATCTGCTAGAGAGATATTTGTGTACCCAGCAAATTTCAGGTGATAATAATAATGGTAAGATAACTTCAGTCGTTATTGCACTTGATGGAGAGGTCTGTGTTTTGTCTAGTCACAGTTTTGACTATTAAAATAGCACAGAGGGATTATCAACCTGCTGCAAAGCAAATGAGGGAACGTGCAGATCACACATTTGTATCTTATGTTGATAGATAAGTGGGCTAATGCTTTTGTCACAGAGATCATTGCTTTAATTGCAGTTTATAAATTGCAATCAAATATATAACAGTGACCCATGAATGGACACGGTCGAGCTGCATGCATAGACTTAGAACCCTATTGTTTTTTTCTCAATTTGTCATTATTCTAAGATCGTTAAAAAATCTTAGTAGTACGAACAACCCCAACCACTGCATTACGTTTTAAATCCTGACTTGTTTCTAGCAAGCATGCACTTGTAACATATAATGCCTGTCAGTAAGGATATGTGACTCCTACATCTTGTAACCCTCTTTGTCTTATGTAATATTTTCTCTACGTTGAATCGCACACTTGCATGATTTATTGTCTCTGTATAATGTGTGTGTGTGATGTAAAGTATGCTGACATCCTACATTGGGGTGAGTTGAGCTGTAAAAGAACTTCATAAAAATAAATTAGTGGGAGGTGTTTCTTTCATTATTTGTGTCATGCAGGTGCTTTTGACATTGTTACAGCACATTTTTATCTCTTACAAACATGAGCTTAATTCAGTCAAAAACCTGACTCCAAATCATCGTTCCTCTTAAGTGCCTGTCAAGTGATATTAACCTTGCTCCCAGCCAGGATGGTACTTGAGCAAAAGGAGGGCTGATGGTCCTTATAATCAGGCCTTAGCTTTGGGCCCAGCTTGAAGCGAGAATAAGAAAGGCCCCTCTCTGCCAGCATGTTGCTGCTCCAAATGGAAAGCAAAGCAGTCTATGTGTGGGCGCTGATAAATGTTTCCTACTGTCGGGAAATTACACTGGGATAAATTGAGTATATTTCACTGGGACTGTCCCAGCTTCCAGACCCAGATCAAAAATAGCTGTGGGATCCGGGATCCTACTTGATCCAGTTTTTTCCTGGCCTGTACTAGGACCACCCAATTAGGGTGTGCACCGGTTAAGTCCATGTATCATTTTACCAGAGTTCTGATTATCTTAAATGTCTCTCTTTACTTTCTTCTTCTATCTAGCTAATGCCAACATTTCCCACAGGAGGACTGTGTACTCTTTGCCAGGGTAGCAGTGCAATGCAGTCAAAACAGTGCTGTCTGTACACATAACACACTGCCTCTGATCTTCAAAGTCAATGAGGCATCATTCTTCAAACGTCTCCCCACCCTCCACCAGCGAAAGGCAGATTATGCAGCCACCTTAGTGTGAACACAGAACCATTTACAAGCACTGCCTTTCACAGGCGTGTGGTTAATGGTGTGGGAGGCCTGCTTCCATTTGCGTGGCTGCTAGTATTTGCGTACTTAATATGTGCTTCCTGTTCTGTGTTTGGAACCATTACATTTATTTCGGTTAATGATGTATGTCTGTTCTTGGTCCTTGGTGGGAGGGTGGTGTGCCCTTCATTTTACTGTATGGAATTGCAGTGCAGTGCACAAGGACTCTCTACTGCCTGGTTTGTTCGTAGGGCAGCTAGTGCTTTTAGAATGACTACGACCCGTTAGTCAAATGTGCAGGTTTATAAAAAGGTTTCCACTATAAAGGGAACAAATAAACACAGAGCAATCTGGCCATCCTTATCTGTAGCTGTTTAGGCGTATTTACGGACTGGAGTGTTCTAGTTCTAGTGTTTTGGTGTGTTGTGCTTCTTTAACGCGTTGACCGCGGATGGAATTCCGCCGCGGTGTGGGTGATTTATGAATGGGCGTGGTCAGGACGGCCCCCGGCCGTCCTCCGCACACGCCCACCATGATGTCGGACGGCCGGGGGACGTCCGACGCACGCAAAGGGTTAAAAGGTGCTGCGGAGTGGCAATTAATAATAATAACAATAGCAGCATTTGTAAAGCGAACAGATACCTCCGGAGAGGTGTCCCGGCGCGGTGGGCTGTTGGGAAGATTAAGCAAGCAAATTGCCCAGAGTCACATGGTCCTGGACTAACCTGCCGCCTGGTGCCAGGGATTGAACCGTGAACCTTGTGATACGGAGTCAGGCACCCTGGCCACTGCGCCATATCTCTTCCAATTGAAGTTTGTTATGCATAATGTTAGTCTCCGTGTTTTTAATGAAATCTTGATTCTCTTTTCACTTTGCTCTGAGAATCACCATTCTGCATTTAGATTCTTATAATATTTCCTCTTTTGACAATGTGCACATGACTTGTTTTCCGTCCTCACCCATGGAAAATGTGGGTTTGCTATGGTGCTCCTGCCCTCCACTGATTCTGATGAGCAACAAAGCCACGTGACCGCGTAGGTCTCTCTGAAATCGGAACATTGGTGGGCAGGCCAGGAATGGGAACACAAAGCAGCCCAGGCAATTTTGCCAGACTGGCCCCCTCCTGGAAGGGGGGCAGAGGGGTGCACGCATGAAGCACTGCTGTTTAACAAAGCCGGCCTCCAGCACTGCTGCTTTTGTCACTGGGGAACCAATATTGCAGCATTGCTGCAAAACCGGCCCCGTAACAAAACCATCCCCACCAGTCCAAAACTGTCTTCACCATTCCAGGCCCCCGGGAAAACGCCCTGCTGCGGCCAGTCCCACCCTGTTCGGGTGCTGTTCGTGTCTGGAGTCCTTGCATTAACCACAATTACTCGAAACTGGCACAAATGCTCCCATATCCCCTAAAATGCATTCAAATGGACTTGGGTCTCTCTGAAATCGATACTAGTGTTAAAATGAAACAAGCAGTGTTGGTTTTTGACACATGCACAATAGAGTAAATATCAGGACTAGATTACATACACTGCACAAGTTCCAATGCAATTTTCACCCCTATTTTTGCACTTTCTCAGATGTGCCTTAACGACAATTGAATAAATGAAGGCCCATGGCTACAAAGAGTTGACACTACACAGGGCAGGAAGATAGGTTGTTGCACTGTGTTTCGTGAACTGGAGAGAGCAGAACTGTGCCATGTCTAGAAAGAAGTAGTGCAGTTCTGCTGTCTCCTTGTGCGGGTGCACTTTCAGCTGCCATGAGCAAACACAGATCCCCTGGCACTATATTGCAAGGGTGTCAGAGTTGCGGACAGCATAGTTTTTGCACTGGAAGCTGTCTATTCCTGTGCAAAAACTATGATTAAAGGCATTTCCACATTGTATGAGTTTTGCAGAAAGCAGAGCACATGCCAAGAGGAAAAAAACCAAGGAGAAATACAATTATTTCTCCTTTTTACGCTTTCCTCAGGGAGGCACAGGATTTTGACTCAAATCTATGTCTGCAATTCTTTATAGATATGGATTTGCATCAAAATCCATAGGTGGATGCATGGAAACAGCCATGCACCACCCATGGAACATCCTTTTGACGACAAGTAATGCAAGACAGCACATTGCACTGCGTTTCCTTACATCTGCTTAGAAACCAATGCAAATCGCCATTTACGTTGGTTTGTGAATTCCACCAGTAGACTACAGAAGCCCACAACTGGTGCAATTAAATTTTGGCACACCCAGTACTAAGGCTGTGTAATCTGTATTCCCCCTAATGCCTCTCTAATCCACTAATAGCCACTCCTTCCCCTTTAACTCACTCTAGCAGGTTACTGCTTTCTTGCTTTATGATGAGTTTCCTGTCTTTCTCTTCCTCTATCTTTCCGCTTTGTTTTTTTTCTCTCTCTTGCTCTCCTTAAATGTCACATGCTGAAAAAGTAAGTGCTGGTCTCCAAAAATGAGGGCTGCTGGCCACCACCAGCAACCACTGGCTCAAATTATGCACTGCTTGTATGTCTATGGTATTCACATGCAGCAGCATCACTCTTTCGGTAAACCAATCAATATGTAAAATGTAAATGCCATTTGTAAAATGCACAGCTACCTGCAACGGAGGTGTGGAGGTGTGCCGGCGCTGTCCGTATACCGCTTAGGAACCCTTCCTGGTTTTTCCCTGTGGAATGTCCACTCCTGGGCACCCCCAAGGTGGAGCCAGGCATCCCAGCACTGCTGGGGCCGTTGTGGAGATTAAGCAAGCTATTGCCCAGAGTCACAGAGTGGGACCCATGATTAGACTAGGCACCGAGGCGAGAATTATCAGGTCCGAGGAAATTGAGCCCAGGACCCGCCGAGGCGGGTATAGAAACCTGGTCCCGGATCAGACCTCGGCATTAGGGTCTGCCCCTTTAACCATTTGATTCAGAAAAGGGGGTGGTGATGAACAGAGTGTCTGAATTAAGCAGACCACTCTTACCCAGTCCAAAGATCAGGGCTTGATCCATCACCGTTATTTATCTCACTGCACCATCCCAGCTCAGAACCTGGCTATATGCAAATTAGTCTGTCCCTGGCCCAGTGCATCATGGGAACAGGGCAGACCAAACTACCAAGCCAATTCTTCACCAGAAAGGAGACAAGCTTCCGGGGACCGGTTTCTGGCATTTCAGCCATCGTCGGCCCGGCTTGTTTGAATCCTGATGGTGCAGTGAGCAAGGGACTCATGTCTGAGTATACCCTGCCACACCTATAGTGGCCAAAAACGATTCAGAAAAGGGGGTGGTGATGAACAGAGTGTCTGAATTAAGCAGACCACTCTTACCCAGTCCAAAGATCAGGGCTTGATCCATCACCGTTATTTAGCTCACTGCACCATCCCAGCTCAGAACCTGGCTATATGCAAATTAGTCTGTCCCTGGCCCAGTGCATCATGGGAACAGGGCAGACCAAACTACCAAGCCAATTCTTCACCAGAAAGGAGACAAGCTTCCGGGGACCGGTTTCTGGCATTTCAGCCATCGTCGGCCCGGCTTGCTTGAATCCTGATGGTGCAGTGAGCAAGGGACTCATGTCTGAGTATACCCTGCCACACCTATAGTGGCCAAAAACGATTCAGAAAAGGGGGTGGTGATGAACAGAGTGTCTGAATTAAGCAGACCACTCTTACCCAGTCCAAAGATCAGGGCTTGATCCATCACCGTTATTTAGCTCACTGCACCATCCCAGCTCAGAACCTGGCTATATACAAATTAGTCTGTCCCTGGCCCAGTGCATCATGGGAACAGGGCAGACCAAACTACCAAGCCAATTCTTCACCAGAAAGGAGACAAGCTTCCAGGGACCGGTTTCTGGCATTTCAGCCATCGTCGGCCCGGCTTGCTTGAATCCTGATGGTGCAGTGAGCAAGGGACTCATGTCTGAGTATACCCTGCCACACCTATAGTGGCCAAAAATGATTCAGAAAAGGGGGTGGTGATGAACAGAGTGTCTGAATTAAGCAGACTACTCTTACCCAGTCCAAAGATCAGGGCTTGATCCATCACCATTATTTAGCTCACTGCACCATCCCAGCTCAGAACCTGGCTATATGCAAATTAGTCTGTCCCTGGCCCAGTGCATCATGGGAACAGGGCAGACCAAACTACCAAGCCAATTCTTCACCAGAAAGGAGACAAGCTTCCGGGGACCGGTTTCTGGCATTTCAGCCATCGTCGGCCCGGCTTGCTTGAATCCTGATGGTGCAGTGAGCAAGGGACTCATGTCTGAGTATACCCTGCCACACCTATAGTGGCCAAAAACGATTCAGAAAAGGGGGTGGTGATGAACAGAGTGTCTGAATTAAGCAGACCACTCTTACCCAGTCCAAAGATCAGGGCTTGATCCATCACCGTTATTTAGCTCACTGCACCATCCCAGCTCAGAACCTGGCTATATGCAAATTAGTCTGTCCCTGGCCCAGTGCATCATGGGAACAGGGCAGACCAAACTACCAAGCCAATTCTTCACCAGAAAGGAGACAAGCTTCCGGGGACCGGTTTCTGGCATTTCAGCCATCGTCGGCCCGGCTTGCTTGAATCCTGATGGAGCAGTGAGCAAGGGACTCATGTCTGAGTATACCCTGCCACACCTATAGTGGCCAAAAACGATTCAGAAAAGGGGGTGGTGATGAACAGAGTGTCTGAATTAAGCAGACTACTCTTACCCAGTCCAAAGATCAGGGCTTGATCCATCACCGTTATTTAGCTCACTGCACCATCCCAGCTCAGAACCTGGCTATATGCAAATTAGTCTGTCCCTGGCCCAGTGCATCATGGGAACAGGGCAGACCAAACTACCAAGCCAATTCTTCACCAGAAAGGAGACAAGCTTCCGGGGACCGGTTTCTGGCATTTCAGCCATCGTCGGCCCGGCTTGCTTGAATCCTGATGCTGCAGTGAGCAAGGGACTCATGTCTGAGTATACCCTGCCACACCTATAGTGGCCAAAAACGATTCAGAAAAGGGGGTGGTGATGAACAGAGTGTCTGAATTAAGCAGACCACTCTTACCCAGTCCAAAGATCAGGGCTTGATCCATCACCGTTATTTAGCTCACTGCACCATCCCAGCTCAGAACCTGGCAATATGCAAATTAGTCTGTCCCTGGCCCAGTGCATCATGGGAACAGGGCAGACCAAACTACCAAGCCAATTCTTCACCAGAAAGGAGACAAGCTTCTGGGGACCGGTTTCTGGCATTTCAGCCATCGTCGGCCCGGCTTGCTTGAATCCTGATGGTGCAGTGAGCAAGGGACTCATGTCTGAGTATACCCTGCCACACCTATAGTGGCCAAAAACGATTCAGAAAAGGGGGTGGTGATGAACAGAGTGTCTGAATTAAGCAGACTACTCTTACCCAGTCCAAAGATCAGGGCTTGATCCATCACCGTTATTTAGCTCACTGCACCATCCCAGCTCAGAACCTGGCTATATGCAAATTGGTCTGTCCCTGGCCCAGTGCATCATGGGAACAGGGCAGACCAAACTACCAAGCCAATTCTTCACCAGAAAGGAGACAAGCTTCCGGGGACCGGTTTCTGGCATTTCAGCCATCGTCGGCCCGGCTTGCTTGAATCCTGATGGTGAAGTGAGCAAGGGACTCATGTCTGAGTATACCCTGCCACACCTATAGTGGCCAAAAACGATTCAGAAAAGGGGGTGGTGATGAACAGAGTGTCTGAATTAAGCAGACCACTCTTACCCAGTCCAAAGATCAGGGCTTGATCCATCACCGTTATTTAGCTCACTGCACCATCCCAGCTCAGAACCTGGCTATATGCAAATTAGTCTGTCCCTGGCCCAGTGCATCATGGGAACAGGGCAGACCAAACTACCAAGCCAATTCTTCACCAGAAAGGAGACAAGCTTCCGGGGACCGGTTTCTGGCATTTCAGCCATCGTCGGCCCGGCTTGCTTGAATCATAATGGTGCAGTGAGCAAGGGACTCATGTCTGAGTATACCCTGCCACACCTATAGTGGCCAAAAACGATTCAGAAAAGGGGGTGGTGATGAACAGAGTGTCTGAATTAAGCAGACTACTCTTACCCAGTCCAAAGATCAGGGCTTGATCCATCACCGTTATTTAGCTCACTGCACCATCCCAGCTCAGAACCTGGCTATATGCAAATTGGTCTGTCCCTGGCCCAGTGCATCATGGGAACAGGGCAGACCAAACTACCAAGCCAATTCTTCACCAGAAAGGAGACAAGCTTCCGGGGACCGGTTTCTGGCATTTCAGCCATCGTCGGCCCGGCTTGCTTGAATCCTGATGGTGAAGTGAGCAAGGGACTCATGTCTGAGTATACCCTACGACACCTATAGTGGCCAAAAACGATTCAGAAAAGGGGGTGGTGATGAACAGAGTGTCTGAATTAAGCAGACCACTCTTACCCAGTCCAAAGATCAGGGCTTGATCCATCACCGTTATTTAGCTCACTGCACCATCCCAGCTCAGAACCTGGCTATATGCAAATTAGTCTGTCCCTGGCCCAGTGCATCATGGGAACAGGGCAGACCAAACTACCAAGCCAATTCTTCACCAGAAAGGAGACAAGCTTCCGGGGACCGGTTTCTGGCATTTCAGCCATCGTCGGCCCGGCTTGCTTGAATCCTGATGGTGCAGTGAGCAAGGGACTCATGTCTGAGTATACCCTGCCACACCTATAGTGGCCAAAAACGATTCAGAAAAGGGGGTGGTGATGAACAGAGTGTCTGAATTAAGCAGACCACTCTTACCCAGTCCAAAGATCAGGGCTTGATCCATCACCGTTATTTAGCTCACTGCACCATCCCAGCTCAGAACCTGGCTATATGCAAATTAGTCTGTCCCTGGCCCAGTGCATCATGGGAACAGGGCAGACCAAACTACCAAGCCAATTCTTCACCAGAAAGGAGACAAGCTTCCGGGGACCGGTTTCTGGCATTTCAGCCATCGTCGGCCCGGCTTGCTTGAATCCTGATGGAGCAGTGAGCAAGGGACTCATGTCTGAGTATACCCTGCCACACCTATAGTGGCCAAAAACGATTCAGAAAAGGGGGTGGTGATGAACAGAGTGTCTGAATTAAGCAGACTACTCTTACCCAGTCCAAAGATCAGGGCTTGATCCATCACCGTTATTTAGCTCACTGCACCATCCCAGCTCAGAACCTGGCTATATGCAAATTAGTCTGTCCCTGGCCCAGTGCATCATGGGAACAGGGCAGACCAAACTACCAAGCCAATTCTTCACCAGAAAGGAGACAAGCTTCCGGGGACCGGTTTCTGGCATTTCAGCCATCGTCGGCCCGGCTTGCTTGAATCCTGATGCTGCAGTGAGCAAGGGACTCATGTCTGAGTATACCCTGCCACACCTATAGTGGCCAAAAACGATTCAGAAAAGGGGGTGGTGATGAACAGAGTGTCTGAATTAAGCAGACCACTCTTACCCAGTCCAAAGATCAGGGCTTGATCCATCACCGTTATTTAGCTCACTGCACCATCCCAGCTCAGAACCTGGCTATATGCAAATTAGTCTGTCCCTGGCCCAGTGCATCATGGGAACAGGGCAGACCAAACTACCAAGCCAATTCTTCACCAGAAAGGAGACAAGCTTCTGGGGACCGGTTTCTGGCATTTCAGCCATCGTCGGCCCGGCTTGCTTGAATCCTGATGGTGCAGTGAGCAAGGGACTCATGTCTGAGTATACCCTGCCACACCTATAGTGGCCAAAAACGATTCAGAAAAGGGGGTGGTGATGAACAGAGTGTCTGAATTAAGCAGACCACTCTTACCCAGTCCAAAGATCAGGGCTTGATCCATCACCGTTATTTAGCTCACTGCACCATCCCAGCTCAGAACCTGGCTATATGCAAATTAGTCTGTCCCTGGCCCAGTGCATCATGGGAACAGGGCAGACCAAACTACCAAGCCAATTCTTCACCAGAAAGGAGACAAGCTTCCGGGGACCGGTTTCTGGCATTTCAGCCATCGTCGGCCCGGCTTGCTTGAATCCTGATGGTGCAGTGAGCAAGGGACTCATGTCTGAGTATACCCTGCCACACCTATAGTGGCCAAAAACGATTCAGAAAAGGGGGTGGTGATGAACAGAGTGTCTGAATTAAGCAGACCACTCTTACCCAGTCCAAAGATCAGGGCTTGATCCATCACCGTTATTTAGCTCACTGCACCATCCCAGCTCAGAACCTGGCTATATGCAAATTAGTCTGTCCCTGGCCCAGTGCATCATGGGAACAGGGCAGACCAAACTACCAAGCCAATTCTTCACCAGAAAGGAGACAAGCTTCCGGGGACCGGTTTCTGGCATTTCAGCCATCGTCGGCCCGGCTTGCTTGAATCCTGATGGTGCAGTGAGCAAGGGACTCATGTCTGAGTATACCCTGCCACACCTATAGTGGCCAAAAACGATTCAGAAAAGGGGGTGGTGATGAACAGAGTGTCTGAATTAAGCAGACCACTCTTACCCAGTCCAAAGATCAGGGCTTGATCCATCACCGTTATTTAGCTCACTGCACCATCCCAGCTCAGAACCTACCTATATGCAAATTAGTCTGTCCCTGGCCCAGTGCATCACGGGAACAGGGCAGACCAAACTACCAAGCCAATTCTTCACCAGAAAGGAGACAAGCTTCCGGGGACCGGTTTCTGGCATTTCAGCCATCGTCGGCCCGGCTTGCTTGAATCCTGATGGTGCAGTGAGCAAGGGACTCATGTCTGAGTATACCCTGCCACACCTATAGTGGCCAAAAACGATTCAGAAAAGGGGGTGGTGATGAACAGAGTGTCTGAATTAAGCAGATCACTCTTACCCAGTCCAAAGATCAGGGCTTGATCCATCACCGTTATTTAGCTCACTGCACCATCCCAGCTCAGAACCTGGCTATATGCAAATTAGTCTGTCCCTGGCCCAGTGCATCATGGGAACAGGGCAGACCAAACTACCAAGCCAATTCTTCACCAGAAAGGAGACAAGCTTCCCGGGACCGGTTTCTGGCATTTCAACCATCGTCGGCCCGGCTTGCTTGAATCCTGATGGTGCAGTGAGCAAGGGACTCATGTCTGAGTATACCCTGCCACACCTATAGTGGCCAAAAACGATTCAGAAAAGGGGGTGGTGATGAACAGAGTGTCTGAATTAAGCAGACCACTCTTACCCAGTCCAAAGATCAGGGCTTGATCCATCACCGTTATTTAGCTCACTGCACCATCCCAGCTCAGAACCTGGCTATATGCAAATTAGTCTATCCCTGGCCCAGTGCATCATGGGAACAGGGCAGACCAAACTACCAAGCCAATTCTTCACCAGAAAGGAGACAAGCTTTCAGCTGTTCATCACCACCCCCTTTTCTGAATCGTTTTTGTCCACCATAAGCGTGGAAGGGTATACTCAGATGTGAGTCCCTTGCTCATTGCACCATCAGGATTCAAACAAGCCGGGCCGAAGACGGCTGAAATGCCAGAAACCGGTCCCCGGAAGCTTGTTTCCTTCCCATTATAAGAATTGGCTTGGTAGTTTGGTCTGCCCTGTTCCCATGATGCACTGGGCCAGGGTCAGACTAATTTGCATATAGCCAAGTTCTGAGCTGGGATGGTGCAGTGAGCTAAAAACGGTGATGGATCAAGCCCTGATCTTTGGACTGGGTAAGAGTGGTCTGCTTAATTCAGACACTCTGTTCATCACCACCCCCTTTTCTGAATCGTTTTTGTCCACCATAAGCGTGGAAGGGTATACTCAGATGTGAGTCCCTTGCTCATTGCACCATCAGGATTCAAACAAGCCGGGCCGAAGACGGCTGAAATGCCAGAAACCGGTCCCCGGAAGCTTGTTTCCTTCCCAGTATAAGAATTGGCTTGGTAGTTTGGTCTGCCCTGTTCCCATGATGCACTGGGCCAGGGTCAGACTAATTTGCATATAGCCAAGTTCTGAGCTGGGATGGTGCAGTGAGCTAAAAAATGGTGATGGATCAAGCCCTGATCTTTGGACTGGGTAAGAGTGGTCTGCTTAATTCAGACACTCTGTTCATCACCACCCCCTTTTCTGAATCGTTTTTGTCCACCATAAGCGTGGAAGGGTATATTCAGATGTGAGTCCCTTGCTCATTGCACCATCAGGATTCAAACAAGCCGGGCCGAAGACGGCTGAAATGCCAGAAACCGGTCCCCGGAAGCTTGTTTGCTTCCCAGTATAAGAATTGGCTTGGTAGTTTGGTCTGCCCTGTTCCCATGATGCACTGGGCCAGGGTCAGACTAATTTGCATATAGCCAAGTTCTGAGCTGGGATGGTGCAGTGAGCTAAAAAACGGTGATGGATCAAGCCCTGATCTTTGGACTGGGTAAGAGTGGTCTGCTTAATTCAGACACTCTGTTCATCACCACCCCCTTTTCTGAATCCTTTAACCATTTGAGCCACACTTCTCCACGGTAGAGTAAGAGTAAGAAAATTAGGAGGTTTTCAATTTTCTTTAGAATCTCATTTGTCCTTAAACATACAAAGGGTTACTATAATGTCCTTGTGCACACACATCCTGGAAAAACAGGCATTATGGTGCTTGTGTGTTTTTTACAGTTTTCACACTACTTATCCCTGATCCTTTTGGGTGTAAGTACCCTTCTCTTGCAACTCCTGCAAGTATGACAGCATCAAGACCAACTACTCTTCCACTAACACCAAACAGAGATCCGACACCAACCACCTAAAATGCATCCTGCTCAACACCCGCTCAGTCCACAGACACGCCATCGACCTCTGGAATCTACTAGACACCATCTCTCCGGACGTCGCCTTCCTAACAGAAACATGGATGAACGCCTCCTCAGCCCCAGACATCACCATTGCCATCCCGGAAGGATACAAGATCATCCGTAAGGACCGCACCTAGCAAACAGGAGGAGGCATCGCCATCGTCCATAAGAATTCCATCCGAATCTCAACCAGCTCTGACGTCAACCTCTCTAGCGCCGAACACCTTCACTTCCAGATCCACACCGACCCCAAGACCACACTCAGAGGCACCCTCCTCTATAGGCCACCTGGACCCCGGGCACAATTTAGTGAAGACATCACTGACTTTATCACCCCACACCCCCTCCCCTCCGAGGACTACATCCTACTGGGAGACCTCAATTTTCACCTGGAAAAGAGCAACAACAGCAACGCCACCACCCTTCTGGACAATCTCGCCAACCTTGGACTCAAACAACTTGTTAACACCCCCACCCACTACGCAGGTCACACACTCGACCCCATCTTCACCTCCAGCAAACATATCTCCTTCAGTCACACCACAGTTCTCCATTGGACGGACCACAGCTGCGTTCACTTTGTCTACAAAAAGACCACATCCCACAACCATCCTCAACCTACTCTGCGAAGAAACTGGAACAAAATCACCATCGACCAGATTTCCTCATCGCTTCTTCAAAACCCCCCGGCCCACTCTTCGAACCCCAACCAAGCAGCCATTAACCTCAATCAATGGCTAACCAACAGCGCCGATAACCTAGCACCTTTGAAAAAACGTCAACTCAAACCAGGCAGCAAATACACTTCCTGGTTCAACGATGATCTTAAGAAATCCAAGACACTATTTCGCTCCCTTGAGAAGGCCTGGAAAAAAGACCCAAACACCAGCACCAGGGACGCCTTCAAAAACGCCACCCGCATACACCACCAACTGATCCGGACTGCCAAGAAAGCTGCACTTAAAGACCGGCTAGACAACAACGCCCACAACAGCAAGGAATTATTCAACATCGTCAAAGAATTTACCAACCCCTCAGCCGCCTCCAACGTCATCACTCCCTCTCAAACCCTTTGCGACTCCCTAGCCTCGTTCTTCCACAACAAAATCGCAGACATCCACAACAGCTTCGACAACCAACCCGGAGACCAACCCACCCAACCCTCTGCCATACCCTCACCCACCTTGAACATCCTTAATGACTGGAACCCAATCTCCACTGAGGACACCATCCGCCTGATGAACTCCATTCACTCAGGATCCCCTACAGACCCATGCCCCCACCATATCTTCAACAATCAGACTCCATCATAGCACCACACCTCCGAGACGTCATCAACTACTCCCTCAACTCCGCCACCTTCCTGGAAAGCTGGAAACACGCCGAACTCAGCGCCCTTCTGAAAAAACCCACAGCTGACCCCACCGAACTCAAAAACTACTGCCCCATCTCGCTCCTACCATTCCCGGCCAAAGTCATCGAGAAAGCTGTCAACAACCAGCTCGCCGCCTTCCTCGAAACCAACAAATCCCTCGACTCCTCACAGTCCGGCTTCCGAGCCAAACACAGCACTGAGACCGCACTCATCGCAGCAACAGACGACATTCGAACTCTACTGGACAATGGAGATACAGTCGCCCTCATCCTCCTTGACCTCTCCGCAGCCTTTGACACAGTCTGTCATAGCACCCTCCTACAACGCCTCAGAAACATCGGAATCCAAGGAAAAGCACTGGAATGGATCACCTCCTTCCTTACCGGAAGAACTCAGAGAGTCCGCCTTCCACCATTCAAGTCAGAGGCCACTGAAGTCATTTGCGGCGTGCCACAAGGATCTTCACTCAGCCCCACCCTCTTCAACGTATACATGAGCCCCCTCGCGACCATCGCACGCCAACACAACCTCAACATCATCTCCTACGCTGATGACACTCAACTGATCCTCTCACTGAGCAAAGACCCGAACACCGCCAAAACCAACCTACATGAAGGAATGAAAGAAGTAGCCGAGTGGATGAAGCACAGCCGTCTGAAACTGAACTCAGACAAAACAGAAGTCCTTATCTTAGGTACCTCCCCCTCCGCCTGGGATGACTCTTGGTGGCCAGAGGCCCTTTGAAAAGCACCCATCCCGACGGACCACGCACGGAACCTGGGCGTCATCCTGGACTCCTCACTCTCGATGAACAGACAAGTCAACGCCGTTTCTTCATCTTGCTTCAACATTCTTCGCATGCTCAAAAAAACATTTCGCTGGCTCCCCACCGAAACTAGAAAAACGGTCACCCACGCACTGGTCACGAGCCGCCTGGACTACGGTAACACCCTATACGCCGGTACCACTGCAAAACTTCAGAAAAAACTCCAACGCATCCAGAACGCATCAGCCAGACTCATACTAGACATCCCGCGTAAAGACCACATTTCTAGTCACCTGAAAAACCTCCATTGGCTCCCCGTCAATAAGAGGATAACATTCCGCCTCCTAACCCACGCACACAAAGCACTCTACGAACTTGGACCCGAATGCCTCAATACACGACTTTCCTTCTACACCCCCTCCCGTCAGCTACGCTCCTCCAACCAAGCCCTTGCTGCCGTACCTCGCATCAACAAAACCACCATGGGAGGAAGATCCTTCTCCTACCTGGCAGCTAAAACCTGGAACTCACTTCCCATTCACCTTCGCCTCACTCAGAACCACCTAGCATTCAGAAAGCAACTTAAAACTTGGATATTCGACAAGTAATTCCCCACCCTTCCTCAAGCGCCTTGAGACCCTCTGGGTATGTAGCGCGCTATATAAATTATTTTGACTTGACTTGACTTGACTCCTGTCAAATATGGTATATATACCTCTGTGTATCATTTGTAATCAATGTTTGGAGTCATGAGTATAATTTACGCCCGAAAAAAGATTTGTGAATTGCCAAGTCTAGCTACACATCTACATTGTTAGCACAAAAATGTAATATTCCCAAAATTATGACATTACATTGAGGTGTATAAATATGCAGCTGTTCATGGCAAAGTTATTCGGCCAGAGCAGTGTGAACAACCTGAACGTGGACAGTTTTTATTTTTACATAAAATGCACTGGAGATGAATAACGCCAAACTTAATAAATAAAGTTTTTAAAAAAACATGCACACTTGCTTCAAAAATTGACACAATGATGCACAATATAGCACTAAATGATGAATTATGCATTTCATATAATTATGAGTAATTTTGCATTATGTTTCAGACATTTCACATAATTACGCAAAAGCAAATTGGCCAATTTTTGCACCCCCCTAATACTGTTGCATGTAGTACACGCAAGCAACTTTATCTTTCCCATCAGTTACCTCTGGAAACACCTGCATTCTGCAGAGATGGCTTATAGGCAGTATTTCGTTTCAAGCACAATGTTCTTTTCGAACTGGAATTCTCATGAGAACAAACAGGCTCTATTTCATAACTGAGGCATAAGCAATAAAACAGTATTCCCTGGGGTTACCCTGTGTGGTCTGACAGCGAAGGATTCTGCTGTAGGCCTGCTTGATCTCTCCATGAAAGAATAATGTCATGTTCCTAGTCCTGGCCTAGCTCTCTACAATTCAGTGTGATCACGTGCCTAAGTGCAATTGGTTCAATTAGGCATTTCCCATAATGCACTACAGGACAAAATTAAAGTTTAAACATGATTATTCACAATGGTCATGCTTGAAAGGGAGGGAATCTTTTCCTGTTGGTGTCCACTTATATTACTTACCTAATAATCCCTGTAGTTGTTCTGGCAGTATGTACCCCGAGATTTCTCCAACTTTCTATAATTTACTCCTGCAAATTTTCCAATACATAGTAATTCAACATGAGTAAATCAAGTGATAATGTGCATTTTCATATATACTATTTTCATTTTTTTCAAATATATTTCCTTGTGGAGGACTATGGTCTCTCACACGCTCTTGAAATATGGGGTTGTTACTTCTATTTCTCATTCGTTAAAGGCACCTTCTCCTGTCTTTGATAAATTAGACTGCATATGAAGGGTGGGAAACCATCTGAAATATGTTTGTGAATATCCAGAGATATACAGGTTTTTGTGCATCAACTTCATTTTAGCAGGTCAACCCCGGGTTAACTCAGCCTTTCTTGCCCAACTATAAATGTACAATTTATACTGTAATAAATGAATTTTAAGATTTTTGAAATTCTAGAAATTCTGAATCTGTGAACATATAGAATTATGGATTGCTTGCTGTACGTTGCGAGTTTGCTTTCGACCAGGGGCGGCTCCTCCGTAATGGGAGGGGCGGGCAGGGCCGGACCATAGTAAGGAGGAATAGGGTGCACTTATATGTGGTGTGCACTTATATGTGCGCATGTCCGCTTGGCTGGCCATTTCAGGCCGGCCAAACAGACAGGCGCATGTATGTTTCTCCAACCCAACTGTGTTCCACAGCCGGGAAATGCCATAGGCTCCCATCCAAATCAGGCTACTCAGACCAATCCTGGTGCGGCTCTCATGCTAGGTATAGCATGAGAGCAGCCTCTGGATTGGGTGAGGAGGCTGTGCTTTCAGGCCCATCCACATCTGGGACGAGAGGAGCAGGAGCAACGAGGTGGCAGGGATTGGAGCGGCAGGTAAGTGATTTTATTTATATTTTTTATTTCCCAACACCTCCCCCCATTTGTCATAAAATGAAGCGAGTGAAGTCTCAATGTGTGTACAAGGTTCACACAAACGAGTTTAAATATATCTTGCCTGGGGCCCCAAAAATATTTAAGATGACATGTCGTAGAGAGACAAAGTCAGAGCTAAGCAGTGAGTTAGAGAGGTTTATATAGGTAACAGAATACACAGTTAGTCCCCTTAGAAAGTGGGGACCCTGGGCAATCGCCCAGTTTTCGCATGCCTTAAAATGTCTCTGAATACAAGAAACACATTGAGCCAGATGTATCAACGCTTTCGTGGTTCAAAGTCACCAAAAATAATGCAAACCGTTGGAAAGTGTTGATTTAGTGAAAGATTTATTCGTACTGGGCAGTTGCTTGATTTGTATCAAGTAGGCATCCCATGGGTGGCACATTGGCATTCCTACGCCACAATGCATGGTTTTTGACGCAAAGTTCTATCTAGTGACATTTGTTGATAGGGCTTTGCACCAAAAGAATGTGCCCCCTCGAGTGTTTTTTTTCCTCCAAACTTTTCGTCTGTGGAAGAAAACATGCAGAAAGTGGGAAACATTTTAAAGTATGTCTGAGCCTAGTATTTTGCTCTGGAAGGATGCACTTCCAATTCAAAACCTATGCTGAGCATCAGTCACACACCTTTGCACTATGGTAGAAATGTGTGTGCGTGGTGTATGGCAGCCTAATTGTGCACCAGTGCTTGGAAAAGAGCAGCAGCACCATATTTTATCAGTTGTGCCGTACTCCTGCTCTCTCACATAACCCAGCTCAACAACTTCGGTTGACGTTGTGTCGCATCGAATATTAGTAAATCTGCCATGGTGTCCTACCACTGTCCCCTACCACTGTCTCCTAGCACTCTTATCAAAACCCTTCCCTCCCCCTTCCAATCACAAATAAAAATACTTGACATACTGCCACTTTCTGCATACACCCTCATTAATATTCTCCCCACACTTTCAGTTCCCCAGGACACAGTACCTGTGTCCTGCTACCCTTCCCATCAACCCCCTGGAATGATGTTCCGTCACCCTCCTCCCCAAGCCAAAAAATCAGCTGGCATTCTGCCATCTCCCCATCCTACCTCCTCACTCTTCCTCTGTGTCTCCAGCTTCACTATCCAATCTCAGATCCTGATCCACAAAGGTCCTCCGCACTCGTGGCGGAGGCCCCGCAGTCGTGGGGAAGCCTCCGCACTTCAGCAGAATCTCTGCAGTCAGAATTCTCATTGCAAAGATTTCCTGGAGTCTCCGCACTCAGGGCGCGTCTCCAGAATGAGAATTCTCATTGCAGAAATTTCGCCCCGAGTGCGGAGACTCCACCACGACTGTGGGGCTTCCCCCCGTGAGTGTGCAGACAACACCAAGACTGCGGGGCCTCCACCACGAGTGAGGAGACTCCACCACGACTGTGGGGCCTCCACGCATCTGTTGGAGCAAAAGTGACTCATTGCTGTAGTTGCTCATGAAAGTGACGCAACTTCAGCAATGTGCCACAACAGATAGGTGAGTCCCATTCAAAAAGTCTTGCGTCTTTCTTTACACCTGGTCTGAGTAGCCGTAGGGATTTTGACGCAGTGAAGGCATAGAGTGCCGCAGTGAAATCTACAAGATTTCACTGCGTCAGTTCTACATGGCTTTTTGCGTTGGATTGCCCATCCTGCGTACATTATACCTGACGCAGGTATAATGTGACAAAGAGCTTTACAACGTGACGCATCTCCTTAGATGCGTCACTTTGTAAATGAGCAGAAACATTCACGCCATGGTTGCGTCACAAAAGTCACGCACCGGCGGCGCAAAAGTCACGCAATGGGCTTTTAAATCTGCCGGATGGTTTTCAGCACACAGAACATTCTGATCCCAGATCTTTGGAAGGTTACTTGTGTTCGGACGTCACTTCCTGTTATGGTGGTTTTTGATGATAATTTCCTGCACTTCGAAACAACGAGTGAACATAAACTTGCATGACCGGAAAAGTTAATGCTGCAGCCACCCACGGCCTGGAATTCCCCCTATGGAGAGGTCATTGATTTTATTTGTGTTCATTTGGCTAATATGCCTTGAGAACAGCCTGCGGTGAGCTAACAGTGTTAAAATGTTTTGTAGACTATTTACTCTTTCAAATATATGAAAAACACTGTGTGCCCTGGGATTTTGATGAGTTTGCGAACTGCAATGTAGCACCTGCATTAAGCTTTTTGAAGAATATTTTTAATTTCACATTAGGATTTTGTCCGGTCCGTTTTCGCCACCCAGTGGACATAGCTAGAACACCTAGTATTTTTCAGTTGCTTTTAAAACTGGTTGTGAATGACTCGGGTGCTAAAAAGACATTCAACTAATTTCTTTTTTTATTTCTGATTTAAGAGATGTGTTAAACGTACAATGATAAACTCAGCATTACAAGTTTATATCAGCTTTCTAGGTCGTCCTTCCGTAAATACCAAAATGGTAGTAAGTGTAGGATTTTGTCTAAAGTTAGTTCTGTGAATCGTGCCCACTGTGTTTAACGTCCCAAAATCTGTTGTGATGAAGGACTAGTAGACGAGAAGTATATTTGAAGAATATTTATTAGTTTTAGTTGCAGGATGGTATTCCAGGTCAACAGCCCCACCATGAGCAGCCTGTCTGCTGCTCAGCCCAAACGCCAACAATCACACCTCACTGTACAGGCACCCAAACATTCCATTCATCTCCATCACACCAACATTCCACTCATCAGGGGAAATGCATGAATACCGAAGCAAGATATATTATAACATGCACATTATAGTTTATAACGCCCCAAAATCCGTATGGTGCGTTAAATAAATACAATTTCCCCAGCTAAATTTTGATAGCTTTGACCTGGCGAAATTTAAAGAAGGTTGAGTAATTTACGCATCTGAAAATTCTCGGATGCAGTAAATAAAACACAACTCATAACTCGTGTGTAAATAGGGTTTTACGGACAGGTCGGAATTAACCGACCCACTTGTAACCAAGCCCTAAGTGGTGTAACCATTCTTACTCATTCAAATGGAGTGATTGTGTGCTATCAGTGGATGGTCATGAAACCAGATTTGATCACACCTTATTACTAGAAGGCAGGAACACTATTCTGATCTACGGAGGTGTGCACCATGTGGCAAGGAGGACATGTTTTTCAGGGAATGAGCCTGTTGGTAGCGCTGCTTATAAACAGGCACAGAGGCTGTTTGAAGTAACACAACTTATACTTAATGTTAAGCCAAATGTAGTTTATTGTCCATCAGTACCAACAGACATAGAAGATAGATTACGACACTGTTCTTTCAAAAATTGTTTGCCGGTAGCATAGATCTTTTTCTAGAAAAACAAGTTTAAGGAAACCAAAGGTCTGATGTTGATTACCAACATATTGACTTTGTCAATTCTCATTTATTTTTGTTTTAATGTCTTTGTGATTTTTTTTTAATGATAAAGTTTTATAGAAATACTCAATCAGAAACTCAATGATGGCCGCTCGTGAGGGCATGAGCGCATTTGCATATGTATGAACATGTGGATGTCTTCAAATGTTTTTGTATTTAAGTTTTATGGAAATGTTCAGAGTTTGTCCCATGTGCATACACGTGTCTTCTTTTAATTCGTTTTGGGTTGTCAGGAGTAAATTATTTTCTCTTCATCCACCTTTTCTCACCCCAGTCATTGCTAGAGAGCTTGCCTCTTGTTGATAGATACTCCACAGACAAAAATATTATACATTCTATGGTGCGTTCCCTCCAAGATGGTGTGTGTCCTGCCCCTTATTATTGATATAAGTAGGAAGTCCCTTCCTTTCCCCTCCCCTCCCCTCCCCTCCTGCTAGGGCCCTTTGCCTTGTTTTTTCCACCATCTTTTTCATTGGAGCTAAGTCTCTGGGCGCCTTACCACTGCCAATCAGTGCTGAGGTGCAGGTGCTCTCTCCTAAGAACATGGCTGCCACAGGCCCCTGCTACTGCGGGGTGGCCTTTTTAGACACACACTAGTAGTCAGGAGCAGGCTGGGACATTAGGATACAGTAGCACTGCCATCCCGCCTTTTCTGCCCATAGCATAGAATGTGGAAGCTCCTGGAACCTTCCAGAATAGGGGAGTGGTTACACTTTGCCGCCTTGAGAGAGTGGTCACCTAACTTAAGGGTATAAGGGGAAAGGAGGGAAATCTGCCTGTCAGTTGGGGCATCACTGGACCTGGGGGAACCTCTGCAAGAGTTTAGGCGTTTGGGGCCTAAGGGAGGAACCTACACCACTGGAAATGACTGGGCCTAAACAATGCTTTCTAAGTTAGGTGAGGGACTCTGCCAGCCCAAAGATCTGGCAAAGCGTTGGGGAACCCAGGGAACCACCTCCAGTGAGCCAAGGGAACCATCCTACCTCTGAGCCACCAACTCAACCCCCCTTCTTCCCCCTCCCAAGGAACGACACCAGACGGGTGCTGAAACCATCCAGTGCCGCAAGGAAACACTTACCTGCTGTGAGGACTGCTGGGGGATCAACCAGGTAACAGCGCTGCACCATCCAAGCGCTTCCCTGCCAGAACTGTGCCCCCCTGTGCTGTCCTGCCTAAGCTGTCTTGCCCTGGACTGCTCAAAACTGAGTTCTACCGGAACTGCTTTCTCTCAAAGCGCTATTGCCAGCATCGCAGCTGCAAGAGGCTGCTTTTGTGTCTCACACGTTGTATTGTTCCAAGCGCTCTGCCTTCTAAGCGCCGAGCCCCTGAGAACGCTGTGCCTTAAAGTGCTGATCTGCTGAGAGACTGCCTTCATGTCCCGCAACGCTGTGCCCCAGAAAGCGATGTTGCCCGTCCTAGCGCTGTGCCCTTCCAAGCGCGTGTGTTGAGAGCACTGTGTCCGATGACCGCCACAGCCCGGAGTTACCTGTGCTGTCCTGGGGCGCCGATGAGAAGTACTTTGGGGCCCATAACACACCGCTGCGGCCCAGGCGCCCCATTTGCAAAGGCTCTGCTGCTTTATCCGTCCTCGTGGCGCCCCCGCAGCCAGGAGAGGGCCGCCCCAGTGCCGAGGAAGGCCGCACTGGGCCTATGAAGCTCCGGTCCCACCATCATGTGACCGGGGCGTCGGCCACGTCACAGGCCATGCCCCCGCCAACGCCGTGCAGCCATTGGGCCAGGCTGCCGCACCCCCTATTGGCGGTTGCGGGTGCGTCCCTCCCCAACAGCGTCCTGATTGGTTCCTGGCCCGGGAAGGAATGGCAGGCCCGTGGCCAGCTTTCAGCATCGGAGAGGGGTCTCCCAGGCGAGGGAGAGCCCCCGATCGGCCCCAGACCCACCAGGGACCCACAAAAATCATTGAGGAGCTGCGGGGAGCCCGCTTAGCCTGCACGGGCTCCCGCACTATGAAAAAGGCCAGGACTCGAGGTAAACACCCCTGGGGGAGGGCTAAAGACAGCAGAGGCGGTGGGGGCTGCAGAGGAGCCTGTGTAGGTAGTGAGGCAACCCCTTGACCGCCCCTCCCCATCCTGAGACTTCCGTTGGGCCATGTTGGCCCTAATTAGCTCTACAAAGGCCCCTGAGTTGGGCTTAAGACTGCCTTGGATCCTGTTGTGCTGGGCCCGAGTTAACCCTTTTTCTGGGAACTGTTCACGCTAGTATGGCCCCAGTTGGGACATGTGAAACATGATTTTTGAGGTGCCATTTGAGAAGGGGTTCATGTGTTTTAATGATCCTTATGCCTAGGAAATGTGTAACCCTGAAGTGTTCTATGCAATGTTGCCTGGTTTTTAAAGGAATGGTGTTACCTATACCTATACAATGAAATGTTACCTGATGAATTGATGCTCAGTTTATGATAATTAATTACTTACCTGCAATGAGACAAACCTAGATAAAAGAATCTTGTTTTAACCGATTAGCTGGTGTGGTGTCTTTTTATTGCGTGTGTTTCTCTATCTCAGTGTGAGGGTGTGCTGCACTCCTGCTTTATACCTAGACTTTGGGTGTTTTCCCGCTCGCGCCAAGCTACTGCAGTGGATCTGGTGACCCCAGTTCTTACACCTCCCCCTCTTCTCTTCTCTCTGGTAGAGCGAGGAAAACTACCAGTTCTCTGTCCAGTCCTTGTCTGCTTTCACTTCTCCGCTGGACTCAGGTTACTTACTTTGGTGGTGCGTAGGCAAGTGGCATTCAAGATGGCCACCTCTCCATGAGCTCCAAGAGGTCATGGTGCTTTACAACTGCATGCAGCATATTTTATCAAGTTGGAGACTCTGTATTTTGGATCTCCATGGCACTCTAATGTCCTGCACAAGAAGACTTCTGCTGTGAATGCTTTATTTTTGTTTTGTTTTTTTCTGTGACTCCATGATGACAGAAATGGCTTAATTATCTACTTTGACATGAATTCATTTGATGAGTAACTTACGTTTTCATACTCTCCTCTACAGTAACTGTTTAACAGTATCTTCCACCTGCATGTCTCAATAACCCCAATATATCCTTTTCTCTCATCTCCTAAATATGAATCGCCAATTTTAAGAATTTTAGTGCAATGCTCAAATGATTTGTATGACGGTCATTCCACTCTTACTGAATGAATCTTCTACCATGGTGTATTCTTTTGAAATTTTATCTACCACTGAGGTGGCCTCATGTTTTTCACTCTAATCCCTTTCAAATTGTTGGATTAAATTGTGGTGCATTAGATATCTATCCATATTCCCAATTAGTGAGATTCTTTTATCACGTTGAGCATCTTTTCTCCTTTGTTATCCACCTTTTGTCAATGGGCAGATCAAACTTTTTACTAAAAGTCTTTCACACTAAATTTAATCACAAGAAGATGTTTGTGAAAACCTAGATTATTATTAAATCTTTCTCTTCTGCATCTGGTGCCAAACCGAAACAAAATAATCCTCCCTCTCTGAATGCAGCTTCTAACAATCTTGGCCTTGACAAGATTCTTGACAAAATAAGAGAATTGCAACCTTTTATGATTACTACCAATGTGTACAACTGCAGCAAATTGCAGACAAATGGATATTAAAGGAGAATAGACTGACACAAGTGGAACAATGTGTCAGCGACATTCAGGTTTTGACTTCCAGAATTTCTAAAATGGAACAAAAGAAATGTCAGCTTCAAAAGCACACTGAAGACTTGGAGAACAGAAACAGGAAAAATAATGTATATATATAGTGAGCTGGAAGACGTTGACGGTGATGACATCATTGTCGTCCTCGAACGGTCTTTCCTGATCTTTTTGATATTTGTAAATCATTCCTTCGTAATCTGCAAATAGCACATCAAGTGGGGAAATTATGCATTGCTAATTCAAAAACTTGTGGTATTACCTTTCTATTTTTTAGTCTGGACATAATATCTACATTTCTCAAGATTTGTCCAACGTGATAAATCTGGCTAGTGGGTCCTTTATGGAGTTTTGGCACGACTCTTTTAGAGTGTTAAACGCTGTAATTAAGCCAGCAGCTCTGAAAAGAAACCATCTGTTCACAATGTATAGGGTTTATATAACACCTAAGAAACTGGCTAAATACTCTAACATAGATTACGACTGCCCGAGGTGCGGTCATCTGAAAGCAGATGATGTACATATGTTCGCTGACTGTCCCGAATTGGAGGTGTATTGGAGTAAGAGAAGGGAAGTCTTGGAAGATGTCCTCTTAATGCCTATATCAGTTTCAACGTTCACTATAATATCAGGGCTTATCACGACTTATCAGGTAGACGATATCTCCACGAAATTTGTTTTTTACATCATTTTGCTGGCAAGGCGAGAGATCTGTAGGGCGTGGAAGGACCCAACTCCCCCTACCTTTGCTAATTGCTTACGGCAGATCATGATAACAAGTAAATCAGATATGGCATGTGACCCATTGAGTGAGACTAATGTCTGGGAGGCCTTGGTGGCATGGCAACTTCGGTGATTGGTTTTCCAATGATTTGTCTGGAGCCCTGCTGGTTCCCTGGACTCCTAAGTAGCATGGGTGCCCAAAGATCGGCAAAAAAAAAGGAGTATGGAGGGGAAGGTAGTGGCTACTTGAGGATGCAGGCGTACCACCTTGCTATTGGTCGTAAACAACGAGGGCCGGTTCAGAATGACCAATGGTGCACGGAGGTGCCAGCTTTCTATCAAGAGTTCCATTCGTGATATATGAGGATTACCAAAAAAAAAAAAAAAAAAAAAAAGATTTGTCCGTTGCACCTAATACTAGAAGAAAATAATTTTTAGCTCTTTGTCCAATGCTCAGATATTTCGGCATTAAAGATAGCATTTTACATGCCTGCTTGTGTAAGATTCCACACTATGGGGTTTCTAGATCTTATAAGGATCCTGTTAAATTGAAGGAATATTTAATCCATCTCCAATGGCTATGGATACACTAAATTTTAAATCTTGAACTCCTCTGTGATTCTTAACCTAAAAATGTTGTACTGTAGTTTCTATTTATGTATTGTTGGACCTGGTTGTCTCTGCAGGGCCACCCCCAAACTTTTCACCTTCACCCCTCCTATTTTGCTGAATTTGTGTTTTATTGTTTCAAAACACTATGCACTTTAGTACTGCTAACCAGTGCTAAAGTGCTTGTCCTCACTAACTAAAACATGGTAATATTTGCTTACACCTGATTTGTATATTTAATTTACTTGAAAGTCCTTAGTAAAGTGGTATACCGTATATCCAGGGCATGTAATGTAAATGCTGATAGAGGGCCTGCGGCACTTATTGTGCCACCCACTGAAGTATCTCCTTAAAAATTGCCCAGGCCTACTATTGCAGTCTGTATGTAGTTTTAGACTGCAAATTCAACTTGGCAATAAATCCCCCGCCAAACATTAAACTCCCCTTTTATTGCATATCAGTTACCCCTAAGGTTGCACTATGACTTCCTCAGGGCTAAAAGTAATACAAATGGCAATGTTGTAATACAAGCAGAAATTACATATTAAAGAAAACAAAGTATGCTATCAATGTTGCCCTGTGCACGAAAACAAAAAAATAATGTGCTCCTCATGTGCACAGTGTAGTAGAAAACACTAACATGTTTTAAATGTTCACAATATTCAAATCAAGTATTCAGTGCATTTGCCGCTATTTATAAGCATGCCCAGATTTCAGAGACATTTGGTGATATATATTTTAAATTTAGGAAATAAACAGATCACGTTATAAGGATTTGCAACGCCCCTATGGTGTTGTGATACTTAGTTTTAGCCATAGCTTGTGATTATTCAAAAATTACTGATCACACATGTTAATGTTTAAGTTAGCAAGAGATGGCCACTTTTCCAGAAGCAAAAAGGGATTTTGCCTGGAAGAATAGAGAACTATGAAACATAAGACTAGGAGTGGGAGGTAAACTCCCATGTGGCTTTCCAGCATTAAATGCATGAGCGAGAAAATCTAGCTTCCCGGCGAGATTTCTAAATGCAAGCGGTCACACCAGCTCACTACCGCTCACCAGGAGAATTGAGTTGCAATGGGGTATACCCTAAGAACTCTCTGACCTGGGTCAGTAAAAGTAGATACAATAGCAATGGTCAGAGTCTAAAGATTCACTGTAACATCAAATGTAATACAAGCATTTAGTCATGTGTGGAGCAAAAAATGCTACATCCAAAGTGTGCTTCTATTTTTATTCATTATTTTAACACATTGTTGTTTAAGTACCCAATTCCAATCAATGAGTACCAGGGTTTATAGAATATCATTCTATTCAAAAATAGAGGATACGTTATTCAATTACTTCATTGAATCACACATTTGCCTTGGGGCACACCTCTCATATAATAGTATAGAACTTATATTGAGAAAACAGCACAAATGATATCAAATAATAACATTTCAACGCGCTCAAAGTGATGGAAAAAGGGAAGAGTTAGATGGGATAGGTGTGATGGGAAGGAAGTGAGGACTAGGTAAAGGTAGTTGTGACCTTAAAACAATCACAGTGCTATAAAATACATCCTTTACAGTCTATATTTCGATCTGTAGTTCCAATAAACTCTTTAACATAGGATCCGTTTTACTCTGTTAGTTATTCCTATGTGCAGAGAATAGATATGGTCTGGTCTACATTTCGACCCCCTGGATAAAGGGTAAATTAAATCCTCAGGCTGGGGTCTTCTTCAGGACAAGGAGAGACAGGAGCGCCTATGGACAGTAATTTTAAAATGAGTGTATCATGTTGTAAATAAGCTCAAGTTTTGCACACAGATGGAGCTCATTGGATTAAAAATGCTTACTTAATATGAGGCCCTTAGGTGGCCATTGTAGTAGGACCGTCGTTGGTTCCTTTCATTCAAGTGGTAATCCTGCATTCATCTAAAAGGGAGTATGTATAGCTGTCAGGTGCTATAAATAGCGTATATACGCACAAATTATCAAGACAACCTAAAGGGGTACTTACTGGGATAGGGAGCTTTCCATATCAATAATCCTGTTCTTTCAATGGTCACACCTGGACCAACGTTGTTACGGTATGGGAATCACGCAACCCACGTGGTTCTGTGGGAGAAATGAAAGAAACAATGGCCAGATATTAATGCCAAGTCCATTGCTGTATAGGGTGTTGGCTGAATGTATTATTTAAAGCAAATGACGGTGATTTAGACACATGATCAGTCCATTGCTTATTTGCGCAAGGGAAAGGTGAGTTCTGATCAGAAAAGCCGTGAGTTAATGCATATTAGTGCCGGGACCGGCACTGGTCACGTAATAGTTAATAGGTAAAAGACTGTTGCGATCGCATTGATCGTGTCACCATGGGGAATGAGAACCAAACGGTATCTCGGTGTGTCCCTCCATGGCGGCGGGGGTTAGGCATTGAAAAGGAATCTTCACAATGGCTCACCGTCAACTCTGTCAGGTTGAGATTTCTGCGCGGTGCTGCATCCTCGCTTCATGCGCCGTGAGTGATCGGCCGCGAGGTGCAGCCGCTGAATACTTCCTAGGGGCTCGCCTGGGCCTGGCCAATCAGAGTAAACTGCGGTAAGGGGGCGTGTGAAAACCTCCGGTGCGCTCAGATGGCGTAAGGGGTTGTCTGCAGAGAGAAGTCTATAACGCTCAGTTCTTCCCGACCCGGGGCATTGTAGAATTGACAATAAACATTCCTGTACACCTTTTGCCAATCTTATATCTTGGTCGGAGCACGGAAATAGGACACATTTAAGTAAATGTCTGTTTGAGGACAAACTGCTTCTGCTAGTAGTTTCGAAAGTTAGTTTATCTGCTTAGGGATTATATGCAATCCGAACCACCTGAAGACAGGATGATTTGTGTCACTACGTACTGCAGCAAGAGCAATGACATTCTCAAAATAATCAATAAACATTGGCATATCATATCAGAGACGATAGGAACACCAGACCCTCCTATGCATGCTTTTAAAAGAGCGAAAAGCATCCGGGACTACGTTGTTCGTTCAATGCTTGACACACCCCCTGCACCGAGTATACAGACTATGTGGAACCTACCCACTGCAGTGGGGAACTACTAATGCACCAAATGCAAAGCCTGCGCTATGTACATAGAAACTAAGACCATCATGCACAATAATGTTACCATCAATCTAAAGACATTGACTAATTGCAACAGTCATGCAGTTATTTACGCCATCTTCTGCCCATGCGGTCATATCTACATAGGGCAGACTAAACAAAAGATAAAGAACCGGGTACTGCAACACTGTAGCAGGATAAGGTGCCAAACGACAGGAGCACCCTTAGTGGAACATTTTTTGTCAATGACACACACACCTGAATCTCTGAAATGGGTTGTCATTGAGAAAATCACGCTGGGTCCCAGGGGTGGTGATTTGGACTCCATTATGAACTTACGAGAATGCAAATGGATGCAGTCCCTAGACTCTGTACAGAATGGTCTCAATGAACTGGATGCCACTTTTTCACAAATGGCCCTGATCAGTTGATAATATACAGTGGTGTATAAACAACAATACCTATGTATTCTGGTAATATAATTTGTGAATATCGTATTTCAATCTGTTTAGGTGGTTGCAGATATGACTCAGTGCTTCTTGTAATTGTGTTCATCTAAATCTATCTTTGTGGTTTCCAAAGAAACTTGATATATCTTACAGCTGATAATACCATTCCCATAACCAATTGACAGATTATTGTAGGACGCCGTGTTTTTAATGAATAAACGCAATACATCCGGCGTAACCACCACACTGTCTTCAAGCGTGTGGTACTGTATCATAACACACTCCTGTTCGGATTGCATATAATCCCTAAGCAGATAAACTAACTTTCGAAACTACTAGCAGAAGCAGTTTGTCCTCAAACAGACATTTACTTAAATGTGTCCTATTTCCGTGCTCCGACCAAGATATAAGATTGGCAAAAGGTGTACAGGAATGTTTATTGTCAATTCTACAATGCCCCAGGTCGGGAAGAACTGAGCGTTATAGACTTCTCTCTGCAGACAACCCCTTACGCCATCTGAGCGCAGCGGAGGTTTTCACACGCCCCCTTACCGCAGTTTACTCTGATTGGCCGGGCCCAGGCGAGCCCCTAGGAAGTATTCAGCGGCTGCACCTCGCGGCCGATCACTCACGGCGCATGAAGCGAGGATGCAGCACCGCGCAGAAATCTCAACCTGACAGAGTTGACGGTGAGCCATTGTGAAGATTCCTTTTCAATGCCTAACCCCCGCCGCCATGGAGGGACACACCGAGATACCGTTTGGTTCTCATTCCCCATGGTGACACGATCAATGCGATCGCAACAGTCTTTTACCTATTAACTATTACGTGACCAGTGCCGGTCCCGGCACTAATATGCATTAACTCACGGCTTTTCTGATCAGAACTCACTTTTCCCTTGCGCAAATAAGCAATGGACTGATCATGTGTCTAAATCACTGTCATTTGCTTTAAATAATACATTCAGCCAACACCCTATACAGCAATGGACTTGGCATTAATAGCTGGCCATTGTTTCTTTCATTTCTCCCACAGAACCACGTGGGTTGCGTGATTCCCATACCGCAACAACGTTGGTCCAGGTGTGACCATTGAAAGAACAGGATTATTGATATGGAAAGCTCCCTATCCCAGTAAGTACCCCTTTAGGTTGTCTTGATAATTTGTGCGTATATACGCTACCTATAGCACCTGACAGCTATACATACTCCCTTTTAGATGAATGCAGGATTACCACTTGAATGAAAGGAACCAACGACGGTCCTACTACAATGGCCACCTAAGGGCCTCATATTAAGTAAGCATTTTTAATCCAATGAGCTCCATCTGTGTGCAAAACTTGAGCTTATTTACAACATGATACACTCATTTTAAAATTACTGTCCATAGGCGCTCCTGTCTCTCCTTGTCCCGAAGAAGACCCCAGCCTGAGGATTTAATTTACCCTTTATCCAGGGGGTCGAAACGTAGACCAGACCATATCTATTCTCTGCACATAGGAATAACTAACGGAGTAAAACGGATCCTATGTTAAAGAGTTTATTGGAACTACAGATCGAAATATAGACTGTAAAGGATGTATTTTATAGCACTGTGATTGTTTTAAGGTCACAACTACCTTTACCTAGTCCTCACTTCCTTCCCATCACACCTATCCCATCTAACTCTTCCCTTTTTCCATCACTTTGAGCGCGTTGAAATGTTATTATTTGATATCATTTGTGCTGTTTTCTCCATATAAGTTCTATACTATTATATGAGAGCTGTGCCCCAAGGCAATTGTGTGATTCAATGAAGTAATTGAATAACGTATCCTCTATTTTTGAATAGAATGATATTCTATAAACCCTGGTACTCATTGATTGGAATTGGGTACTTAAACAACAATGTGTTAAAATAATGAATAAAAATAGAAGCACACTTTGGATGTAGCATTTTTTGCTCCACACATGACTAAATGCTTGTATTACATTTGATGTTACAGTGAATCTATAGACTCTGACCATTGCTATTGTATCTACGCTCACCAGGAGAAAGCTGCTGTTCACGTTGAGAAAGCTGCTGTTCGATTAGAAAATATACATGAGTGGCAGAAAGAAGCAGCGCCTCCCTGCACTCTGCGTGGTGCCGTTCGAGCTGATTTTAAACCACGGAGCAAGCTCCTGCATTAGAAATCAGTGCAAGCCGCACTACATACTAAATCGTCACCACTCACGGACTTCCGCAGAATCTCCTGGAGTTTTTAGGTAACTCCACTGAACTCCGCCATTTCTGCCAAGGCCTACATAAGACCATGAACAATGCTGGATATAGGTCAAGGCATTATCGTCATTATCCAGTTCCTGCTCCTTCGTTACGAATAACTGGACACCCTGCTTGGTTCAAATCCTGGATTGGATTAATCTGCCAAATTGAACATTGACATTTCCATTCCTTGCACCACATCTGAGTGCACCATTACATCCCTTGTTTAAACGATAATACATACTCTGCTGTGTAGAATGAAAAGATTCTTGTCTATGTTACATGTTCAAAAAACCATTCATCGCCCTGATGATGAACCTTTGAACTATGTCTGGGGTGACATTCTGCTGACCTACAGGGCAACAAAGAGATTTTAAAAACCTCCAAATACATAGTTGTTGATTTGAAATAAATGGACAGAAACATCAACCTACACTCTGATTTTCTCATTGTTGTTTGTGCTTTGTCTCATGCCATTTTTAATCACAATTCAAGGTGTATTTGAAGTAGTTGTTTTACTTTATTGTGTAGAATGTAAACTTCTTTAGACTATTGCAGTGGTGTAACACAAAATGATGGTGCCCTCCTGCAGAATGTGATGAAGGGCCCCAGCGTCTCCCAGATCGCACAGAAATTCATTGGTCTTGCGTTCCCTAGGGGTCCCCTGAACAGTTGCTCCGGCCCAATGCGGCATGGGCTTGCTCAGGAAAGCAGAGTACCTTTCCAAGCGTTTAACTATTTTGTATTCCATGCCATTGCACACATTCTGCAAGGTATACAATGGCATGAATTAGAGGGCAAGCCCCCCTTCAAAACAAGAAACCTTGGGGGGGGGGGGGTGGCTGTGTGGGCCCCGTTACACCCCTGCACTAACTGTTACATTGAACAATGCAATACAAAAAAACAGTAAAGATTATTGAATAAAATCGATGCAGGAAATTACAGAAAGGACACTACAAGAAGAATCTTAAAACTCATAAAAATATGATCAGTCCTACTTCAGTGGCTAACGCGCATTTGTAGAACGTGCCTAAAGTTTTCTTGTGAAGCCTTTACAGTCATATTTATTGTGATGTCTCTAGGTTTAATTCTATTGTACGTTATGTTCATCCAACTTACCAGTTTTCCTATATAAGCTTTTGAAAGTGTCGAAAAATATGCTAAAGTTGCCTCCTTAAAGTGTGCACTGATAATTTCCTGAAGGATGGAACTAAGTACTTGCTGCAGATATCGCTGAGCCCAGGGCAAAGACAGATACTGTGTTCTAAGGATTTGTTGCAAAAGTTAGAAAGTCTGCAGTTAGGGGCATTAGGTGTAGATTCAAGGAACTTTCAAACTCTCTCAAGATAATGTATAAGTGGTGAAATCTTAAAAAAATGAACTTTGTTAATGCCTCTAAATTAGAGTCAATGTACAGCAGGTTTGGCTGAAATTAAGATTCCATAAGTAACTGAGTGTTTCTATCATTGTGCTTTTAATAAGTCTCTTAGAAAAAAGGACTCCTGATTCTTCTCCTTGAATACGCTTTTACTGGTTAAAACTGCCATTAACAGAAGATCCTTTATGGGGGGTAATTATGATCTTGGAGAACAGCAATAATTTAATCAGAGGAGGGAGACAAGCTACGCCCTGAGTTCTGTATCAGTGCCTGCAATATCAAACCTCTTAGGGAATCTGCTTTTGCAGAGGCACAGTGGCTAAAATAATTAATTTCAGTGAGCCTCCTCGATTGATGTAAGACTTAGGGCCTCATTACAATGTTGGTCGGAAAGCATTCTGACCGACTCAGTCTTGGAATTGTTTCTGACCGAATCGATTTGGGGAGTCCAACCGACTGATTACAATGTTTCCGAACGCCGTTCGGTCGGACTCCCATTGACTTCAATAGGAACCTGTGTTCTGACCAATAACACAGGCTCCCATTGAAAAAAGGGGTGGTTGCAGAAGCCCTTGCACCCTGTGTGGAAACACCCCTTTGTGCCTGCCTCACCATGCATGGTTGTAAAGAGGGGACCAATGGGTACCCCCACAGGCCCCAACCGGTGGACTCTGGGTAAAGGGGGGCCTGCTATGAGCTCCCAAAGTTGGATTCTAACCGCCAATCCATGTCAGACAGACCGATTCGGGAAAGGCTGTCCAAATCTGACATCGTAATGCGTCGGTCGGAAATGCAGTCCATAGAGCCCTATGAGTCGGCTCCGACCAACTCGTTTTATCCGAATGCCAATCAGAACCGAGTCGGAACGACCGACCGGTTTCTGAATATCATAATCAGTCGGTCGGATGTGTTCCCAAGTCGGTCAAAAAGTGGGTTCCGAATCGGATTAGGATGAACTGAATGCCGTTCAGAGCCTTTTCGATCAACATCGTAATGTGGCCCTTAGTTCTAGTCTGATCATCGCATGTGGGTAAAACCTCTTAAGTTGAATAAAAGGTAAGCATTCTGAATAGAGATTGTTCCCATGTCATTGATTTTGTTTTCATTTAACACTATTGAGACCTAACTCAAAAGACGTTTGACCTTAAAAGCAGTAGTAGTTTGCCTGCTGGCACACCCTCCATATTCTTGTGAGATCCTTTCCAATGCTGTTGTTAAAGTTGTGGCCTTTGTTTTAGTGTGTTTAGGATGTTGTGCTGAAGTTAAATGTTTATCCAGATGGAAGCCCAAATAACCATATGAATTTACTGCCTCCACTGTGTTATTTACAAACTTCCATTTGAATATAAGTAGACCCTACCCAATCAAATTTTTTTTTTTGCTGTCCTTAGCAAAAGACCACTAATCTGATTGTATTAATTAAGTGCTGTGAATTGGTGCTGTAGTCCAGTCCAGGTCTGAAAACAGATCACGAGGTTGTCTGCGCAGGCCATGTAGCTTACTGATCAATTTCCCAATTTTGATGGCAGAAATTCTGATTCTATGATTTAGTTCTCTAAATCGGAAATATACAGTGAGAAAAGCAATGGGGCTAATACGCAACCTTGTTTTTAGCCCTTTTTATGGTTATTTTGGTGGGAAAGTATTGCTTGGCTGACAGCTTTGTTTGCATCCAAGAGTTGAAGTGTAGAGCTATTATTAAGTGTAGCAAGTTGGAGTCCATGTCCAGTTTTACGAGCTTTGAGAGGAGGCTATTTTGATCTACTTAATCAATGACCAAAGAATAGTCCAAAAAGCAAACATAGAGTGGTATTGTAAGGTACAGTCCCCTAATTCAGGGTTGCACTCTTCAGACATAATTACCTCTTGTAGGAACGCCAATTCATTTTAAGAAGGACAAAGCTGCAGATACACAGGGCACATGGAACATTTCCACAGTGACAGTAAACAACACGAGGGCAGAAACTAGATAACTCCTAGAACTTTAAATTGCTTCCTGGCATACATGAAAAACTATGTGGTGATCAGGGGTGAGACCACTGAGGTTCCAGAAGCAGTTCCAGTGAGTGTAAGTTCTTGTGGGAGTTCGGCGATTGCAACTTTTAGGTGGACAGCATGCTTTTTCTGGGCACAACCAACATAAACATGCCTAGCTCTCTAGCTCTTTTTAATGGTAAACAGCATCCAAGGTCGAGAGAGAAGAACACTCTGAAACAAGTTTCATGCATTATGGAACCCACAAGCGGGGAAGAAGTTTGATTTGTACAGAGTCCCTATGAGATCCTGGTTCACATAATAGAAGCAGATGTTTGAGCCAACAAAATGAACCGTGTCCTTTTAGTACTGGGAAAAATAAAAATCCCATTGTGTGTCTGTGAAGTATGCACCACTCATTGGTGACTTCTGCATCATCACTCACAGTTGTGATTGTTCCCAAGGTGAAAAAGGTGGTCCTCCCATCTGGAGCTGAAGACTGCAATGTTCTCTAGATAGGTGGTACTGAAAGCTTCCATCCCAGACAGGAAGCGGCTGACCTGGAAGGTGGCAGGGGCATTCTTTGATCCAAGGGGAATCACCATAAACTGGAAGCGGCCATCTGGGGTGGAGAATGCAGACCTCTCCTTAGCCCCCTCGATTAATGCGATCTGCCAGTACCCTGATACTAGGTAGAAATGTACTCAGGAACTTTACAGCTCCCAACCAGTCAATTAGATAATCTGCTCAGGGATGGGGTGAGCATTAGTCTTGGTGACTGTGCTGAGCCCTCTATAAACCACACAGAACTGGAGTTCCAGTCTAGCACCTGGGTGTAGTACCATGGGACTGGAGTAAGACTGTTGGACCAATGGGTACCCCACAGGCCCCAACCGGTGGACTCTGGGTGAAGGGGGGCCTGCTATGAGCCCCCAAAGTTGGATTCTAACCACCAATCCATGTCAGACAGACCGATTCGGGAAAGGCTGTCCAAATCTGACATCGTAATGCGTCGGTCGGAAATGCAGTCCATAGAGCCCTATGAGTCGGCTCCGACCAACTCGTTTTATCCGAATGCCAATGAGAACCGAGTCGGAACGACCGACCCGTTTCCGAATATCATAATCAGTCGGTCGGATGTGTTCCCAAGTCGGTCAAAGTAAGACTGTTGGACCAATAAGTACCCCCACAGGCCCCAACCGGTGGACTCTGGGTGAAGGGGGGCCTGCTATGAGCCCCCAAAGTTGGATTCTAACCACCAATCCATGTCAGACAGACCGATTCAGGAAAGGCTGTCCAAATCTGACATCGTAATGCGTCGGTCGGAAATGCAGTCCATAGAGCCCTATGAGTCGGCTCCGACCAACTCGTTTTATCTGAATGCCAATGAGAACATCAATCATTCCTAACTCCAGCATTTTGGATACCTCATCCTTAATGCTAGCTCTCCCTTTATCAGACAGCCTGTACATTTTTTTTTTGAAAGGCACGCTGTCCCTAGTGTCAATTTTTGTCTCCCCCCCTCTGTCCTCTAGTGTGGACCTAAGTGATGAGCCATCGGTCTACCCCATTGGCAAGCTCCCTGGGGATAGTGAACTTGCTATATACCAGTGCTAGCCATATAACACATTTACAAAATGCAAAACAGCAAGACAACTTGTTGTGCTGTGTGAAAGGGAGAGGGTAGGAATGCACCATATTTAATATTATATGGTCCATACTTGTTCTCTCCTTGTGCTGGCACACAATGTGATGTCTGTCACTGATACAGGCACCCTTGCACCTTGGTGAAAGTGTGCCTGGGTTGTTTTTGTGCAGAAAGGGATAACTTCTAGCACGTGTCAATCCTCTAAAGCATTTTCCTCTTTGCTGGCTTCCCAATCCTCTTACCCCTCAGGGACCCTATTCATCTCCAGAGTTACAGACAGCAGATGCCTCAATTTACTTGTCTGTGTCATCCCCACAACAAAGTTAGGCACCAGGTCTTTTGGGGTGTGGATCCTCCTTTCTCCACTGGACACTGGGTGTTTGCTGCCACCATTGATGCTGAACCCGGAAACCTGTTGTGCTTCCAAATCTAATGCTTTCAGATTCACTTTATGGGCCATGCAGAAGTTTCTTTTCCTCCAAGGCCCTCTGGGCAGCTGCCGTCTCCATGAGTCCAGCCAGTTACAACCTGAGCTCCATGCAGTCCTCTAACTCCTCCGGGACATGTTGTGGGAGGACATACTGTTCCCTGCTCTGACAGGGGACCTCACTCCAGTGGGAAAGTTGTCCTCAGAGGCCATGGTCAGAGGGTTTCCATCCTATCCTGCGCTTCCACTTCCTCCTCCTCCTCCTGTGCTGTAGTAAACAGCTGGTGGCCTCTTCCAAAGCCTTAATGGCTTTCTGGTGCTCCTGCTTCCATGAGCTCCTGGTTACTGTAAGCCACCCCTCCCTTCAAAATCCCATCAGCTCTGCCACAGTGTAGCTTTCCAAATTGTTGAGATCCATCTCAATGCATGCAGTCAAGAAAGAATTAGAGGTGCAAAAATGAGGTGAAATTAAATTTGTAAAAAGGGAAAATAGCCAATCAAGTAGTATTTAAAATTAGATGAAATCTGATGTCAAATTATTTGTAAGAGATTTCCAGTTTTACACAAATTACTGAGTGGCACTGCACAAACAAGCGTACTGGATCCTGCCACTGAACCAATTGGATTATTGGTTTAGAAGGGTGGAAGCTCAATTCAGGCAACAACCACACTCCTTTTCAAAGTGAACCACAAACGTCACTAAAGTAACCTGTGCTTAACCCTCTGGGAGCTTGGCACAAATCAGTCAGGTTTAACTTAGAGGCAATGTGCAAAGTATTTATGTAGCACACAAAGACTAAAAAAGTGAAAACACACCACGAACAAATCCCCTACCAATTTAAAAAATAGAGTAGATTTTAATAATTAAAATGTAGTAGAGTGACAAAAATCAAATCAGTAGAACCAGAGATATTCAATTTCAAACTTTTTAAGTGAAAATAGAGCTTAAAAGCACAAAGCGACAATTGTGGGTATATGTGGTTGTGCCAGACTAGGGCAAAGCCACCAGTTTAGGCCAACTGCAATGGAGCGCAAGCTGGATACAGTGACTAGATTAGTCTAGCCGAGAGTTGAACCTTATATGCTTGATGCAAGGCTTCATGTCCCTCGGCATCAGTTCTAATCAGGGGCTGTGTGGTGCTGCGATTCAAATCCTTTGTTGAGTTGTGTCATTCTGCCTAGTTTCAGATCAGGAGCTGTGAGGGATGTGATTTCCTGGGTTGAATTGTACTGCACTGCATCAATTCCAAAATGGCTTCCAATCAGGAGCTGCAAGGACCTGCAATGTGAGATCCTGAGATCCTGGATCGAGTTGTGATGCTCTGCGTCACACTGCATCCATTCTGATAAGGTCATCAATCAGGAGCTGCAATGCGCTGCGATATGAGGTCCTGCATCCAGTGCTTAGTTTGTAAAATAATAAGTACTATGGCAGAAACGTTTGTTTAAAGGATTCTGCCAGTACTGCAGAAGGTGTGGTGCCAAATACCATGGATGAATAATCTTGCTTTCCCCTCATGCAACTTTAAATCATGACCACACACTTGCTGCCTCTCAAATTTACGAATGCATGTTCCTTTCTTCATTTGTTCCTCTTTCTCTTCCTCCTTCGGGCCCCTTTTGTGTTTTTCTCTCTCTTGTTCTGGATCAGAGTTTAATGAGGAAAAATAAGTGCAGGTGCCCTAAAAGAAGTGCTGGTGAGCCCCACTTGCAAGCACAGTCTCAAATTAGGTACTGCCTGTGTCGAGCAGCATGGCACTTCATTGGATTTGAGGGGAGCGGGGACCTACAGTTATGTTGAGAGGAGCTCCGAGGCCAGCAAAGAATCCAGTATCTGGAAAGCACCTCACTCCAGGCAGAGGCCAGCCACACGGCTCAGGTAGGTCAAGTTGCAGGTCCAGGCCGGTCCCATGGAGTAGGTCGTCTGGGCAGTTGCAGGGAGGCTTCTGAAACACGTTGTGTCCCCCTCACCAAAGAGGTCTGGTCAGTCAACTGACTCTTGGAGACACTCCTGTTAGCCTGGGCTGTAGGAAAGCAGGCCAAGTTTTCCTTCTCAGACTGCAAGGTAGTCATTCAAGCAACAAGAAAGTCCTCTAGCAGCAGGGCAGTCCTTCTTCTGTAACTTCCACAGGTCTAGTAGCGTTCTGACGAGTTGCTATGAATGTTCAATATTTATACTTAATGCCAGGCTGTATGTGGGGGACTGCCTGTCCTAACCCCACATTTGGTTTTGGAAAGTTCTTCCTTTGCCAAGGCTCCAAACTGTGTTAGGTTGACAAAGGACAGGGCAGACATGGTGTCAGATTACTTTGTGCGTTCACGAGGCAAAGTCCTTTGAAATGTAAGTGGGGCTGGTACTGCCCTCCCAGTCATCCTGCCAGGATGGTCCATCCTGTCCACACCTAACCCCCTTTGAGCTACTATCTGAAAGCAATACACAAACCCCAAGAGCCATTGATAGGCATGTTACCCAGGGTACTGGCAGAAGACACAAATGGTTAGGGCAAGAAAATGCCAAATTTCTAAAAATGACATTTTCTAAATTGTGACTGAAAGTCGAACTTTACATTTAAAGAGGATGTTAAATTAGAATTCATTTGAGTGAAACAGCATATCTCTATCTGTTCCCAAACCAAAGTTGTCACTTATTAAATGTAATAAGGTAACCCATTGTTAGTCAATGTGAGTGTTAGGCCTTGGAACTGTGAAAAACGACTTTAGGAGTTTGTCCCTACTTTAAAGGTTAAGCACACATGTCCTACTTTTTAAAGACAGTGTTCCTTGCCCTATGAGTCATTAGGGTCTACCTTGTGGGTGACTTGTAAGTATTAAAAAGGAATGTTTAGGCCTGGAAAAGGATTTATTTTGCCAAGTCAAAATGGCAGTTTATAACTGTGTTATAGTCTGAAGTAGCAGGCTTGAGATGTTTTCAGTGGCTACTTTAGAGGGTCACACAATGAATACTGCAGGCTCATTAGTTATTATATGCAACAGGTCAGCCCAAACGGCACCAGCAACCAGGAGCAGTACTATACAAAGTCACAACAGGGGTTCCAAACAGGGAAGTTCAGGAATATTGATAATCAGAGTTACAACCAATGATAGTGAGCCAAAAAAAACTAAATCCAGAATTAAGCCGAAGAATGGGCCCACTTACTAATATTTTCAAAAGAAGATGTTATGTTCACATTTCTCATTAACAAATAAAAGAAATGTAGCAGTTTTGAAATTGTATTTAGATATGCGCACTGATTTAACCCCCAACTAAATGAGCCACTAAGAGGCAATGTATTGTAACAGCACCTTCTTACTCAGTCATGTAGAATTGACCCTATTCATATTTCATAGATGGCAGTTTTTATATTATAAATTTCAGTTTTGTTTGCAAGTTCTAGAAAATATGTCTTATTGATAGCCTCCAGTGGCATCCTCTTTTATTTTGTCATTATGTGATCCTTTTGTAAAAGGATGTTGATGTTCGAATGACAGTTTTTATATGCTAGGACGGCATATATATTGGATATTGTTATGTTGGCTCCAGTTGGACATGTCCTCAACATGATGCAAATGGACATGACTACGCTTAATAAATCATGATGTAGCAATACATGTGAGCAATGACACACAGAAACCTTAAACACATATTCACATACGGCACAAGTATATGTGCAATCAGGAATAGTACACCAGCAATACTATCATGCTATATGTGTTCCATAATCCTGCTGTGGACATTTGGATATTTTGTATAAAATCTTGATGCCAGTTATAATAAAATCAGAAAATATCAATAAAGATATTTAAACAACAAAAAAACAAATAAAAGAAATGTAAAATGATAGTGACTAAGTCCTCAGTGCTCAAGTGATCACACAGTGAATACAAAGTTGTACAATACACAGTTTGTAAAATAAGAAGGTGACAATGGAATATATCATTAGTCTTTTCAATTAATGTGATAATTCGATTTCCAAAAGTATAACTCAATTCTAATTGTCGGAAACGTTGATACCGTTTCCACCCAAGGGAATGAACAGGTCGTCATAAAGACAGTCATAGAAAAGCTGCTAACTGAAAGAAGCTTCTTTCAGTCAGGAGCATCTCTTCAACTGACACTCCTGAATAGATGTGTTTGCCAGACACCAGGGTGTTATTTTGTAATCAGTTTGTTGTAGGCCCAAGAAATACAGGCCATTATTCCGGTTTTGAATTTGTTCAGTTTTCTCAAGTGCTAAGCCATGAGCTTTGTCATCAAATTTATCCCTGTCCTGAAGGTGCTCCATTCATTCCCATTCCTAAACTTACAACTCCACTTACTCACACCCACAGTCAGTAACAGACACATACGCATACACACATTCATTTTCAGAAACACTCACATACACACATACAGACACCTCTACACAAGTCCCTCACTCCCACTCCCACACATAGACACAAACATCCACTCTATTAGACCCACACAAACACCCTCACCCACATACTCAGTCACACAAATGCACACATACACAATACACTCGGTTTCACATACACACACAGATTCGTACATACTCTCACAGACATTTCCTCTGACACACACTCTCAAACTGAAGAACATGGCCCTCCAAGGACCCCACAGGGTACAACCACCTGCTATGCTTTCCCACATGGTAAGTCAGTAGAGAATACACAATTACTTTATTAGTAGTTCTCTGCAGAGAGACGCCCGGCCAGACATGCACCCTAAGATGGACGCTGAGGGGACTGCCTGCCCAAAGTGCACTAATACATGATAAAGCTTTCTCGAGACCACAGCCACGCCCACTATGGACTAATACCGGCTGGAGCTGGGCATGAACAAAGAGGGTACAGAGAGATGAGCTAACATCTGCCAGATGAGTGTATTATCAGTGCTCCAAGGCCAATGCGTCGGGCTTCAACGTCTCCTAATGTGGGAGCAGAACTACACATGCAGAAAGGAATGTACGTAAAGAGCATCTATTCATTAGCAGATCTGACTTCAACCTTGAGGAGCAGAGAAAGAATAATAACGATATACAGTTTTACAGTTCTGCTGAAGCAAGCAAAAAACAAATGAGGCTTAGTGTGGCTGAGGCCTAGACTGACTTCTAGTAGTCGCACATTGCAACATGGAGGCACACAAGCCAATGAAGCTTGCATGCCGTAAAGATAACTCAGTGGGTTTCATAATGCTAATACAAATGGCGTCTATTTAGCCACCTAATGCTAACTTATATAATAGATATGAATGCATATTATGAAAGGGAATTTCAAACCTAACAAAACATACACTCAATGTCACACCCATTCTAATGCACCACTGCACACTGTGTCACACATACACACCCAAACATGCAAGCACTTTCATATCCACTCATGCATGCACACTCACGACAACACTGATGCACACACCCTCATACACTTAATCACACACATACACTGTACACATTTCTTAACAGACACGCTCACATACAAAACTACACATACCTATACACATATTTTAAAGGGGTAGCAATTCAAAGAGGCTCTGACATGACTGTGGGACAATTTACATGCACACAGAAACACACACATTGCTACACCCACACATCCACACACACAGTCACACATATACAATCTGTGACACACAAACCCAGACACATACATACTCACACATTTACAGACATATCCTCTCACAGACTCTTGCAAAATCAGTCAATTACACACACATTCTCACACTCTCCCACCCACTCTGTCACAGACACTCCCAAAGATGGACATACTCACACATCTACTGATGTTTATTCACAACCAAGTACACAACTACACTCCTGCACACATCCTCACACATTCAGTCACACACTTAAACCCCAACATATTTGTTGACAGAAACTCTCTCATACACACCTACACGCACATCTATAAACAGTCCCTCACAAACACTGAGCCGCAACACACACTGATATTCCCTCTACTCACCCCCCACACCCTCAGTCACATGTATAGACACATATACAACCAAACACTCTGTCACACACACCCCCAGAAATGCATGTACTCGTATATTCACAGACATTCTTTCACATAGATGCACAGACATGCACAACTACACTCACCCACAACTACACTCATGCACACACCCTCACACATTTAGCCACACAAATAAACCCAACACATTAATTGACAGCCACACTCATATACAAACATAAACTCACCTCTACACACAGTCCCTCACACACACAGACACATGCATACACACACACTAGTACACACAGACACACCCAACACACTCAGTCACACATAGGCACACCCACACACTCTGTCACAAACACACCTATACACGTACATATGCACAAGTCCACAGACATTTCCTCTCACAGACTCACACAAACACACACAATTTCAAACACCTTCTCATACCACCATTCACTCTGTCATACACACACCCAGAGAAAGACATATTCACACATCCACTGATGTTCACTCACACTAATGCATACATACACACAACCCCAGTCACACACACACAGCCTAACACACTTAGTCGCATACATCCACCCCATACATTAATTGACAGACATATCACATACACACCTACAGACACCTCTGCACACAGTCCCTTGTACACATAAAGAGACACAGACAGATACATATTCACACTCTATCACACATATACCCATATACACAACAGAATAACACACACAATGAGCCACACATGTACTCATACCTCCAATGACATGCTCTCACACTCATGCACAACTATACTCATGCACATTCTCTCACACACATATCCACACACACATACCCACACAACTATTGACAGACACACTGACATACACAGCTACAGACACCTCTACACACATTTCCCCACACAAACATAGACACACACAAACATTACACCCACACCCCCCACAGATACAGACACACATATACATAGATACACAACCACTCACTAACTCGCCCAGACACACACGTATTCATGCTTCTATAGACATTGCCTCTCTCTCACACACACATGCACACACACTCATATACACAGACACAAACACACTCTCAATGTCACACTCAATCACATATACACCCAAACAGTGTGACACACAGAGATCCAGGCACACATGTGCTCACACATCCACTGACATTCACTCTTACTCAAGAACACACATACATTATGCACACATCCTCTCACTCAGTCTCACATATACACACATTCACAGCCCTGCAGTCAGTGGCACTAACACCCGTACTTATATGCCCACGTATAGTTAGCATAACATACTCACACAAAGACAAACAATCATTCAGAAACATGCACACATACGTACAGTCATACACACAAACATATTGTTTTCCTATCTTTAAACAAAAAAGAAAAGTACCTTTTTTACTTACAGTTCTTTACTTTTTTCATACTTTTTGATTCGTTTTTTTGCTTATCAATAACCGGGAAGAAAAAAAACCAGGGGCTCAGAACTTGGATACTGCAAACTCTAAAAAAGTTCCTCCTCACACTTGTGCTTCTGCTTACATAAAACTGGACATGGATTACTCCCCATTGCTCACAACATGTTTACAGATGGAGCAGTCCATAGCCATTTTTTCAAGCTGGGGAAGTCAAGTTGCTAGTGCTTGGGTGAGGTGTCTAGGCACAGGAACTTCAGGAGCTAAGGGTGGTGCATGTGATGAAGTAGTTGACTGCAGAGCAATTCTTGGTATTTCAAACCTTATAAGCTACCTTTTATTTATTTTATTTATATATAAGTTTTGTATAGCGTGAACATGATCCTAGTGAGTATAAGAGCGCTTTATATGAAGAGAGGCAGGGTATCAGATGGACTGGTAAAGTAGTCACATGTATGAATGCCAAACACAGCAATGAAAATAAATAGATTAATAAGCTTGATCTCAAATAATAGTCAGCAATGAGAAAGTCAAGCATCATAAAGAGTAATTCTTGTGGTTACATTTCAATAAGCATAGTGATGTTGTCTTAGGGTACAAAATTAGTCATCAGAAAAGATTTTGCTTCTTTTTTGAAGGAGGCAGTAGATGAGATTAGACAAATATCCGGTGGAAGAGAATTCCTTATCTTAGGTGCGACCGCCGAGAAAGCTCTGGAGCCCGTGCATTGTGCACAGGAGTTATCTTAATTAACATCCATTATTAATATGTTTTCCCTGTGCCTCTTAACAGTTTCTTGTGGCATAGTGAGCACTTTGCAATCTTGGCCTCCACATTTCCTCTACCTAGGGAACTGAGAAAAAGTCCCACTCTAAATATTGTTTCTTCTGGGGGGTTCTTCTTGTTCCTCCTCCTCCTTGAGATGCTCCCTCTCCTCTACAAGAGGCATGTGGGTGATGGTTGATTGATTAGCAGCAAAATTTGGCAAACAAATATCAGAGCCTTAAGCACAGAATATTATTCAAGTATTCAAGGCACACCCAAATGAGTAAGCTATGTGGGAATTCTCTGCAAAAAAAGGAGAAGACTTCTTTTAACCAATCAGAAGTGTTGTGTGGATGTGTTATCAGATTCACACCAGGTTTGCAGTGCTGATGTGAAAGATCTAAGCATCGGAAAAAAGTTAAGAAAGCACGGATACAACCACTTTTAGACACATGATGAGTATTATACAAAACCTCTTAAATCAATACCCTGTAATATAAACTCCTATTTAATGCACACAGTGTGGAAAAAAATCCTTTGGATCCGCAAATCCATTGTGATTCCCGGAACTGGAAGTTGAAGACCAGGAGGACTGTTTGGGCCTAATTTTGGCCGGCAATGGATCTGAGCATTCAAAATTGAGCCAAAAAAATACATTATTTCATAGTTCTTAAATAAACTGTGAATGTTATTTTGTTAAAATAAACGGCAACCAACATTAAAATCATTGTTAGTGTGTTTTTATTAATAAATACAATGAACATATTATCACTAGTTTGGTGCGTAGTGCATAATATATTACATCTAAATTGGAAATAAATCTTTGAAATTCACTGAAAAAAATGTAAAGATTAAAGAGATGTTATACATACATGTACATTAAAAATAAATTTCGATTTTAAAAGATAACAAAACAAAGAAATTCACAAAAAAACCCTAAAGGTTACAGGGATGTTATAATTAGGTAACATATGTGAATCAACCCCTTATGATTTAAACATGAGACTTTTATGCGAAATACATTTGCGAGTTCTACTTTGTGTTGACAGACTGTTGACTGCGCTTTTTTCTTTGCCTAAAATGACGTATTGTTTATATATTTTAAATTTGTTGTAGTGTGGTGGATGATATCATCAGCAACGTTATCAGTGTTGTAATCAAATTATGTTATTTGAGATGTCATTAGTGATGCCATTGATGAAGTAATTGAACATGTCACAAGTGATGTAATATGTGAGTTCATAAGCAGTGCATGGCAAAGGCACAAACTATAGGTAGCTGAGTACTGGGGATTTTGCTTGACTCACGAGTGTCATCTAACTAGTATGTTACATTCAGATTTTTTTCAGTAAAAAGGGCTTGTTGGCAGGCAATTTAATGAAACAATCATGTCTTTTGAGTCTTTTTTTAAAACAATTTTTAAGCTATAAAGTGCAAACTTAAAACCAACCAGAAGGTGTCCCTGTACTCCAGCTGAAGAGCATACATTGTCAGCTCAGAGTACTTTTAAAAAAAAGGTAAGCTGTCCTGGAGTCATGGATTCAATGACCCTGAAGACTTAACTGTGTTTATTTAACCCCTCCCATGCTCATGATGAGCTCATCTCGTCATGACCATTAGAATGCTCACGCGCGGGGCTAATTCCCCTGCTGTGCGAGCGTTCTACAAAAACGGGTGTGGCCGTGACAAACTCAGCTCGTCATGAGCACACAACCACCATGGCTCATGACGAGCTGAGCTCGCCCCCCCCCCGCCCCCGAGCACAGCAGGGGAATCAGCCTTGCAGGCAAGGGGTTGCTGGTGTGCTGCAGTACTCCCTGAGGCCCTCCGAACATTGAAAAATATCTTGGCGGTGACACAGTCCAATCTAGGAACAACAGCAGGATACAGACATATAGCTATAAAGCCCTAGCAGGGCAATATTGGCGGGGCATCTTGCTTCAAGCAGTGAATAATAAATTAGAGGCTCCTGACACCTATTTATTATTCATTTTTTTAACTTTTTATAGGGATATCTCAGCCACACTTTACAATAACTTTGGAGTCACGGGCAGTACTGAGTCCCCCAATACCCCTGCCTTGTTCCTCAGCCAGCAGACTTACTGTGCACCAGTAGAAGCCAACCATTATTTTACAGTGGGTAACCACTTGGAGAACCCACAACATGCCTGTGGTTGGGGGCTGCAGGGGGAGCCCTGCAGTCTCAACGTACCCTGCTGGCTCCCTAGCCAGCAGCCATCCTGAGTGGTGTGGGAGACAGCAATGTCACTTTCTCTTCTACGTCACCTTGCGGCAACTAAATGGTTCATAGATAGGAAACCGGAGAAATATCATACACATAACAGCATGCTACTAGACATGATGCGGTTCTGCCTATACAACAACATCTTCCTTTTCTCAGGGCAATTGTACAAACAGACAAGGGGCACTTCGATGGGCTCGTGCTTCTCCCCCAGTTACGCAAACTTGTTCGTGGGCTGGTGGAAGAAGCACGAGGCATGGGGGGAGGCCAATGATGTATGGAATGATAAGATACTGATGTGGACTAGGTACATAGATGACCTCTTTATTGTGTGGCGTGGCGACCAAACCTCGGCGGAGGAATACATCGCTGTCCTCAACAATAACGACTAGAACCTGAGATTCACTAGCACAATAAGTGCAACAAGCGTCTGTTATTTAGATTTGGAGGTATTTATACTTAACAACACTCTCCAAACAAGACTCTATAGAAAACCAACAGCGGGGAACGCCTTTTTACCCGCAGCGAGCCATCACCCAAAGAGTCTAATAAAGAATGTTCCTTATGGAGAACTCTTACGTTTGAAGCGTAACTGCTCAACGGAAGGAGATTTCCAAGAGGCCAAAGCAGACGCCAGTGGAAGATTTCAGAGTAGGGGGTACTCAGGCAATATGTTAAAACAGGCTGCAGAGAAAGCCTCAACAGTGAATAGGAGGGATCTCCTGGTGGTAAAGAATGTATAGAAAGATGAGGACTCAGTAAGAATGATTACCAACTATAGCACCAAATCTGGTGACTGGTCCACATTTTTAAGAAAAATTGGCACATTCTTACCACTGACAGCGTCCTGAGAAAACATCTCCCTGAGAGGCCACTAATCACCTACAGAAGCTGTCAATCATTGTCAGACCATCTAGTCCACAGCCTCTTCTCCTCGAGTAAATCGCCCCATAAATCTGACCAACATCAAGTGGTTCTTCCCCTGTCTACGCTGTAAGGCTTGTAAAAGTAGCAAAAAGGTCTCTGAATATGCAGGCCGAACTGGTGAGGGAAAACCCAACAGAGTGATAAAAAAACTTCTGAATTATAATTCGGAGTACACAATCTACTGTCTAGTATGCCCATGTAACAAACGTTACATTGGAAGTACAATCAATGCCACTAAACTTAGAATCCTCGAGCATATGCACGCAATCGCCAAAAAGGATAAATCGTATCTGGTTGCACGCCATTTCGCAGAATGTCATCAAAGCGACAGGGATCTCCTAAGTTATAATTGCATAGACCAAGTTAATCGTCTAGAATGAGGAGGGGAAAGAGAAAAGGCACTCCGAATTTTAGAATCCAGGTACATCATTGACTTAAAAACTATGACACCATGGGGTCTTACCAATGACGAAGAGATGTGGGTACACCTCTGAATTACGCATGGGATCATGAGTATACCAGTTCTGTTATTTGGAAATAAGAAATGTAAAAAATAGTATGTATTACACACTCTCATATATGTATTTTTTGATCAAACATTGATCCTCCAGTAGACATTTGGTTTCATGGGCTAATGGGATAATAAGAAGAAAAAAATTCTATAGCCCATTCAGGGCTACACAACTAACATGAACAAATTGTGAATTGACTAGATTGGCTTAGATAATGGGAGTTTTATACACAAGGGATACAACCAAAGAAATAGACACCCAATAATATAACTACTCTAAGATCTTGGTAGATATAGCCATGTCGGAATTCCATTTGTCTTGACACAGAATATGTACAACAATTGATAATTGTTTGATGTTGCAATTGTTTGAAAATTTTGAGCACTTAAGCACTTTATTATTCGCCATGATAAACAATTGAAATGCTTGTTAATGCAGACATTCAAAAGATGGCCACCATATGTACTATCGTTTTAATAGTTACCTTCTTTTATGTTGATGTACTGAGAAGTGACCGGTGAGGTTTAAAATGGCGATCCTATTGAAACACAAACTGACACTGACGAAGCTAGTATAGCGAAACGCGTCTGTCGGTGGTGAGGAGTTTGTAATAAATCATTGAAGAACTGGATACCTGTGTGCCTGCCGTTCTTTTGACGAGACGGAGTCAAAGTGTGTTGCAATATATATATATATATATATATATATATATATATGAAAACAATGTTCCTGTTCCACCACTGCTCGGTGGAAACAAAACCAGGTGCAGACCTCCAAGCCAACTCCGTTTCTGTAGCTCGTAGTGGTTCAGAAAGAAAATACAGGTCCTCAAATGGATAGCAGATATATATATATATATTTGGGACAATTTTATGCGGCGGTTCCAGGCCATAGCGGGATCGCATCATCCTAAGAGGTTTGGGGATGCGGACAGGGGGCACCTTCCCTCTGTAAATGGTACTGCGAGTTGTAATTTCAAACAGGCATAGTCCGATTCGGGAAGACTAATAGAGGGCTTTAAACGCATTTATCCTGCAAACAATTGTGGGCATGTAACCCACTGGAGGGGATAAATGGTGCCTAAATGAACTAGGCTGCCCAGAATGCAACAACATTGGCACACCGGAGGCCAATTAAAGTACTGTGTACTTAAGAATGCAAGAGGCGACGAGCCTTGCATGTTACTTTTTTCCTGCTCACGAGGCCTCTGAAGAGGTGGTGAAAGTCCATCGAAACGTGTCAGGCCACAGGATGTATTACGGATTAGGAAGCTGCCTGTTTCTCATGTATAAGGATGTTTCCTTCCTCGCAGTATTGTGCGGCCTGAATTGCTGGGCAATTTGGGGATATTTTTATGCGGCGGTTCCAGGCCGTAGCGGGATCGCACCATCCTAAGAGGTTTGTGGATGCGGACAGGGGGCACTTTCCCTCTGTAAATGGTACTGCGAGTTGTAATTTCAAACAGGCATAGTCCGATTCGGGAAGACTAATAGAGGGCTTTAAATGCATTTATCCTGCAAACAATTGTGGGTCTGTAACCCACTGGAGGGGATAAATGGTGCCTAAATGAACTAGGCTGCCCAGAATGTAACAACATCGGCACACCGGAGGCCAATTAAGGTACTGTGTACCTAAGAATGCAGGGGGTGGTGAGTCATGCATGTTACTTCTTTCCTGCTCACGAAGCCTCTGAAGCCTCTGAAGAGATGGTGAAAGTCTATCGAAACGCGTCAGGCCATAGGATGTATTACGGAATCGGAAGCTGCCTGTTTCTCATGTATAAGAATGTTTCCTTCCTCGCAGTATTGTGCGGCCTCAATTGCTGGGCAAATTTGGTATATATATATATATATATATATATATATATATATATATATATATATACCAAATATATATATATATATATATATATATATATATATATATATATATATATGTATATATATATATATATAAGCTCCGACGCTTGCAACTGTTTATGCACGCTCAGGCACTCTCGGGGAATGTTAAAAAAGGCTCTTTTAATATTAGCAGACGCGTTTCAGCAGTAGCTTTCATCAGTGCTTTTCAAAGAGAATACAGTGTTCAAATGTTCAGCGTGTTTTTTTTAAACACATAAGGTCTTTTGTGATTGGCGCTTTCAAATGGTGGTGACTAAGGAAGGACTCCGATGTAATTCACTTCCCCAGACTGCCCTCTCACTGAAAAAAACATAGGTTTCAGGCACATTATAGTTAGGACTTAGCATTTAAAAAACCTTAGAAATTCACTGAAAAAACAGGTTTCACCTATGTTATCCCCTTCGCTGCTCATGACGAGCTGAGCTCGTCATGAACGATGGGGATTCAGGGAATGCAGCACAGGAGGGGAATCTCTCAAGCACCCAAGGTGTTATAGTTAGCTAGACATTTCTCTCTATTGAAATTCCTCCGTTATAGTTAGTTCAGCTAACTATAACTCGCGCGCCCGCAATGCACTACTGATGATTTCACATATTACATCACTCATGACATGGTCAGTGACATCACTCATGACATCACTCATGACATCTCAAATGACATCACAGTACAATGAAAAAGAACATACTGCTGACTGGTTCACTACAATACTAAAACAGCAGTGTCACAGTGTTTGCAGGAAGTCTAAGGTTACAGACTGGGCAATTGAAAGCATAGAACACAAGTTTGCAGCTTCATACAAGACTGCATGTATATTCCATACGGATTTTAAGCAATCGATACCCTCAAACCCACTTTGCATATTTTAAATCAATACAAACATTTAAAGAATATATAACTGAATCTATAACTGCTTCACTTTTAGTACAATAAATACATAAGTAGATAGTGCTCAAACTTTTATTATTTTTCAACAATAAATTTATTCTTGTAACATCTCATAATTTAACAGACATTCCAATGCAACTTCATAAGATATGTCATTTAGATCATTTTCCTCGTCAGCAGGTTCTGATTTAATTTGTACTAAAATGTCAACATAATTTAAAACTTCCAGATATTCTCCATCAAAGCTTTTGTCTTCAAAATCACATTCATGTCTGCAGCACTAATTTCTCCTTCTTCACTCTCATTGCCTGTGACAGATACAATTAGTTCTTCAATTATACGCAAAGTAGTATCCAAAATCTCCTGAGTATGAGGCTGTTCACTTTCCATAATTTTAACTTTATGTTCTTGATCCTTGTATGAAAATATAAACAGTTAATTTTAACACTTTTCGTAATATATAATACAAAACTACTGTTTTCACCTATTTTGGCCTACAAAAAATACTGTATAAATACTATTATCTAATAACATTCTATTAGTAGAGTTTTAGCCCTTTGCAAAATTATACAACTATAATTACATAACATTCATTAACCTAGGCCTCTCAGTTTATTGTCTAATTTTTATGTTATTAATTTGCTCGTGTTCTTCTACTAACTTTTCTTTTGCAGTTGCTCGTTATCTATTCTCTCAATCCTTCAATATCTTATGTTTTTCATTAATGTTCCTTCTTACTTCAAAAGTCTTCCTACTATTCCTAACTAAGGGGCCGATTAGGATGGCGGTGAATCCACATCCTCCGGGCCGGTGGAAGCCACCGCCGGCCTGAAAGATGCGGATTCACCGCCGCGGCCACAGAAAACACCCACCGGCAGATTAGGATGACGGTGGGAATGCGGTGGGACCAGCGGTGGACGGCAGGTCCGTCCGCAGCTGATCCACGGGGTGTGGAGGGCTATTTGGTGGCGGTGTCTGCAAGACACCGCCAGCCAAATTAGGATGTGCATTGAAACATGCTTTTCCATGGCGGCTTTTCCGCTGTGGAAAAGCATGTGGTCTTTGGTGTTTGTGGGCCCGTTGCGGGCCCCCGGGGTGTCGGGGGGTGCACATGGGGGGTACCTATGGTACCCCCCTGCATTTACATGCACAAAGCAGCAGGCACCGCACGGTGCCTGCCGCTTTATGCATGTAAATGTAAAACATGCATTTTTAACCTTGCGGCGGGTGCTGCTTCAAGCAGCACCCGCCGCAAGGTTAAAGATACAGATGTGACCGCCAGGGTGGCAGTCACATCCTAATTGCACCGGAGGGACAGCCGCTGCCCCGGCGAATGGTCCCTCCACCTCAGGGGTGGTGGAGGGACGCAGGTCCATCCGCCATCCTGATGAGGCCCTTAATGTGTTCTTTTCCCTTAAGACCTTCCTTAAACGTACATTCAATACTGTCTATAATGTCAGGTAAGTTTACTTACTCACTAACTTGTCAAACAACGTTCTTTAACACTCACAGAAATATTTCCAATTTCTCTTCAGGAATGTCTAAGGACCAATTGAAAACTGGTCTGAACTCTGGAACGGCTTAGGTGAAATGCGCACTGGTTAGTAAGTGCGCACCTCACCAACGATTCCCCACAACTCTGTGGTAAATGACTAGATTGCAACCACGTCTTTCAGCCGCGGCCCGTGCAGGGACTTTCGATGGGGCAGACAGGGCGGGCGTGGGAGGGGCAGGGTGAGGGGTGATAAATAATAGAATCTGCATAATTGCAGGTAACTAAACAATGACATTAATAAAACAAATTTTGGGCCATATTGTCAACAAAACGCGATATAAACAAAAGGCGACACATTATCCCCGCTTTTATCAGCAGGAAAGTGCTGATAAAGTGGCGATAATCCATCTCGTTTTGTTGATAATATGACCCGAAATGCATGCTAATGGCTTCGTGGTGACGATCACGCGTGGTTAGGGGGTCGTACATGTATGTTTATGCTCTATTTTTTATTTTATTTTTTAAGAAAAATCGCAGCGTACGCATACAGAAATATGTACAATTACGAGCAGGAGCTGCATGCTGATTGGCTGTCAATACTCCAAACTAGGAAGTGTTGCAAGCCATCTTATTTGTCACAAGGAAACAGTAAAACAAAGTTGACAAATAAGGAAAGGGGGCCCAATAGAAAAATTCTGAATCTATAGTGTTGCTCAGGGGGTGGTAGATGTGTTGTAGCCGTACCGACAACGTACAGCTGTAATGTTGAAAGTCGTCATGTAAGCGTAAGAAAGCAAGAAAACTAAAAATAATTTTAGATATTTATGAAGTGTATTTGTTTATGTGTTGTGTGGCTCTAAAAAGAGCTGTTGTGTTTATTGCGAGACTTTAGTACCTACAAATAAGGACTGATGCAGAGTCTTAAGTTTATGAGGAACACTCTGTTCCCCTCATCTGTAAAATGTACACCATCTCTCCTATAGATGCCATGCATATTGAAACGCAGATTATTGTTGTAAATGGACCCCATTCGGTAGTCTCGGAGAAAGGCAGAAACTGATTTATTCACATGTTTCCTAGCTTTTTCAAACTGTGGACAATAGTGGTTGGACCGCTTCCATCTCTGCCTTTGGCATATATTCGAATATACAAAGACAGTTTTTGGGAACAGTGTCATTCCATTGGGCAAAGGTGTCCTTCATGAGCATTTCCAGAGCTACCCCAGTCAAAGTGCCTAGGTCATTGCCACCACAGTGCACAATTATGAGGTCAGGGTGTTGGAGAGGCATAAAGGATTTCACCAATGGCATCAATTGGTACAACTTTAATCCTCTCTGTCCAATCCATTTAATGTCTACATTTGGTAAACCTGGGTCCTTGTGAATTCTTTTCTGTTGTGCGTACCTTTGACTCCAGAAAATATAGCTTTGTCCCACAATCCACACTGTAAGCATTTTGAAGAGAGGTCTGGATGCAATCTGATGGCCTCTGTAAATGAAATGCTAGTTTCAAAACTAAGATTTTTCTAAAATGGTGGACAACAGGCAGTTTTCAAAAAAAGAAAAGAAATCATTGGTCGTTTGACAACATTTTACCAAAAACTAGGTTCCATGTTTCAGTTTTTGAAAAGCCTTATTTTTATTGGTTAAGAAAAAGTGATAAAAAAACAACGTTACACAAGATAAACTGGTATATTCTCCAGTCAAGCACACTTGCTGTTTCAATTTGCAACAATGTATGATAAACTTGTCACCTGTGTGCTGAGTTAGGTGCTCCCTGAAGTGTTTCTATGGTAACTGGCAGATTCTGGAACAGGGGAGGAGTTAAAAGTTCTGTTAGTTCGAAAGCTTTGGAATGTTAAACCAATAGAAATATTTGTTTTCTTTTGAATTAATGTGAACAGGATTTTAATTGGTTATTCATATGTATGTATGCGTAAAATGAGAGGGAAAATGTTCAATTTGACAGTTGTGCTGCAAACACTGTACTCTAGAGATTTTGTAGAAGAATATCCACTGTGTGAGTGGTATTCTTTTTTAATCTAGAATTCAATTTGAAAGGTGAGTTGAAAAGTTGTATGGGAGTGCGTCTGTGCGGTGTATCTTTGTACATTAACGAATTATGGGGTATATTATCAAGACTCTGCAATACAATTATCGCCACTTAACAGGCAGGAAACTGCCGATATAGTGTTGATAATGTTATCGCCTGTATTGATAATATGCTCCTATATTCATCCGTTGTTAAACATTTTATAGTAGTAAATGTGTTTTGCTATAATGCATGCTGATATGTTTTTTTCTTTAATATCATTTTGTGTCTCTTTACATTAAGGGATTATGGGCCATATTATCAATAAAGAACGATACATTAACACAGCTTTTATCGACAGGAAACTGCTGGTAAACCAGTGATAATACTCTTGATAATATATCCTTATAAATTCCCATAGAAACTCAGGGTATGGTGTTAACCTGGGTTTCTATGAATATTCACGAGGATATATTATTGAGACCATTATCGCCGCTTTAGTGGCAGTTTCCTGCCGGTAAAAGCAGCGATAATGTATCGCCCTTTACTGATAATATGGCACTGACTGGCATATTATTAAGGACCAGTGTTAAAATTATCAATGTTTTATGGACAGGAAACTGCCAATAAAATGGCGGCAATGGGCTTAATAATAGCTTTTTGTAAATTGCTATAGAAGCCCAAGTTCTAGTGTTAACCTGGGCTGGTATGGGAATTCTCAAGAGCATATTATCAAGCTCATTATCGTCGCTTTATCGGCATTTTCCTGCCAATAAAAACGACAATAATCTTTCGACTTTTGTTCATAATATGTCCCGAAATTCATTTTATTAATTTAATTGTTTACTTACCTGAAATGATCCAAGGGGCATATTACCAAGTGGGCGTACCCAACAAGTTAGCGACTGAAAGCAGTCCCTAACGTCGCTATCGCCTATTAGCAAGGCAGGCGTAGCGTTGGAAATATTCGCGCTAAGCGCAAATATCTCCAAATACTAACACCTGCCCAGACCAGTTCTTAGCCATTTTATTCAATGGGAGGTGGATAACATGGCTAAGACCATTTTGTCTCTAATGCGTGAATATTGCTGTATTCTCAACGATATTCACGCATTTCGCCACTATTGCTAGATATTTTAGCACAGTGGAGAAAAACGTTGCTAATAGCATGTTTTCTCCGCTAACATATCCAGAGATAGGCAGCAATAAAAAAATCGTCGCTAACCCTATTTAGCGATAAATATCGCTACTTGTTGGTAATATGCCCCAGATTCCGTTCTTTATCACTCCTCACCCTGCCCCTCCTCCACCCCACCTGCCTGTCCCATCGCAACTCCCTCCACGGGCCGCAGCTGTTTCTATTTTCCGTTATATTGTACTGTCTATTTATACTCTAATTTTTTATTAAAATTTCCTTGCTTCATACTCCTTGTTCTTTTGCTGTAAGTCCTCTTATTTTTATACTCCGAAGTTTGTCCTCAGACTCCTCCCTCTGTTCTTGTAAGTAATATAATAGAATATTTGATTTTTTTTTGTAATGTTATATATATATATTTTTATTGTAGGTTGTGTTTATTGATACTCTCTCGATACCCTCTGCTCCCTGATCAAGTTGATTAAATCTTTTGGTATCCCCGTAATAAACTATGCAGATGACACACAACTTATCTTCTCCCTCGGAGGTAAGGATGCTGTCTCTACAGAAACCTTTCACCACTGTATGCTGGCTACGTCCGGCTGGTTGCGGGAGAACTCCCTCCAGTTTAATGGATCTAAGACAGATGTTTTACATTGCTCACTGGACAAAATGCCGCGCCCTTTACCCAATGATTTATGGCCTTCTACCACTAAGGACATTGTTGAATCCGCTGGCTCTGCTCGCAACTTGGGAGTAATTTTTGGTCATCACCTACAATTGGACATCCATATAAATAAGACAGTTAGTACCTGCCTGTTGTTACTAAGAATGTTGCGTAAAATTCTCCCTGTGCTACCTTTGTCGGTGAGACCAGAGGTAGTGCGTAGTATTATACTCAGTAGGTTAGTCTACTGTAACCCATTACTCTTAGGAGCCCCTAGCTCCTTGATAAAACAACTGCAGAGGATCCAGAACATGGCAGCCAAGCTGGCTCTTTCGCGTGTGCGCTCTGCATCTTCATCTCTGGCTCTTAAAGATCTTCACTGGTTGCCCATACACCAGCGGATTTGCTTTAAGGCTTCCTGTATTGTCTTTAGAGCACTTCACGGATTGGGACCCATTGCTCTTCAGAACAAATTTAGATGGTATTCAGCAGCTAGGCCTTTGCGCTCCTCTTCTGCTTTTTTGGTTGGGGTACCTTGTATCCGGAGGTCACGGATGGGCGGTCGCTCCTTCAGCTTCACTGCCACTAAAATATGGAATGCTCTTCCACTTTTCTTAAGGAAGCTGACAAAGCTGACCCATTTTAAAAAGGGTTTGAAGTCTCATCTCTTTCCTAGAGAAGTCTGATCCTCCCCTGAGTGTGTTGTGATTTTGGAGTCAAAGCGCCAGGATACCCTTTGGGTGACAGCATGCGCTATATAAGTTTACTATATATACATACATACATACATACTAAAAATACTGCATCATGCCAACAAAGGACCAAAAGAGAAAGCAACGAAAGAAAAACATGTATTTGAACAGAACTCACCAAGAAGATTTACATGAAGAGAGATGTCTTAACAAACAGAAAGAAAGTCCTGGTAAGAGCAGGAGCACTTTTTTGAGGAAAATACTAAAGACTAAAAGTAGTGTTCAGAAACAGAAAAATGTCTTTAGTGTATCAGCAACGAACAAAAAAACTACTAATAAAGAAAAGAATATTGCTAAATCAAGTGCAGACAAAACTGTGTACAGTACAAGGAGAAAAAAGCAATTCATGGAAATTAGGAAAAAATGTTTTATAATAGATTGGTATCAAATTTAATGAAAGAAATTAAGGTATATAAAAAAAACAGTATTTTATAAGAAGAAGAAAGCTATAGAAAATGTAGTTGAGAAAGCTTTGGAATTAAAAAGAAAACTCTTTATTTTAGTAATCAATAGAGTTAGATCACTAGATAAGCTAATCCATTTAATGAGTCCAAAAGTAAGCGGAGAAGACTAATTAACAGATGTAGTTTTTGTGAGGTTTTTTTGGGTGAATGGAAACATAGTTCAAGTTCTGAGCCTTTTTTTAATGAAGAAAGTTATCTTCAGAGTAATGGTTTGTTGCATGCAGTTGACACCAGTGGTCGTGCTTATGAGGTTAGAAATGGTTGTCCTATTGAGAAAGAAAAAATTGTTCCTAGAAATGCAGAACAGGTGTTAGCTGATGAAGTTTTAGGAAGACATCCTAAAGCTCCAGTGTACACTTGGAATTGTAGTAGTATTTGCACTGTGCGCCAATAATCTATTGTTTTTTTACGCAATTTCTTACGTAATTATACCAAGGAAAGTGTTAAACAAAAGATTAAGATGTTACAAGGACTAGACCCTTGCAGAGTGAGAGTAAATACTGGTTTGCAAGGTCATTCTCTGCCTGGTGTTTCTAAAAAAGTATGTCGAAGTGTATTCCACCATTTCAGGATGTTAGCAGTTCATCATACTCAGATGAGGAAATTAGTCAGAACATTGTATTACGCGAAAAGTCCAGCACTAATGTTAAAAAAGTTGAACAGTGCTCTTTTGTGTGGATCTGTATCAGATGTAACAAATGTTTGTGATGAAATTGAGATTAAATACTTTGGTCCTCAGGAAGACAGTGCAGAAAGTGAGACATTAATAGAAGAAAATGTGGAAGAGAATGTAGGACAGTGCAGTGTAGAAAATTTTGAGCAAGAAATTATACAGTTTAAGGCAGGGGTCTCCAACCTTTTGAGTAGTGAGAGCTACTTCTGGTCATTGAAAATCGTCGTGAGCTACCAAACCCCAAGCAACTCGCGCATTTTTCCTCGAGACCTCCCACGCCCAGTTTCATTGATGTTAAGGTTAAAAAAAACTTTTCCTTCAGAGCCTACCATACTGTGGTTTGAACACAAGCCTTAAAGTTCCCTAGAAACACTGAAAGGATTGACTTTGGATTTGTGTTGTGTTGTCTTGTCTTGTCAAACCACTTTAAGACCTTTCACAATAATAGCTTCAAAATCATGCCACCGATCACGTGGTAAGACGTAGAACAGAGTTACTTGCAAAGGCAAGTCACAAGCTGAGCAAAAGTAAAGGTCCTCACAACCTCACACACTTTTCCCATATATGTGAGTGCATGAATCGTAATTTACAGGGCTGACTACCTAGTCTTAACACAGTCATGACATCATAGCGCTGCATAGCATGTTGCTTCACTGCAATTTTATTTGTATTTATTACAATCCCATTCAGTCTCCACATTGCCCCAAGTCAGCTGTGAGTGCAAACTGACACGCAGGGAGGTCATCCAAGAAGGAAATGGTTGAAAGACTGATACAGCCTTAAATCTGATGAGCGTGTTAATTGTAGTGGCGCGCCCCGGAGTCAAATAAACATTTTATATGTGTGTGCTGTGAATGAAATAACAGAGATAATATATAGCAGCTCGTGGGGTTTATACTGGGCAGAAACAATTTATTTATTTTACCACTGCACCTTCGCACTCATGACTGAACACCGCCTTGCATGCGAGGAGAAGGCAGGGGGCGCTTAGAGAGGCCCGGTCATGAGACTCTGATTATGTTGTAGTAGGAAGCAGAGGAACGTCATTCTTTTCACCCCACCCCGCCCCAGCTAAGCTAAGACCAATCTTAGCAGCTGGTTTGGGTGTGCAGCAGGTCTGATCGCGGGGTGGGCCATTAGAGACAACATGAATGCACAATAATCTCCCAGACCTGCGTAATATACATACATAACTCCAGGGTGGCAGGGTATGCAAGCGCGATCTCTAGGAGGGTACAAGTGGATTGGAGATGACTGACACCAATTAACCAACGCCTACTACTAACAGAGAGAAGACATCGCTGAACTCAAGTGTGAGTGCGGGCTGACATAGAGTTAAACAACCCACACAGGGACAACACCATGGGTTAGCCGAGGTCAAACGGAACTGCAAAGGGGACTACAAACGAATGGCGGGATACGCTGTGTGATAGCAGCATAATGTGATTAAGGTTAAAAAGCGGGAGGGGGGTGAATCCACCATTGATTCCATTCTACATGTGTGTGCTGTGAATGAAATAACAGCGATAAAATTGTATAGCAGCGCGTGGGGTTTATACAGGGCCTGGCTAACGCGGACAGAAACCATGATTAAGACAAGTCAAGTGCCTGGCCTAGCGCTGGCTACTATCATGCAGGCATCGATTTGGGGGCCACGCTTCAGCACACAACGGGCTGGCTGGAAGAAGGGTCCATGGAGCGATACACCCTGCGACACTAGACTGCCTCGAGTGTGATAAGGTATCAAATGTTTCCAAATCCGTGTGGACTCCTCCGAGAGGCAACTTTCACACGGCTTGCCTTGCTTACCTGCTGCTCGGTTGATAGAAGGCGGCAGGCTCTGTAATAGAGGGCAGATGGCGCTGGGCCTAGCAGTACTATACAGCTTGCACGACCTGCTGCTCTGCCCTGCCACGCCCGCTGCACCTTCGCACTCGTCACTGAACAGCACGGTACATGCGAGGAGAAGGCAGGGGGCGCTTAGAGAGGCCCGGTCACGAGACTCTGATCACGTCGTAGGAAGCAGAGGAACATCATCCTCTTCACCACACCCCAGCTAAGCCGGGCCAATGTTAGCAGCTGTTTTGGTTGACGGCGGGTTCTGAGGATGTGCTGTACTGATCGCGGGGGTCCATAGAAACAACATGCATGCACAATAATCGCGAGTCAGATCTGTGTACTGTAATAAATATAACAGGTAGGAATGCCTGCTTCAGACCCGTGCATGTACAATACATTATGGATATTTAAAATTTTGAAAATGCCACCAAGGCAAGGCAAATTGAGCACAATGCAGCGCGAGCTACTGGCAGGCACTCGGCGAGCTACCGGTAGCTTGCGATCGACTGGTTGGAGACACCTGGTTTAAGGTGATATCAGGTGAAAGGCCAAATTATTCTTGTATCTGTTGTCGACGAATTCATTATAAAAATAAGACCAGGTCTGTTGATCTGTACTTAAAAAGTGAAAAGGAAAATAATAATGAGTGGAAGGATTTTGCAACTTATTTGTTGGTAGAGAATTGTTTTGATTTGGGTTCTGATCAGCGTATTTGTAAATATTGTTATAACAAATTTGAAGAGAACAAAATGCCTGCTAGAGCTCTGCATAATAATCTTGAGTTGGTAAATATTCCTTCTGAACTGATGGATTTAAGTCTATTCTTATTCAATGTGTGCATCCATTTCAGGCTATTGTTCGTATGGAGCCAAAGACAGGAACATTGCCTCCTTCTGATTTACAAAGAGGATTAAAGGAAAGAGTTGTATATTTGCCTCTAGATATAAAGAAACATATTGAAACTATTGGTGAAGAAAATGTAGAGGATGAACCTTTAGTTATTCTTGTAAATGGCGTTCCTACTAAGAGTAAGAAAATCTGGCAAGAATTAGTGGATGTTAGGGAAGTGAAAAAGGCAACATTGTGTCAGGTAAAAAATAATCAATATTACAAAAATGTGTATGTGGGAGAAGAAGAAATAACTGTACAAGAAGATACTGACTTGCCTTCTGGACAAATTGAAAAAGTGGATGTTTCCAGAACTGAATAAATCTACAAACATTACAGTGTTCATCCATTGCATTCCAAAGAAATGATGGGGAATGCTATAGAGTTATTTCAAATGAAAGAAGCAAAAGGAAGTCCCATTAGTGTATGGGAAAAAAGCTTGGAAGCTCATTGTTTCCCTCAGTTGTTTGCTACAGGAAAAGGAGGACGATATGATGAACGACCTGTGCAGATTCCTGCATCTAAATACTGGACATCAAGATTATATGCAGAAGATGCAAGATTTCGACAATGTATTCCATATTTGTTTCATCTTTTGTTTGAGAGTGATTTGTCCGGACTTTCTTATGCAGTTAACCACATATTGAAAACGTGTACATCTGCAAAATGTTTCGGCAAAGGAATTTATGGATAAAGTACAGCAGAAAGATAATGTTTTGGAAACTCAGCTGATTAATCTGATGGCATGTCAGCGTGGTACTAATGAGTACTGGTACCGTCGTCATAGAGAACGTAAATGTATGCTAAGGAACTTAGGAACTCCTACATGGTTCCTTACTCTAAGCTGTGCTGAATATGTTTGGGATGATTTACTTCAATTTCTTCGAGAGGCAAATCCAAATATACCAAATATCGAATATAAGACACCTGGAGAATTGTGCTCTTTGGATCCTGCTAATGTATGCAGGTATTTCAATCATAGCGGCTCCGTCATGAGCATGGAAAAGGTTAAGACAACAAGTCTTACGATTCCAAAGCCATCGTTGTGGCAAAAACTGTCGTCGACAGTACAAATCTAAGGACAAATTCTACAGCAAATGCTGTTTTGTATTTTCTCGCCCTGCAATATCGAAAAGAAGAGTGAACAGTTTTATGTAATCTTTGCAACATAATATCACAAGAAAGTTTCCAAAAAATACCTACAACTTAAGAAGAAATGAAGAGCCAAAATACATAAATGACTACAACCCAGTCATTTTGTCCATGTGGAATGCTAATATGGATATTCAATATGTTGCAGACAATTCCATTGCTGTTGCTTGATATGTGACATCGTACATAACAAAGTTAGAAAAGACGGAATTGAAGGAAATGTGGGAAGAGATTTCCCATGAGAAGAGTCTAAGTAAGAAATTATACAGTTACAGTTTGAAGATGTTCTCTCATCGAGAAATTGGAGCGTATGAATGTTTGGATCGCTTATCATCTGCAAGTCTATACTCCAAATCTAGAAGAATCATTTGGGTGAGTTTAGGTGTTGCTGCAACACGAAACCGAGTTCCTAAATCTGTACAAGAAATTGAATATTTAGCTGAAAAAGAGCCAGAAAATACTGATATTGTGAAAAAAAATATGTTGGATACATATTATCCAAATAGAAGTCATCATCTTGAGAACATTTGTCTCTATGAAGTGCTGCAAAATTATATTTTTAAACGGAATATTACGGAAAACATTAATAATGGTATATATTCCGTTATTGGTTCTGAAGGATGTCTGGTGAAACATAGAAAAAGACATTTGATTAATCACCGTAAACTGAGTTGCGAAACACCTGACAAAAGGGAATTTTACTATTTAGCTCTTTTGCAACTTTTCAAGCCATGGCGTTCAGAATTGGAATTACTTTTTTTGCTAATTATGTCAAAATGTTGAATGACGAAATTGAGCAAGAAGCTACAATTGCAGCTGAGATTGCTAGAGACAGTTCTCAAGACAGTCAAACTTCTGCTCCGTTGAGTCAGGACCCACTGGGAGAACCAATTGTTCTAAATGAAGCAGCAACTGCTATGGAAGAGGTGGAAACAGTAATGCATCAAGGTCAAGAACATCTAACACACTTAGGAAACTTGGAACAACAAATAAATCTTGAGCAGAAAGAAATATATGAGCAAGTAAGAGAACAGTTTAACCATGGATTTCTTCATGAGAAGAAAGAGTGCTCTTGCTCATCATTTGAACCTATCCGTATGTATGTGAGTGGACAGGCTGGAACAGGAAAAAGTTTTTTAATTAAAGTAATCACAAGTTTTCTACAGAAAAGAACTGACTCGCATTTGTCTTGTGTTGTCACTGCTCCAACTGGGTTGGCGGCACACAATTTTAAAGGAATTACTTTACATTGTTTATTAATGCTAACATTAGAGCATGACAGCAAATTACAATACCACAAGCTATCTGGAGAAGCTTCTTATGAAGTTTCAAGACTGTTGAAGAAATTGAAGCTTCTCATTATTGATGAGGTAAGCATGGTCTCAGACTTAGGGGCCGATTATGATCGCGGACGACTTAAGTCCGTCCGCGACCCCTGTGGAGGAGGGAACGTCCGCAGGGGCTGTGGCGTTCCCTCCGAGCAGATTAGGATGTGACCGACAGGGTGGTGGTCACGTCCTCCATCTTTAACATTGCGGCGGGTGGAGCTTCAAGCTGCACCCGCCGCAATGTTAAAAATGCATGCATCTCATTTGCATGTACAAAGCAGCAGGCACGCGCACTGCCTGCTGCTTTGTGCACGCAAATACAGGGGTGTACCATAGGTACCCCCATGTGCACCCCTCACCCCCCCTTCACCCAGGGGGCCTGCAACGGGCCCCCAAAGTGAAAGTCCGTATGCTTTTCCACAGCGGAAAAGCTGCCGTGGAAAAGCATGTCATTCCCACCATCCTAATATGGCTGGCGGTGTCTGATAGACACCGCCAGCCATGTTAGAGCTTTTCCACCGCAGTCGGAAGGTGACCGCGGCGGAAAAGCTGCGAACGGAATTCCAGATCCCCCTGCCATCCTAATATGGCGGTGGGTCTTTGGAGGCTCCGCAGCGGTTTTTCCGCATCCTCCGGGCCGGCGGTGGCTTCCACCGGCCCAGAGGATGCGGAAAAACCGCAATCATAATCGGCCCCTTAATGCTTACCTTTGTGCATTTTAGAATGCAGCAAATTCTTAAAACAGAGTATGACGTATTATTCGGAGGAAAACATGTCATAGTTTTTGGAGATCTTCTACAACTTACTCCTGTAAATGGACAGCCAGTCTTTAAAACACTGGTACATGAAGATACTAGAAAGTCTTTGGGGAGTATTGGCAATGTAGACATTTGGTCATATTTTCAGTATAAGGAACTTACTACAAATATGCGACAAGCAAATGATGTTGATTATGGAACTATTCTTCAAGATATAAGAATTGGAAAATTGATTGAACATGGCAAACAAGCTTTACAGACACGATTACTTTCCAATTTGTTTCCAAATGCAAATATTGTCCCAGAGAAAATATACATGAGAATTGCAGAAAACAAATCTGTAATCTGCTTAATGCCAACACTGCGTGAATGTTCTATATTCAATGAAGAAATGTTAAAGTTGGAAAATGAAGAAATTATAAAATTAGAAGCAATTGATAAAATAGAACATGAAGGAATCAGTATTATTTTGAGTGAAAACTTGAAGAGGAAATTGGATTCTTTAGAGAAATCGATAAGTAAAACTGCTGGTTTAGAAAAGAATTTGTATGCATGTGTAAATTGTGGGGTAATTTTGCAACATAATTTGAATGTACAAAAAGGTTTAGTAAATGGAGCAATGGGTAAAATTGTTGATTTTGTTAATTATGTAAACAGAGCTGGCATTGAATTTTTGAAAATCAAATGTGATGAAATTGCTGAAGTACAACAAGTTAGTCATTGTGCCGCTCATTTTTTGCTTGTAAAAGATTTGTATATCTGCAGAAAACAGTTTCCTGTTTGTTTGGCATATGCAGTGACCATTCATAAATCTCAAGGTTTAAGTGTAGATTGTACTTTAGTAAATATTAGAAGTATCGTGTTTAAAGAAGGTATGTCATATGTTGCTTTGTCTCAAGTCAAAACTTTATCTGGATTGTACTTGATTGATTTTGATGAGACAAAAGTTTCTGCAGATACAAACTTTGTGAAAGAATATAATAGGTTAAGAAGAGAATATGCACCCAATTTAGGTCAATATCCAGTGACTGAAAAGTCAGTGGTAGGTTGAAAAAGAAGACTTAAAGCATATCTGTTCTGAAACTGTAGAGAAAGAAAAAAAACAAGATGAAGTTGTGCCTCCAAGCAAAAAGACGACAGTGTTGAAGTGAATATTGGTTATCGGTTTGAAAATACTTCTGGTGTCAACTGCTATGCTAATGTAGTTGTTATTGTTGTTTTTTTTTCTTCGAAGTTTTTAACAGCAAATTGTAGAAAATCGGGACAAAAGATTCTGTTCATTGTTGAATTCTGTTTATGAGAAATTTACTAGTGATAAAAGTAAAATACAAAGTGTTTCCGATATTCGAAATGTTTTGGACATATGTTCTGGTTCTAGTCAATTTACACTGAATATTCAGCAAGATTGCCAGGAATTTTTAATGTTTATGCTTGGTGTACTGGAAGATAAGGTATAGGTGTTGAAAACCTTTTTGGCCTTTCTTATAAATGGCATCATGACTGTCGAAATTGTTTGTTTACATGTAGCACTGACATAGACACTGAGAGATTCAAATATTTGACTTTATCTGACTGTGAACCAGTGTCTTTTAACAATCTAATTAGAGGAGCAAGTCAAAACATGGAGTGTAGCCAATGTAAATAAGAAATGTCATCAACATTATTTATACATAGATATGGACAGTATGTTATTTTAATGCTGCAACGTTGTAGAACTGGTGGAACAAAATTGAAAACTTTAATTAAAAATGTTGTAGCTGGTCAATGGTCAATATCAGGAAGAACTTTTAAAGCTTTTGCTATTATTTTTCATGATGGACCTTCTACCACATCTGGACATTACATTGTTTATTTAAAATGTCTGAAAGGTTGGATACAGTGTAATGATACTCAATTAGTTTTTAAGCAACGTTTGCCCAAAGAGTTACCAAATTCTTACCTAATATTTTTAAAGACAACGGGGCATATTATCAAGGGGGTTTATCTCCGCTTTTTTGGCTTTAAAAGCCAAGAAAGCGGAGATAAAATTATCTCCCTATTACCTAGCTGTCGCTAACACCATTTAGCGACAGCTAGTAGGAGATAGTGACCATCTTGGGCCCCACTTTGCATGTCAGTGATATTTATCACTAATGACATGCAAAGTGGGCGTGCCAAGATGTTAGCGACTGAAAACAGTCTCTAACATCGCTATCTCCTATTACCAACTTATGGAGATATTCGCGCTAAGCGCGAATATCTCCAAAAGGTAACACCTGCCCTGAGCAGTTCTTAGCCATGTTATCCAATGGGAGGTGGATAACATGGCTAAGAGCATTAGCTCGGTAATGCATGAATATCGCTGACTTTTCAGCGATATTCATGCATTGCGGCCGATTTTTATCGCATTTGCGATAAACCTTGGTAATACCAAGGTTTATCTGCGATAGAAATCGCCGCAGCTCAGCTGTAATTTTTTGTCTCTAACCAAGCAATAGCGATAATTATCGCTATTGCTTGGTAATATGCCCCAACATTTTAAGATCAAAATGTGCCCTTTAGGATTACTGCTGTTAAGGTACATTAGTCTGGTGTTGTAGAGTATTTTGTAAGTGAGGCTGAGGAGCTTGAAGGTGATCCTTTTGTTGATATTGAGGCAGTGTAGGTGTATCAGGTGGTGGGTGATGTGGGTGCAGCCAGGGACATTGATGATCAGTCACATAGTTGTCTTTTGGATTTGTTGTAGTTGCTGTAGGTGTTTGGCTAGAATTCATATGTAAAGTGTTTTACCACAATGTAGTCTGCTGCTGATGAGGGCCTGTGTCACTGTTCTTCTTCTTTTGGTTACGATCCACTTGTAAATGTGGAGTAGCATGTGGAGGGTGTTATAGCAGTACAAGGACACGGTGTAGACTTACACATGGAGAAAGAGCAATTGAGGTTGAATCCTATGTTGTGCACATGGTTGGTAGGTGTTGGTACTCCTCACACTGTAGTCAGGTAGCAGGAGTTGTCTGAGGCTGATGGAGTGAGTCTGAGGATGAGTACCTTCATCTTCTGCCAGTTTGTGCTTACAGTGCTGCTCTTTATGTACTTAGTGACGTCCTTCATTGTGTCGTGGAGGTTGCTTTTGGTGGTATGTGGCTTCTTGGTGAGGAAGAGAATGAGCTGGGTGTTCTTTGTGTGGGAGATGTTTTTGAAGTTGTGATAGTGGCTACTTATGTTAGGGTGGCCATGTAGATGTTGAACAGCGTCGGACTGATGGATGAGTCCTGGGGGACCCGTAGATGATGTCGGAGGTTTTGGATCAGAAGGCTGGGAGGCGGGCGTTCAGGATTACTATGGAACAACTTCCAAACAAAGGACTTGATGCATACTATTTGGCCGTAAGGAAAAGTGTGCAAAACCATTAAGGACTTTTTGCTGTGTATTTTGTCAGCATCTATTTGTAAGTAACATTATTTACAGTGTAAGAAAATTAATCAGAATGTATTGTTATTTTATGATTATTTGAGATATGTTATATTTACGTAAGAAATTGCTCTTAGAAAAAATAAAGCCAAAAAGAAAAATGAATATTTTTCTCTCTTGTGCAAAATAGCATACACTTACATCATGACCATCCATAATAGAATCTCAGGTTAAATCCTGTATGTAATTACTCGTTATTGTCGTAGTTGCATTGCATCATGTCCGAATAAAGTGCAACTAGAACCTATAAAGTGCAATAATGAAAGTGCCAAAGTGCAAACGGATAAAAACACATAATATAATCAAGGCATTCGGTAGACTGGGCCCAGTCATACCTAACCCAACTCTTGTAGATTGAGTAATAAAAACAGAGACTCAGAGAAAACTTCAACACAAAGAATGGGGATCCAGCAATGGGTTACGGAATAATGATCAAATCAGTTCATAATCAGAGACTTCTCATAAGCAGATCCACTTCATAAGTAGATCATACACAGAACCAGGGATAACAGTCTTCACAGATTTCAATTGTGGTCCATCATTTCGGAAAAGTTCTTTGCATATTCAACAATCCCAAGCAACTACATGAGTATGTCCTCAATGAGCCAGGTGGCTGAAAACAGTAGGGAAAAAAATGTTAGAACATATTTATCAATAAAACCATAAATATTATTAAACGGTTAAAAATACAGATGTAGAAAACAGCCTGATATATAAATACACAGGGAGACAAGGTCATCAATGACTTTAACCTAATTTAATACAGGCTAGTGTGTAAATCCTCTGTAAGTTTCAGCCCACCTGGCTGCTTGGTGTCGAGTTGGAGTATGTATTTAGTTTCCAACTTGTGGAGTTTCGACTCCCTATTGCCTGCCCGTCTGTGGGCACTGACTACATCTATAACATAAAACTTAAGGCCTTTGTTGTCACTTTGGTGGTGTTCTCAAAAGTGCCTGGCCACAGAAAATGTATTATCCTGGTTAGCAATTGCCCTAAGATGTTATAGGATCCGCTTATTAACAGCAAGTTTGGTACTTCCTACATATTTGAGTGAACATGGACACTCCAAAATGTAGACAGCATACTCCGTTTTACACGTGAGAACTTTGTCAATCCTATGTTGTATGGGGCTAAAACCATCAGTGTCTGATTTTTTATTTATCCTGCGGGTACAAGATTTACAGGTCTTACATTTGAAGAACCCACTATTGGTTTGTAACCAAGTGGTCTTTTCAATAACCTCAGGGTTAGTGTTAACCAGCTTGTCCCTCATAGAGGGGGCTTGGCTAAAAGTTATAGATGCTTTTCTGGTGAGAGTTGCTCCGATAACAGGGTCATTGAGAATAGTGGGCCAATTATTGTTAATAATTCTCTGTAATTCCTTGTGTTGTTTATTATAACCCACAATTACTCTAAACGGAGTAACCTGGTTCATAGTTTGGGTCTGCATTACAGTGTAATCAGAGAGGGAGGCTGTAGTGTATACCATACTGACATCATATTTCTTAAGTAGGGCATCACGACTAACTTGCATAGATTTGGATCTAGCCTTGTCAATGATTTGATTGGAATAGCCCCTTTCCAGGAATCGATTTTTACTGGCTTCCTGGGCTTGATTCAGATCATAGGTATTACTGCATACTCTTCTAAGGCGTAACATCTGGCCATATGGAATGCTCATAATCAGATGTGGTGGATGAGCACTACCCGCATGAAGGATAGTGTTCCCGGCGGTGGCCTTTCTAAAAAGTCTAGTCTCCAGTTGGTTATCATGGACATAGACTTCCGTGTCCAAAAAGGGAACATTGGTTTGACTAAAAGTAGCAGTAAATTTCAAATGACTTTGGTTATCCTTCAGCATGGATACAAAATTAATATATATATATATATATATATATATATAATATATATATATATATATATATATATATATATATATATATATATATATATATATATATATAGATATAGATATAGATATATATATATATATATATATATATAGATATAGATATAGATATATATATATATATATCACGTTAAGCTCCAAACTGCTTCACAGGCAACCGCGGAGAAAACAGACACTTAGATGCGCTAAAAGTTGCAGGTGATATTTATTTATTTTTGCAAATTAATTGCTATGTGAAAGTGGAAATACGCGTTTCGGCAATCCCAGTCGCTTTGTTCACAAAAACGCTAGTGCATTGTTACCAACTTGTATTTGAAACCACCCAGACCATCATGTGATAGGCTGTCACCTGACTAGTGATGAACACTGTAGACAGACTCAAATGTATAATGAAGTTCACCACTGGGCACTGGCAACATGAAACACGAAACATTTGCATGGTATAAAAGGCTAAAAATTAAGAAACATCTTATAACAGTACAAATACTGTAACCAGGTCATGTGATCACTCTGATGAATACTTGGTAGTATTCAAGATTGGCTAATATCAGATATAATAATATTGTACAAATACTCCAATTAATTGGAAAAAGGCTGATCACTACCTCAGTATTCCCACTGCAACTGATATGAAAATTGCAAGTGTGTAGGCCATAAGTACTCTGTAGCCTCCATGTTAGAGTTGCCTTTGGTAGCCAGCCATACTGTGAATAAAGTGTGAGTGCTAAAGAATAATTTCTTCATGAATCCTGTCCGGGAATAATGAATGTAAACTAATAGATGTTGTACAGGGCGAAAGAAAGTCATGATTAATATGTTGCATTAATTCCAGAAAGGAAAATTTATAAAAGGAGCCCACATCATCTATCAAAACATCGCTGGCAAAGACAGTCAGAATCATCATAAACCAGGAGAGGCCCCCTGGTTATCTGACTTGTGAGGTCACCCTGAGTGGTAAAAACAAATTATAATGCAGATGTCCTGAGGAGTACAGGTCATAATAAACCAGACCCAAATGACGATATTCATGCTGAAAATCTGTGCAAAATGCGCCAATAAATATCATAAAACCACCCATTCATATCAAAAATATAAACCAATAGTAAAACACATAAAAACCAGTCAGATAGCAAAGACTAAAAACATTAAAAGCATGTGGTCTAAAAATATATAGTCAGTGGAAATAAAATCAATGTAGAACTAAAGTGCATCTCGATTGTAAACATGATCAAATTTCCCACTATGCTACCTACCTACAGATCTACAGATAATGATGTAAATCATCACAAATATTAAGACCTCTGGGAGTCTTCGTGTCGAGCTCAATGATGTATTTGGTATATATATATATATATATATATATATATATATATATATATATATATATATATATATATATGTATTAACTTCTGGCGGTCACCAGAAGGTAGTTATAGTTAGGACCTAGTTTCCATTGGAAATCCGCAACATTCTATTGGGAATAACTTTGGCGCCGGTAGATGAATCTTCGCGAATTTCTCAAAGAAGATTGTCCGCTCTGCTCCATTCCATCCCTGAAAGTTTTGGGGGGATTCGTCAAGTGGGGGCTGAGAAAAAAGGGGGGTCCCAAAACGTGTTTTCCCCATGTTATTTTCCCTAGGACAATTAGACACAGCTACAGCCCCAACGGCTGAACGGAATTACAAGAAATTTGGCAAAATGGTAGAGTCTGATCAACAGATCACGCTTTTGCTTAAATGGTGTAAATCCCTCCAGTAGTTCCTGAGAAAATAAAAGAAACAATATATATATATCTATAAAGCCCACACCGTACGCACACAGGTCCGCGTACCGTGCGCGTACGGGTCCGCGTACCGTGTGCGTACCGTACGCGGACCCTGCGAGCTGCATGCTGATTGGCTGCTACTGTCTGTCAACACTCCAAAACAGAAATTGTTGGCAGCCATATTGTGCCTCGGTAGATTAAGGCACAATAAAGCAGAAAAATAAACATGTAGAACTAAAAAAAGGCGCAGGGTTGAAGCATTCTGACCCCCTAGGCCTCTCATGGGGTCCCACAAGGACCCCAAGGCCCCAAAAATTTTATTTTTATTTTTCAAAAATCGCGGGGTGCGCTTACTGTGCACGCACGGTCCGCGTACGTACACATACAGTATTACGGTGCACGTACCTTTCCGAGAAAGCTGCATGCTCATTGACTGTCAACACTCCAAACCAGGAAGTGTTGGCAGCCATCTTGTGCTCAGTAGACTGAGGCACAAGAAAGCAGAAAAACAAACGTGTAGAGCACAAAAAGGGGGCAGGGTAGAAACACCATGACCCCCTAGGCATGCCCAGGTGGTCCCACAAGGACCCCCAAGGCCCAAATGTTTTTTTTTTTAAACCCGGTATGTTTCTTTTCAAATTACCCCCCGGGGGGACCAAATCGCAAGGGCATAGTGATAAAGAAGTGTGGGGGGGCCAATCACACTGCCCGGGGGGCCGCCGCCCCCGGGTAAAGCAATGCAGCCCCCGGCATATCCTGGAGGCTCCTGGTGGGCTAGTTGGCCCCCAGGAACCCCCAGTATGCAAGGGGAATTAGTTCCCCCTCTGCAAACGCGCCAGGGGGCCGCGTTGCAGAGAGGTGTAAAAAAGTGTGTGGCCTCATTACACCTCTCTGCAATGCAGCCTCCTGGCGCATACTGGAGGTTCCAGTTGGGCTAGTTTGCCCCCAGGGACCACTAGTATGCTGTAGTGTAGTTCCTATTTTCCCAATAGGCCCTGCGCATTGGAATAACATAAACAGTAGTAACTATCGACGTAGAAGTGCGGATCTTCAGGACCTCCACTGACTATGCTAAACTTAATTGGGGTTGTTACCAACTAGCTCAGAGGTCACTGGAAACTTTCTTGACTGAATAGGAAGTGATCAGCTTCCCTGGCACAGCCAAGAAGGGATTCAGTTTTCCAACAACCGTGCAACATGACAACTTTGCTCCTCAGATCAAGAGTCAATCTCTAGGGTCGTGTGAAACAATAGACAGTTATTTTACTCAGTCAGTGGTTGTGCAGTTTACTTTCACAATATGTAGAGAATAGAGAGACGGGCGTTGTCAATAAAAGGTAACATTTATTGAACAGTCTTTCTTCTCGTACAAGAGAAATGAATTGCCACAATTGCAAGACTTGTTATTATAAAAAGTACGTACAGTGAGATAAGTATTGCGAAATAATACTGTAAAAGCATTGATATGGTTTCTTAGCCATACAATGGTTTAAAAGGAATAAAACATATATACATTCATATATACATTAGGCTAAAATACTCAACTGGTGCTTCTAACTACGCCTACCTCAGTGTACCTGACCTAAGCCTAATACTTGGGAGGGGAGTAAGTAAGTCGCTTTAAGTTAAGTTGGTTTTCCCAAGGTTTGCTTCAAGAATTCTCTCTAAGGGTTTAGTCAACACCATACCTCTGGAATAGAATGATGGCGGTCTGGTATCTCCTTCAGGGGGTCGATATCCCAGTCACCCGCAAGGGTAGACTAGAAACGCCGGAGCTGGATTTCTCTGCAGGAGAAAGACAGCGTCTCTTCTCAGCGCGTCGAGGAGGAGGAGGAGGGGCAGCGTCCGCGGGCAGCTTGCATCTGCTGGGCTCTTTGCAGGGGACGGCTGTTCAGCTCCTAAGTTCACCACACCATTGTTCGCTTGTTAGCAGCGATAGCAGTAGTGATAGCAGCGATGCTATCATCAGCATAACAGCAGCAACTTCAGCAGCAGCAAGACAGCTAGCAGCATCAGCGATGGCATTGATAGCTTCAGCGATGGCATTAGCGTAAACAGCAGCATTTGCTTAAGGCAACGTTGGTAATATTTATACCTGAAAGGTGCCTTGTTTGACGTAAGTTTTTGGACATAAGACGTCAATAAAGATGTCACTAGGAAGTGATCGTCTATCAGTGCTCATTAGAGTTCTATTACTAATCAAAACACAGCAAGCGGGGATTTTCAGGTTGCTGAGTTTTTATCTTGTTGAAGAACTCGGAGTGTTAATCTAGGAATCTCAGATATTAACTTCTGCTATGTCATTGCACTAATTGGTTGCAAAGGAAGTGGCAGAGAAAGCGATTCTGAAATGTGGCTCTGTTCGTGTGAGGCCATAGACGAGTTTCTGAATATTGCACTTGAACGGTTATGCCAATATAGGGAATAAATGGATTTATAGCTGAATAGGGGCATAAGGTCACAGTATCGATCAGGGTCCTAGATTAGAACGCAACACCCACTCCACTAATTCATGTCCATCAAATTACTAAAACTAGAGCAATAAGATGCATGTGTAACATTGCCCACCCCAAAATACATATATGCATTTGAAATAGGCGTATTTGTAATACGTGAAAATGTAGGTACTATACGTTTTTGAAGCATAGAAATCATTCAAAAATTATAGCATATGAAATCAATGAACGATTATGCAAAAAGAATTACACATGAAATATCTCTGAAACAGAAGAAGGGCGAGATAATTTCATCATATATAAATGCATTGCAGTAAAATGTGCTAGAGGCTGGTGTAAAGTTATTATGTCTCTAGATGTATTTAGAAATAGAAGTTGAAGCTTCTGTTCTCTATGAATAGTTTTACTTTAAGCAAAGAATTTTTCATGCCAAAAAGAAGGTGAATATTAAAAAGTGTTCAATTCAAAAGAATTAATGCTTGAACGGGAAAAATAGAGTTCCAACGCTTTTAGCAGTTTTTGTTGTTCAAAACTGAAGGCCGAATTCAGAGTTCATGGGAACGCTGTGTGTCGGAATGCTTCTCTAAAGTTATTGTTTCTGTTCGGGTGAGAACATCATATCAGACAGGCTCTCAAAGAATTTGTCTACAAAATCAGGTGACAGTTCGACCAAATTCGATAGTGCTGTAACTTGGCAGGTGTGAGAATGATTGCTGTCATCAAAGTCGGGATCAGCAAGGCTCACAGAAGGTCGTACCTGGGTGATGTTGCTTTTGTCACTCGCTCCACTGTTACCACCTAGTCGTAGCACAGGAGTCTCAACGAATGCCGTCATCAGGATTGGTAGCCTCTGGGGACAACACAATGCGTGAGCCGTTATCGGACTTAGCAAAGTATCGATATCCATTGGTACTGCTGATGGAAGTGAAAGACAGATGTCCAACACGCACTCATCTCCGCATAGCATACATCGTAGTACAGGTAAGATGCAATTTTGCCATATCGGTCTGAATGAAAGGAACCAGGTCATGTTTAGATCTCTCAGCCTGGCCAATCCAAGGACTCTAGTTATTCTGTCCCGGTAGCGAATTGCTAGGATTGTTTCTTCCATTCCCATAGGAGTCATGTCTGAGCTGTGGCTTGCCATAACAAAGCAGGAGGGTCAAAAATAAAATCCCTGCTAAAAGTCCCAAAAATAGGGGTATGCCGCCAAAAACAGAGTGAACAAAATTTGGAACAATTCCCAAAATTGCTTGAAATGGTGTTAGCAGTCCCGTAAAAATCGTCTTAAATATGCCTGGGATGCCTGTGGCACTAGACATGTTAAGGAGTTGGCTCAACATTTCTACGAAATGCACGGGGCAATTTGTTGATAAAAGGTCATGAACCTCCGTAGCTGTCCTTGCAACTGTTGTCTGCAAAAGCACAGACTTCATTTTGCTTAAAGTATCAATTCGTATAGAATAGAGATTCAGACGAGGCCAGATGGGAGTCTCTATGTCTCCAGGCCCGCTCGGGAACAATGCTTGCATACAGCATTTGACCATGGAAGTTACGCTTACGAGATAACTTTTCCCTGGCACAAGGCCACAACATCTGTGATCCGTTCTTAGAATGTAACTCCCATTCGCGAGTTGCATAAAGAAGGGCTCTATCTGCGTTGCAGGTGTGACAAGCTGGTGGCATGAAAGGTTGTTAGAATTACCTTCACAGGCTCCGTGTAAATTAATACCCTGACACAAAAGTATACCGCTTAGTGAATGTTTACAGTTTTCACCACTAAGAAATACATTTTTGTCGCTGTCACTATAGCATGAATGTGTGTATGGTAATTTCCATGCTGACTTAACATATCCTTTACCCAATCGTTCATAATGGCCAGTAGGTATGTATTCAAGGCACTTTTTAAATCGGAAAGTTGTTATCGGAATAGTGATAATTCCGTGTATTATCCATTCAATGACAGGACTTTCTGACATTGTCAATGGTAATCTCTCAAGTTTTTCGATGCTCATGATTGTATAGTCTGCTCCTTTCTGTGCCAAGCTGATTTGTTTATCAGTAAGGTTAAAAATGGAAAATAATGACGTTGTGTTGATTAAACGCCAAGGCACATAGCCAGAATGAAGATTTTGCAGCGTCCAGCCTAATTGTACAATAGAACGTAATTGTGACTGGCCATGCTGTAACATTAGCAAGTCTCTGTCTATTATGTCAAAGGCAGAAGATACAATATTGTCCAATGAATATATTCTGGAGGACAGAGTCATTAACCCATTGTCCACTACAGAAAGTGATTTTTCCAAATTAATATGATCAATTTCTCGTATTTTTTCTGCTGTTTCAATTTGTGTGACTTTCCAAGCCTCGTTGTACGCAGCATAGATGCTGGCCGCTATGAAACACTTTTGACGCTGTTTGCGTGGTCCAAGAATGAAATCGCGCATATCAGCACCATCTTTAAGTAAAGATAAGTGTTGCTTAATTTCAGCCAGTGTGGATGATCCTAGCCATTCGAGGCAGAGTTTCCCTACACTGTATGTTGTTACTATCCCTGGATGTTGTCTCTGGGAGTATCTAGGGTCTTGTCTGGTCATTTTTAACCCCTGTGTTTTGTTCAGGAATCTATCTTGACAGTTGTTTGTGTCAGTAGGCCAGATTAACCACTTTTTCCATTCAGGATGTGTTCTGTTAAAATGTAAAATTTTAGTTACGTTTATCTCAATATCTGTTGTTGCATTTTCAGGTATTGGCTTCGGAATAGACGGTTTGTTTAGGTCTTTGATCTTAGCTAGGCAGTACAGGATGTTTGGTGAATTGTGTCATTTAAAAACATAATTTGTTCTGGTATCATGCAGGTTCTGAATAGTGCTTCTAGGCCTTGTACCTGCCAATCTTTTGTACCCCAAATGGTTTTTGTTTCAACGTTTATCTTCCAATAATCAAAACCAAATGTCATCATTTTTTCATAAAATGCTTCTGAATATATTAATGTAGTGTTTGTCAGCATTGTTTTCATTCCTGTTTTATCTAACAGTTTGTAATAAAACGTTTCTGCATCACTGGTGTTAAACCCTGAGAAGTACTTGAATTTCTCAAAGAATGTTTTAGAACTGCTTTTAGGTGGTGTAGCACAATGTTCCCATTGATTAAACTTAAAAACATTTCTAGGCTGTGCAGATTTATGCAAATAATGATCGCCATAATGTGTGTAACAGAACAACTGTTCATAACTAGACGAACCTTGTAAATAATCATGTTCTGTGAATCTAGCTGACATTACTAAATCAGACATCATGTCATTAATACTGTTAAAGTCCCAATCATCAGAGAATGTACTAGGTTTTACAAAGTCACTTAAGGAAACCTTCAGTTGATGAGGATACTTCAGGATCTCGACCGGACCATAGATCTCATAGTCAGTTTTCTCCCATACTACCCCACCGGGTATCGGAATGGCTGTGACATTTACTGTTGACAGTTCTCTTTTCTTCACGTGGGATGATCTGTGTGGTTTGAGGACTAGGTTGATGTTCTGACTTGCTGTGTCCATTCAATTGTAATAAACTTTCCTAAAATTAAAACTAAAATTAGGCATAGTAGGAGTATGAATACCCCTGAAATAATCCAATGCTCAATCAACAGTGAATCCAGATATAATTCTTTGATTTGTTGAAAGAGTTCCGTTGTATTTTCTTTTGAAGTCTTTTTAGTTTCTGGCATCACTTCGGGGTTACTTTGATCCTCGGAAAAGTTGTCGAAGTCGATGAAATAACCAGAGGCAGTTCTGTCAATTGTTGGGATTGTTCTTTCAATCTATCTTTCGGTAGCCCTTTCTGATGCCACATTATTGTAGACTGGTGTTTCTTGACAAACTGTTTCAATCTGTGTCTCAAGAGGCACGAGTTCCATGGCATTATTGCATAGTCCTTCTCTGTGCACTGCAGGCTGATCGAATGTGATTAGTCTTTCAGTTTGAACCTCTTGGATTGTTGCAAGTTTGGGTATTCTGTTGTTTCTTGGGAGTCCACTGGGCCTACTGTTGATTATAGGCCACATGCTTGTGGTTTTACCAGGTCGATTGATACAACTCTGTTCTCCTTTTTACCAGCAAGGGGCGGTAGTACAACTGATCTTGTTCCGGTGACTGCCAAGACAGGTACTGCTTTTCTGTAAGAAGGCCCAAATTCCTTCTTCACCGCGATTTGTTCTCTGACTAGATCCCCAATCTTTGGAATCCAGACAGGCCTTGCTGGGGCTGTTGCTTGTGGTGCCTCGTCAGTGGTATTTGGCTGTTGCTTTAACTTTATGTTGCTTAAGGATTTTCTTGTTTCATACAGTTCCTGTAAAACAGCCAAGCGATCTTTGATGTCAAAGTCTGTTTTATTATCTTGTACCACTGATACTTGACTATCTAAGTCCTGAATTCTCATTCTAATTCCGAACAATAGTTCGTATGGGCTGAAACCTTTTAGAGAATTTCTCGGCAAATTGTTAAGACTAGTTTGGACACTTATTAAATGTTTGACCCACCCAGCGCCTGAACCTAATACCTTCGCTGTTATAGATCGCTTTATGTCCCGGTTTTTTCTTTCTACCACACTATTCCCTTCGGGGTGCGACGGACAAGAATACCGCAACCCAATTCCCATGCTGGCCATGGCCTCCTTATAAGCTCGAGAGCTGAAAGCAGGACCCTGGTCAGAATGGAACGTGGTAATTGCGTATGTGCCGATAAAGACTCGCAGATCTTTTATACCCGTTCTAGCGTCAGCCGAGCGCTGGGGGCCACATTTTTTAAGTGTGTTTAGCCTTAATGATGTACAATGGGACGCGTTTCTCTTTTTTGATAGCGCGGATTGATTGCCTGATGCTTTCTATTAGGGCTTCTGACACTACACTGGCCGGTTCTCCACTGCAATCTCTATTGCAGTCTTCACAGTTTTTTGCAAACTCATGAATGCCTTCACTCATTTCCGGCCACTAGTACTCTGATTCTAATTCTCTCAGAGAGTCCCTGATTGTTTGGTGTCTCAGACCCAACCCCATGTGTGCTTCCTGTAATAGGAAGCCCCTCCGGTCCCTGTTTGGAATTACCCTATCCCCCACTCCAGGGATTCGAGCAAAAGGAACGGAGTTTGCATCGATTACGTATGCATAATTGAGTGGACAGTTCACTGGCAGTGCTGCACAGTCGCCTTCTACGGTCGTTTTTCGAAGCCAGCATGGTTTCCCCGTATATGTATTTTTCTGTACGCTTTTTTGTGGCTACGGAAGCCGGTTTAGTTGCTTCCGCTGTGGCTGTATTAGCCAATGAATTCCCTGCAACGTGAACGCCATCACGTTGAAGACTCTGTGCGTGTATCACGTGAGTCTTTTGTAGTTTTTTCTGTAAAAGAGCTACCTGTTTCCAGAGCAATTTATGCTTTATTGTGGCACCTGTGTCATCTTTGTAATCGTTTTCAATCCAGCTCTGCAGTTTATTATTGTAAGAGTTGACACAAAAATGAGAATCGCACACGATTAGTGTCGGGAATTCACGTTCTGCATTTTCAAGCGCCATCTTTAAAGATCTGATTTCAGCTCTCTGAGCCGAACAGTACTTTACTGATTCAGTTTTTGTTACTTTCGGTCTGAAATTACCGCACAGCCAACGACCTTTAACAATCGCACAGGCTGCATCGTAGGATTTGCCCTCTACGTTGAAATGCTGTACAAATCTATCTGTATAGATTATACAGGCGTATTGTGGGAGAGGCAGAAGTTCGATTGGCAGAGGATATTCTTCTTCATATTCTAAATCATTCAGTTCTTCGAATTGCGGGGCGAAATAGTATTTCACATCTTCCGCTCCTAGAGAATCTATACACTGTATCCATTTTGGATCCAGTGACACTGTAGGCAGGTTTACTGGGCTGAATAGCGCCTCGAAGGCGGATTCCGCTGTGAGGATATTAATCATTTTGCCGTGTGCTAATTCTCGTTCATTTGCTAATGCAATTTGCACTGCTTTTACAGTTCTTTCTGTGTGACTGAATGTTTTTTCTGCTTGTGTGTACAAGTGAGATTTAATTGAAATTGGTACCTTTTCTCCCTCATTTGAGGTTAGGTACGTGAATCCGCATCCTCCTGGGATGACTCGGATTACAAGATCGCGTGTATTGTCACGTGTGTCTAATTTTGTTTTTGCTAACATGTCTGTTTGCAGTGATCTCAAAATTTCTGTGTGTTTTTGAGTCCAATTGATTTGTTTAAAATCAGGTTTTATTAGTTCGTAGAGAGGTTTAACCCTCGCTGCGTAATTTAGAATGTATGTTCTTCCGAAATTCAGAAAACCTAGTATGGATTGTAAATTCTTCAGCGTTTTTGGAGCTTGGAGTACAGCGCAGTTCTCTAAGAAGTTGTCTGCTAGGCTTTTTCCTTCACTTGATAATTCGTATCCTAAGAATAGTACTGTCAGATGGGCAATTCGAGACATTTTAAAGGTGAATTCGTAACCCTCTGCTGCGAACCCAAGTATAATGGTGTTCACTCTTTTCAAGTGAGTATCCAAGTCGTCGTCTGTGAGATAGATATCATCTACGTAGGATAATGCCTCATCATCATATATTTGTAGTAACTCTGTTACCCTAGCTGAGAATAGTCCTGGGCTGTTCTTGAACCCCTGTGGGAGTCGACAGAAATTTTCTGAGACCCCATTACGGAGAAAGCGGTCAAATACCTGCTTTCTGGTGCAATGTTTTGACAAAAGAAACCATTAGATATGTCTAATGTCGTTTTATATTTTTTCCTAACTATGTTATTCATTAGTGCAGCACTATGCGAATGTTGTACTGCAAATGTTTTGCAACATGCATTAAGGTGTCTGTAGTACAAAACTAGACGATATGAATTGTCTGGCTTGGAGACAGTAAACAAAGGATTGTTCATTTGAGAGGTGCATGTTTCAATCACCCCCTGGTACTCAAGTTGATCTAAGATCTCCCTGACTTGTTTTTTAGCTTTTTGCTTAATGGGATACTGCTGTTGGGCAGTTGGTTCACTTTTTAATTGGATTTTGTGAGGAGGTGAGTCCTCATCCCATCCTACATGATTTTTATATAATGCCGGTGCCTGGGCTACTGCCCATTTCCTTGCATAAGTATATTTTTTGTGAATCGGAATGTGATTCGAGAAGGCAGGCATAATCATTTCTTCGCCATGAGGGCACTCCCTGACAAACTCCGGGGGCCAATCTTTTTCAGCTAACAGGATATCATAGCCTTTTGAGAGTTTATCCCAAAATAGACCCTTTATTTTCCTAGTCTTATCACCCTCTATACGCAATGTTATTTCGTATATTTTATGGGGCTCGCTAAGTCTGGTGTCGGCAGTTTCAACCTGAATGAATTCATTCGTGTCCACTGTCTCCAGATGACTCATCAAGATCTTGCGGGCTATACTGATTTCTGCTGCACTGTCTAACATTGCCGGTGCCCACTCCCCGTTTTTCAACTGTGTCCTCAGTATTCTCGGCATGTTCGATTACTCTAATACTGGCTACCTTCTTTTTTGGAAATTGAGATTTTTTACTCTGAGCAGGTTCCTTGTCTTTGGACTTGGTGTGCTCTCCTGGGTCTGACCGTCCTCTTCTTTCCGATTTCTGCGAAAAAGATCGAGAGGGACGTGTATCAATACTTTGATATCTATCAGGTTTTTTCAAATTATCCCTATTTCTAAGGTTGTATCTTTTCTCAGAGGGCTCCCTCTGGGGAGACTGGTGTTCTCGAGTCGGAGTTCTTTCCCTCCGTCGAGGAGACCTTCCTCTGGACTGGAAAACTTTTTCCTTGGGAGTGGATTGTTTATTTCCATCCCAGCTCTTTTTAGGAGTGTTTGAATTAATTTTAATAAATAATTTTTCAGGATTTTCAAGCAGTTGGGGCTTTACTGGTTTTCCACCCAAGCTGTCTCTACCTAATTCTTCATAGCATTTCTCTATGATTTTGGCAAGCTCAATTGGCTGATCTGTTATATCTGTTTCCTTCAACTTCTGGCGGATCGCCACAGATGCTGCTTCTCCCTTTATGTTGGCTAATAATATAGCCGAGACCTGCTTGAAGTCTTTCAGTAATTTCATACCAAGAGTTAAAGCAGGTTCAGGACCGTATTCATTTTGAATCTGTCGTAGTACATCTGGTATTACCGCCATAGACGGAACACCATGTGTTTTTGTGTAAATGGAAGCAAAGACTGTACCCCAAGTGTCACAGTCCTCCACGTGTGGTGCGATTCCCATAGGAAGGCAGATTGTCAAGATTCTGTGTTTCTCAATGGGGGTAGTATACAGAAATACTGCCTCTATTTGAGTGATTTTCTGTGCTAACCAGAAAGGAATTTGTTCCCGTTTTACGGGTGTTTTACCAAGACATGACTGTATGTTCTGTGGTGTGATGTTATTAGTGTTCCCCTGAAGGGGGGTCAGCTGTGGTACATTAACAGCTGGTTGGACGGTTGCAGTCCGCATTACATATTGGACTAATTGCCTATGTATTTTTATTCATGTTTTTAGCTATACTAACAGCTCTTCTTAAGACATTTTTGCAATGTCCGGGTGTGGTGTGTAGCTGGCTAGAACCGGCCACGTTGCTCCTAGTCTACCTAGTGGACCGAGCCTGGTAATATGATCATTATGTTTTAGGGCGCCATTAAACCAGAGCAGGTGCTCTTGGAATTTTAGTGGGATTTCAGTCTCCTCGAAAGGAGCGTACTCATCCGGTGGTTTCTCTATTTTGTAATAGTGAAACTCTTTTGTTCTAGCGTTTGCCGCTGGAAAGTTTATCCATGAATAGAATACCTCTGTCTGCCGATATTCGTGTGCCTCTATCACGAAAATTACTGTACCACCTTGTGGTGTCAGTCCGTTTTCTATAAGTTTTAACGTTATAGATTTTCTTAAGTGTACCGGGATGTCGATAGCATCCGGGTCAGTCTATCGGAGACTCGAGTCTTCCTCTATTAGTAGGGTTGCCAGCCTGGCTGCTTCCCTTTCTTCTTCACTGTCTGACATTTTATAAATGCAGGCTTTGCAGAGTAGGTCTCCAAGGAGACAAAGATTAGGTGCACAATATTTTGGAACACTGTATCCTTCAACGTTGAATAAACCAGAGCTTTACATAGGAATCTCTTCCTACTGAGTTCGGGCGGATTTTAACCTTTCACCCACTCCAGACGTCTATTGGAGTATTTACGGGAGAAAGGGGTCTGTGTGAAAAATGCACGACTGAGTTACTCTAACGCCTTGCGTTAGTTTATCGCCTTACCAAACGTTTGGGCGCCATGTAGTGTAGTTCCTATTTTCCCAATAGGCCCTGTGCATTGGAATAACATAAACAGTAGTATCGACGTAGAAGTGCGGATCTTCCAGGCCTCCACTGACTATGCTAAACTTAATTGAGGTTGTTACCAACTAGCTCAGAGGTCACTGGAAGCTTTCTTGACTGAATAGGAAGTGATCAGCTTCCCTGGCACAGCCAAGAAGGGATTCAGTTTTCCAACAACCGTGCAACATGACAACTTTGCTCCTCAGATCAAGAGTCAATCTCTAGGGTCGTGTGAAACAATAGACAGTTATTTTACTCAGTCAGTGGTTGTGCAGTTTACTTTCACAATATGTAGAGAATAGAGAGACGGGCGTTGTCAATAAAAGGTAACATTTATTGAACAGTCTTTCTTCTCGTACAAGAGAAATAAATTGCCACAATTGCAAGACTTGTTATTATGAAAAAGTACGTACAGTAAGATAAGTATTGCGAAATAATACTGTAAAAGCATTGATATGGTTTCTTAGCCATACAATGGTTTAAAAGGAATAAAACATATATACATTCATATATACATTAGGCTAAAATACTCAACTGGTGCTTCTAACTACGCCTACCCCAGTGTACCTGACCTAAGCCTAATACTTGGGAGGGGAGTAAGTAAGTTGCTTTAAGTTAAGTTGGTTTTGCCAAGGTTTGCTTCAAGAATTCTCTCTAAGGGTTTAGTCAACACCATACCTCTGGAATACAATGATGGAGGTCTGGTATCTCCTTCAGGGGGTCGATATCCCAGTCACCCGCAAGGGTAGACTAGAAACGCCGGAGCTGGATTTCTCTGCAGGAGAAAGACAGCGTCTCTTCTCAGCGCGTCGAGGAGGAGGAGGAGGGGCAGCGTCCGTGGGCAGCTTGCATCTGCTGGGCTCTTTGCAGGGGACGGCTGTTCAGCTCCTAAGTTCACCACACCATTGTTCGCTCGTTAGCAGCGATAGCAGTAGTGATAGCAGCGATGCTATCATCAGCATAACAGCAGCAACTTCAGCAGCAGCGAGACAGCTAGCAGCATCAGCGATGGCATTGATAGCTTCAGCGATGGCATTAGCGTAAACAGCAGCATTTGCTTAAGGCAACGTTGGTAATATTTATACCTGAAAGGTGCCTTGTTTGACGTAAGTTTTTGGACATAAGACGTCAATAAAGATGTCACTAGGAAGTGATCGTCTATCAGTGCTCATTAGAGTTCTATTACTAATCAAAACACAGCAAGCGAGGATTTCCAGGTTACTGAGTTTTTATCTTGTTGAAGAACTCGGAGTGTTAATCTAGGAATCTCAGATAGTAACTTCTGCTATGTCATTGCACTAATTGGTTGCAAAGGAAGTGGCAGAGAAAGCGATTCTGAAATGTGGCTCTGTTCGTGTGAGGCCAGAGACGAGTTTCTGAATATTGCACTTGAACGGTTATGCCAATACAGGGAATAAATGGATTTATAGCCGAATAGGGGCATAAGGTCACAGTATCGATAAGGGTCCTAGATTAGAACGCAACAATGCAAGGGGAATTAGTTCCCCCTCTACAAACTCGCCCGGGGGCTGCGTTGCAGAGAGATGTAAAAAAGGGTTTGGCCTCATTACACCTCTCTGCAATGCAGCCCCCTGGCGCATACTGGAGGTCCCAGGTGAGCTAGTTGGCCCCCAGGGACCCCCGGTATGCAAGGAAATTAGTTCCCCCTCTGCAAAAACGCCAGGGGGCTGCATTGCAGAGAGGTGTAAAACATTTTTTTTCAATTTATATTAAAAACATGTAATGTAATTTAAAAAATAATATATCTAAAAATAAATAATTTATAATAATGTAGTAAATCAGTATAAAAAATATAACAATTATTACATTTAAAAATTATCATTTACAAAATCATTGAAATTCACTGAAAAAACCATAGGTTTCAGCCACTTTATAGTTAGGAATTACCATTTAAAAAACCTTTGAAATTAACTGAAAAAACCATATGTTTCAGCCACTTTATAGTTAGGAATTAGCATTTAAAAAATGTTTACTTAAATCAGTATAAAAAATATAACAATTATTACATTTAAAAATGATCATTTACAAAACCATTGAAATTCACTGAAAAAACCATAGGTTTCACACCAGTTATAGTTAGCTGGGCATTTTACTCATACAAAACCTTTGAAATTCCCCCGTTATAATTAGGTCAGTTAACTATAACTCGTACGCCCGCAATGCACTGCTGATGACGTCGCATATTACATCACTCATGACATGGTCAGTGACATCACTCATGACATCACTGATGACATCTCAAATGACATTACTGATGATATCATCCTTGTGAAAGAGTGGCAGACCTCCTCTCACTCTGATATAACCTTTGATACATACATTCAAAAATAGAAACAAACATTTTCAAGAAAATGGAGATACCAATGCCAGTTACAACAACCTATTCCAACATCTTCTTCCACATCCACTCATTCACCAACAGTTCTATATAGTCACTCATACATGTACTCAATCATCATATGTACTCATACACCTATACATCCTGTTACACACCGATGCTCATAGAGTTACTTACACATATACTCACACATGCAAATAAACTATCAAACATCCATTTACTTGCATATACAGCTATACACACAAACATACACATACTGACTCTCTTAAACGATCACTTATAGAAACACATACAGGAAATCTTTAAATGTCTAACTCACATATATACTCACTTATATACACCAATACTCACATATAGTAGTTTAACACATATGTACTTAGTCAAAAAGACAGTATTGAGACAGTCATTCACTCACTAACACACCTATACACACACTCATCCACCCATACAGTCCTGCACACATGCTGTCTTCAAAACACATATAAACAGTGAGTCACTCATTAATGCATCTATGTGCTAAGTATTATCCCCCACCAAACCATATAAACACTCAGACACTCATACTGATACTAAAAAAACAACTAATATTCTATATAGACACTCATGTAGCTACTCACCAACCCATGCAGCCACTTATTCAAAAAATGTGTGAGACTGATACAGATATTTACATATTTAAACATTACTCACTAACCTATGTATTCACTAAGATTCAATTAATCAGTCAGTTATACAATCAATTTTAAAAAAAAGTCATCTATTTAGACACTTACCTACCCATTTATTCTTCCATCGACCTTTAGATATACATATATAAAACATACTTAATTTACAGAAAGACACCCGTTCACTGGATGATGTCATTAATGATGTCATGAGTGATGTCATTTGAGATATCATCAGTGATATCATGAGTGATGTCACTGACCATGTCATGAGTGATGTAATATGTGATGTCATCAGCAGTGCATTGCGGGCGCGCGAGTTATAGTTAGCTGAACTAACTATAACGGGGGCATTTCAAAGGTTTTGTATGCGTAAAATGACCAGCTAACTATAACTGGTGTGAAACCTATGTTTTTTTCAGTGAATATATATATATATATATATATATATATATATATATATATATATATATATATATATATATATATATATATATATATATATATAGATGGATGTATGATGGAACAACGAAATCCTTTACAATGAAGGATTTTACAACAAATGTGAATCACTGACACTGGCTCTACCACGCCAGTTTCTACTTTGAATATCAATATCAATATCACGCCATCACATAGTAAATCAATGAACGGCACTGTAACGCCTACCTTTTCAGTGATTGCCGTTGTAATACCAAATGAAAATTAGTCTTTAAATTATTGTTAAACCGAAACAAATTGAGCTGTGACTCTGTATGAATGGGGCTTCTGTGGATTGGTGGTTTGAGCGAATCAAGGTAGCTGATTGGCAATGTATGGTAACCAATGAGGTGATTTTGAAGTTGTTTCCCTGTTCACTGCTCCTGATTTCCTCCCTCTTCCTGAGTATGCTGTCAGGAGAGACACGCTCAAAGAAAATTTGGTGCTGAACAACTTGTAAGATTTTTGCATTATCTGACTTCTTTGCTCAAATCAAACATTTGCTGGCAGTGTTATATTTATTTTTTTCTTCCTTTTTTTGTGAACTTTTCAGCCATTCTTTGCTCACTTTTTTTAACCAAGCAAACAAGTCTCTCTTTGCCTTGAGAGACAAGCGCTCTTTCTTGTATTCGCATTCATTGTAACCGAATACTTCGCTTCTCTAACCTGCATACTTGATCCTACCTAGCACAGCATCCTTTATTCCTGAGACTTACTAAAATAAACATCCTAAAACTGTCCCTTCCCCTGAGCCCTAAATCCAACACAAAAGAGCAACACTTCCCAACACTCTTAGCCCTAAATACGCCCCTTTTCCAGCCTGGTTAGCAGCACTTAAATTGCCCCAGCCCTGAGTCCTAAATTAGGCAACAGGGTGCAATCCCTCACCACACCCTTAGACCTAAAACCGCCCCATGGTGTTCTTGTACTGACATGCATTGAGGGGCTATTCATTGTATTAAGTGATTTGGCCTAAAGACGGGTGTAGTATTGACGCAGTCGAGTTGCCGGTTTCATTGTAAAGGCTATTCGTACTGAAGCCTTCATTAAAAAGGTAGTTTCCCACATAGATATATCTGTATATATATAGATATATATATATTCACTGAAAAAAACAAAGATTAAAGTAATGCTATAGTTTGGTGAATTTATCAATGACAACATTAACATTTTTAACTAAAAAAACACAGACTTTCACCAGTTACAGTTAGCAGCATTAACTATAAATTGTGCCCCCGCCATGCAATGCTTATGACATCACATATGACATCACCCATGGCATGTTGTATTACATCATTGATGACATCACTGATGACATTATCCAATTAGTGTCCTAGTTTGTTTTATAGTTTACATAGTGGCGATTAATTACCATATTATGTGTCTACCTAATTTTCTACAGCCTGGGTCCAACTAATGGGTATAAGTGTTTACAAAGCACATGTGCTCCTAATGCACACATTATAAATCTTGGTATTCAAGAATGACTCTGTGCGCAGGTGACAGTTGACTTGTGTTCATTATGTTCCACCCAAATGTTTTGGTTTTGCAGAAAAGGTTTTCAACAGGAATAAGGTTCTAAATAGTAGATACTTTTGTATGTGGGCTTACAAATCATAAAGCCATAAATGATGTCATCAAACATGTCATGAGCGATGAGAGGGGCCACGGGGGAGCCCTGAAGCCCCAGCCACCTTCCCACATACAGCAGGATCTGGCATTGCTCTCGCCCACAGGAAACACCTACTAATGCTGCTCCCTGCAGGCAGGAGCAATAATTTGATCTGTTTCCCTGCCTGCATCACTGCGGATAGAAAAGCAGATCAAATGTCTGCTCCCCGGTTGTGAGAGCACTTTCAAAGCACCCACCAGCTGGAAGGCGACTTGGTGTTTGCTTTTGCTTGGCGGGATTTATGAAAATATTCCCGCCAAGTGAGAGGAAACACAGGTTTCCCCACCCGTGCGGTTGTGGGTGGGGAAACCGCTCTGCGCTGGGGTGTGCCCCCTGGAACATAGCCTCTGAGCCGGTCCAGGGATATGGGGTCCCAGGAGTCATTAATGGCTCAGAGATGTGGGGCTGTACTGCCCCCAACCCTGTAAGTAATCATTCCCAGGGGTAGGCACCGTGGGGCTTTTAAAGGCTCAGAGAGAGGGTCCAAGCCTCCATTTACAACAATTTCAGCCCAGAGAGTAAATTGTAAAATTGTAAATTGATACTTGTATAGCGCACTACTCACCCGCAAGGGTCTCACGGCACTTGTACAAATACCGCTGTGGAACCCATCCTGGCTTTCCCTGTGAGGCATCCACTCCTGGGCACCCCCAAGGTGGAGGCCAGGCATCCTTAGCGTTGTGAGGGCCATTGTGGAGATTAAGCAAGCTATTGCCCAGAGTTGCAGAGTGGGACTCCATGATTGGAATAGGCACCGAGGTGAGAATTATCAGGTCCGTGGAATTTTTTGAGCCCAAGACCTGCCGAGGCAGGGAATTGAACCCTGGTCCCGGGCTAGATCTCTGCATCAGGGTCTGCCACTCTAATCATTGAGCCACACTACTCCACTGTGGTCCCCCAGGGCCTATAATGGCTTGGGGAAAGGGCAGCACAGCTCCATCCCAATTTTGCTAGATTTTGGCCCTGGTCATGGTCTCCCTTAGGACTTTCAAGGCTCGGGAGGAGGCTGCGTGGCCCCCCTCCCCTTCTTTAATGATTTTGACCCCAGCGAGTGGGTTGGGTGGGTCCTTAGATGACTCAGGGAGGGGGCGCATGACCCTCCTCCCCATTCATATTAAGTTCTGCCCTGAGGGTGAGCTCGCTCGGGCCTCTAACGGCTCTCAGCCCCCCTTTTATGAATACTGGATTTACCATAATGCTAAGGGGTGAACTGTGCTGGGAGGTGAAGCAGTGTGCTCCCATCTCCCTTCATTTTGAAAAGGCTCCCTTGAGTATTAGAGCTGATGAACTTTTGGATATGCATCTCTGTGCCAGGGAGAGGTACTGAGACCTGAGAGGATTGTGGCAGCTTTCTCAGCAACCCCTGATGACATTCATTTTTATCTCTGCTGATGATAGATAATATCCAGAAACACATGTCTAGAGATTCACAGCACTAACCTGCATCAACTTTGGTGAAACACTTCAGCGAAAATTCAAGTAAGCATTTAAAGTGAACTGCATTTACCATAATGCTAAGGGGTGAACTTTACTGGTAGGTGAAGCAGTGTGCTCCCATTCCCCTTCAATTCGAAAAGGCTCCCTTGAGTCATTGAGCTGACAAACTTTTGGAGATGCAAATGTGTGCCAGAGAAAGGTACTGAGACCTGAGTGGATTCTGGCAGCTTTCTCAGCAACCTCTGATGAAATTTGTTGTTATCTCTACTGATGATGGCTGATATTCAGAAATACGTGTCTAGAGATTCGCAGCACGTACCTGCACCAACTTTGGTGAAATACTTCAGCAAAAATTCAAGTAAGCATTTAAAGTGAACTGCATTTACCTTAATACCAGGGGGTGAACTGTTCTGGGAGGTGAAGCTGTGTGCTCCCATTCCGCTTCATTTTGAAAAGGCTCCCTTTAGGTATTGAGCTGATGAGCTTTTGGAGATGCATCTGTGTGCCAGAGAGAGGTACTGAGACCTGATGTGTGCTCCCTGGTACACAGCCCCTGAGCCGATCCTGGGGAATGAGGTCCCAGGGGCTATGAATGACTCGGGTGGGCAGTACTGCCCCAACCCTTTATTTAATCAGCCCTTGGGTTAGGCTCCCCGGGGACTTTGAAGGCTCGGGAGAGGGGCTGTGAGGCCCCTCCCCATTTTAAGATTTTCAGCCATGAGAGTGGTCCCACAGGGCCTTTCAAGGCTTAGGGAGCGGGCAGCACAGCTTGATCCCCATTTTGATAGATTTTGGTCCTGGTGGGGGGGCTCTCAAGGCCCAGGGAGGAGGTTGCGCTGCCCCCTCCCCTTCTTTAATGATTATGACCTCAGGGAATGGTATTCACAGGGCCTCAAATGGCTCATGGTGAGGGCACATGACCCCCCTCCCCATTCATAATAAGTTCTGCCCCAAGGGTGGGCTACCTGGGGCCTCTAATAGCTCTCAGCTCCTCCCCCCTTTATGAATACAGCCCCAGAGGTGAACTCCTGAGGTTTATAGCAAAGTAATGCAGCACAACCGCCATTTCTTTTTTTTAATCAAGCTAGAGTCTTATGGAATCACAGCATTTGTTGCCCCAGGGGGTCTCTCTGGGTCCCTCCATGAGGCCTAGGGGGTCAGGGTATCCCTAACCATATATATATATATATATATATATATATATATATATATATATATATATATATATATATATATATATATATATATATATATATATATATATATATATATATATATATATATATATATATATATATATATATATATATATATATATATATATATATATATATATTTTTTTTTTTATATATATTTTTTTTTCTTTACCAAGTCCCCGTGTCCTGTAATTGCTGCGAGAAACATTTTTTTTTCATGTTACAGGCAGAACGCTCACTCTGTGGGATTGTGTCTCCTGTGGGAGCGAAGTGGCTCAATGGAAAAAAGCTCCCTGGGCCAATCAGAATCCTCCATTTTTAAAAGTTGGGTTGGAGGTTCTCAAAAAAGAGACTCTCAAATCCAAAAGTTCATATATAAAAATATTTTTGGAGCTTGATAACTCCAGAACTACTGAATAGACTTAAACCAAATCACAGAAAGCACAATCTGTGAACCTAGATCTAGCTTCCTGCCAAATGTAATGCTATTCTGTTTAGCAGTTTTTGCTATAGCACTGCCTATAAAGTCTCTGAAAAAGCAGGGGGAAATGTGCTGTTTGGAACCCCCCCTGTTTCTCAGCCCCCACTTAATGGATCACCCTGAAACTTTCCAGGAAGGAGCTGAGATGAATTTGCTTTTTTTGGATCGTCTCATGAAGATTCATCAAACGGCACAAAGGTTATTGGTAAAAGAAGAATATATGTATATATTCACCTAAAAACAGCAAAGGTTAAAGTAACGTTATAGTTACTTGGTGGTGGCGTCAAATGACATCGTTGGTGAAACCAGGACTGCGGTGCGAGATGGAGGTGGTGCTCGTCACGGTGCTAGCAGGTCATGGTGCAAGCAGCGGCGTTGTTGTTGCAGAAGTGTTGTCATTGGCTGACGAACTAGAGTCGATAACACCGGCGTTGGTGGGCCAAGGTTGCGGTGTGGGATGAGGGCGGTGCATCGTGTAACTTGCAAGCGGTGCCCTCGAACCATGGTGCAAGCAGCTGCGTCGATTTCGGCGTGAAGCGGCAGCGTCAGGAAGGCCATGGCGTAGTCACGTAGCAAGGCGGTGCAGAGTGTGGGCCCACAGGTCATGGTGCAAGCAGCGGCTCGGTGATGGCAAAATATGTATATATTCACCTAAAAACAACAAAGGTTAAAGTAACGTTATAGTTAGGTGAAATTTTCTATATCAAGGTAACATTTTAAACTCTGAAAACCACAGAAATTCACCAGTTATAAATTGTAGTTATCTCATGTAACTATAACTTATGTCCTAAGGTAACTATGACTCATGCCCCTACCATGCACAGTTTTTACCTCTTCAATACATTCATTGGAAATGTTGCAGACAGTGATATTATCAATGATGTCATAGAAGATTACATGTTTTATGTAATATGTGGGGTAATTAGCAGTGCCAGTGCATATTGAGGGTATGAGTTATAGTTACTTTAGGACACAAGTTATAGTTACTTGACATAACCATAACTGTAACTTGTGAATTTGTATGGTTTTCCGATTTCAAAACATTTAATTGTTTGTTTTTTTCAGTGAAATTCTAGTTTTTTTTACATAAAGTAATATTTTATTACCATACGTAAATCCAGCCAAAAAGTTGTGTGTGGCGGGGGTTGGCTGTAGGGCCAGTGTGGTCAACCCCTGGAAGGTAGCCAGTCCCATGCTGAATGCGGCCTTTTACCGAGCTGGTGGGGGGGGGGGGTGCCCGCAGGGCCTGGATGTGGCCAACTCCCCCAAAAAGTAGCCAGCCTCACACTTGCAGGGTCTTCAGCCATGCTCAGCAGTGGATTGGCCAGAGGGCTTGACCTGGGCCCACACTCTGTGACCAACTTTCTGACCTGTGGTTAGGCCCTGTGGCCAAGCCCCCAGCATGCAGCCAATCGCATGCTACTCAGGGCCTTTGGTCGAGTGCATCAGAGGAGTTGGCAACTATGGCCATCCTCCCAAAGGCAGCCAACCCCATGCTGCGCAGAGCCGTAACTGATGCTGGTGCAGGCAGAGAAACCACTGTGTCCCAACTTTGGGGTCCCCAGGGCCTTCAAAGACTCAGGGAAAGGGGCTGCAGGTCCCCCTTTTAAAATGTGTTACAGCCCCTGGGGAAAACACATTTTCCCCATTTATTTTTCCGTAGGAAATTCAGACACAGCCAAATGTCCAAACAGTTTAATAGATTTGGGAGAAGGCTAGACCATGGTCCAGAAAGAGTGTGTTAGAAATTGGATTTTTTGTATGGCTAGGGTGCGGGCCAAAGCCAGGCAAAACCACCACTCTGGTCAGGATAAGGGAGTAACAAGTCTAAAATAACCCCTGCTTACCCCCTTGGTAGCATGGCACGAGCAGCCAGGCTTATCATAGAGGCAGTGTGTAAAGCATTTGCACATAACCAACAGTAAGACAGTGTATGCACAACAAAAGGACACCACACCAGAAAAATATCCAATATTATTATATAATTAAAACAAAACCCAAAATGATGAAAATCCACAATACTATAATTAAAAGTTAACAGTTCCAAAAATACGTTGATTAAAAAGAATTCCTTGTGTGGATAGCTCCGTCCGGGCTTCCACAGCGTCAGGAGCACACAAGTCCCAAAACAGTTCTGGCTGACCGCGGGGTTGCAGGCCAACTACGGTGTCTGGAAGACCCCAAACAGTACCTTTCAGAGATGCAGGGCGATGGGGCCCTTGACGTCACTTGCGTTGCAGGTCGAGCTCCTTTCTGATGGGATCCGGAGCGCTGGCACCAACAGGCATCGGGTGCTGCGGTGTGAAGCGCAGTGGTGCAGCGTGCGGTGCCCCCAGGTCACGGTGTCAGCAGTGGCTCAGTGGTGGCGTCAAATGACATCGTTGGTGAGACCAGGACTGTGGTGCGAGATGTAGGTGGTGCTCATCATGGTGCTAGCAGGTCATGGTGCAAGCAGCGACTTTTTTGTTGCAGAAACGTTGTCATTGGATGACAAACTAGAGTCGATGACACCGGCGTTGGTGGGCCACGGTTGCGGTGTGGGATGAGGGCGGTGCATTATGTAACTTGCAAGCGGTGCCCCTGAACCACGGTGCAAGCAGCTGCGTCGATTTTGGCGTGAAGCGCCAGGAAGGCCATTGCGTCGTCATGTAGCAAGGCGGTGCAGAGTGCGGGCCCACAGGTCGTGGTGCAAGCAGCGGCTCGGTGATGGCATCAGCAGGCGTCATCGGTGAGACCAGGGTCGCGGTGCAGCGTGGCCGCGGTGCCCTCTGCGGAGCCAAAGCTTTGTCATGAGCAAGGCGGTGCAGAGGGCAGTGCCCACAGGTCGTGGTGCGAGCGGTGGCTCAGTGATGGTGTCAGCAGGTGTTGTTGGTGAGACCAGAGTCGCGGTGCGGCATTGCAGCGATGCCTTCAGAACACAGGTTCGTCAGGGTCGTCGTAGACAGTGTTGAGTGGCGTTCTTCGGGTTGCAGCACAAAACACACAGTCCCCAGTGCTGTGGGTCGAAGAACCTGGAGTCTTTGTGGTTCCTGAGAACTCGTGAACAGGGGGCAAGCTCTACCTTAAGCACTTGGAGAGTCTCACCAATTCAGTTTCAGAAAGTCCAGTCCAGGCCTTTCGCTGCCCAAGACAGAAGCAGCCACTGCAGGTCAGCCCAGCTAAGCACGCAGCAAAGCGGTCGTTCCTTTTAGCAGCTTCTCCAGCTTTCCTTTTGTGCAGTCTTCTTGATCCAGATGAGTTCTAAAATTCAGGGGTCTGGGACCCGGCATTTGTACACAAAAATCCTTTGATCTTCCGGGCAGAGGGTGTCGGTGTCCGGCCAGAACCAGTTGGGCCTCCTCTGGCGTGAAATCCTGGCAGGAGGTGGAGTCGGCATTGTCAGAGGCGGACCAGGCCCTTTGAGGTGCAAGGAAATCTTCTCCCTCTTCCCCCCATCGTAACCCAGGTCTATTTAGCCCTTTCCTGACCTACCTAGACTATCTGGAGCCACCTTGCTTCCTACCCATCTGTTGTCCAAAAAACAGACAGGCAATCCACATTCCAGCAGGGACACACGGGATGACCAAGCAGAATAATGCCCACTTTTAATAAAGTGGCCTCTATGAACTGAGAATGAAAAGGGCGGGGAACAGCGTTTACAACGCAACTTTTACCACGCACTACCTTTACCACGCAACTTTTACAATGTAATTAGTTACAGCGACTTGCGCTGGGGGGCGCTATAGGATAGGGAATGGTTTAATTTACTATCCAAAACCTTCCCTACTATCCGCGGGGACTGGAGTTGGAATAGTAAATTAAACTATTCACTATACAGCGCCCCCCAACGCAAGTCGTTGTAACGACTTGCGTTGTAAAAGTTGCGTGGTAAAGGCATGCGTTGTAAAAGCATGCGTAGTTTCGACATACATCCAAAAGGGCACCTCTCTAAAGGCTGCGTCTTTAGACCCTGAGTTCAGGCATACCAAACTTCATTCACTTATGCCTTTTTCGGGCTACGTACGTGGGTGGCACAATCCGTGCTGCAGGCCCACTAGTAGCGGTTGACTCACAAGCCCCGGCACCCACAGTGCCCTATACTGGGGAATGATAAGTAAGTCACACATCCAATCATAACACAATTTACCACAGGAGCACCAGCGCTTTACCACTGATCAGCACTGCGAAAAGCGCGCAGAAACGTTATACCAGCAAAAACAGAGTCTCAAAACCGGGTCCGCAGAAAGCAAAAACTCGGGGGATACATGCTAAACGATGTCAAGTCTAACAGAGTGTTTTTTTTATTTTAGTGTAAATCTGTTCAGTAGTTTGGGACGAATTAGCGCTCAAAGAATGTGTATATATCATGCCGCAGATGATCTGCAGATCCAACCGATCTGAACCTGAGATCTGATTGGCTGCCACCACCTCAACGAGAAAGGGGTAAAAGTCATCTTAGGACTCGAGGCTCAGTACTGAGTCCTAAGAAAAAAGTTTAAAAAAAGAAGACAGGCAGGTTATGGACAACCTGACCCCCTATCCCACCTGGGGCCAAAAATATTTTTTGCTTTTACTTTTGCCACAAAGTTCCAAGAGGAGCCACTAATCGGCCGCAAGTTGTTGTTTTTTTTAAACTCTTGCTCCGCGCTTGTTTCTTTAAAACCCCCATGATGGGTTAGGGCCCAGTGAGGCAACACATGTTTTTCTGAGGGAAGGAGAGACTGCATCTCTCTGTGGCTGAGGTAAAAAACAAGGAGGGGGACACAAGGTTCCCCTACCCAAGTCTGAAAGGCACTAGGGGCTCCATTCCCCAAGGCATAGTAATTAATTAAGGGAAGTGGGCACGCGGCCCACTTCCCTGAGCCTTCTTGGTCCCCCAGGACCCCATACCCAGGGCCAAAATGTCAATATAACCTGAGGAGGCAGCGCCTCTCCAAGAGATGCAAATAGGACCCAGGGACCCCATCTCCAGGGCCATGTCACTCATTGAAAGGGAGGCCCCATAGCTCTCTCCCTGAGCCTTTAAAATGCCCGGAGACTCCATCTGCTGGGGTTGACTTAGCGACAGTGTTCCGGGGAGCCGACACCCAGTACACAGTAGTTTCCCTACCCACATTACCTCAGACAGGGAAACACATTTTTTCTCCTGTCTGGACAGAGGATTTTTACATCTCTAGCCACATGGAAGTCTGCTCCCAGCTGGTATGAAATTTAAAAAAGCGCCCTCTGGCTGTGAGCAGACTTGAAACCCTAGAAATACACTGGGTTAAAAAGTTAAAGTAAGTTATAGTTAAGTATAGTTATGTGAAATGTTTAGTAACAGCGTAATGTTGTAAAGACTAAAAACTACAGAAATTCACCAGTTATGGCTATAGTTATAGTTATCTGAAGTAACTTCATCTCATTCCCTATACCTCAAGCCCTCGCAATGCTCTGCTAATATCCCTATATATTACATCATTCATTATTGATAATATCACTGCGACATTTGCAATTAAAATATTGATGAGAAAACTTGCATGGCGCCCAAATTATAGTATGTACTGTTTATGTCCTTACATATTACATCATGATGGTAAATTACATAATTGATGACTTAAACTTGAGTAAGTTTAATACTTTTGGCTATTCACAAAATCTGAGTAAAGTTACTTAAAACTATCAGGCCAAATTACAAAAGTGTAAGTTATCTTTGCAAATGGCACATGGAGTTTTTGGAAACATAAGTTACACATTTGAAGTAAATTTAAACACTCATATTTTGTTAAGTAAAGCAGCTGCTTCTTCATTGACATTGATGAGTGCTTGTTCTGCCTTTTGTTTCTGCAGGATAGCTCAGCTCATGGTACTGCCCGCCCCCCTTGCTGACTTCCTGGTCAAATTTCAGCAATAAGATTTGGATCAGAATCTCCACTAGTCACCATTTGTCATGGGTTAGGCAGTTGCATCTGGCTTACTACACTGCCATGGTTTGTGGCAAAGTGAGCATTCTGCAATGCACGCCTCAGGAGGCCTAAATGTAAGGAAGTACCAAACTGAAGAGGTGAGTTTTCTTATCATGCAAAAGAACTCGTGAGCTGGAGCTAGGCGATAGTGTTTGTCTTTTTCTAGAGTGTACTGTTAGACCTATCAGCCATACAGTGGTATTCTTCCAATTGTTTTGCTTTCACCCTCCTATTTTTGTTGCATTTGTTTTTACATTAGGACTCTGTGCACTTTACCACTGCAAACCAGTGCTAAAGAGCTTGTCCTCTCTTCCTTAAACATGGTAAAATTGTCCAAGACCTGATTGGCATATTTAACCCCTTAAGTGCTGCTGACGGCCAACGGTCGTCACGAGAGCTACCTCCCCAGTGCTGCGCACGACCATTGGACGTCCATTCAGCACTAATTCCAAAGGACAGCGCAGCACTGGGAAGGGATGTTTTCACTCATCTAAGGGGTTAATGTACTTATAAGTGAATGGTAGGGACCATATACCCAGCACCTGTAAATTAAATGCAACTAGTGGCCCTGCAGCACCTATTGTGCTGTCCACTTAAGTAGCCCCTTAAAAGTTGTTCCACGCCAGCCATTGCAGTGTGAAAGCAGTATTAAACTGCCAATTCAACTTGGCAAAATAGCCCCCTTGCCAAGCCTTGAACACCACTTTTATTACATATAAGCCACCCCTACTGTAAGCCCTGTGTAGCCCAGAGTACAGGGTGCATTGTAATTAAAAGGTTAGACATTTACTTTTAGGTTTTACAAGTTGTGGTAGTGAGAAACTCAAAAAAACATCTTTCACTGCTATTTCTCCTATAGGATAACATTGGGTTGCCTTGTTACATTTAATAAGTGCTAACATTTGATTGGAACAGGTAAAGATTTCAAGTTTGGTGTCTGAGAAATTGTGATTCAAAATCCTCATTACAATTTTGAAACTGCCATCTTTAGAAAGTTGGCATTTTCCTGCCCTGGCTGTTAGGTGCCTGCATCCTGTTCCTGGGTCACATGACTGGGTGCCGTTGGTAGTTGGACTTTGTATGTTGCACTCAGACAGCCACACAATAGAGGGATTAGGTGTGTCTGGATGGGCCATCACTGGTAGGATGGGGGAGAGCTGTGCACCGTCCCACTTGCAAATCAATAGGCTGTGCCCTGGCTTCACACAACAAACTTCTCACTTGTGCGTTGTGCCTGCAGACAGCTAGGAACCAGAACAGGGGAGGGAGGACATTTCAAGTACTTCAAAAATCATCTTTAGAAACTTCTCCCTACTTCAAAGAAGGACCAGGTAAAAAATGGGACCCTCAGGCCCACTCTTCATTCCCTTTCTGGACCTGCAGAAGGACTCTTATAGGACTGTCTTCTGCTGAGGCCTGCTGGGTACTTCAAAAGACTGCCTAGAAACCTCAAAGGCCTGCCCTGCTGCTTAAGCCCTGTTCCACTTCTTGAACCCAGGACTACCAGAGTCCTAGGGCTAGTTGGCTGGTCTCCTCATTAGAGACTTAGGGGCAGAAAAGGCTCTAACAATTTTGAATGCACACCTGGAACCAGCCTGAGTGAGTCCTGACCCTCCAAGTGGTGCCTCTTCAGTCCTGGACCTCTAAAAGGCTCCCAGATAGCCAAAATCTAAAACTTGGGACTTGAAACATTTTGCCTCAAAAATGTTCTGAGAACCGATAAAGACAGGTACATCCCTGCTTATTGATCCACCAGAGGTGCACCACAGGTCAGGCTGACTTTGCAGCAGCTCCTGCAATGGTCCTAGACCCAGCAGCAAATCCTGTTTATCGCCCTTTGCAAAAGGAGTTTCTGGCCTCATGTAGCTTTGCCTGCCAAAAAAAAGAGACTAAGTCCGAACATGTAAATCTTCACAATGACTTCGTCCAGTGGCTCCCTGGCATCAGCACCTCCTCCTCAGATACCACCTGCGGCCTTGACCACTGAATTTACCTTCTCAGACATTTGCCTATTAAATGACTTTTAAGTCCGAAGGTAGGTGCCAACCTGGCCCAATCCACTCCTTGTATCAGACCTGCGCTGTCAGACAACTTTTTTTACATTGACCCGGTCTCGTACGAATGGGTGCCCGCAATTGGTGCTTTGATCTTTTAGGTGCTAGTTTTTAACTTAAAATGTCAAAATTCTTAACTCCAGTTTAATGATTAGATTTTTTTCGTTTTGGTCTCAAACAATTTATTAAAATGTACTCTATTTTTCTAAATTGGTGTGGGATTTTTCTTGTGTTGTGTTTTCAGTTAACTACTGTTTGTGTGCTCCATAAATACTTTATATAAAGTAAAGGAGGCCCCATTGTCTAGTAGGTCTGGGACAGGGGTGTAATATTCAGGAAGAAAAAGAGTCCCCTTGGCTAACCATAAGTATGGTTATTGTTAATCTGGTGGTGCCCACAACCTGTTTTTGAGAATACCAATCTCACAATGGATCAAAACCTCACGGTTTACAGAGACCTCACAACTCAATATATAACCACACAGTAAAGCAATTAATACATATCACATAGAATTACTCATTATTAATAAAATTTAAGACAAGACAGGCAGAGTTGTTATCAAAAAATACATATATCCGTTTATTCAAAAGAGGAATATTCTCACAATAATTTTGAAAACATTTTCAATAAATTAAAACCATATAAAATCAAAGCATATATAAAAAAAGACAATTTTGGTTAAAATGTTCACAGGGGTCGACGCAGCTTTTCGGTTTGGAAAGATTAATGAACAACCTTCTTCAGGACCAGTTCTAAAAGAAAACACACAATTACCATTTCATCACAGAATTGCATTAATCTACAGCTCATTTAAAAACATCTCTTCTTAGCTCTTTTGGTTCAGTATTAACCTGTCCACTTTAGTTACACTAGTGTCCTATCTACTCATAGGTGGGGTCTTTGGTGGGTTTTATATATTGGTATCTTTTTTGAAGATTAGAAATAGCACCAACAAGCACAAAGTGTCAATGATAGTCAATGGTTCTAGTAAACAGAGACCTGGGGCACATTCGGAGGCTGGCTGCGATAGAGTGAGGGTAGTATACACCAATCAGGTTCATCATTGTCAAAGTGGAGAACCCTGGTCCCGGGCCAGACCCTGATGCAGAGGTCTGGCCCGGGACCAGGGTTCAATTCCCGCCTCAGCGGCTCTTGGACTCAATCTCCCCGGACCTGATAATTCTAGCCTCTGTGCCTAGTCTGATCATGGGTCCCACTCTGTGACTCTGGGCAATAGCTTGCTTAATCTCCACAACGGCCCCAGCAGCACTTGGATGCCTGGCTTCACCTTGGGGGTGCCCAGGAGTGGACATCTCACAGGAGGGCCAGGAAGGGTACCACAGCGGTATGAATACAGCGCTACGAGACCTCTGGGTAGAAGGCGCTATATAAATACAAACACATTTACAACACATTTACATTTACAAAGATTTTACCTTCTGACTTAGTACATGAAGTCCCATTCCACCACAAGACTAGACTTCTAAAGCCTCCCAGGTTCTCTCAAAGAAACACTTAGACTCACAGGGTGTCCGGCAGAGGCCAAAAGCAATGTCCAGTCCTGGTCCAGTTACCACTGATTGGCTGGACCTTTGAACGAGAGGCACCTTGCAGCTTTTTGTATCCCTGTAGCTTGAACAGTTCGGCCTTATGACCCCTGGAGTTCACTTCATAGTCAAGAGTACAAGAGGGAGGAGGCCCATTGCTTCAGGGCTCCTCTCAAGTCACAGACAGCAAGTTCAGTCTTCTATACTTCCTCAGGTCCAGCAGAGTTCTTCTTAGACCTGGCAGCCTTTGGGTGGACTTCCCCCAAATGTTTTGCATTTCTTCTCCATTTTTGAGACACTGGGGCTGGGTGGAATATTTCATTCTTCCCACAGAATTGACGGAATTTTGTGACCCTACTTTACTCTTGTAACGCAGAGTTCAAGCCAAATTCCACCAATTGCAGCATGGTGGAATATTTTCTCACAAGGCTATAGAAAGGCATTCAAGAGCAAGATTTGGTGACCTCCTGTATTTCCTCCTGAGCAGAGCCATTGAAATATCAACCATTGAGGATTTGTGTAAACTGATGTGTAAATGCAAAAGATCTAGCTACCTCACAATTAGAGATAGGAGTCTTGAACAAACCATGTGGCCTACTTAAAGGCTCAAGAATGGTTGTGAGTGCCCTATAAAAAACAAACAGAAATACACAAGTGACAGCTACTTATATGAGCATGCCAATTCAACCATCTACTGTTTCAGTAACTTTCCAACCTCCATACTATTGTCACCAACAAAGCATTTCACTGGTGATGCAAACCTTTTTTGACACAGGTCCAATTACACATAATGGTCAGACCAACCACCTTCCCTGATGAAAAATACTGTCTCACCTGTCCCATCTCTTATCTGGTGGGAGATGCTGCATGGTGGACAGTATCCCCTGGTAATTTGAATGATGCCATCTTATATAACTGGAATAATTCTGAAAAAGATTTTGATCAAGTGTTCGATTGAAGAACTATCACTAGATTGGTGGTCACAGAGCTGTTAGAGCTAAAGCAAGGGATCAAAGATCTAGTCACTTGCCTAACCCAATTTACCAGACTTATTGCAGAGACCAAATGGCCCAAAGAGAAAAGAGCAGTCATAGCCTATCTGGGCCTTAAGGACGACGTAAAAGCAGTGTTCACACAAATTTACCTGCAACCTTACGAATTGTGCTGATATCACTACATTTACCATATGGTTAGAGCATAGACTCTCTAAAAGAAAAGGTGACAGGAAAAGACCAGAGCCAAGGTTTCCATTCAAACCCAGGGAATAAATGTGCATGTCTTCTGATTTAGCGGAATCAATGGAAACAGATCAAATTTGAGGATCACTTTCGTTGGTGGAAAAGTTCAACACCACAATGTCTGTACTTCAGCATATAAGGACATTTTGTCAAATAATGTAATGTTCACCTAGAGAATGTGGCTACTAAAGTGACCTTTAACTCCAATACCAATAAACCCATGGGAAAATAGAATGCTTGTGAGATAGTCAGCAGAGTGTCCGGAGCAAGGTCAAAGAAACTCTTGACCAATCACTTACTTATAACCTGCAAACCTCAGCCCATCATTTAACAATTAATGAAGAAATCAGAAATGACCAACTTATGATTCCAATCATGAGTAGTACAGAGGCAGACACAAATTTCATTGATGCCATGTATTTTAATAAATTAGGTTTTCAAACATGCAAAAAGAGAAAAACAGAAGCATTCCAAGATTTCGATGGCACTATGTTTACTTTTGCCAATATTACATGACAAACTGAACCACAATGTGTGGTATGTATAGACTGTGGTCTGCTTCATGAAGAAGTCTTAAGTATTGATCTCATTGATGCCCCACAATTTGGAATTATATTATGAATGGCATGGCTCACCAGCCATAACCCGAGAATAGATTGGACAGTTTTGTTTTAGAGATTTACTAAAAGGATTGTTTCAGTCAAGAGGAAGACAATAAGATGTCAAAAGGTGCTCACTTCATAGCCACCGCAGCAGAACAAGGCAGGGTCCTACCTGAAGAATACCAGAGTGTTCTACATGTATTCAGCGAACAAGGGCTGGAAACCTTACCCCCGCACCATACTTATGTCTCTCAAATTGATCTTGTGGCAGGAGCTAAGATACCTTGCAGTAGGATCTACTCCCTATCGGAGAGTAAGAACCAGCACCATGGGGCTAAATATCTACGCAACATTTTAATTCAAACTTAAAAAGTTACAGCTGCTTTGACACTCTTCTTTGTCCCTGGTATCCAAGCTGCATTGCTAACATGCAGTGACTATAGAGCCTTGAACAACATTACCATGAACAATTGGTAACCCTTTCCATTTATATTAGTGTTGATTGAACAATTTGGAATTATATAAAGAATGCCATGGCTCACTACTCATAATGAAAGAATAGATTAGGCAATTAGAAATGTAACCTTTGTTTCAGAAATTTGTAAAAAGGGTAGTTTCAGTCAAGAGGAAGACAATAAGATTTCAACAGAGATCACTTCATAGCAACCACATCAGAACAAGACACATTTCTACCTGAGGACGACCAGAGTTTTCGACATGTATTCACGAACCAGAGGCAGACACCTTACCTAAACACCGTATTAATGACTTTCAAATTGACCTTGTGGCAGGAGCTATCATACTTTGTAGTAGGATCTTGACCCTAACTAAGAGTAAGAACCAACACTGTAGGGATTAATATCCATGCAATGATTTCATTTGACCTTTGAAATCTCCAGCTGTTTTGCCACTCTTCTTTGTCTCTAGCACCAATGGTGAGTTGCAAACTTGCATTGACTATAGAGTCCTGAACAACATCACCATGAAAAATTGGTCACCCATTCCATTGATATTCGTGTTGGTTGATCCAGCAAGATCTACTATCTTCTATACTACATTAGACCTACAGGGAGCATAATGGCTGGTATGAATTTGTTTTAGGGTGACTGGAAACAGTACTTTGCACTTGATATGGGTTCTAGAAGTGCTATGTAGTGCCATTTAGCTAAGTATTGTCCCAGTGACATTGCACAATTTTGTAAACAATGTCTTGCAGGAGTTGTTGGACAGATTTGTCATTGTATACATAAACACTATTTTAATCTTGTACCGAGGGACAAACTCTGGGAGGTACTTAGAGACTTGGGAATTCCATCTTATCTCCTCAGCATCCTAGTGAGGCTTCCTGTAGGAAATGTTGCCCAAGTGAGGTATGGCAAATTAACTCCCCAGCTTTACTGTTAACAAAGGGGTACGGAAGGGCTGTGTCCTTGCACCCACTTTATCCTGTCTATTAATTAATGGCCTCATTGACCAACTTAGAAAGGTGAAGAACAACGATAACCCCAGGCTTGCTTCTGGCAAGGTCCCAGTTTTGATGGTCGCTGATGACACCCTTTTACTCTCGAAGATGCCCATGGGAATCCAGTGCATCCTTGACAGCTTTGATGCCTTCTGTAAGAATAGGGGGCTGGAGATAAATACACGGAAGACCAAATATATGGTCTCCAATTCTCCCATCAAGTCTTGCTCTAACCCATCTCTTAACGGCATCTTGCTTGAAAGGGTGATGTTTTTGTTTAGTCTGTTAGCACTTTTTACTTTATGGAGTTTCTCTTACTGCAGGCCGGACATCCGCTGCTTCAACAAAAACCGCCTTTGTTTTTTAAGGAGCACGGCCCCCCGTAACACGGGCGCCCGCTTTCAATCACAATAACCCGGCATTATCTCGAGTCAACTCCCCCAAGCAAAATGGATTTAGAAATGATTAGCGAATGTGATTTCCAGGTAGCACATAATCGTGTGCTAATGAGCTGAAGCTGACAACAGCACAACTGTGTTACATGTCATCTGCATTAAAGAACTGGTGGTTTTCAAAAGCCTGTTTTATTAACAATACCACCACCAATACCACCAACAACACTACCAATAACACCACCAATAACTCCACCACCAATACCACCACCAATACCACCACCTCCAATACCAACACCACCAATACCACCACCACCACCAATACCATCACCACCAATACCACCACCACCAACACCACTGCCACCAATATCACCACCACCACTAGGACCACCACCAATACTACAGCCAATACCAATACCACCACAACCACTACCACCACCACCACTACCACCACCACCAATACCACCACCACCAATACCACCACCATCACTAATACCATCACCACCACCAATACCACCACCATCACCAATACGACCACCACGAAAACCACCACCACCAATACCACCACCACCACCAATACCACCACCAATACTACCACCAATGCCACCACCACCAATACCAGCATTACCACCAATGCCAAAACCACCAATACCACCACCACCAATACCAATGCCACCAATACCACCACCACCAATACTACCCCCACCAAAACCACCGCCATCAATACCACCAATACCAATACCACCAATACGACCACCTCAGCGCCTCTCGCTCACTAGTAATAGCAGGGGTACTGTATGAGGCCAGAGCTGCAGCCAAGACCATCCCTCCCTCCCTCCCTCCATGCCTGCCATAAGGCCCAGCCAGCCCTCCCCAAGAGGTTAAGCCACGGCCCTACTGCATCTGGAGTGTTTTTATTAGGCCAAAGATAGCAATGACATTACGCAATGCCACACTGCACACTCAAATCACACAGAGGGCAGGAAATAGCCCCCCTCCCCCTTTTCCTCCTGAGCCGCAACAGTGTAATCACAGAGCAAAAGGTGTTGGAACGCTTTGTTAGTGTTTATAGCTCGGATCATATGTAACTCTCACTTCACACTTTGTGTCTGTGTAATTTACAACACATACATCTTCTTCACTGCACTATTTATCACTACTCTGAAGATGTTGAATGCCGGTCTCGTCCTCTGATATTACAATCTAACAAGCGGTCGAGAAGGCCCTTTATTGTAATGCAATATGTCTTGCATTTGCGAAAGTTTAAGCTATTAGTATTGCAAATGACAATCAATGCCTTTTATTTATGTTTAAAAACCCAAAACATAAATAAAAGGCATTGTCATTTACAATGTCAATACCTCAAACGTGCATAAATGCGAGATCTATTGCATTGCAAATGCTTGTCTAACCTGATGAGGATTATTTTTGTGTGGTGTTTTTGCTGTTTTCCTGTTTTAAGTGTTGCACAAATACTTTACACATTATCTCTTGAGTTAAGCCTGACTCCTCTGTGCCAAGCTACCAGAGGGTGAGCACAGGTTAATGCAGGGTGTGTATTTGATGAACCCTGACTTGGATTGAGATTCCTGATTGGACACAGGGTACATACCTTTGCCAACCAGAAACCCAATTTCTAACATCTTGGCATTTTGTTGCCTTCCTTTCAAGTGTGCTCCAGGTGTAATGTGTGAATCCAGCAGATCTGTCAAGCAGGAATTGACACTGAAGCAGGATTTGACACTGCAATGTGAAAAACGATGCCCACAGACCCCTCCCTTCTGCTGAGCTCAAAGGAGTCATCCCTGTAAATTCAGGTTTACCTGTCAATCACAGTTACCAATTGTGCAGCTCCTGGGTGGAATGTCACACCTTTTTCGCGCCTATTCAAATGCTGATTACTGGCTGGAAGAAGCTGGAGAGCAAATACAAATTAGCCTGCAGAAACTTCAGGCAGGGAAAGGGTAACTTTCTAACAGTTACTTTTCCTTACTATTTGTTACAAATCCAATTTCACCATAGAATTGGATGTTTAACAGCTATTAAAAATAGCTGTACGATTTTTCTAGCTAGTCTCTTTCCCAAGATACAGTAATGGTATTTAAAATTGTATCCAAGTGCTTCTCCATGGGCCAGCCTGCCTTCTACAGTGAAAATAGCTTTGAAGTGCTAGTCATTGTAAGTACCGAACGAAGAAAACTTTATTGCATGATTTGATAAAACCTTTGCAAAATACAGCAAATAAAAATATAGCACTTATTAAATTTGTTAAAAAGAACCCGGTTCCTGTAGAAAAAAGCACCCAACATCCCAATTGTAAAACTCTCGTGTAAGTGCACTGTCCATACATCCTGTAATATTGTTCCCTTAAGGGAAAACTGTAGTCCTAGTTGAAGCAGCTTTTGAGTCCCAGTTTAGTTAGCCTATGAGCCGTTCCCCTTCCGATAGTCGTTTTGTTTTGGCATTTCCGACAACTATTTTGTGCCTGACTGCCCGCAAGAAGAGTTGCTCAACGGCTATTGCAATGAGCCAGGCGCCTGAATCTCAGGCCGAGGAAACGTTAAGCAGTTACCCTCCGCTTGTTTTTTTGCAGCCCGGTCCATAAACCTAACCAGTGCACAATTTAGGTTGGTTTTCTGGGGATCAAAACAGGCCAATACTTCACCTCTACACCATCTGATCCCCTTGTCATTCAAACCTCTCTGTAGAAGAGCCCTTCTGTCCTTCAAGAGGTTAGGACACAGACACAGTACATGCATTAGGTCTTCCCTAGGATGGCCACAAAGCTGACATGATTCCAGGGCACGGTCTCTTTTCCATTTGGGAAGATGGCAAGTCAATGGGATCACCCCCATTCTCAATTTTAAAAAGCAGAGCTTGGTGAGTGCACTGAAGCTGAAAGTTAAGTCATTGTAAGCACATATTCAACTTTAAATGTTGTCTTGTCGCACTTTTAAATACCATGCACCCTGCCTTGTGGCCTACAGGGTTTTTTAGGAGTGACTTATAAATATTCAAAAGGAAGGCTTTTATCTGTTAAAGGAGTTTATTTTGACAGGTCGAATTGCAGTTTTACACTGAAACAGTCGGGCTAAAATTGTACGCCTGAAGCTATGTTTGCATTACTAATACTGGATGGCACAATAGTTTCTGAAGTCCATCTGTGGCATTTAACATACCAGGTACCATACCAGTACCATATACTATGGATTTAGAGGTTAGTTAGATATACCAATTAGCAATAGCTGCGGACTTGCTGCCTAGATTACCGTGCCTAAGGGGAAGAACTACACAGCCCAGGAGCCCCTCTGCTGCCCACACCTGTGCCTGCCTGATCCGCCCCCACGTGCTATATAGCGGCTCGTGCCCCCCGCTTCCCGGGTGCCGCTCGTAGCCGCGGACTTGCTGCCTGGATTACCGCGCCTAAGGGGAAGGACTACACAGCCCAGGAACCCCTCTGCTGCCCACACCTGTGCCTGCCTGCTCCGCCCCCACGCGCTATATAGCCGCTCGAGGCCCCGCTTCGCGGGACGCGCACGGGCAGCGTCGGGCGAAGCCCGGGCCAAGGGCGGGCTCGTCAGTGCCTGTCCGAGCACGGTCGAGGACGGGACGGGGCCACCCTCTTTAATCTTGCCTATAAGTGGCCCTTTAAGGTCAGTACACTCTTGCTAGATATTTAGGATTGCTTTCCAGCCATCAAGCCTTGTTTGGGTTACAAGTTAGTGGAGCGATTGCTATAAAAACAGTTTAAGAAAATGGCTGCAGCCAGTGTAGGAAAGGGGAGAAAGTTGCTTTCTGGAGGAACTATTATGGGGACATTAGACCAGTTTATAACAAGGGCATCATCAGTGCAGCAACGGGAAATTGAAATAACTGAAAAGAGGCTATCTATGGAGCCGATCGTTGGCAAGCGTTCGTCACTGGGTAGACTGGCCCAGGTATCATCACCAGTGTCTCAACTAACGACCGATACTATGCCCGTTGGCTCCAATGGCGAGGGTAACTTGCCACCTGACACAGCTGGTAGGCCGCCTTGCCCTTTAACGACCGTGGCTACAGTACTAACAGACCCATGTACTCTCCCACAAAGCTTAGTTGCAACCAGATCGGGTCTGCCAACGCGGTCGGCTACTAGTACTAAATCAGGGACTGTTTGTTTATCAGGTGCCAGATGCCCCAACTAAAAGAAAGCGGGCAGGAGCTGCTTTAAAGAATAGAAAATCAAAAATTCAGAAATGTGGCAACTCAGAGAGCAACTCAGCCGTAATTGATTCGGACCTACAACAAGAAAATCTAAATGGGTCCCCGGCTACCCAGGGTATTGACAATATGATTCCTCCTGAGACTAGTGGAGACTTCTAGGTCAAACTAGAACAAATATTTACAGAGATTTGTCTCCCTATCTATGATAGACTGAATTCTATAGAACACAGACTTTCCCACCTTGAATCGTTGTGTACTACATTACAGGGGGGGAGGGCATGCGGGCTGTGGATTGTGTCAGAAATGATCAGGGGTTATCTAGGCCAACAAACGAAGGCTGTGAGCCGATAACTTCATCGGAAACTAACGCTCTATTGGGCTTATCAGCCTCTACCGTTCCATTGGATGCACATCCTACCACACATATTGATCCTGTGGCACCTAATGTCCCCGTGATAGACAGGAACATGGAGGGTGGGGGGGACATGGGGGTTCGGGGCTTGGATCGACCAGTAAATATGGCAAATTTGGCAAAGACCTTGGATGTATGAAAGACTGTGCTACCTCGTTTGGACCTCCCTCCTGAATCTATACCCTACGTGGTGGTCTTAGTAGGGGTCCCCAGTTTGAGCCAGGGAAAAACGGAGGCCTATACTGAGCTTAAAAACAAATGCATTCACTGGTTAAACTATATTAGGCCTCTCTCTAACCAGGGAGCTAGTGAAATCCTATTTGCCAGACGTGTAGACTGGGTGGGATCACGGGCAAAATGTATTCAGGGTGATTGCGTTGTAATTAATTTGAGGAACAGCTGGGCGGTTAAGCATATCTGCGACTGGGAGGCAGATAGCCCAGAAACGCAAATAAAATCCCTTCCCCTAACTTACTTTTACCTGGTCGCGTCTAGTAATTTCCACTCTGATCCTAATTCGAGAAGGCAGATGGGGGGGGACAAGGTAAATTGGGGTGGTAACTTCTTCCCAGGTAATGTCAAATGGAAGGGCCCCCAAAATTGTCCCCCGGCACTTGCCATGTTTCATCACAAAAACAGATTCAGTGCCCTGGAGTCGGTAGATTGACGGTCGAGGAGTGGATCAATCGCATCCACCAAAGTTGATAACAAGAGCCTTTTAGAGGCTAGGGCTGGCTTTCTGGAGATGAAGCGCAATATTATCCTACATGACTTTTTTGAGGGCGAGCGCACTTCTGCAGTAACAAGGGGCACCAGTAGGGGGAGCCCAACTTGCAGACATGGTGGGCCCCTATCTACAGTAATAAAGGAAATGGGAAGGAGCTCTGGAAAGGGAGGGCCCAGAGGTAGAGCACACAGGGAGAGGGGGGCAAGCAGTGGGACTTGGGGGGGGGGGGATATATACACAAAAGGCTGACTTACTAATTGGGTCAACCAGCTGTAGTATTAACAGGAGGGCTACAGTAGGGGAGGCTAATGGTAATATTGACATTCTTTCCTGGAATGTGGCAGGTATAAAAAACAAATTGATATGTCCAGATTGGAGTCTGTTCATAGACAAATAGGATATTTGCCTTATGCAGGAGACGTGGGCTCTGGAAAATAACCAGCGGAGTGGCTTTGCTACTTTTAACATACTAGCCACAACGAGGGGCAGGGGTTGACCATCAGGGGGGCTAAGCATCTGGGTGGGTACGCACCTGGGAGCTAAAGCAGAACAGCTGCCAACTAAGTCACTAGACATACAATGTGTGCTCCTAACCCTTCCAGGTAAAAAACACATTGCACTAATTAATATCTATTCCAGGCCAACGCAGAGTGGGCAAGAGTCTTGCGTTATTGAACAGTTGGAAGAATTCATATTGACTCTCGACCCAGAGTATATTCTAATAATAAGGGGTGATTTCAACTGTCAGTTTGAACACCTTAGTAACACGAGTTTAGATGAGCTAGACACTGAGAGCCAATATTGGAACATTCCCGAACCCTTGATCCCACCGGTCAAAGCATGGACACCATTGGTCTTACAAATTAACTCATTTACCCTTTCACTATCCTTGAGGTCTTGTAATGGGAGACTAAAATCAGACAGACCTGGCCTATCAACATTTAATCGAGAAGGGCAAACATCGACCATAGACTACATCATGGTAGAATCTAGGTCCTGGGATAGGGTTCTGGATTTTCGGATCCAACAGCGGACAGACAGTGACACAATGCTATGGTAATGACACTCAAGCCAGGGAGCTGGGGTCTGCTAAACCACCAAATAGAGCCCCCCCCGGTCCATCAACCTCTCCTGTTACATAACAACAGACGGAGAGTAAAGTGGCCCCACATATTGGGCTCGCCCGATAAGCTAGCACACATATACCAGCAGGTAGTGCCGCATCTTAATGCAATGGCTGGGGCTGGGTTGTTGGGATTTCAAGCTGGGTGGGATACAAGTCCTGTCGAAATTCATAACCAGCTGTCCTCTAAGATGCTTGAGGTGTTTTACCCCGAAGGGAGTACCAAGGAAAAACCGGCTCTGACCCATCCCTGGTATAATGCCACTTGTCGTAAAAAGAAAAGTGATTTAATTGAAGCTATTAAGGCCAAGGACAACTCACTGATCAAGAAACTTCGACTGCAGTATAAGCGGGTGATTGATCAGGCAACAAAGAACTGGGAGGTGGATAAATGGGAAAATCTGAGAACAGCTTTACAGTATAAGGACCTGAAATCATTCTGGGCAATAGTTAGTAATGGTGAAAGGGAGGATAGAACAGCAATAACTCCTAACATAGCTCCAGCAGTTTGGGAAGCCCACTTCGGAACTCTGTATGCACACTCGGGCAATGACGATCTAGCTCCTTACAACCCTGGACTCCCTCCATGAGTATCGATGGGGGGGGGGGGTCCAGGAGATTACCATCATTGAAGTTCAATCTGCTATTGTCAAGTTATAACCTAACAAAGCGCCCGGGCTTGACAAACTTCCAGGGTACCTATTTCGGTCAGAACCGAAAATATGGGCCCCCTATCTCTGTGTCCTGTTTAATTCCAGCTTAATGGGAATGGACACGCCAGATACCTGGCGCGGTGCAGAGATAGTTCCCATCCACAAAAAAGGCTGCCCCCTGTTACCTTCAAACTACAAGCCTATCAGCCTGATAGACATAGCCCAGAAGTTGATGGGACAAATTATTTTGGATAAGTCGAGGAAAAGGAGATCCTGAGTACTCTCCAGGCCGGTTTTAGAACAAATACGTCAACTATCGACCAGATATTCAGACTTCATGTACTTTATTGGAATATTCCAATCCAACCATGTTTAGAGGGGGAAGCACAGGCACTTTACTACCGGTTAGCAGGGGGAATCTGCACAGAGTTCTACAGCCAGGAAAAATAAACAATCCAACAAAAGGTGAAAAATATGGCAGGATAATGTAGAAAAGGCGGATTTCCCGCATGGGCCATAGTTTTTCTTCCTGGGATTGTAACTCTTAGACTGCTGATCACTGCCTTCAACAGTACTGAGGATTCAACCCAATGAGCCATACTGCTTGAGGAAATCTTGGCTAGCCAGCTACAATGCAACAGCGTCCAGCCTCAGATGGCCACAGTGGAAGACAATATACACCAGGAACACGAATCAGCAACCATTGGCTGAACCAGGATGTCCTGGCTATTGGACTTTCTAACTGGTGTAACTAAGTGTCTTTTGGGTACTTCTAGGCTTCATGTTTCTTTAATGGTGGTTTTACTTTCTGCTAAATTTGACTTCGGGGTAATAAACACACCTTGCATCCTCCCTGAAGCCTGGCTTATACTCTGCATAGTGCATTGCAGAAGACTGGGTCGCCTAAGGGAAGAAACTTTACCATTGTAGCAACCCAGGACTACACAGCGCTGGGCCATTAGTCTAGACTCTAATTCGTCCCCACATCAAAGCCCACACAAGAAGTTGCAGCGCCTGCGGCTGTTTGCCTCTTTCTTTCCCACTCCACACTGGCCCTCCGTTGCCCGTGCCTTGCGCTCTTTGAACGTACACACTGCCTGCAGTCACGAAAACACCACGGCATTTATGTCTATTATACTGTACTGCAGATTGTATCAGTGCACTGAGTGTCACGGGCTGGAATGTGAAGAAAAGCCCTCAGCTCAGTAAACTAGACTCAGACGCCTCAAACTTTATTGCAAAAAATAAAAAATAAAAATATATATATATGATAACTCGAAGTCAGATGCGTGGAGTGCAGTTGCTGCCATCAGAGTATACATACAGGCTGCAATAATAGAATTATGTATTCACCCAGCCCTCCTGCCTCCCCCCTCCTCCCCCCCCCCCCCCCCCCCCCCTCGCCGCATCAGACCACCCACAGAGCCGAGGAAACGCTACTGGCTGCGCGCGCCCCGGAGTTCAAAGGTTCACGAGAGAACGAGCCGATTTAATCCGTTATTAGCTGCGCAGCTCATAACCAGATTGGATGGGAGCGGAATAACCCCATAGACCGGCTGCCCGGGAGTCAAGAGTCTGAAAAAAGTAGCAGGGGGTGCAGGGGAGGGAGGGGTGAAAGGAAAGAGAGAGGCGAGGAGGGAGCCCGGAGAGTTGGGTGTGGAGCAGAGTGTCAAACGGCGGCAGTCGCGGCTGGCAGGAGGCAGGGGGCTCAGCAGGGCGGCCGGGGTCTCTCCAGGATGTTTGACAACTCGCAGTACCCGTACAACTGCTTCAACTATGACGGGGAGGACTACCCGACGTGCAGCTCTGACGAGGAGAAGAAGTTCACGCGGCCTGCGTACAGGTATGCGTGACACCTGGGTGGGATGCGCGTGCAGGACGCCACCGAGGTGTGAGGGTGGACGTGCAGGGAAGGTGTAAAGTGAAGTGTGAGGTCAAGGATAGTGTGGCGGGGGAAGAATCAATGTCACTAAAGTGTAAGGACTGCGATTACATATGGGAAAAGGTAACAAGACACTAAGAGTGGGGGCAGGTGTGCAGGGAAAGTGTAGCATTTCACCAAAGTGAGGTTTTCACAGTATGACCGGAAGGGGGGAGCGCATATGTGCGTAGAGTTTAAAGTTTATGATTGCATATGGGTAAGGGCAGCATGTCACCATGATTGGGGCGAGTGTGCAAGCAAAGTGTAGCATATCACTATAACATTTAACCAGAGTGCGAAGTCTAGTAGGATAGTATGTTGGGAAGATATAGCATTTCACCAAAGTGTGAGGTCTTAACAGTATGCCCGGAAGGGTGGCATATGTCACTAACGTTTAAAGACTGTGATTGCATATGGGTAAGGCACCGTGAATGGGGCGAGAGTGCAAGCAAAGCGTAGCTTGCACTACAGCGTTTCACCAAAATGCGAAGTCTGTGGAAGTATGCTGGGAAGATATAGCATTTCACCAAAGTGTCGGAGCTTTGCAAGTATGCAGGGATGAATGCATGTAGGGAAGGGACAGCATATCACCGAGGAGGTGGTTTGGCTTTCAAAGAGAGTGGAACATGTCACCAAACATGTGAGTATTTTGATCGGATGCAGGGAAACGACAGAATTTCACCAACGTGTAAGGGCGTAAAAGTATGTGGGGACAGAGCATTATGTCATCAAGGTCAAAGGGTTGAGCCAGCATGTCCCCAAAAGGCAAAGCATGTGATTGCATGCAGGTAACGTGCAGTGTGCCACCAAAGAGTAGGGCTGCGGTGAAAGTAAAGTATTGCTTAGGATTTCTCCAAGGTGTGAGGTCTGTGGTAGTATGCCCTGAAGCTGGAGTATGTCACTAAAGTGTGAAGAGCAGGCAAGGTGAAGTATGTCACCGAAGAGCGAAGACTGTGCTTATATGCACAACACGGGCAGCAGGACACCAGCAAATGCGAGATATATGTCTGCACATATAGGGAGAAATCCGTGTGTCACCAGGGTGTAAGGGCTAGGCTAAAATTCTGGGAAAGTGTTACAATGTCACCGAGGCTTGAGGGCTATTTTTACACACAGAGGGTAACACATCACAAAGGTGTGAGGGAAACGCTTGTAATATAGATACCAGATCTGAATATCATTGTAAGGGGCGTTCTTACAGTCAGATAAAGGACCGCAAAGTGTGACAGCTCTGACTGCATGCACAGGGAAGAGCAGACGTGCACTGACCTGCACAGGGGTATTTCACCAGGTGGAACGGCAGTGCTCCCTTACAGGTAAGACTTTAGAACATATATTCATTTTGTAAGCGCGGAGGGTCCTGGGTACCACACATAGGATCTGTACATGTAAGGGCAGCCTGCTTCAATTGTGTAAGGGATATGTTCCCGGATAAAGGTCGGCATGTTACCAACTTGTGTCACCAGCAAAGCACAAGAGCTGTGTTTTTCACGTTTGTGTAAAGGCTGTGCTTGTGCAGAGGCAGTGGCCAGCGTGACACTGTCACCATGGTGAGGGAGCTGTCCTTACTACAGGCAGCTGTAAACTTCCATCTTCTGTTCATCTACCCCAGGGCTTTAAATGTGCAGGTGCTGTCCGGTACTGAGCACCTGCACCTCAGCACAGCAGCAATATATTTCATGGGAGAGTACCGGAACTTCTCAGGAGCAGGAAGTTACTCTAAAGCTCAAAGTTTTAGGTTTTTTCCTTCTCTCTGGTTATGTGAAGTCACTTTATCTGTAGAAACGAAACACTGTTTGCTCTTGTCCCAGCATAATAGTATTGCTACAAGAAGAATGCAAATTGCACACATTAATTGTGATTTCTTTAAGTTAAGTAGGTCGGAATTGTGCTTTATTTTGTTTTAATTTTTAAAGTAGGCTACATTATCTGCAATTTTTTTTTTAAATAAATGGACGCCGGGTGGTATTCGCATAACGAGTTTGCATTTATTGTTGTACTAGTTTAGAAGGCTGATGCTTGCAAAGGTGCTTAAAGCTTCATGTTCCTCGCAGTTGTTATATGATTATTAAAAGACAAATGCACTTTTTTTGGTAGAAACCATCGGGCCCAATTTGTGTGCCAGTCTTTCTACCATCCTCTAATTCAATTTCCCTGTCTTGTTTTAGTTACATCGCTTTGATCGCAATGGCCATCCAGCACAGTCCTACGAACAAAGTGACCCTGTCTGCCATCTATGATTTCATAATGAAAACATTCCCCTACTACAGATCAAACCAACGGGCCTGGCAGAACTCCATCAGACACAACCTGTCACTCAACAGCTGTTTTATCAAGGTGAGCACGAGATAATAACCCACCCTTCCCCAACATTCTCAAATGGCTCCTTTTATCTCTGCTTTTCAGTTTTAATACGTATGTTTTTGCTTGACAAAAGCTTGGAGATAACTTAATTTAATTCTATTTGCTTCCTACAACATGCTTTTTATGTAGCGGTGTTTCCATCGCCTATAATGATGACTGTTCCAGCTGGCATTTTAATTTACTCAGCAGAATTTCACATTTGTTTCATTGGTTACTTAGGTGTCTGATTTGGAAACATTTAGCGGGTGTAAATAGCTGGAGTTTAGAGGGACATTAACTTGCAATTCTGTTTCAGACTTTCCCATTGGAATAAATGCAGGAAAAGGAGGGACACATTTGAAAGGAACGGAGTAGAACATGAGATGCCATTTAAAACCTGTGTCAGGTTTCACAAAGTGTGAACTTGGTGGGTTTTGGAAATATTTCGCAAGTGGATTTCCACTCTACAAACACCATACAAATCCACACAACTAAAATGAGGTGTGGGTGCATTTGTAGGATGGTGAGTGGAACACTATACTTTCCAATGTTGCCAACAGGAAGTGGATTTTGGAGTTGATTTTTCACGGTAAATATTGTTTTTACTATGGACAAATGACAAGCAAAAAGAGCACGTGTGCACTAATGCACCTAATCCCCAGGAAACGCGAAGGCATATTTACAAGGGCATTGCGCCCCTTTTGGCGCTATGCCGTGGTCCATATTAAAGGGCAGAGCTAAGCCACTTTGCATGGCTTAACTCCACCTGGTAAATATGGCCCTGTTCGCTGCAGCAAAGCGGTCGAAAACAGTGGGTGCTGCTGTGAACGTTCCCATGTAACACCCATTCCTTTTTTACACTTCTCCAGATTTACAAAGATCTGTAAATCTGAGGCAGCGCCCAAAACTAAACGGAGGCGTTAGACTGGTGCAACAAGGAGAAATACTTTTATTTCTCCACGTTTTTTGTTCTTGCAAAGGAGCAAAACGCCATTAATGATTGTTTTAGCACAGGAAGGTGTGCCTTCCTGCACAAACACAAATTCCTGCAACGGTGCCTGCGCTGCCTCTAGGCAGCTTTTTTTGCGCAAGAGAAAACACAGGGGTGCGCCATATTCTTGTAAATACTGTGCATCAACGCTTTTTTAAATGACACAGCGCGCCACAGCTAAATTGCTTGCAGCGCCACACCATTTCACAGTAAATGTGCCCCTCAATGTTTTCAACAAAGGTCAATCTGTCTTCGGGAGTTGGGGCAAAGACTTAAGCAGAAAACAAACGGAATTCCACATATTTCACACTCTCTTACTTAAGCAAATGTGATCTCTGTCTGTGCTTGACACCTTAAATTCAAATGGTTTCTTTCTCTCATGGTAACATTCTGTGGGCTAACGCCTGATCCTGCCCTCACCTTAATCGTGCAAATTAGCAAGGTGGCTACAGACATCAATCTTTAATAGTCATAAAAATAGACACTGCATCCCATCAGACCACTTGAAGGTGGCAGTATGTGCCATATTGATCTATGCACTCTGTCTGGCTCGTCGCTCCCCCTTCCAATTTCATTCACCCCTTACCCCATGAGTTCGTCAACTTAATTCTCTATCTATCGTAGCTGAGTCCATTTCAACTTGACAGCCTGACTTACAGAACCAACCACCACAACACTCCGTCTCCAGGCATAGTTAAATTACCCTTCATTTCTTGTGGATTAAGAAACCGTAGAAAGATATCTACCCTTCAAATCTTGGTATCCAAATTCAGGATATTTCTGCCATAGCAAAACTATGCTGGGGTAGGTACTAATGCTGTACCCTCCACAACTTGACACAAGCAAGCAACCCACACTTCTCACCTTCAGAAAACCTCTTAAAGCCCAAATCTTCATGCGTTGCTTAAACTAATTCCTCCTGAATGTAATCTTAAATATTGTAGATCAAAGCTGTCCCTTTCATTGCCAACTCCACCTTCACCCTGCTCACCATACTCTACGATTAAATGTTTTATTTTGGAGTGTGTTACTGTATGTAAGAATGTATTCTACACTCTTATATTTCTATTGCCTTTTGTGGCTAGAGATATAACATTCCAGTGAGATCCAGCCATTGGGTCCTTAGGAATGTAAAAAGCGCCATCCGTTGTATTTTCCTACAAACGAGTATGCCCTCAGAATATCGAGGTAGGAATCTCGATGGCACCAAACACCATATGCACAACATCATAAGACACTATTAAGGTGCATAGATGTGGAGTTAAAAATAGCAAATCTTAAATTTTCTCATAGGCACTCGCCTTTCAATATTTTGTCCCTCAATATTCTGTCTACATTATTATAGTATCGTGATCATATAAACCTCGTTATTCCATAGTATAATCTAAAAGGGAATATCTTTAAGGCACGTTGGGTCAATATCTTTTACTATAAGCTTGTCTGGACCTAGTTTATTACAAATGTCCCCTATTTACAAATTATTTTACAGTTTTAATTAAGTCTACTGGATGCCAGGCAGAAACTATAATGTAGTCATCCATTGATTACACCTATTTCAGAAAATGCTAAATAGGTAAAAAGCATGTGATCTACTTGATCATAGTGTACTAGCTTATATGGATGTTGAGTTTAGACTAGTTGGCATACCTACGGAGCTGTTTGACCAGTGGTCATAGAAATTCAACTCTACTAGGTTAATAAAGTCACACCCTTAACAACGTGTATATTCACAAATATTTGCAACAATCTTTTCAACACGTATTTACATAGCTGACCTGCCACTGGAAAGTTCAGGTTGAATTTCCAGTTAAATGTAGGACAGCGATCACTGTTGAGTGTAATACACAACATTGCTGAATGACAGGGAATCATTTAGGGAAAAAGCCATTTAATTGATATATATATCTTAAAAATGAGTGCATTGTCTACAGTGCATACATATACGACTAAAACATGAAGTTTAACAAACTGCAAGAAAGAAAGAAAAAAAAATCCCAGAATCTTCCCTAATGCTCTCCAAGGAGCATTTCCATTTCAAATCATAAATAATACCTTTAAAATTACCTATTCATTGAAGTACCCCATTGTTAAGAGTGCGTATCAACGTGTTTTATCCAGACTCGCGTCTGAAATCTTTTTCGTTCGTGAAACAGACTCGAAATGGAACCCGTTATGCTCTAGTTGTACGGAACTCCGCCGAGAGATTCGATCTACATAAACAGGATTGGTCATTGCGCCGGCTGCGCTTGGAGGATGTTGTCAACGCCGCACATCTGAATACTAAGTTCAACTCTTAAGAATCCTCAAAGGTGGCAACTATTAAATATTTTCGATTCCTTGATTTTTTTTTTTTGAAACTAGACCTCGTGGCTTTTCCCTGAATAGTTTTTGGTCCTGAGTAGAATCCCAAGAATAAAGGAATTTGAAACGCGTAGACCACAGATTTTGCCAAACAGTGAATTTGTAAATTAGATTTGTTTGTGTTATGCCCAATCATTGTAAATATTCCATTGGCTGTTTAGCAGTGTAAATATTGTATAGGGTGTACATAAGAGAAAGATTGTTCTTTTAAAGCCAACCACAGTTTTGTTTGGCATTTTAGGTGCTTCGTAGGTGATATATTCGTCTCCCCTATGTTGTTCTGCACCAAGTAGGCTGAGTGTGTTTGATGTGCTTTTGAGAGAGTGTGTTGTGTTAGATTGAATGAGTCTTGGAATGTTCGTGAATGTAGTCACTAGTCCCTGTGTCTAAATGTATTCACATTTCATGGTTGTTCACCACATGTAGTTAAGTGTTCCCCGTAGGAGTTAGTCATTGAAAAACATTTGTGCTACTGAAATAAAAGCTATTAATGAGCTTTTGGGTGTATTGTCTTGTGGTCTATGCACATGTGGTTAAATGAATACTAAATAATAGATCAGTACTGGCAACTTGTTGTTGTGTAGTTTAAAGGGCTCAGCCTTACTGATACAGAGCCATACCCTTTATTGTTAACAGTTCTTAGAAAACAGGCAGAAATGTTTTACTTAATGACTCCCACGCACATACGACAGTTCCTTACAGCATAGTAAGTAACACAGCTAGCAAAGGAAAAGCTAGTATATACCTCCAACAGGAATACCTTAAAACAGATCAAGGCACGTTTTATTTAGTCATACGTTTTTCTCATTTAATAGATAAGACCCCTAACTGTTTTTGTGTGGAATATGGATATATGTTTCAAAAGTGTTTTCAAAGATTTGGATTTTCACACTTAGTTCTGCAAACGTTACAAAGTTAAAGTTTCTCATAAAAATAGTACAAACGCAGGAACACTTAGTGATATGTGGAATATGTGTGCACATTCACAAGTTTAGCTTGTGAATGTGCAGTATAGGACTGACAACATTAACTGAAAGGACCTTTGACAACAGAAAACGTTGTTTTTATTTTAGAATGTAAAAGAATGTTGGGAAGACACAGTGTATTAGAGTTTATTTGGACCAGACTTGCTAGAGCTTGCCGGTGCTCTATGCATGATCAGATTTACATTAACCACCTCCCTCTTCTTTGGTAACAAAATGAAGTGGAAAGACTAAAGATTGTAATCCCATGTTCAAAGTTGTAATAGCCAAACAGAATTCACAAAGGTTTGCTCAGGTACACCTGGCTCCAGCATCACCTGATTTGTTCTAGTACAAACCCTTTTGAGTGCGTGTTTTAAAGACAGCTGATGTATATCTGAGATGCTCACAAATTTTTCCAAATGTTCTCAGACAAATCCTTTTAAGTGCTATGTGTTTCTTCCCACTGTTGAGTGCTATGTTTTTGAGATGTGTCTGATAAGAGAATCTGCTATGAGTATGACTTTTCAAGTTCTATCCGTGCAGTTTGCACATTTCAGCACCACTCCTTAAGGCAGTATGTTCAATTGACAACATTGAACCAGTAGAGAGGGATTTGATGAGAATATAACTAAGTGTGTGAGAGTGAATGAGTGAGTGAGCATGTACAATTCATTCAGTTAGTCAAGCAGCTGGGATATTCATACACCACCCACTGAGAGAGAGAGAAACTCTGTTTATTTAGACCGTGGTCTTTAAACAATGAGATCGAAATGCATCATATCAATATCAAAACCATACAAAATTTATAAAATCAGGCTGCTACTCTCCATGCCGCTTTCTATATGTTATACAAAATTTAAAAAGAAAAGGCATTCTATGGGTAGCACAGACATAAAAACGGAATTGGTGTCAAAGACTTCAAATTGTAAACCTTTGGCAGTTGCAAATTGTACTGCTTAAATTTCACTTACTGTCTGTGCTGTCACTGCCTGTCAGTTCTCTGTTAGTACCGTTTCCTACTGATGGGTCTACATAGAGAGGGCCTAATTATGATCTTGGCGGATGGAATACTCCATCACAAACAGAACAGGTATCCCGGCTTACAGCCGTTTTACAAGTTCCATTGGATATAATGGAACTTGTAATACGTCAACCGGATATTCATCACTTTTGTGGGGAGTATCCTGCCCAGCAAGATCGTAATCATGTCCTGAATGTTAAATGAAAGTGTAAAAACATTAAAAAAAATGTATGTATATAGCCTGCCAGCAAAGAATGGGCCTTTCTTTTAACTTCACATATTTTTGAAAAGGTTCTTCGGGTGGGGGGTGTCAGTTAGGGCAGGCGGGTTGTAGCACACTCTTCAAATGTTCTGTGGATGAAGGGGGTGGGTGGGGTGATCATGCAATTCCATAGAGTGTTTCAGCATCCTATGTTTGCAGGTAAATCAAAGGTCTTGCATGATGTATATAAGAACTTTCAAATTAAGCAGTCTGGCCATAACCGCCACAAATGTGTGCATAGTTTGCATAATGTTCTGCAAAGTATAGCCTTAAGCTCTTTACCTACAAGACGCTTAATGAAAAAAAGTAGTTTTGAACTTGTTTTGTGTGTTTACACCAATGTGGTTCTAAACTGGAGACAGATGTTGTGCTGCTGCATCTGTATTTCATACACACACTGAACTGCTTTTAAATGAATGCAGGTTCCCAGGACAGAAGGAAATGAGAAGGGAAAAGGAAACTACTGGACCTTTGCACCAGGATGTGAATCGATGCTGGATCTGTTTGAAAATGGGAATTACAGGAGGAGACGAAGAAGGAGAAACATCAAGCGAGGACAGAAAGTACGTACACCTGGTCAAAAAGATGGACTGCCATCTCCTGCATTTACAGTTATGGACTCTTGCTTGCACGATGTGTCCTCTAATGAAAACCAACCCGAACCAGCACATAGACACCTGGAGCCAAATGAGTACATTCCAAGAGAGATCTCCAGCACACTGACTCAAAGAAACCCTGGACTTGGAAAAACTGACTCAGAAATTAAATTTAGCATTGATTATATCCTCTCAGCTCCAGACCCAATGCCTTTGGCCAGATCTCCATATGGCATTCCAGACAAGTATAATCTGGTGGACCAACAGCAAATGCATTTCCAATTCTGGACAATATGAAGTTCTCTCTTTGTTACAACTACTGAAGATATAAAGCTTGAAGTATTGGAGTGCATTCTATCAGCCTTCTTGTGTTATAGCAGGCCACGGAATTGCTCCCTCACAGACTTAGTGATAAAATCTAATATATAGCTTTCAAAGTTCAAGAACAATCTGCTTTTTTGGGTCTTCCTATTTCTTCGTTTTCTTTCTCCCCTGCATAGCTATAACAAACATAGAATAAATTGATATATAAAATAATCCTTGACTATAGTTCAGTTTGCAGATGGTTGTACCCTCCGCTGCGTTTTCGCAACCTGTTATAAATTACATGAGCAGAATGCAAGTAAAATAGATTGCATTACATTGTTTTTGCATAACTTTTGCGTTAGTTAGTATTCATTCATAGCCATACCTCAATAAGCGCTGCAAACAATCTGTAGTCTTCTTTGAGCTTCCTTCATGATAAATGACTCAAACAAGGATGGAAGAGTAACACTCAGAAATAAGCTAAGAAATAGACAGAAACATGACATATGTAACACTAGACTATTTATTCTCAGTCTCTGGTTCAGTGCATGCACTGAACCTATTGCATATGAGAGACTCATGGGCTTGAATGGGGTATGTGCACTATACTGTTGAGTGACAGAAGTATTATTATAAGAGAGTTCATTTTACCCGCAAAGAAATATTAGCCCTTGGGTTGTTGTCCATAGGTATGAAAGAAGACCTATCGGAAGTAGCTTTGAAAGAAAGTGCACACTTGTCACCTCGCAATAGCTAAAGCACTGTGGTATTTAGGCACTTTTTGTCTGTGTTGGTTTTTGTCAGCCCTCTCTCAATTTTATTTTCTCTCTTTTTCAGTGTCGCCCTGTGTCTGCTTCTACCACTACCTGTCTCTGTTTTCTCTTAAGTCATTGCAATCGAGTTTGCGTGGTAGACGGAGTGTGATCAAAGATCCCATTCCACACAGAAAACACGTGGCAAGCACCACCAAGTGAAGTTTCTGCTATCTCTGAAATTATATGGCTCCCTTTATTGTCTTTGTGTGTCTTCAAACCCCTAGTTGAGAAATAATAATACTGTGGAATGCTTTGCTATCAACAAATAGATATTAATACCGATAGCCAATCCTGTAAAGTGTCCACTAAACAAAGTTTGAAGTGAGTCCTGATGCCACCTTCTAAGGAAGGGGATATTTGTTAAGATACCGTTGGTGTTCAGCTTAATTCTTTCTTCCTTTTCAATATGTGCTGCATGTCAATTTCAAATAGGTACCCCCAATAGAAGGTACCCAGCCACTACAGCACCTCAATATAAATCTCTGTTAGCCTAACTTAACATAAAAATATTTTTAGATACAAAATTTACAGTCTAAAACAGTCTAAAAAACAATTAAAAATGTACTTGTCACACTACACAAGAGAAGTCAGTGATTCAACTATTTTACTTTATTAAAAAAATCGACCCTAGCTCTTCTTGTGGTAGAATAACCAATTAGGAACAATTATTTTTCTTAAATTAACCTTGATTTTGGACATCATTTAAATGAAAGATTAAAGGAAAAATATGATATTCCATGCAATAAAAATGTCATTTAGTGGCATTGCTTCTGTGTCTGAGAACAGTAAGATTAATTTCTCAAAGCCTTGCTCTTTGGGTAATTCGAGTTTAGCAGGAAGAGGTTAACCAGAAAGGTTGATTTAGAATTATTTATGCAATGTGTTTCAGTGTTAATATTGAGAATTGTATAATGACAAACACATATCTCCAACAGCGGTTAACAAAATAACATTTAAAAGATATTTGTTTATTTCTTCTCAAGTGGTTTCCTATCAGATTCAAGATTCTATATTTAATTTGCCAGTTTATAGAAACTGAGATGTTCATGATGATTAAATGTAGTTCGTATCAGCTGAAGGGTGACTTGAATTTTTATACAAGAAGGTTTCACATGATTTTAAGTTATATAGCAAGGGTATTAATTTTTAAGAGAATATTATATATTTTTGTATTTTATGTTGGAACAGTTAACATCGTCACTAGCACTTGTAAAAATTGTTAAATGCACGATATACATCATTGTTGTTTGGGGAATACGGCCGTACACTGTCTGCAACATCATTAAAATGAACAGTTTTTCCCTACATCGTGTAGTATGTTTATTCTAGGTGTAATACAACGTATTGCCTTTTTGTGGTTTGTTTTCCTTTCTGCTTTAAAACCGTAACATGCATTTGTTTTTAGCTTCAGTACCACAAGCAGAAATCTCGAATATCTGGAATTTTTCAAAGGTGACATTGCAAAAGTAGTTGAAGAAAAATAACTGAGTAAATGTTTCTTTTCCAGCCAGAACGGTGGGTACCATACCATATGAATAGCTATAACTGAACAAAGAAGCCTAGGCTAGGTATTTACGGGCAAATCTAAAAGGCAGGCAGGTGCATTAAAGGTATAGTTTTCTTTGTCTATATGCTAATTCAGAAGCATTTATATTTTTATAGCGGTTGCTGTATGTTATGTTTCTTTAACCTCTGTTTTATGTATTTACCTTTGAGGTACAAACCTGCTGCAATCGGACATCACTGTAATCTGAGTCTGGGGGTCCGACAACACAATAAATACATTTTCTTTGCTCACATCTTGCATACATGCATTCAGCGAATGCCAACACTATAATTCTGAATGGTTTCAACTAAGACAAACCGTCTCTCTGATTTCTGAACAGTTTTTAAGAGAACTTTCATCTCACAGGTGGCAAGCCTAAATAAAAACCAGATCTGTTTGATATTATGGTAATTTACTGCGGTGTTTCACTAACTACAGAAGAAAAACAAGATGTTCCTTGCTGAAAAAGATGAACCCCCATCTTGTTATCGATCCTTGATTCTGAAGTGACAACTCTTGATTCGGTGCTAAGAAAGTGTGTCTGGTAAGTGAATGATTACGGCATGTTTCATTTTTACTTTTTCTCTTTTTAATGACCACTTTTTTGAAAATATTGGCTTTGGCTGCCTTGGAAATGCACGATCAAAGAAGCATACAAGACGCCAGCAAGACGATAGAAAGGATTTGTGAGTGCAAAATATAGGGGCATATTAGCGAGGGCGATATCGCCACTTTAGCGGGACTTTTTCCCGCTAAAGCGGCAATATTTTTATCGCCATATTAGCAAGCTTCCGCTAACAGCAGTTAGCGACAGTTTATAGGCGATAGCTACAAGTTTGGGGCCCGCTTTGCATGTCAGCGATATTTATCGCTAATGACATGCAAAGAGGGCGTACCCAACCTGTTAGCGACTAGCAGTCGCTAGCCCAGCTATCGCCTATTAGCAAGGCAGGCAAAGCGAATGAAAAATTTGCGCTAAGCGCGAATATCGCCAGAATCTAATGCCTGCTCAGACCATGACTTAACCTGTATATCCAATGGGAGGTGAATATTCAGGTTTAGTCCCCATTAGCAATAATGCCTGAATATCACTGGATTTCCAGCGATATTCACGCATTGAGTCGCTATCGCCAGATATTTTAACGCTTTAGAGATAAACGTTCCTAATAGCACGTTATCTCTGCGATAATATCCGGCGCTAAAAAAAATGCACTAAGCGCATTTAGCGATAATTATCGCTATTTGTTGCTAATATGCCCCATATTTGCTAGATGTCCTTCATGGATGTGAGTATGGTGACTGAAACCAAATCCTACATTTATTATGCTTGTCTTGTAATCAAAAATAGATACACCTTGGAATATGATATTTGGAGCTAAGAGATAAAAAATAGTGTCCATCTATGATAATGCTGCTGCCTCATCTTCTGTTTGAGATTGAGGGCCACATGTATGAAGTTTGTAGTGCAGGTCACCTTGCTGAGCTGCACTGCCCTGGGTCACAGGGAAAAGGCAAGAATGCACCATATTTATCCAATGCAGCATATGTCCTGTCCTGTTCCGTGCCCTGTTTTTGCAGCCTGGCACCAACACAGGGCCCCTTGCACCATGGTGCAAGGGACCTGTGTTGCAGGCAGGATTGTTTTTGTGCAGGAAGGAACACCTTTCTGCACATAAATAACGAGGAGAAATAAAGATATTACTTCTCGTTACACCTCTCCTGGGAGGCTTATCTTTTGTTGCATTCCCAGGTTGACAAGCACTTGTAAATTGGGAATGCGTCAAAAACCTTGGGAGTCACTTGGGAACACCCACACAATACACATGGAACGCCTGCCTAGGACAGAGTAATGTAATGCAATGATTTTCACTGTGTTGCATTACTCGAGATTGTTGAAGCCACTCAAAGCTACGTAAAGTCGCTTTGTGTGACTTAAAACATCTGACTCAAGGTTTGCGTCACTTTTGCACCACGTTGCGTGGTGCAAGAGCAATGTAAACCGGATCATAAATACGGCCCATCATTCTTTTGGAACAAAACTTTGTTTAAAGGGCTGGAGGTATGTGTATGATGCATGGGCAAGATCTAATGGTCAACATGTAAAGCAAGCTATGCATTGAGTGCCAACAAAAGATTTTGGTCTCAGTTACCAAAATCACATGCATTGTGGATTTCTCTGGCCTTTCAGAGCCCATAAAACACTGACTGTTCTTGAGAGTCACGTAAGTATGACCAGTCAGGGCTTCTTTCTTCCTGAACAGTCAGGAGTAGTGGCATTTTGAAAAGTTGTAGCTTGTGGGATTGGATGTGTTGTATCGGTGCCTCATAAAACCAAATATTGTGCAAAAATATTTTGTACCAGTTAATAGAGTTTAACAATTGAGTTTAGGTTGTGCAACAACTACTGATAATTGAAGCATTTTTAATTCTAACGGGAGTCGTAACAGCTTAACAAAGCACCATTTTATGTGTGGTGGCAGCTGACAGATTTAATTTTTACTTGTGAATAATTGGAGAGTTGTAGAACACTCATGTGCCTTAAAAGTCAACATGAGATCTTGTTTTGAGCTAAAAGAATTAAGGAGAGTAAAGAATAGGGAAGTGGGGTGCACATCCCATGGGAAAGAAGCAACAACAAGAATTAACTAAAAGCACAGTTGTATAAGAGGCTGTGCAATCCTTGCAGGTTCATACAATGCTGGTTATTGATGGTAGATAGCCACTTTAGGTCTGCCCATGCAGCATCAAGCCTCTGGCCACTTAACCAATGAGACTAGGACAGGTAAGAAACCTAAGATGGCCTGAGAGTTTTGAGAAGACAGCATCCGTGAATCTTCTTGCCAAGCTCGCTTCAGTGAAGCTAAGAGGATTATGGGAATGAGGCAGGGTTTATATTCACTCCTAGCCACTACCCCATGATATCTCTGGAAGCCAGGGCAAATCAAGGCCAGATGACTTTGATCTTAGGGTTGCAGATTGCATTTAAATTTGCCTTCCTTGGTATGGCACCAGCATGAAAAACCGGCCTCCACAGCATGCATTACCATTTTCTGCAGTATGGATCCTGATGGGTTTTTCTCAGTGCTTAATTGAAACCGGTTATTGCAGGTGGGAGCCACCAACACTCTTTTTTGGGAACCAGCACTCGTTTCCCTCATACAACTTTAATTCAGAGCAAGGGAGAGAAAAAAACAAAAAAGAGAAAAAAGGAAGAGACAGACAGAAAAACAGTGGCAAAGGCAAAAAACATGGGTGAAAAAGTACCTGCAAGAATGAGATAAACGGACAGGTAGTGTATGGAAGTGGATAAAAGAGGAATAAGGAAATAAAACGCAGCTTTGTTATTTGAATCCCCCGAAATTATGTAGTGTCAGCCACAGGCTTCTAGCTAAAAATTGAGGCCGACGACTCTAATTCTTTTACAAATTAATCAGAGGATTGTCTTTGTATCCATGCAATTACCCCTCTGCAACGAGAAAAGCATTAGATATATTAAAGTTTCAGAAAGTCTGTTTTAAAGTGATATATCACATGTAAAGAGATACAGCTTTATAGTCTTAGATGTTGCTAATAGATTAATGGAGCAGGTTAATTTCTGATTTAATGGTTATGGTGGTTTACCTTGGAGTACTTACAACTATATGTAAATGCTTCTTGCGATTTTAATAGTCCTGGCTAGAAACTGCAACTCCTGGTTTCTTATATAAACTTACAAAAGCTGGCTGCTGAATTGCTAGCCACCTTTACATTGCTTTGTGTGCCTTTCACTATTTCAGTACTAATAAGAGTTCTTTCTTTCCAATTGAAGAGTATCATTTTTCCAAAATCGAACTGCAGATAGTGGCCCAACCCCAGAATTTGAATGTGGTGTTCCCTATTAATATTCATCAGTCAGTCTAGGTCCCCAAATATTTATAAACTCACCCAAAACATATTTGCAATTGTTTTCTACAGTTGGAAATGGGCTGCCCCAAGCAGGGCTATGTATTCTGCTCTCCCCTGCAAGCCTTTCGCATTCTTGCTCCCCTACCCCTCTCACCACGCAAATCCACCACTGTAGCACCCCGTCTTCAATGAATCACGTACATATACAAATGATCTTTTTCTGCATGAACAGTGTGGGCCTGCTACTAAACAAAGATAATGAGGTTCGATTTGGTGAAGGCTGAAAGGGATCTGCCAGTGGCCACAGGACGTTTTTTCTTTTTTCTTTTTTTAAAAACCTCTTTGGGTAACTGGATCCGATTGGCTGTTCCTATCTGAAGAAAAATGTGAATAGGATTGCATGGATATGCAGTATGGTCATCTAAGATGAATATTACCTGTGGATACCAAGCAAATAAAACTGATATATACTTTGTTTACATAATGGTCATTTTTATGTCATTGTGGCACTTATGTAATGCTCTTATTTCACACACTAGGGACAAAGAGAATGACAATTAGTCTGTAACAATGACGTAGAGGTTGGAGTAGTGCATCTTGAAGAATTGGAGCGATACTGCAGCCTGGGGTGATAACAGTTGTGAAAGGCCTTCACCATTGTTGTTGGCCTACTCTGGTGTGTAGTTTTTAACAACTGCTCTCGGTAGCAGGCTATTACACTTAATTCTAGATCAGGGATTTCCAGAGAACAAGTTCAGTCTTCTTCCACCATTTGAATTCATATTGTAAAGTTTGTTTTCACATTGTATAATTCCTCAATTGATAGAGGACTTCCTGAAGGATGCCCATACCTCGTCTATTTCACTCTCAGGTGTGAGTCTGGCTAGAGCTTAGATAGAATCGACGAGACACCCATCACCAACACCTTTACCTGCTTCTGAACGGAAATATGAATGGTGATATACATTTCCTGTACAAAAGAGGGACTGAAGTCAAACTGATCTTTTTCAATTGCAGATGTTTTGGGAATGCCTAGGTATTCAGTGTTACTACGCAGCTGTCACTGCCATCTTTCTCCATAAAACGGACAAGAAAACAGAATGAACCCAGATGTAAATATTGACGCTTTAGTTTGGAATTGTATCAAAAACTCAACTTGTTTGTGAAGTTACACACACTTAGGGGCATATTATCAAGGGGGGTTCATCTCCGCTTTTTTGGCTTTAAAAGCCGAGAAAGCGGAAATAAAATTATCTCCCTATCACCTAGCTGTCGCTAACACCAGTTAGTGACAGCTAGTAGGAGATAGCGACCATCTTGGGCCCCACTTTGCATGTCAGAGAAATTTATCACTAATGACATGCAAAGTGGGCGTGCCAAGATGTTAGCGACTGGAAACAGTCGCTAACATCGCTATCTCCTATTACCAACTTTTGGAGATATTCGCGCTAAGCGCGAATATCTCCAAAAGCTAACACCTGCCCTGAGCAGTTCTTAGACATGTTATCCAATGGGAGGTGGATAACATGGCTAAGAGCATTAGCTCGGTAATGCATGAATATCGCTGACTTTTCAGCTATATTAATGCACTGCGGTCGATTGTTATTGCATTTGCGATAAACCTTGGTAATACCAAGGTTTATCTGCGATAATAATCGCCGCAGCTCAGGGATAATTTTTTGTCTCTAACCAAGCAATAGCGATAATTATCGCTATTGCTTGGTAATATGCCCCTTAAATCTTAAACTTACACATACTTGAAACAAATTAATATATAATAGTAGCAATGCATTTTCATATTTCAACATATCTGTTTGACAACTAATGTTTTATTCAACTCTTGTTAAAAGAAATGTATCCTACATTTTATATTTGGTGCTGTGAGTTATAATTTTAAAAGAGCAGGAGACGGTGTTAGACACCACGTTTTACCTCGTCTTCTAATTTAAGGATTACAACTTCATGCTGTTCTACAATGTTGTTCTTTCACGTCTGTTAAGTTTTAGTTGGGTATTAAGTTATTTCAACAAAAAATGTACTATTTGAAGCGCATTTGATAAAAGTGCAGCTATTATCAGTGGTACATAAATTGAGTGTGAAACTGCATAGCACATTTGGAACTGGATTAGCGTAATGTCGCATTTATTCCTCTAGCAGCCCTTGCCTTCAAATAGGCATCGTTCCTTTAACAAAATTAAGTACTAACATTAAGTCAGCAGCCTTTGTGTTAACATTTGTTTTGCAAGGGATATCAATCATGTTTGTGAACGCAAGAGGACATTTTTCAATTTACCTACTGTATTATTTTCTGACTGCGTCAAAAAAGGTTTCCAGCACTTACAGTGAGTGGCATTTAATATAGAACAACACAGACGGGGTCAAGGCGACGGGTGACCTTATTCAAATGTCGCCGCCATTACGCAGTCACTCCTAATGCAATTATAATTAAATACTCAATGGCGTTCTTGCAAATCCGCGGATCGATCACAAATATGAACATTAAGACCATATTACCCCGGAGCAAATGTCTTCCATGCAAGTGTTATGGATCACGAGGTTTCCATTAACAAAGTTGGGCGGCGCTGCTCTGCTCTAGACAGGGCTGCGTTTACCCAAATTGCCTTTTGTTGCAGAAGTCAAACCTTCTAGATTGCTTTTGAATGCAAGTGCTTCTGGGTCTGTAATCCATGTGCTGGGGATAATGTGTTAAACTCTATCATTGGCTGTACAGGACACAAAAGAAGCCCCAGGTGGGCTGGGGGACAATGGGATGCTTTCTGGGCTGGCCCCTTTCAGCCCCCAGGAGCAGCGCACGCTTTCCTTCTAGGCACATACATGGTTGTCTGCTGCAGACAAATATCGCTCTGTAAATGTAAATTGATACTTGTATAGCGCACTACTCACCCGCAAGGGTCTCAAGGCGCTTGTACGAATACCGCTGTGGAACCCATCCTGGCTTTCCCTGTGAGGTATCCACTCCTGGGCACCCCCAAGGTGGAGGCCAGGCATCCTTAGCGTTGTGGGGGCCGTTGTGGAGATTAAGCAAGCTATTGCCCAGAGTTGCAGAGTGGGACTCCATGATTGGAATAGGCACTGAGGTGAGAATTATCAGGTCAGTGGAATTTTTGAGCCCAAGACCCGCCAAGGCGAGGAATTGAACCCTGGTCCCGGGCTAGACCTCTGCATCAGGGTCTGATGCTCTAACCATTGAGCCACACTTCTCCACCTTGAGCCGCACTTCTCCAGCTCTGTGATACTTAATATATTCACAAACTGCGGTGTTACAAATCACTTGGTGGTAAATTTTACGAAAAAACCTGCGCAACACAACACAGACCCTAGCAAGGCTGCGCTGCGTTGCGCGACAGGGAGGGAGCAGGAGAGAGCTACATCTTCCGAGATATGACTCTTTCCTCCTCTTTCACTTGTGCTGATTTCAGCTGTTGAGCGCCAGACAGACATCTTAGCGCCATAGCGCTAGGGTGTGTGCATGAGTCTAGCTTAGGTCCCTTCCTGTACAAATTACAATGCCTAAACACGATGCAAAGCTTTTCCCACTTTGTAGGTGTGCTCCACAGTGCAGCACACATACAAACTCAGAAAAGCATGGAGAAATGAAAAATTTCTCCTGTTAGCGCCGACTTTGAAGGGGTGGCAACATTTCTCCTGTTGGCGCCTCCTTTGAAGGGGTGTTAACTTTTAGCGCAAAACCATGTTTACAAATCTTTGTAAACATGGTTTTGCGTCAAAAGGCATGGATGGTTGCATGGGAATGCCCATGACCCACCAATATAATCCCCCTCAGCGCTTAGTAAATGCTTTGCGCTACTTTGAGGGATGCTCTCCAGCACAAAACAAGTTTTGCTCTGGAAAGTAAACAGTAAAAAATCTTTTTAGCGCTGGTTAGCAACACTTCTGTGGCGCTAACCCTGCGCAAAATGTTTGTAAATCTTCCCCACTTGTCTTTTTTTAAAACAACCATTGACAAAGCCAATAGGTTTGACTTTTGACATGGGTAGAGGATCTGTCATCCATGTATTCATTGACATTGATGACACATGCATGCAAATATGCAGATAAACCAACATAACTACAGACATCCATGCACTCACAAACTAACTTACCTGCAGCCACCCACGCACATGAAACACTTATAAAAATGCACCCTTGAGCACAGTATTACAAGCACTCCTGCACACAGACTACCTGTCACAGAGTTTCCCCTTACACTGATACACAGGGAGTGAGAGGCATGTGAAATGTAATGTTGTTTGTATGCATAGCTCCTGATGCTCATTTAAGGTTCTTTTAAAGTGCCAGATGTGGCAGAGTGTAATGGAGATGTCAGGAGAGGGAACTATAAAGTAGCCCCGTGACTGGAATGATCTTTCTCAAAATGGAGTCATAGTGGATAGCTAACCTTAATCGTCTAGTAGGCAAAGACCAAATATGAGAGGAAAACAGGCTACAAGAAATAAATGGAGTAAGCTGGTGATGGTAGAAGACATAAGACAAGTAGTGGCAAACAATGGGAAGAATCAAGACCTGACTGAAGGATACTCCGTTGCAACGACGATAGAGTATCCTTACCACCAAGATAATAGTCCCCCCCGACCATATTTATATGCATGTGCATCATAGGTGTAACCATAGCGGAGACTACTCCGTCTTCCCCATGGTTAGATCCCTCCGACAACCTGATGGAGTAAGGGCCGTCGGAGGTTGTCCTCTGTCTGCCCACCCAGCCACGGCCCGTGGAGGGAGTTTCGGTGGGGCGGAGAGTCGGGACAGGGGAGGGGCAGGGTGGGGGGTGCTAAAACTGGAGTATGAATAATTGAAGGTAAGTAAACAATTTAATAAGTAAAACGAATTTCGTAGCGCACCCTGCATCGCATCAGTGGCTTGGAGTCTTGATGTAATTTGATTTGGTGGTAAGCATTTTTCAAGTCTAGTTTAGAAAAATACTTTCCACCCCACAGACAGTATCAATTTGTTTATGTTCAGCAATGGGTAAGTGTCTACTTCAACATTCTGGTTAAAAGATATAAGGTCAACACAAAACCTACACTTCCTATGGGACTTCTCTGTGATTGCTCTCGGAGAAATCCATCTGGATATAGCTACAGGTTCGATCACTCCATTCAAAAGCATCTCTTCTAACATCTCTTTCACTGCAGCCCAAACAATTAGGGAAATTCTCTGTACCTTGTGCTGAATTAGTATGGCATCAGGCTTTAACACTATTTTGTGAATGTACCCTGTCAAATGGCCTAATCTTTCTCTAGAAACATCCCAGGCTTCATTTAGAATGTCAGATAATGAGATGTCCTCCACTACCATCACCTGATTGGGTGCCCTTGGAATTTTGACCATGTTGACGCATCCTACCCAATATAGGTGGTCCATCTTCCGCTATGTAGATCTTCCTTTTATTCTCCCTCCCTCCAGATTCCACAATAGATTCTATGTAGCCCACCAAGTTAATGGTTTCCCCTTGATACCCACCAGGGTTAATATCTTTGGGCAACAGGTTTACGCTTGACCAATGCTTTGTGAACATTTCCTTGGGAATAATCATATACATGGAGCCGAAGTCCACCATAAGCTCTACAGTCTCCCCGTTGATCACTAATTCCACTTTTGGTAAGCATCACCTCTTCTACCCGGCACCCGCATCTCCTACTTTAGGGATTCATCCCCATGTACCTCCATCATACATTCTTCATTCACAGTAGCCACACTTGGTTTGTTCTTCTATTTACAAACCACTGCAAAGTTGCCTCTTACGCCCACACTTACTGCAGTCTTCATACTTGCTATACATTTACTATTGTCTTCATTGTGAAAAAATTGCTCCCACAGCTATAGCATAAATTGGTATGCAGCTTGATTTTCCCAGTACTGTTACGCGATAAATATCCCCGTCGAATCAAGTTGTGCTTTCACTGTGTTGTAACCTACACTACAGTTGGTGTCTTTTTTCTCCATCTCCTTCAAGCAGTGTTCCGACATCTCTACTACTTTTACAATGTGTGTCATATTTAATTTATGGATTCTTTGCAGCAATTAATTGGTCACTGTTAGAAATGGGTTCCTGGTTGACTAAGGTATTCACTGTAGCCTGGCAGAACCCACCACTCTAGTCAGTGTAAGTCAGATACACACCAAGATAACCTGTGCTCACCCTCTCGAAACTTGGCGCAGAGCAGGCAGGCTTCTCCATGGTGGCAATATGTAAAGCATTTGTGCAAACATTCTCAAACAGTAACACAATGAATGCACCACAAAATGAAGAGCCTCCACACAAAATTATATGAAAAATAGATTAGTAGATTAGGCATAACACCATAACATGTTCAAAACGACACAAATACAATATATGCTCTTCAAGATATGCATATTCTCAGACTACTATTTTTACTGAAGAGCACAAGATCAAAATGATAGAAATCACCAAAGTGCTTTTTCAGTTATATCAGTTACACAAAGGAAACAGAATGCTCAAAAACACACTTGCTATGTCTAGTGCTCGAAATACATTTGCTCCTCTTAGAATCTGTACAGTAATTGTTGCAGAAGACAGCAATCCCTATCAGGAATAGACAAACGAGTTGTATAGATATGGGTGTGGGGAAGTAACACCCAGTACTCAAAAATAATCCTCAGTATGAGAGTCTTCTCCTGGAGTCCCATGGTTGAGCACTAGTAACTTTAGCGGCCTGTGAGAATGCAGTGCATCTACGGGTACCCCCCTGGCCCGTCGATCACAGTACCTTGTTTCTGTCGAGGCGAGCACGTTGCAGGTGAGCTGCCACTGGGGAGAGCCTTGAGGATGGGCGTTCCGGTGTCGGGTTCTCCCTCCGATGTGCGGCGGCCACCCGGAGGCAATGCTCGAAGTGGTGCTAGCTTTTGCCCCAGCAACCCTGGTCCCAACAGGAAGAAAGTGAGCAGGCTGATGTTTTGCCGGTACTCTGGGCTATGTGTGGCTCTGAATGGCTTCAATAACCTGGTTTGATGCAATGCAACTCAAACCGCTGGGTTGCGTTACTCTGCCCTGGAAGGCATTCCATGGGTGTTGTGCGGGTGTTCCCACGTAACTCTCCTGGGTTTTGACCCATCCCCAGATTTACAAAACCTTGTAAGCCTGGGGATGTGCCAACATCTTACACCTTCCCAGGGAGGTGTAACGAGTAGAAATATCTGTATTTCTCGTAGTTTCTTCCTCTTTCTATGTGTGCTGCATTCTGAAGCACATACAGAAAGAGTATGTTGGAAATGGCCCTTTTTGCAGGGTTATTCCCAAACCTTTTGCTTCTTGTTCCTATTTTTTCCTGACCTGTGTTTGTTGGCTATAGTGCATATGCTCTCCATGTAAATTGTTATTGTGATTGGTTCTCCCTGACTGGCGAATTTGTTTTACCAGTAGGTAGTGTGCCAGTGCGGGTAAATCAAATGCTACTAGTGGGCCTGCAGCACTGATTATGCCACCCACATGAGTAGCCCTGAAAAGGTGTCTCAGGTCTGCCAACACGGTGCCTGTGCGCAGTTTGTTAACTACTATGTCGACTTGCCAGGCCTCAACCTTCTGTTTTCTTACATATAGGGCATCCCTGTGGTAGGCCCAAGGTACCCCCCTGGGCAGGGTGCAGTATATGTAAAAGGTAGAACATGTACTGGTGTGTGTAACATGTCCTGATAATGAAATACTGTCAATTTCCCTTTTCACTATTGAAAGGCTATCTTGCCCCATAGGACAGAATGGGGAATGCTTTGTAACATTTTACAAGCATATCTTCCCAAAGGATACCATAGTAAAGTGGAATTAGGTATCCCTGAACTCAGGATTTAATAAAACATCTTTTAGTAAAGATGGTTTTTAAATTGTGTGTTTGAAAATACCACTTTTAGAAAGTGGTTATTTTCTTGTTGAAGAATTTTGTGTGCCTCTGCCTGTTTGTGGATTGACTGTCTGTCTTTGGAGTTACAGGGTCTGGGGAGGTGCAGTGGCTCCAGGAGTCTGGATGAGTCAGCACTAGGCTGACTAGGGCTGATCTGTATTTGGAGTGGTGGGAGGAGTAGTACCTGTACCTGAATAGGGATGTTCCTGCCTTCCACAATGCTAGCTCCACCCCTGTGTGGTGTAGCTGGAGCCAAGGCTCACACTGACAATGGATGTTGTTGTGCTCTTGCAGAGTGTCCCCCCAGAACTGGTTTGAAATGGGCTCAGAGCACCTTGCACAAAGAGAAAAATGACATTTTGGGGTATAAGTATTAGACCTAAAACCCCTGAACTTTAGATCATTCCTGGAATTCAAGAGTGACCTTTGCCAAGGATAAAAGCTGGAGGGACTGAGGAGAAGTACTACCCTTGCTGTGTATCTGGGATTGGCCTGAAGTTGCTGTTTTTGCCAAGGAAAGAAAGACTTTGCTGTGTGCTGTGTCCCCTAATTGAAGGAGATGCCCAAGGGCCTGAAGTGATCTGGCCTCCTGTTCTCAAGTCTCAGGGACACAAAGACTTCACCCCCAGATCCCCTGAACTCTACTGCTGTTAGTTCTGACCTGCACAGAGGTGCCTGTGCCAGTGTTGGTCCTCTGGAGGTTGTTGCTGCTGTTTGGGAGCTTAAAGCAAGAAGAAACTCAAAGAACTACAGAAATCGGCACATCACTCTTCTTGCAGCTGTCTTTTTTCAACTCATCTCCACGCCACAAGAAGAATTTCCACGCATCGCTGCTGCGAAAACCACTGCAGCGCCTGTTGCCCCTGCAAGAATCGATGCATCGTGGGATCGTGGATGAAGAGGACCGAGGCCTCACCATTCTACGCCACCGCATCAATCTCCGACGCATCCCAGATTTCCACGCATTGTACCTGTGTGGCACGCTTTCCCAACGCATCACCTGCGAACTGGAACCATCACGAAGATTCAACGCATCACTCCCCATACAGACAGGACACGAAGCAACTCGTCCTCTGCGTGTCACAGGATTGCCACATTGCCTTCCCATGGTCTCAGGAGTGTAGCATCCCTTTGTTTTCCGACTCTGCAGCTGTTTGGCTTTGGAACTTTGACGCAACTACAGGTACTTTGGTGAAAAGTCATGCATCCATAGTTTTCTATGGTACAAGTTCTTGAAACCTTGTGAAAGTTATATTTTTAACTCTGTATGTTGGATTTTTGTCATGTTGGTCTTGTTTAGTTTAGATAAAGATATTTAATTTTTCTAAACTGGTGTGGTGTCGTTTTGTGGGGTTTTCACAGTGTTACTGTGAGTGTTGTTACAAATACTTTACACATTACCTTTGGGATAAGCCTGTCTGCTTGTGCCAAGCTACCAAGTGGGTGAGCAGGGGTTATCTGAAGTGTGTATCCCATTACCCTGACTAGAAGCAAGTCTCCCTATTTGGACAAAGGTACCTACCTCTGCCAACTAAAGACCTCCATTTCTAACATTGGTGGTCAGCGGTGGGGATTTGAACTTGGAATTGTACTTGACCCACAGTGATTGGTGTACATTACAGTTTAGTGCAGACCACTACGCCACCACATACTGTGTTTTGTTCTTGGTTCTATTTTTGAGTAACCCTTAAAGTATCCACACATCATGTCTCAGAAGGGTAAACCAGCAAGTGATGTTGCAGAACTGGAGTTTGATTTTGAAATGTTAAGTGGTTACAAAGTAGGTAAACTCAAACAGTTCTGCAGGAGCTTTGGATGTCCCATGAAGAGCAGCTCCAGGAAGGAGAAGCTACAGAAGGCTTAAGGGCCTAGTGGGAGGCTAAAGAGGCTGGGGAGACAGGTGATGCAGAGGTGGATGAGGATGCACAAGGGGATGGTTTGAGGTCACAGGATCTGCCTGTGGAAAGAGCAGCCTCCTAGGCAGGCAGCAACTATTACGCTAGGAGTTTTTGCCCAGAGGAGTTGGAGGAAAACCAAAAGGTTAGACATCATGAGTTAGAAGTCATGAGGCTTGAGATGAAAATATTGGAAATGGAGAACCAAAAAGCTGCCATAGAGAGAGAAAAGATGGCAGAGGAGAGCAGGAAGATTTATGCCTTGGAAGAAATGAAATTGACCTTAGCACATGAATTAAGAATGAGCAAGCTTGATGTGGAGCTCGAGAGGCTTGAGGCCATGAGTGTCTTAGTTGAAAAGTAAATGTGTGCAGCTCATGAAGTGAGCTTGGCTGGGTTGGAGGTGAAGTCCAGCTCAGATGGTGGCAGCAAAAATGTAGTGTCTAATGCTGAGGGAGAAGTACACACACCCTGAGATGTGGCGTCTGACTTGAAGGAGGAGGTTGACATATACCAAGGGGTTCAGGTTTATGAGGTAGCTCCAGTGGTGTGCAGTGTCCCTGAAGTGGATTGGGGAACTGACACAGGGGATCATATTCCTGGTGGTGGGAAGGACACCCTACTGACTCTAGATGAGAGGTGCAGGGAGAGGGGTTCCCTCTGGGAACGGAGTCCTGGTGTGTGAGTGTGGAGACCGCCCAAAAGAGTGTGGGTTGAGTGACAGAGACAGTCAGAACTGTCTTGCCAATCTCAGGAGAGTGGTGTGGGGTACTTGTGTGAGGCACTGGATGGTGGGGGAAATGGCACCTTGGTTAACAACTGTAGGGGGCTGTGTGATTCAATTGTTGGAGAGCATATTTGAAGTGCCTGTTTTCCAGAGCTATGCCGACACCAGGAGGAGTGTGAGTTCTCTGATTCCAGGGAGCTTGCACTGGAGGCAGACCTTTTGTTGGATTCCAGAGGGTCTGAATAAGCTGTTGGGAGTGATCCTGAAGAGGGTGGCTCAGGCTTTCCCCAACCAAGTGAGGTATGTGGTAGCCCAGATATGTCCCAGGGTAGTGGGAGGGGTGTAGGGTCCCACATCCTGTCTCAGAGGAATAGGAGTGGGCTATGTCCCATGGTGCCCGACACCCAGTCCCAGGACCTGGTTGGTTCCATAAGGGAACACCAGGAGGGGGGCTTAGTCATAGGAATCCTAAGTTACACCAAAGCACTCTCAAAGCAGCCATTCATGCTGGCCACTAGTTCAAGGATGTTTGATCTCATGACGCCAGCTCTGTTCAATTTGAAATGGCTCACCAATGAGGTAATTAATATGTATAAACAAGCCTGCATTTCCCATAAAGCACTCCATTCAAGAACACAAAACTATCTTCCCAGAAATTGATCATTACAGAGGACAAGTACCTTCCAAAAATTAGAGCACTAACCACTCTTTGAGATTACATCCTTCAGGACGTAGGAAAGAACAGTAAAGCAATCCATCTCTGGACATGCCTTTTGCGCCTGGTACTCTAACCCACCAACCATGTGAACCCCTTCTTTTTTTACCTGTTAAACAGATTTGTTACTGTTCCACATTTCATTGTAAATAGATCATATGTGTTCCAAGTTCTGTCTAGTTTACAATATTAATTTCTAAAATGATTACAGTATTCCTGTGTTAGAAATGGGATTTCTGGTTGGCTAGGGCAAGCGCCTAAGCCAGGCAGAAACCATCACTCTGGTCAGGGCAAGGCAGTTACACACTGAAGATAACCTCTGCTCACCCCCTGGGTAGCTTGGCACCTTCAGTGCGGCTTATCCCAGAGGCAATGTGTAAAGCGTTCGCACAACACACACACAGTAGTGACACACTAGGCACACCACAAAAGAAACTCCACACATTATCCATAATCACATCAGTGCATAATCACAGATGTACACTGTGCCACCTGGCACTAGATATTACTTTGCAGGGGATTATGTACACAACAGGGCCAATCGGGCCACTGTCATTACCATTGGAACACACAAGTAGTGAAGCATACAACCAGTAACTACTGGTAAAACACTTTACTTGGCATAACCGCATTATGCCTTAGCATCCTGACCTCACCTAGGACAGCATATTATGCAGAACATAATAATCACATCATGGCCCCTCTTAGGTACAAGCTGCATTAGGCCACCCTTAAAAATGATCCTCAGGCCGTCTGGCCTCAGCCTCTGGGGCCCGTCCTGGCTGTCCACACAATGCTCTTTTCCCCAAAGTGAGGGCTCACCTCACTGTGCGTGTCCATCTGACACAGGGCTTCCACTAGCCCCTTAGCTGCAGGTACAGCCGAAACAATGCCCCAAAAACATCCACAAACTAATTGGTGGGCAGGGGTAACTCACTCTTGTCTCCTCTGAAACCGGAGTGCTCCAACGTTGCAGCTGCACGCAATCTGGCGGCGCAGCTGTTAAAACAGGCACCAACAGTGTGCCTTCCAAGCCCCACTCACCAGGGCTTCTCTTCCTTGTGGCAACTGGGACACAGCAGGGCTTCAGCAGGGAGCCCGCGAGGCTCCGGTCCCTCCTTTGGCACTCACCAATGCGGGCTAGGTTCACCCCTAGATTTCAGGCTTGGTGGCGTCACTCCTTCTGATGCGGACCACGCCCACAACCAGGCTTTGCTTCTGGCTGGCTTCCTGCCTTCTGTGTGACGGCCCACGTTGCGGTTCCCTCTTGCAGCATGGGCCCGCCCACAGTCAGGCTTTCACTGCCTGACTTCTGGCCTCCTGCCATCCCCTCTCCTTGGGCTCAGGAAATGAAATCAGAAGTGCTAACCGGGCACTGGAAAGCAAGAGCCCCCTTCTAGGGCTCAAAGGTCAATGAAGAAAAAGCGCTCATCATGCGCTTTCTGCAAAGCACCACCTGAAGTCTGGGCAGAGTTCTTCTCACGCCGAGCGCACTCTCCGGGGACAAGGGCCTCAGTTTTCTTAATGTAGGGTGAAACTCCAGCATGCACCCGAAGCTGGATCCCCAAGTCACTCAGGGCAGAGCTGAGCCCAGGCAGGCCAGCTCACGGGGCCCTCCAGCAGAAGGGCAATCTCTCATGGTGGTTCCTCCTGGCACCCAGTGGTCATTCAGCAATACAGCCCCAGCAAGTCATCTGTGAGCCCATTTGGCCACCATCACATTACCATATGCCCAAATTCTACAGACATCCTTATCATCACATAGGGCATGTATCTCCTAGGCCCATTTTATCCAGAGACTAAGACATACAATACATTTCAGGCAGGCCCAAAGACACATAGCACACAGAAATACCAAACCCGAAAAGTGGCATTTCTAAAATAGTGATAATAAATCTGTGAACACCATCATACAGCATTTATTACCACTATTCCAAACATACCAAACTTGATCACGCTACTCCTCTCATGCCAGGAATTCAGGAATTACCACTGAAACACATAGCAGGGAATCCCAATGCATTCCTATGAGAGGGCAGTCTCACAGTAGTGAGAAACCAAATTGGCTGCTTGTCACTACCAGGACATGCCACACAGTTAAGGCACATGTCCTACCTTTTACCTACACCACACCCTGCCCACAGGGCTAGCTAGGGCTTACGTTAGGGGTGACTGATATGTAGTAAAAGGGGAGTCACTACCGTGGCAATCACTTTAAGTGCCACGTCATAGCGGCAGTAAACTGCGCGTGCATGCCCTGCAATGGCAGAGACCTGAGACAGGTTTGAAAGACTACTTTGATGAGTGGCACAAGCAGCGCTTCAAGCCCACCAGTAGCATGCAATTTACTTTCCCTTGTTATCTGAGATACCACTTTACAAGGGACTGATAGGTACATTAAATACGCCAAACAGGTGTAGACCAATCTTACCATGTTTACCATAGAGAGCACATGCAGGTTAACACTGGACAGCAGTGATAAAGTGCCCAGAGTCCTAAACCACCAAAACTAGGTCAGAAAAAATACCAGGATGAAGGCAAAAAAAAATTTCAGGGATGACCCTGTAAAAAGGGCCAAGTCCAACATCCCGTAATTATAGATTATATGTCTGCTTGTTTATATATTTTTAATTCATCTACATTTTTATGTGAAGCACAATTAATTTTTACACCTTGTTAATTTTCGGTGGTGTTCAGTTCACCCCATTTTATACCTTACACATACATATTAAAGGCAGTGACCATCCTTGTAAACTAGATTATGTATTGTATTGTACGTAATGTATATTTTGATATTCTTCCTTGTTGTATATAGTCTTTATTCATTGATTAATCTTGTAATATGTAACAAGAAAACCTGATTCTACACACAGCAGTCTGTAATGAAAGTAGTCTGTAATGTACTGGGTCTTGCCTGCTGCCTATGCATCTGTAATAAATAAACAAAGCAAATACATAGATTTTGCCCGGTATTGCTGATTCCAAGGTGCATACTGCTTGAATGTGAGTTGGAGTTGGTTGCCTGTTGAACTGGTAATATGGGGTAAACTACTTGCTTTAATCTTGAGCTGTCTGAAAACCCTACATAACTCCAACTTTAGTGACACTAGACCAGGCTGTCAATTGCCAATACTAATAATCAATTAGTGGAAATGAAAATCATTAATTGGCATGACCTTTGATTTTATCTATTAAAAAAAGTATTTTATAAGGTTGTCATATTGTTGCTCTCAGGGGGGCCAGTTTGTCCAGTTTACAATAATACTCTGTCTCTGTAACTTGGATTTCAGAAAGCTCATGAGTGATCCGTTTTATTCACACCTAATTTCGTTCCAGGAGAGGTGTGACACTATCAAACCTGAAGCTTCCATGCAAGAGTAGTCTTGCTGAGTGCCACACACACCTCCTTTGATAGGCACATGTCAAAGAAACCATGCCACTGATCAATGGGCTATCTGGCTGTCAAAGCCTTCGGTCTCAGCAAGCCCACATCAAAGGGCGTTTGACAATCAAAGACCTGCTGACGAAGGATATTGTACTTTATGTTTTGACAATCATGAGTCAATAGAAAGCCACGAATTCAGGTGGTCTCTATGACACATAATGGGTCTAATAGACTGACAGACAGACACTTTACTCATTAGGATGAAAAAGGCAGAGATGCTGAGAAGAGGTGTATTTGACTTTGATCATATAGGGGTCAGGAGAAGTTAGCTTTCAAAGATGCTAGTTGAGGGAGCCAAAGAAATGTCGACAATAGCGAAGTCCTTCATCTTGCAAAGCTTTGCAAAAAAGCCCTGTGGAATTGTTTTGATCTTAAATCAGTTCTGGGAACCAGGGAATATGTTATATAATTGAGAAGGGAAAGAAGAGAATGTAGAGAATACTCACTTTGTTCATTTAAGGAAATGTCACAATCCCTGGTTGGTTGGAATTATAAAATACTGTTGTCACTGAACTCAAATCAGAGTGCCACATGGACCAAGACGGCATCCTGCTTTGCAAAATGAAGATCAGCCACAAGAAGGACACATGCGAGTGTGACTCCTAATTCACCTTGAATCTCAGGCTCTGAACAGCTATTCTCTAGTTCAAGAAAGCTGAACAGGAGATCCGACCTCTGACAGTCTCATCACAGTAAGAGGCTCTAGATTGTCTTTAAAAGAAGTTTGCCTGCTGGGAATCCACATTTCTGAGAAGAGAAGTGTAGAAGAATCAGGGATCAGAGACAGGTGAATATTCAGGAAGAAATTCGGCAAGCAAGTCAAAAACAATGTAATCTCTGTCCCTGAATGAAAGTGGAGAAAAGCATGTTGCTCACTTGAGTGCACAGTCATGTCTCGAAAGAACATTTCCTGGAATTTTAGATATACTTGGAACACCAGAATAGAAGTTGAAGAAATGTTGCTCAAGTTCTGAATATTTATTTCATTAGTTACTTTTTAAACATGCACATTTGCTGCGTGTCTGTAACTTCTTTTCACAAAATATATTTAATTTTAGAACAAAAATACATGCACAGCTGCTACTTCAGGCTTTCTAATGACTGCAAACATTGTTGTTCCTACACTTTTTATTCCAGAGAATGGCTTTTCGTAAAAACCAGGCCAATTAATGTTTTGTATTCTGTTTTTCTCCAACATTAGATTTATTTAATTTCGTTATCATTTTATGCTTAAAACTGTTTTCTTTTTAACTACATTTGAGAATCAATCTTATTTTGTTTGCTACTACAGTGCTGTGGTTGTGTTGTTGTATATATACTTTGCAGTGATTTTCAACATCTGGCAGAGATTTCTTTCCTTGGTAAGTCACTTATTGCACCACATGATCATGACCCATTCACTTCATAGAGTATGGTGCCTTACCTGTTGCCTTACTAACTACCAGAAGGACCTAACGATAGTTTGGTGTGTACATAGGGGTATATTCACAAGAACGTACGATAACTACCGCAAGAGTAGCGTAACACAACTTTCAACATTGCAGTCTATCACAGGAACTCTGTGTCAAAGTGGTAATTCACAATGTGGCGGTAGCATGCAATAGACACCAGATAACGTGGCAAATGTCACCGTGAAAATCAACGTCACACCGCAAAAATGCGATACACGAACGCTAAAAAACATGCGATGAGGCCAAACGCGGTACAAAAAGTTGCGAAAATCAGCCACAGGCCTGCAAATCCCACGCATCTGGCGGGACAATGCACCTTCAAAACCACAGAAAAAATACACCCAAAACAAGCAAAAAGCACGTAGGAATATGGATGCACTCTCACCCAGCGCAGAGGCCAACTCGAACCCCACAACCCCCACAGACCACCAGCAAGGAACAACGGGGTCGGGGAAGGCCAATGAGAAGAGGGAGAGGAAGACGGGGTGCAGACCGCAGGAAAACAAGACCAGCGTCACGGAGGTGACAGAACACTACCAGCAACTGACCCACTAGTAGACCACCTGGATTGCAGTCGGAGTGCCGAGGAGGCCAATAGGCGCCGGCATGACCTGACTACCTAAATCAGGCACTAACTCACTGCCAACAGGAAGGCAGCAACGGAGGTAGGAGGTGGCAGTCCTGCTCCCCCGGAGGAGTTGGAGGAAACCCAGGCCACAGTCATCAGTATGGAGACGGTGCAAGGAGTAGGGAGTACGGACACAGCTCGTGAGGACCTGACACAAAATCAACAGGGAGTTCAACAAGCAGGGACTGGGGTGATGGGGGAGATGGGCACAATGGTATACATGCACAAAGAGGTGTAGCACACTGCACACCCACTGTCACCCAGGATTGTGTCCCATTTGGCAGACTGCAGCACACACACATAGCACAAACCGCACACCCACGTTGACGACAACGTGGAACAACGCGCATAGCCGACACTACAGAACAGAGGACACAACTGGCTCCGCACATGAACAGAAACATGCCTACTACATCTGACAGAGCCGTAAGCTGTGAAATGGAAATGTAAGCCTACGACCTCACATCTGTCATGTAGTCTAAATGTACCCTGTCCCACAGAGGAATCCAGCACCTCCAAACAGTCACTATGTACATTGCTATAGGTCTCCATGCAAACCAGCACAATGCGCAAACATACATGACAAAACATAGTCAATATGCACCTCCCCTTCCCATCGCAGAGGGACACCCAACACCTGCAGCAGTGCACAGAATACAAGACATCAGTGATGCCGGAGAGGACCACCACACCGTCGACACCGACGCCCTACAAGCCCATGGATATCCGACTCAACCCCCCACCACAAGCCGGCCTGCCAAGCCACTCAGAGGGGAACACAGAGTCTGCAACAGACAACACAGAAGGAGGCACCCGCAAGCACAGCTGGCTCACAACACTTCCTCCACCCACGCAGGGCACGCCAATGCCATGTGTCAGCATGCCAAAAGGAGGTGACCCAACAGGTGTGGGTGTGGGCCAAACCCATGTAATGCAAACCAGGACACATATGTAGGTGTCTTTCACCCTTCAGGGCCCACCCACACCCTACTAAGGAGACCCACACTGCAATAGAGACACATGCAGATGCACATTCACAGTACAGAACTATGCCCAGGTATGCCCAAATAGAAGTTACACACCCTGTTGGCTCTGCGTACGACGGCCCTGGCCACTCCCCTTATGAATTGAGTGGGTGACGACAAAGCTACATGTCCAAGCTCCAACCTGCTGCCCGCGGTGACATGTCTGCATCCGATGTACACAGCTCAATGTAATATCGTAGGGCCCAGGGCCCCCATGCATACAACAAGACCACAGGGACACACGCAGATGTTATTTTGAACTGACTACGGGCACATGCACCCGGCCCCTTAATTGGCAGGGCCACATGTACAGTGACTCTTGTGCTGGATGTATGTGGGGTGCGTGTAAGCCTGTCCGTAAGGATTGCCTGGTGTGACAACTACCTGAACATTGGACATCAGTGCAACGGAAACAGAAAACACATGCATAACAGAGTCAACTGCTGAGCAACATGGAGTGAGCCGTAGAAAGTCCAGAGGACAGCCAACATGCAAACAGAAGTGTCCGTGAGTGGCAGTGCACTGGGGTTGGGACACTTGAAATGAGCATGCTCATGTGAAGAAAAAGTCTTGAATTGTGTCCCTTCGATATATTCATGATGCAGATGCAGTGGGGTGTGTGTGACCTGCATCATCTTCCCTATCAACGTCTTAGGGCCCCCACACTGTTTGAGGTGGCATGGCTGTGCAACCGCTCCACAGCACAAAACACAATAAGCAATGGACAATGGGCTGAGGTGCACTGAGTCACTGGCACCTGGAGTGCTGGCAACCATGACAGGTCTGAGCAACTCCGTAAGTCTGTCAGGACCACTGTTTCGACTCTGGCAGATGGCGCTTGGAGGTGGTCCTTGCAGTGGGGATTTGTGCCTCCTGCGGTGATGCGACTTCCGGGACGGCCTGGACCCGCTTTGGTGTGTGAGCCCTTGTGGAACGCATATGGGCCCGGAGGTTGCGTACAGCACAAGGCCACAGAGAAATGGCGTTGATGACCCCAAGGCCTACGCTTCAGGGGCCATCCAAAGTCCCAGAAGAAGGGGTCCCGGACCTGACCAGCACAGAGTTAGTTGCCCCGGATGCACAGCGGCCGGCACAGGCACCCAGCCACGGGACGGTGACTTGTGGTGCATTCAGATGGGCCACGCAACCTGAGCGGGTCCCCATCAATGTCCGAGGTGTATGTTGCTGAGGGTTGCTGGGTACAGTGGAAGGTGTCCTCCAGGGCAAGATGCCGAAAGGTTTGATTTTATCAGGAAGCAGCAGATGTAGGATTGGAATGAGACAGCCTCATTGCCACCTCCAATTCGGTATCAGCTGCATGAGGATGAAAACTGCCCCCTAGTCCATATGCTCAGACGGCACCAAAGTTCGACCAGAGAGTGTCCATGAATGTCGAGGAACAGACTTAGTGGCACTGGGACCGAGAGGGGATACAGTCTGCGATGACGCCGGTACACTGATATGAACTCAGTCATTGCTAAATCATGACTTTGTGACCTACTGGACCGCAGTGTAGGCTGGAGGCAGCAGTCTGTAGTGGTCCACGTGTTGTTGGCTCGCGATGCACAGCGCTAGTGACACCAGGGCAGTTGTCGGTAGTGTATGAACACCTCCGTAACAATGATCCGCCAAGATACAAGGCGTCATCCACTTACGCCTCTCCTTGCGTGCAATGATGTGTAATCTGCCTTTGCATACTCGATGTTCAGTTCCAAATCTGTGACCTATTCGAGCGCAGACTAGGCCTTGAGCAGTGTAGGCTGGAGGGAGTAGTCAGGAAGGGCCATTCACCGAGTATCTCCGACATAGGTTGGTGGCCCCACCGGCCTGCGTAGTTCAGGTTCAGTGGCACCTTGTGTTTGGTCACCTTCGTGACTGTGACCAGGCTTTCGTCCGGACTGAGCTGCATCTTCCTCTTACTCCTCTCCGTGCGACCACTGGTGTTGACTCTGCCATTCATGATTCACGACTAGTTGCTGGATGTGAGACCTACTGGTCTGCAGGGTAGTCCTGGTCCCTCATCCACATGTCGCCAGCTGGCACTGAACAGAGTTTGTGGCACCATGTGCTGCCAGATGGTGTTAAAAAGGGTTTGTTGCACCACGTGCCGCCGGATGGCGTTGACCAGGGTTTGTGGCAGCACGTGTTGCAAGTAGCCCATATGGAACTATGCCTCACAGATCGGGGTCTGGTAATGTGGCCGCTGGCCTGGATTTGGGGCCAATGGTATTCAGGAGCCATGACACAGTTTCACAAATGGGGCCTGCTGGGACACCATTGGAATATGTAAATGAGGAAGGGGTAATGTAGGCCAGCATTGGAGGGCCAGCGATGGTCTAAGAGGCTGGCAGTGTTGCAGGCCTCGGGCTTGGAGCTTACACAGGCATGTGGTGGGCCCTCCTTGTCACACGCCAGTGTCGGATAGCGATCAGTGTGGTCTGGCTGCGCAGGGCCGGGCCAGACGGGTTTGTGGTCCTGCGGGCTGGGGTACGGAAGGCGCACAGAATCGCAGGTACTCTGCTAACAAGGACGGGGTCGGCCTCGTGGCTGGGTGGGAGGCACCACCCTGGCAGAGACGTTGGGCTTTCCGGAAGAGGACCGCGCCCAGGGTTACGTGCTTTTTATACACACCCCTACGCTGGTCTGTCGTACGCCAGGCCATCCCACTCTGCTCACGCTTATGGGGGCGTAACAGGCAACATTTCCGAGAGGACCCCCCACTGGCTGGGGTGACATGGTTGCGTTCACTGTCCACTACACTCCATACACCAGAGGTGTATGTCACCGTAGATATGGGTGTGTTCTGCATACTGCGGCCTGCCCAGTACATCCCCGCCACTCTTGGTATTATGTACTTTCCCAATCATGGGTCTACTGCATCCCTCACACATGCCTGGTTGCCACCTCTCCCCACATTTGGCTATTGTGTAGCTGAGGTGTCATGCCATTGATTAGTCATGTTCACGGCTTGCCCAGGTTACCATTGTAAGTTGTTCTATCGTGTCTGGTGGGTGGGCATGTTGTTTTGCATGACGGTTGGGAATGTGTGACGTGTGCATTGCCAGAGTTGTGGATTGCATGGTTGTAGAGTTGAGATGAGTGGGGTGTTAAGTGGGAAATTGCCAAGGGGCGGTGCATTTCCCTTGATGCCATCCTGGGAACGTTGGTTGCTGATGGATTGTTGGAGGATGTAGGGATCATGCACACTAGCTGTGTTTTTGGAGGAGACATTGGTGAAGGTCCCACTGTGTTCGGATGTTGCCTGCACATTGATGTGTGACATGTGCTTCCTGTTGCGCTGATTGTGTGGTGTGTCATCAGGGGGCACAGGTGGGACATGTGTGCAGTGAATTGCCCACAACATGTGTGTGCATCCGGCTATGGCGTATGGTACTTACTTAGTCTCCAGCGGTTCCTCCGCATTGTGTTCGACGTATGGGAACTGGGGTGCCAGGGTGATGGTGATGTCCAGAACAGGTGTGGGGGACTTGTATGTGGCTGGCTATGAGACTCTGCCAAATCTGCTGGGTGTTGTTTGGGGTGTGCCAGGGGCCAATAGGTGCAGCACAGCCAGCAGCTTGGTGTGGGGGGGGATGTTGGTTGTCCGCTGTGTTGGTGACGTAGGCCTGTTAAGCGATGATGACCAGGATGCGTAGGATGGTTGTCCTTTTCAGCCTGTAGTTAACAGTGACATTGTCAGGTGTTGGGCCTGTGAGGTAGGTGCGTTTCCTGGGGGGCCGCTGCCTTTGTCTGTGCTGCCTCTCTGGTGGTCAAGGGAGGGAGGGTGCTGGGTGGGTGTTGTGGCCCTCTTGGGTGTCCGGGCTGCAAGTTGAGTGGCTCCATGGCATCTGTTGCCCTTCTGATGACTCCCTGGGCTGTGCTCCCTTTTGTGGTGCAGGCTGCCGTCCGACTTTACACCAGGTCAGAGCAGGTGTTAATTTCCTGCTGCTAACGTGCCTTATCGGATGTTTTGTGTTCTTATTGCAGATCTGGCTGGTCATTCTGAATGCTGAAGTCTCGTGTTGTCACCAATTTTTTCACGGGAACGCCTACTCTGCATCTCATTAGCGATAGTAGCGGAGGTCCTCTGTTGACATGTTTGTTGCGGCTGCTATCGCAGGAAATATGGTGCTGTGGGCTGTTAGCACCAGCTTGTGAATGGTAGGGTAAATTTATCATGACTTTTTTATTTTTATTTTATTTTTTATTATAGAAGCACAAAGAACACATGACAATACACATTGCAGAATTGGTTTTTAACCCCGAACAGAAAAAACAAACTTTGCAAAAAAGTAACATTGCACATCCCTATAGACAATCTAATGATAGGCACTTATGTAGCGATTTACAAAATAAAAATAGATATCAACAACAGTGACAACAGCACACAGATCCATCAATACCCCATAGTACAATAAATCTTTAACCGACCCATTCAGCCACCGGCGCCCAAATCCTAGTTGCTAATTGCCGGCTCCTCCCCCCTTTACAAGAAAATACAGAGAATTCTAACCTATGCAGGGCTTACAATCTTGCTCGCCATTGTACAAATGTTGGGGCTTCCACAGACAACCACTGAGATGTGATACATAAACGTGCCTGGGACATGGCAATGAAAAGAAATGCAGATTTATAAAAAGAATGAGTGCTGGCCAGGCTATTGCCCACATCAACCCCAAATATTACCAATGCTGGAGTCAATAAGCAATTTATCTTAAGTACGGAGTTGATAAAATGCTCAATGTCAACAAAAAACCCTGCTAATACTGGACAAGCATAGAGCATATGTATTATGTCAGCGGTTGTTGAATTACAACGAGCACAGGTATTGCCCTTCCTAGCACCCCATTTTGCAATTTTCATTGGCGTGTAGTAAAGATCTAACATAGCCATATAGCTTTGGGTCTTCAATGAGCCTGATATAATGACCTTACTGGCAAATTCCATTACCGGGACTAAGTCGATACCTGTCCGTCCTAGTTTAGTATCCCACTTGGCATTTTGTACTGCCAAGTCACCTGGGAAAGTTGATACTATATATTGATAAAGTACCCCTATTCTACTCCTTTTCCCAATTATCTCAATAATTGGTAGTTTATTGAATATAACTGGTAAGGTCTTCAATTTTTTATAAACAAAACTTTGTATTTGCAAGTATTTAAAAAAGTCGCGCTGGGGTAGTTTATATTTGTTCCTGATGTCACTGTATGTTAAAAGTTGCCCATCGTCCACTAGGTCAGCCAGCATACAGGCACCCTTCCTTTGCCAACCGAGCATTACTTGGTCTTGAAAAATGCTAGGAAACACTCTACTGCTTTTAAATGGTGTATAAAGATTCAAATTTGGGATGTCCAAATGTTTCCTGATTTTCCGCCAAATAGAGCATGCAGTAATCAGAACTTTGAAGCGTGTCCTTTTATAATAGCTAGGCTCCAAAACTTCCAACAGTATACCCTTGGCCGCTTCACCTAATCCTAACTCATATATAGTAGGTTGATTAGCCATCGGAACAATCGCCCTATCTCCACATATCAGCACTCCCATAGTTTGCAGCATTGCTGCCCAATAATACATAACCAGACTGGGGACCGCCCAGCCCCCCCTATCTCGGGGAAGATACATCCACTTAGCCGCTCGTCGCGATCGCCTATATCCCCACAAAAACCTGCTACACACTCTCTCTGCCTTAATCAAACTATCTTGAGAAAATAACAACGGAATAGTTCTAAACAAGTATAAAAATTTCGGGAGGACTATCATTTTGAGGACACTACAGCGTCCATACAAGGATAAATGTAAATTGTCGAGTCTCTCAAGTTTAGTGTTGACTGCTTCTATCATTGGGAGGATATTTAGATCCGGAATCCTATCGACTATAGAACTTATCCGCACCCCTAAATACGTAGCTTGAGATACAACTGGGACTTCAGATATAGGCATGTCGGGAGTCTGAACCACCTGCGTTTTTGAGACATTCAGCTTATAACCCGACACCGCTCCAAACTGATTAGATAATAAGCATGGGCGAATTTTGCGAATCTCGCGTTCGCGAATTTTGCGGATTTGCGAACTCGCAATCCGCAAAATCCGCGAATTCCCGCGAATTTGCAGATTTTTTTTTTTTTTTTTTGTGTTTGCCACTCTCTGTCACCACTGCCACTCTCTGACTACTCATGCCACCCTCTGGCCCACCCATGCCACCCTCTGTTTCATCACAGCACCCTCTGGTTGTCCAGTCAGTGTACATTATTGTGGCAAAGCAAAGCACACCTTCCCTGCCTCAAGTGACCTGAATTAATTTGGGGCTGATTAATGTGTTACAGAATATTTTTTTAGCTGGCACCTGCTTCCTTAGTGCTTCCTGATTAGTGATCTTTTGCACTTGCTAAGTGCTTTCATTGTTGCAAAATTAGTTACAACACCTGCCCTGCCCCAACTGACAATAATGAATTAGGGGCTGATTAATGGATTTGAACTTCCAGCCTGGCTCCTGCTTGTCTCACTTGGCTGTAATTCAGGACCTTTGTGGCCTATGTGTAACTATTCTGAGGTTCAGAGCAGGGTCACATAATAGTTGCAACTGGCAACTGAACTCTGGAGGGGCCCCTCAGGAAGCACTACAGGAATGGCTACTAATGATGAGCCTGAACTTTTGAACCTGGTAAGTAGTTTCAGTTTTGCTAAGATCGTATTTCTGCAATTTAGCGCTTATTCGCGGGTTGCGAATAAGCGCGAACTCATGCGAACAGTGCGAGCAAGCCATAAAATCCGCTGCTCGCGGATTTGCGGATTTTGCGGGAGATTCGCAAATCTCGCGGATTGCGAATTTACCGAAAATCCGCAAAATCCGCGAGCGAAACGGATTTTCCGCCCATGCTTATTAGATAATTCCTTCAATGCCAAAAACGCAGATGGAACATCGGATGTTATCACAACTATATCATCTGCGTATGCTAGCAGATTGTAGCAGATGCCACCAGCCCTAATAGGAACTATAGCCTGATTGGCCATAATTTTAGAGAGAAACGGATCTATATATAGGGCATGACTTTGGCTGCGATAAAGTGCTGCTAATTCGGCGATAGCTTCTTGTGAATATACCCCATAGTGTCTTGACAATATAACACAACAACCACAATGCTTTCCCACAGATAAATATATCAGCCGATTGCACACAGTCATAATTATAATAATAATAATTTGATTCACTAATAGCTTTTACCCTTATGTCCTGTGAAAGCTGCCTATGGTAAGTGGGTACTTTGCCACCTTGCAATGGTAACAAAGCGACTGAGTCAATAATGAATTACTAATTGCTTTTATGAAGCAATGAGGTACCAGGTACTCAAACCCAGCATCGGGTGGTCACTCCATCTTCACATCACAGCCACAGTTACCAGGCACAAAACTGTGTAAACATACCCTTCACTCTCCTAGGAGAGGGTGAATGGCAATCTACATTCCTGGGAAGCTATGTTCACCTCAAAGACATTTCCACTAATAAGCCAGCAGACCAGTCACATGGGTCGTAGAACAGCATGTAGGGAAAGATTTATAGAGCCCGGCAGCTCTGTGAACACATGTTCTCTAGACTTCTCAGTAACAAACTATGGGAAATTTTTGGACTGAGTAAAGTAAGTTTAAAATAGTAAACGAGTAATAGTACTTTACATGCTTTCAAATGCTATTCACAAGTTTGTGGCGAGGAATAACACTAATGGCAGACAAGAAAAAAAGACAAAAGAAATGAGATGTACATGTAAAAAATATTAAATGGTTTTATATACTTATTTTAATTTAGTTTTGAATTGATAAATAATATTGCTGTAGTCAATTAAAAAACTATATTGTAATAATATTTCAATTACAAGCAGCACAGCAGTGACTGCAAGAGTGTGAGATTGAATGGTCAAGACTTTGCCACTCCATTAACCAGTGAAGCTCACTACAACATTAACCAAGTGGCATACGATCTTCCGGGCAGGAGTACCAGCACCAGCAAATAGGGACCCACACGGCAGGAGAGGGGAGAGAGGACTCCATCTCCCAGCTGTCCCTGGTTCATTCACTGCGCTTAAAGCGCCAATGCTGTTCCGCGGCCGGCGTAGCCGCATAGGATCTTCCGGGCAGGAGTACCAGCAGCAGCAAACAGGGATCCACACGGCAGGAGAGGGGAGAGAGCCGCCCCAGCCGCCCCTGGTTCATTCACTACGCATAAAGCGCTAATGCTGTCCCACAGCGCAGGACGCGTGCGGGGATACACCTGGGCAAAGCCCAGGCCAAGGGTGGGCCTGTCCATGCCTGTCGGAGCCCGGAGGAGGCTGGGCTGGGCCCACACTCTGAGACGCCGCAATCGCAGTCAAGGTACTGTGTTATTCATTGTTCTCCTTTAGTATCATTGGTATTGCCCTGGCACTGGTGTATAGAAGACTAAAGCTTTTTTATCACTATTAGTATCGTGATGAATAGGCGCAGGGGTCGTAATGACCATCTGGGAGAGGGGATCGTAGGAACACTTGATTCGTTCCTAACCAGAGCAACATCAGTTCTAGCCTATGAAATCAAGATTACAGAACGCCGTCTATCACTGGAACCGGCCCTCCAAACTACCTCTGCTCTAATGGCTGAGACACTTCCCCCTATTATAAATCAACCCTCATCCCAAACTCAGAGGGAGGGAATAGAAAGGGATGTATTGCCTAATCAACCGGCAATAGCGACACAATCCGGAATGTATGGCAGAGGCCCAGGTGGTAAAAGGGCCACTGGAACAAATTTGGAAAAAGTAGGGAAAAGAAAAAGAGGAAGTTGCCCACAGAACTAAAACCAAAAACCTGCGAAGGCACCCAGACAAGCCAGACACGCCAAAATAAGTGGGAACTTGTGAGGAGGGGAGCCTGCTCAAGATATACAAGATGAAGAGAGCTTTTTGGCAGCCCCAAATATAATTGTCAGCCCCTTGACCAATGAGGAAACGTGGCAGAGACTAGAGTCTTTATTGGCCACAAAGCTGAATCCCATTATTGCAACATTGACTCGGATGAAAGGGAAGTTAGAGGCCCTGGAGTCACGATGCTAATAACAAATGGGTCTGCACCTTGAAAATTGTTTCAAGTGTTCCGGGGTTTGACAACTAAATAATGGATTTTAGATTCTGAAAAGCCTGACTGTTTTTTAAATTCTTATTTTCTGAAAGATGAAATGAATTATAATAAGCACCTATGAAGAAAATGAATGCTGTAAATAGGTTTTTATTTATTGTACTTTTTTATCTTGTAAATTTATCTTGTACTTTTATGATCATTTTGCATTTGATAGAATAAAGTTTTGACTATGACTATAAACATTAACCAATCACACAGAGGCTGCACACTCAAGAAAGCAAGACAGACAAAAAAATATGTGTTACATTATGCTAGTGAATATCGATCTGTTGCAACTCCAGGGCCACAAATATTGAGGTAAGCCTAATCTGTTTGGGAGGTAGGGCTGAGCTTCAATGTCCTAACTCTAAATAATATATTTATTAGAATGTAATATACATTTTATGTGGATAAATCCTAAAAGAAAGTATAAATTAAATGTGTTATATAACTTTAAATTGTTATAGTAGATCAAATACATTAACTAATTATATTTAGACAAAAATAAATAAATAAAAATGAATGTACACACAATATAACATTTTAAATATTTTTCAAATTACAATATTAGTGTTAACATTGTATGCAATACTTTTTCAAAATAAAAATCTTTAAAAAAATTATGTCACTAACCTTCCTCATATTTTATATATATATATATATATATATATATATATATATATATATATATATATATATATATATATATATATATATATATATATATATATATATATATATATATATATATATATATATATATATATAGTTAGGAATTAGCATTTACAAAACCTTATTTTACCCACACAAAACCATTGAAATTCCATATATAGTTAGTTGCACTATCTATATATCGCGCACCCGCAATCCACTGCTGATGATGTCACATATTACATCATTCATGACATGGTCAGTGACATCACTGATGACATCACTGATGACAACTCAAATGACATCACTGATGACATTATCCAATGACTGTATGTTTCTGTAAAGTTAAAATATGTCTTACATATTGAAGAATGAGTGGATGTATAAGTGTCTGGATGAAGAATTTAGTAGGTGCATGACTGACTGTATGAGAGAGTGATTAAATGTGTCTCACTGAGTGCATGGGTTAGTGACTAAACTGTCTTAATTTGTGCATCATTATGTCTGTTGTTCTGTAAACTGCTGAATGTGTTAATCAGTAGCTATATGAGTAACTATATGGGTTATTCATTGGTTGCCCAAGTATTTGTATGGGAGACTGATTATGTGTGTGAGTGGCTGGGAGATGTACGACTCTGTGCATAGATGTGTGAGCAGTTGATTCACTAGATGTATGGGTTCAAAAGTGCATGTGGAAACAGCTGCATGGGCAGTTGACTGTGTGCATGAGTGTATTGGTGAGTGAATGGATATCTCAGTGCTACATGTCAAAGTAAGTACATATGTAAAACACAGTACACGTGAGAGTTGACATATATAAATAACTGTGCATAAGAGCCAGTGAATGTGTGAGTGGCTGTATGGATCATTGTGAACTTGTGAAGGACTGGGTTTTTCTAAGACCCAGCGGTGCCAGGGGACAACACCTGAAACCTTCGTGGGTTACCTGTTCCGGCGTACAAATGACAGAGACACGGGACACTTCCTTCGGCGTCAAAGATCGGGGTTTATTTACTGCAGGGAATACAGAAGTCACAAGAAGTACATAACATGTAGGTTCGAGGAGACTGCTTCAAAATGTATCTGTGGATCGCTCCTTTTATACAGTTTTTCGTCATAGAACAATACGACAAACAAAAGGTTACAACCCGGTTCCCACAGTAAATTTCATAGGGGGTCGCTTTCATGTATTCAAGGTCCCGGAACATAATTACAGTTGCATCGCCGGTTCCCAACTGTAAAAGTACATCATCCCATCATTAGTACATTCCATTCCGGCTGTAAACGAGTTAAGAAAGAGTTAGAAAAAGGTGCAAGGGAAGACAAAGATAGTCAGCAGATTGCAAAGAGTGTAAGGAGGGTGATATCGGAAACACAATTGCAGGGATCAAAGGAAACATGCCTAATGAATGCACGGCTGAAACAATAGACCGGCACGGCTAGATGAGCCTCGAGCGGGGCCATCTGCCTTTCAGTGTCATCCCCCTCGTCATAAAGACACCCTCAAAGGAACACGTGTCTTCCGCAAGAGTTTGGGAATCCCAGGGTCACAAAGCGGACAGTGTCCGTTCGCTGGCTACTTGAGGGCAAGAGACAAAATGGATGCTGTATCTAAAATGGAACCCGTGGGTTCAGATGAAGAAACCCACGAAACAGACGCACGGCTTAGGTCAGTATAACGAAAACGCATACACCCACTAAACTCGTCATTTGCGGTTCATAGATACCAAACTCGTCCATATTCGAACAAGTCAAAAAAACATCACTAAAATTGTCACGGAACCTCAGACGCTCCTTTTGCCCTCATGTAGGCAAGCACTAGTCGATATCAGAATCAATCTCGATATTCATCAAACCATTCAGATGCTCCTGCAACATCACCCTATTCATCAATGTTTCCTTGGTAACAGATGGCCGTCTTATACACGTCGTAGCACAGAGGCCACATAAGGCAGGACCACACTGTACACAAAGACAACACGTGAATAGGAATGCTACAACAACCCCAATGATCATCAGAATCTTCCAACCCCATGTCGACATCAGGCCCCAAAACCATCCTAGTAGCGTCCAATCACCTACGTCCATGTGTATGGACTCGGAGATCTTATGCAACTTCGAAATGGCTTGATAGACAGTTGGAGCGTTATCAGGAATGAAAATGCAGCAACTCGAATGGATCACCTTACATACTCCACCTCTATCTGCAAGAATGACGTCTAAAACCATACGATTCTGTAACGTCATAAGCCTGTCAGCCTGAAGCTCTGCTGTGATGTTACCAAGGGCACTTGCAGTGATATTAGCGGTTGATTCCACCACTCGAGTCAACTGTCTCAGGTTCCTACTATTGATCATAGGTCCCCAAAACGGCAAGAAACCCTTAAAGAAGTCTCCTGCTTCTTGACCGGCAGTGTCCTTCTCGCTAATAACACCTCTCACAACTCTAATCTTATGATAATCCGAACCAACAGTAAAGGTCGGCGGCAACAGATTCGCAATATAACAGGTGCCTGAGAAGTCACGAGGCAACCATGTATATGCGCGGTCGTAACAAACAAAGTACGTACCCTTGGCAGTCAGAAGGACGGGGGAAGAGAGCATCGGTAAAACATACGTTTCAGTGCAAGCACTCTTCCCAAGCTGAGCTCGCGGATTTCGGCCAAGGCCTTGCAGGCAGAAATTACCGAGATGGGGTACGATCCAGATCGGAGACGAGCTTTTAAGCTGCCGATCACCCACTGACATGCTATACTCAGCCTCACTCAGATCTCTATATGCTCGCACCTCTTCCTCTGGGATAAGCGATGCGTCAAAGATATCCCTATCTAAATCGGCAATCGCTCTTGCCAAAGGCTTGTGGTACGGGCCAGGACCATGATCTGCAGTGCGTGGCTCTCGATGGGGGTAGGAATCTAGTGCGCTACGAAACATTGTTTGAAATGCTCAAGCTGAACCCTGGGAACTGTAAGGAAGGACCAAATACGGAATTCCCCTATCCGTGGTATGTGGCATTAAACCACATACCCAACAGTTGGTAGTGTTCATCACCAACTGATGTTGATGAAGAAGCTGGACAAAGGAATTGTTCATAAATTCCGCACGTCTAACCTGTTCGTGCTGAGGTAAAAGGTGAAAGGAATGAGGAGAAACAGTGGGAGTCGGTTTGGGTTCAGAGGAAAGAAGTAGGTGAAGCAGAAGGCAATAATGATTGTATCGCATAATATACTCCACCCACCAGTAACATGGAAACAGTTAGGAACAGTAGAAACACCTGAAACAAAAAGCATTTGGTATGTACAACTCTGTGCAGTAACGATCTTTGCGCTTGGGTCTTCTCCACTTCCAGCAACTTTGAGAATGCCATCCTCTAAAACCGTCCGCAACGTTCTTGACGTACTTCGTTCTGTGTAGCAATTGTCAATCCCCAGGAGTTCCTAGGAATAGACGGCCTCCGACCTAGTGTTAGAAACCTACTAAACAGAAGGAAGTACCCGCACGGCCCTACGGTCAACCCGGATGTAAGGCTCTTTTAATTTAAACATTCAGTTTTAATGTAAGTCTCTTAGCTGTGGAGCAAAAACACACGTGGAAAAGAACTCAATATTAATGGAAAATGCAATTGTTCATAATGTTCAAAAATGGCAATAAGGGGGGTAACGTGGATTTCAAAAAGGTTAAAAAATATTTATTAGTCTTTGGTATGGGAACGAAGAAAATATCTGCTTCTTCCAGGACAAGTCTGTTCTTCAAATAATTGTTCAGATTGCGGAACAGAGTCCTGTCGGTCAGACGATAGTTCAAATCTTGAGTTCTCCAATGGCAAAGGTTCAACAAAGTTATCTGATTGCACTGAAGTATCTCCCACAGGCTGAGCGTCACTGAACGGCACAAATTTCACTGGAGCGTCTGTTTCTGTTGCGGCGACGCTGGTTCTCACCCACGAGTCAACTGATAAAGGTATAGGTACCTTTTTGGTGTGGGTGGCGTGCACCCAGTTTTTCCGGCCTTCCAAACGAACTGCAGTTCTCGTGGCGAGTAGCACCTGGAAGGGTCCCACAAACCTCGGCTCGAGGTTTCGCTTCCGGCCACAATTTCTGATAACCACCCAGTCTCCCGGTTGGAGCCGGTGGCCAGGACCCTCCGTCTGTGCCGGCAGTGCTTCAAAGACCTGTTGATGAATTAACCTCAGTTTAGCAGTCAGATCATGAAGATAGTCAATTAACATTGGGTACTCAAGACTTGCGAAAAACCTGGGTCTAGGAACCCCCCAAATATTTGCAGGACGACCGAACACAATCTCGAGAGTGCACAGTCGCCCTAGTTGATAAAAGAGCCAGAGGCAAGGCATCAGGCCACGACAAACCAGTTGTAGCCTGAATCTTTGTGAGTTTTAATTTTAGAGTACCATTGTACCCTTCAACCAAACCTGCTGACTGGGGATGATTGGCGCTATGGAATTTTTGTGTAATTCCAAGGCCCTTACACACATTCTTCATCACACTCCCCACGAATTCACTTCCGTTATCAGACCATACAATCCGTGGCATTCCATACCGAGGAAAGTATTCCTTCAGTAGGACTTTCGCTGTGTACAGGGCGGTATTGTCTTTAAGAGGATAGGCTTCGATCCATCGGGAGAATGCGCAAACCACAACTAAAACGTACTTCAGGTTATTACATCTCTCCATATGGATGAAGTCTAGCTGAATAACCTCAAAGGGACATGTAGGAGGAGCGAAATGACCAGGGGGTGTAGGAGTGCCCTTGCCAGGATTGTACATCATACATATCATGCAATTCTTGACCAATCTCTCTGCACACTTAGTGATACCATCATTCTTCCATACGGGGGACAACAACTTGCAGATACCTTTCGCACTAATATGTAACAAACCGTGCGCCATAGTCACAACAGCTAGCACATATGAATCCGACAAATCAATCCAACATGGTCACTTGGTCTTTTCAGTTTCGGTGGCCTCATCCTGAATCGCTTTCACACTTTCAACAGTATCCTCACACATACCAGTTTCTGCAGGCCACCTTACCGAACTCGTCACATACATTCTGGTTGCAAGGTTTCTAGCAGTCTCTTTAGCAATCTCATCCGCAAACGCATTTCCACGACCAACATCATCCGTCACCTTACGGTGCGCACTACATTTAATGATCGCCACCTGCTTGGGCAATGTAAGTGCGTCTAAAAGATCATTCACGAGCTGTCCGTGTTGAATCTTTGTGCCATGCGATGTCATAAAGCCTCTCTCTCGCCACAATCTACCGAAACTATGCACGACGCCAAAAGCATATTGGCTGTCGGTAAACACATTCACCCGCTTCACTTTCGACAAAACACACGTTCTCGTCAATGCAATTAACTCTGCCGCCTGCGCGGAATTCCGATTCAATCTCGCAGTTTCCACGACCGTACTCAACGTTACCACAGCGTACGCAGTCGTCACATCACCATTCGGCAACTTGAAACACGAACCGTCCACATACAAAGTACCATCGGGATTTTCCAATGGAGTGTTTTTTAGGTCAACACGACCCTTCGTTTCCTCCTCAGTTCGCAAATAACAGTCATGTGGTAGTACCTCATTTGATTCCATATTGATTGGCAACAACGTCGCCGGGTTTAGGACATTGCAGCGTTTTATTTGAATGTGACTTGCCAAAAGCGTCAACTCATAACCGGACAACCTTGCGCTCGTCAAGTGTTGGGTTTTCGTACGATTCAAGAGAGTGTCAACTGCATGCGGAACCATCACCGTAAGCATATTATCCATGACCAATCCTGCAGATTGTCGAATGGACACCGCAGCTGCCGCTGTCGCTCTTAGACAACTCGGCAATGCTCTAGCTACCGGGTCCAAGGTCGAGGAAAAATATGCACATGGACGCTGCTTACCGCCAAATTGCTGCGTCAAAACACTCAACGCGCAACCTTCCCTCTCATGAACGTATAGTGTAAACGGCTTACTGTAGTCAGGAGTACCTAACACAGGAGCCGAACACAACGCATCACGTAGTTCAGAAAAACTTTTCTGACACTCTTCCGTCCATGGCAAAGGAGTTGGAACATCCTTGCACGTAAGGGCTACCAATGGTTTCGCTAGCAATGAAAAATTTGGAATCCATTGCCTGCAGTATGACGTGATACCTAGAAAGGCACGCACATCTCTCTGAGTTGTAGGCACAGTCATTCGAGCGATCGCTGCAATTCTTCTCTGGGGTCCACCTTCTTCCCTCCTTTGACAATAAGTGACCTAGATAGGTTACTTCTTGACAACAATATTGCAGTTTGGAAGGTGACACCTTGTGATGTAAGTCACAAAGATGCTGTAACAGAGACACCGTAGCAGTCTTGCAAATCTCTCGCGTGTCCGCAGCCACCAATAGGTCATCAACATATTGGATCAAAGCCGCACCAACCGGTAACACAAACGCATCAAGTTGACTCTTCAGGGCTTGGCTGTAAATCGATGGACTCTCACAATAGCCCTGAGGAGCGCGTTTAAACCTAAAGCTGCGACCACCTAATGAGAAACCGAATAGATCTCTGCTTTCCTCAGCAATCGGAATGCTAAAGAAGGCATTCTTCAGATCAATCACTGTGAACCACGAAGCAGATGCTGGAATCAGAGTCAGTAAAGCCGTAATGTCAGGCACCACAGGGAACTGAGGAATCACGATTTTGTTCACCTCCCGTAAATCAATAACAAAACGATAAACAGGAGGCTTGGAAGGATCAGTGCGTTTCAAAATTGGTAACACCGGACTATTACACACGTTTCCCCGAGTCTCCTCGATAACACCCTTTTCGATCAAGTCATAGATGATCTCTAATAGCGCTAGCTCACCATCAAGGGAGATACGATACTGGGGAATACGCGGTAATCGCACATTCGATTTCAATTGAACAACATAAGGTGATATGCCCAACAGGCCCACATCATTGGGACATGTGGCCCACAAAGATTTAGGAAGAGAACTCAATTCCAGTGGGAGCTTATCAGATGACAAGTACATGGGAGAGATCACTCTCTGACCCAACGTAAGCTCCACTCCCACAGGAGAACAGTACAGAGTCGCATATAACCGTTTCAACAAATCCAGGCCCAACAGATTCTCACCACAACCAGTAGTCAAAATCAAAGGAGCTTTCAGCTCACAAGGCCCAATTGTAAGGGGCAAAGGGCTAGAAACCGGATTGCTAACGGGGGCGCCAGAGAATCCAACGGAAACATTCGTTAAGCCAGACAGAGGTGCGCCAGGGAGTTTCGAATGCATGATGGAACTTTTCGCTGCACCAGTGTCCAACAGAAAAGGCTCAACTACGCCTGATGTGGCAACTGCGACGTAAGGCCCTCTCTGACGTAAGGCCCTCTCTGATCTACCGGAACTGATACTACTCCCTCTCTTTGTCTATGGCTGTCCTAGTAATTACCGTCATCAATATCATGCTCGACGTAATAGTCATCCACATGATACTGTGCAGATCTACCAGACGATGAACCGCGCTGATCAAAGCAATTATTAGAATCAGACGAATTATTAGAACGCTCATTCTGATTTTGAGTAACACCACGACCTCTACCTCGTGAAGCCTGTTGAGGACCACTACGACCTCCACGAACCGAAACACCAGTATTTCGATCACGTAAAGCCGGACAATTAAACTTCAAATGGCCCTCATTCCTACAATAAGCGCATTGGTTGTACCCTAGCATAGATCTAGGTACAGAAAAATCAGAACGCGACTGCGGTCTAGAAGACTGAGATTGCAATCTATTCTGCTGCTGAGAGTCATTCTGATTTGAGCGCGGAGGATACGCTTGCTGTAACAAAACTTTTGTTTTAAGATCCTTTGTTTTCTTATCAGCACGATCAATCTCCTCCTTTTCCCTATTTTCGTAATATTGAGCCGTGGCTAATATTTGAGCAGAGGTAGAAACGGCCCACGAACTTTCAGAATTCTTTAATTTGTTGCTAAGGTCAGGCAACAAATTCGATACAAATTTGTCTACGAACAACCGCTGACCTCCCTCGGTACTCATATCTTGACCACTGTGGTCAATGAATGCTTCCTCAAATCTCGTAAAGAAATCGGAGACACTCTCGTCCTTCTTTTGCTTACAGGCAGACAATTTATCCCAGTTAACTTTCATTGCCGGCATAAGCGTCTTCATAAGTGTAATGATTCTTTGAGGCAGATCCGTAATTAACTGCTCAGGCTTAGCCCCACCAACCTGTAATGCATCAGCTGCTGTAAGTGCAGCCCAATCACCCCCTAACTCAACTGCGTGATCTTCTTGACGAATTTTCGCCCAAACCGGTTGAGGTACTACGTTGCCAAACAGCATGTCGATGTCAGCAAGATTCATAATCGTAGCATCCACTAATTGGAACAACTCTTTATAGTACCCTGCAGGATTTTTGCGGGGATCAGGCAAAGTTTGCTTAACCTGCAGGACTTCCGATCGCTTCCATGGGAGGTGTATCCAAACTCTCTGGAAATGTGGCAAAATAGCAGGATTGACAGTCGCATCACCTGGCATCCATACTGGAGGAACTTCTCGCATGGGATACTGACCAGGCATTGCCATCCATTCCTCAGATTCATCCTTAAACAACGCTCGAGGTATCACGGTGGGACGAAAAGATAGAAGGTGTTCTATAGCACGTCGAACATTGCTACCCACAATCATACCACTCGAAAACTGAAGCTGAAGTTCAGTTACATCGACCGGTACTTCGTTCACCTCATCGTTCGATATCGCTTCACGTAAGAATTTGCACATTTCGTCAAACACAAATCTCTGTGTTGGCTCATTGAATTGAGAGAAAGTCTCAAAAACTATGCGCGGGGTATTTTTAAGGGGGTACCTAATCCAATTTCGCGCCATTTTTATTAGCGTATCACGTTCCCAACCGCCAGGAAGCTGACTTCGTCGTTGGGGAACATCAGAATCATCTGACCCAAGAAGCGGTCCAAAAGGAGAATAAAGATTAGCGACAGCATTAGGGATACGTCTTCGAACAGATGGAGAAGAGGAGAAAAGTACAGGGGCAACAACATGAGAACTAAACACAGGGGCAGTAGGAACAGTAGGAGTAGCCAAAAGAACAGAAGTAGCGGGAACAGCAGACTGAGAAGGTATAGGCAGTGGAACAGTAGGAACAGGAGCAGGCAAAGGGATAGGAACAAAAGGATTCGCAGGAACAGGACCAGCGGCAGGCTGACCAGCAGCCGCCGGAACAACAGGTTGAGGAACAGGGGGAACCACAGGCGCTGTAGTATCCTGTGCATATGGAGGTGGCGATTTCAGTAGATAGGATAATAAAGGGTCCTCTGCTGTTTCCTCTCCCTTCTTATCAGTACTCGATGGTAGAACAGGATAACACTTATCCACTGTCATACGTTGTAATCTATCAAACACTTCCTTTTCCTTCTCTTCTTTGTCTTGCTGGAACTGCTCTGCATTTCTCATCGTCGTAACGATACCTTCCCTCTTATTTAGTTTAAGCTGTTTGATTTCTTTCTGCTTGGCTTCCTTACGCCATAACCGAAAGGAATCAAACATGGCCGGTCTTGCTTTCCTTTTAAACAATTTAGCTTCAAGATTATCTAAAATTGTAGTTTCGAAACTACCATGAGGTGGCCAACTAAGGACACCATCATTTTTAGTGTAGCGGACCCAGCAATTATTATATGCAATAGGACCCACACCATGTCGACTATATAACTCATAGACTGGAGTTCCAACTGGAGGTATCGGACATGAGTCCTCCAATTGGGAATCCGTACCACAACCTTTAAAGCAACTAAACAAAGTACTACGGCCAGGCATCATGCACACTAACCGAGTTTCACAAACGTCAAGGGTTATCGGATTACGATATCCTCGCAAAAAGGCAAAACCCTCGGTTTTTGGCGACTGCAATCGTCAAATAGAACAACTAAGAACAAAATACTAAGAACCACAAATGCAATGGAACCATGCACCAACTAAGCACCAACAACAACCAAGGACTCTGGGAGCGACCCACAAATACTTAACTGAAAGAACAATGGCGTCACCAGGAAGGCCCGTCAATCGTCTCGCGGTACAAAGGTCTACGCCAGGCGCCAAAACAGGTTGACAGTCAGGGTATCGGTCCGTCGCAGCCGTCAGGAGGCAGGGATCTTCGCGGGAAAAGTCTTCGGGCCACTTATTTCGACAACAGGATCGATGAAGCGGGGTGCACCTTCCCTCGGAGATTTCACACGAAGCTCCTCACGATCGTCGGGCTTTGGACCGGTACCGCTGCTGCCGCCCCAAGTTGGGCGCCAACTGAAGGACTGGGTTTTTCTAAGACCCAGCGGTGCCAGGGGACAACACCTGAAACCTTCGTGGGTTACCTGTTCCGGCGTACAAATGACAGAGACACGGGACACTTCCTTCGGCGTCAAAGATCGGGGTTTATTTACTGCAGGGAACACAGAAGTCACAAGAAGTACATAGCATGTAGGTTCGAGGAGACTGCTTCAAATTGGATCTGTGGATCGCTCCTTTTATACAGTTTTTCGTCATAGAACAACACGACAAACAAAAGGTTACAACCCGGTTCCCACAGTAAATTTCATAGGGGGTCGCTTTCATGTATTCAAGGTCCCGGAACATAATTACAGTTGCATCGCCGGTTCCCAACTGTAAAAGTACATCATCCCATCATTAGTACATTCCATTCCGGCTGTAAACGAGTTAAGAAAGAGTTAGAAACAGGTGCAAGGGAAGACAAAGATAGTCAGCAGATTGCAAAGAGTGTAAGGAGGGTGATATCGGAAACACAATTGCAGGGATCAAAGGAAACATGCCTAATGAATGCACGGCTGAAACAATAGACTGGCACGGCTAGATGAGCCTCGAGCGGGGCCATCTGCCTTTCAGTGTCATCCCCCTCGTCACAAAGACACCCTCAAAGGAACACGTGTCTTCCGCAAGAGTTTGGGAATCCCAGGGTCACAAAGCGGACAGTGTCCGTTCGCTGGCTACTTGAGGGCAAGAGACAAAATGGATGCTGTATCTAAAATGGAACCCGTGGGTTCAGATGAAGAAACCCACGAAACAGACGAACGGCTTAGGTCAGTATAACGAAAACGCATACACCCACTAAACTCGTCATTTGCGGTTCATAGATACCAAACTCGTCCATATTCGAACAAGTCAAAAAAACATCACTAAAATTGTCACGGAACCTCACTTGTATCAGGGATTGTATAGGAGAGTAAATATGTGTTAGAATATGTTTGAATTAGTAAGGTGTGTATAACTGTATAGTTGAGGAAATGGAGGTGTGATTGATTCTTTGCATGACTGACTAGATGTATGAGTAACCCCATGGATGAGTGACAATCTGTGAGTGTCTGTTTACACTGATTGTATCTAAGGTTATATTAGAGTCTGAAGAGGTTCATCGTATTATCACATGAATGATATTATCAGTGATGTTGTCAGTGATGTCATTTGAGTTGTCATCAGTGATGTCATCAGTGATGTCACTGACCATGTCATGAATGATGTAATATGTGACATCATCAGCAGTGGGTTGCGGGTGCGCGATATATAGTTAGTGCAACTAACTATATATGGAATTTCAATGGTTTTGTGTGAGTAAAATAAGGTTTTGTAAATGTTAATTCCTAACTATATATGGTCTATAACCCATAGTTTTTTCAGTGAATTTTCTAGGTTTTGTAAATGCTAATTCCTAACTATATATGGTCTATAACCTATGGTTTTTTCAGTGAATTTCAATGGTTTTTTAATAGCAAATATCAAAAGCTGTAAAATGTCAAGTACGTGGTAGGTAAAAACATTTTCGTGTCTATGCACGCTGATGTGCTTTGAATGCTGCCCCCCCCTCTTTTTTTTTAGGAGTATTCTCTCTTTGCAGATAGTGAAGGGTAGGTAACGCAGGCCTTTGCCCCGTTGTAATCCGTCGTGCCTGCTTCCCTCTCCATTTGATTGATTGTTATCCAAGCATTTACTGTTTTGGAATTGGTTCTCTTTGGTTCATTCTCTATTTACAAACAAGCACGGAGTCGCAATACTCTGTTTAGTCTTTGCAGATAGTGAAAAATCGTTAGAAAAAACAAAAGGAATCAAGCAAAATCAGTAGGCCACTAATGGGATCTCTTTTTGACCTCGCTAAAATAGAAACATTAGGAACAACCCCTCATGAGAAATATGAAACTAGTGAGAGGAACTGAGCTTGACGCCATGATGGCTGCAAGACAGCTCGGCTCCACCGCCCACCCCGCCCAAAACAACATACAAACCCTATGCAAATATTATAAATACTAGCAGCCCGCCCCGGCGTTGCCCGGGGCAGAAGGGGGCTGGGGGCAGCATCGCAGCAGGAGTGGCACAGCAGAGCGGCCGTTTTGTTGGTCCTGGCCGCTTCTGCCCACGCTTTGTTTCCCCCTACATCCCGACTTTGAGGAAAATGCTTTTTGAGCACTTAGTGTTTATGGCCCCCGCCCGTCGTTGGTCCTGGCCGCTTCTGCCCACGCTTTGTTTCCCCCTACGTCCCGACTTTGAGGAAAAGGCTTTTTGAGCACTCAGTGTTCATGGCCCCCGCCCGTCCCTCGGTGCGCACCCACGGATACTTCTCTTACCTCATCCGCCGCTCTTCCCCGCGCTGCTGATTTTACCGCTCCACTGCTCCTCTGCTTCTCACCGGCTCCGCAGCTCCTCCCCGCGCTCATGTCCACCGCTGTTCCTCGGGCTCCTGTACGCCGCTCCTCCCTGCGCTGCTGATGTCAGCACGCACGTCGCGGCCGGCCGGCGCTACTTCTAAGGGACTACTTTTTTTTAATCGTACATTTTTAGCCTATGTCCTTCTGCTTGTCCTGACATTTTCAAACATGTATTGGGTGTTTGGATTGGTGGTGTCGTTTTTGAGTTTCCCTGGCTTAAAGGTCACAGTTCTCTCTTTATAATAGTAGTATAGATAATGTATTTTGTTTGTTTTCATCTTGTTTTATATGGTTTTAATTGCATGAATTTTTAACTCGCTGTGTTTATTTTTAATTGCTGGGATTTTACGCGTAATCTATGAATGCTTGAAGAATTAAATCAATAAAAAAATTGGGTTATGTGACACTGTTTCAAAGACTTGCTCTAGAAGATCTGAAACTGAGCAAGGAAAGCTCTCAGGTGTGTTATTTCAAGAAAGATAGTCATCAGTCTTTAATATCACCTTTGGAGAAGACTGGAGAACTTCAAATTAAATATATGACGGAATTGGTGCTCCAAATTTTTTTTTCTAATTCTAAATAGCACGAGATATAAGAGCAACCTAAATTAGAATCTGACGTAGGACCTATCAGCTAAAACGTGAGCTAGCCAAAACAGTGAAACAGTGGCTGACAGATGAAACGTCTGACAGAAAATCATTTTTGGGGTTTGGCACTTACATATAATATAGGGCTGCCACCTCTGGCCAGCTTTTTATCAGTCTGGCAGGTATTTTCACGTGAAGACACATGTTTTTAAAAGTTCTGGAAAAAACTTAAAATCAGCTGTTTTTCTAATTTTAAATAGAAACAGTAAATGCAACAATCACAATATGAAAACACTCCGCATGCATGTAATGCTTTTTATACTAATCCCAAAGGACTATTGCAGCAAACAGTGGCTGAATTGCTAGGCTCCATAAAGAATAAAAATGATTTTCCACAACTTGATGTTCAAAAGCAAGCTTTCTGGACCGTCCAGAACCCCATAACATGCCAAGCAGCCGGTATTTTTTCTGAGAAAGGTGGCAACCCCACGAGTCGCACATGAACACATTGGGGACGAGTAGGACTGTAGATATCACTGCAAAATCAAGTACTGTTAGAACGGGCTTTATTTTTAACCCCTCCCAATCCACCCTTCGGCTGTGTTTGCTTGTATACCCGCTCTATGGCATGCTCTTCACCACGTTCCATCAACTATCCCGCCTCCTCCCCTCACCCTCGATCTCCTCATCGTATTCACTCACCCACCACACTCTGCCACGCTCCAGTTGTCTTCATCTTATGCTCTACGGGACAACCGAGTCCATCAGTTTTACCAAACCCAGCTCGGAAATAAGCAAACAACTGCCGCCACCCGTTCGAATGTTTTAGCGTCAGCTTCCAGGATGACTGCAGTCCACTCATTGGTTCGTTAACCCTATCCCAACCTTGCTGCTATTGGACAAAGGCACCAAAAGTCTAAAAGTAAATAAAGCGTCTGATTGGTCAGTGCTGGATCAAGGTGTGCTTGGGTGAACTTACGACGTATTGTTTAGTTTTCGTCTTAGCAATAGCAAATCGTTAACCTTCAGAAATGGCCACTCCAGCTGAACTGAATCTATGACACAACCTCTTATCCACTCTAACACGAAGGTAAAGTCCTGACTATTAAAATTATCTTTAACAATAACAAACCAAGGAAGGCACCTTCAGCCGGCCGGCGCTACTTCCAAGGGACTACTTTTTTTTTAATCGTACATTTTTTAAATAAGGTATATATATATTTTTTATATAGCCTATGTCCTTCTGCTTGTCCTGACGTTTTCAAACATGTATTGGGTGTTTGGATTGGTGGTGTAGTTTTCGAGTTTACCTGGCTCAAAGGTCACAGTTCTCTCTTTATAATAGTAGTATAGATATACAACACACCAGCAAAGTAACAGGGTAAAACGTTTTATTAAATAACTATTTACATGGCAGCCTGCTGCAACATCGATCCAAATGCATGCCGCCGTTCCCGGGATTTCTCCCCGACTACTCTGCGCCTACGAGATGGAGAGGCCGGGTCGTTGACTAGGCGGGGCCTCCGGCCTCAACCACAGCGCCAACGATCGCTGCTGACGGAGGGGAGCCTTGCCGGTGACAGCCACTGATCTGAAGAACCGCTGCCTGCGGTGCCTCCCTGAGCCGCTTGACGGAGGCCCCCGAGGGGAGGTGTGCTGGCGCGGACTCGGAGGGGGCGCTTGACTCCTGCCCCCTCCCCAAGTCTTGTTGCCCTGGTGTGGCCTGAGATCGCCCCGACATAGGCGGCCGGCTCCCGGGGTCAGGCGGAACTTGTTGCCTTTTGTTGACTCTTCCATTCTGGACCTTGTCCCACAATCCGTTTGACCTAAAGACACGTCCTGCGGTGCCCTGGTCCAACCATCACATATACCTGCGCCAGGAGACGGCGTGGGGTGCACTGGAAGGGAGAGGCGGCACGAACGAGCCTCCCCCACCTCCCCAGGTGGAGGTTTCCCAGCTACACCCCAGCGCTTCACTCGGCCACCTGAGTTGCGCCCGCTCCTGTGGCACAGAGCCTCGCTCGGCCAGCTGAATTGCGCCTGCTCTTGTTATTACAGCGTCTCACCCGCCATCCGGATGAATTGCACCCACTCTTGCGGTACAGCTACAGGCGGCTGCCACGGAGCTCAGGAAATGGCGGTCGGCTCCACAGACTTGGGCCTGGCCTGCAAGGATGGCTCTTTGCAACCCTGGAACTCGGACGCTTGACTGCTAGGGCATGGGCCCCATTCCCAAAAGCGTCCCTTCAGCCTTGAAGATTCTACAAGAGTCACCGGGGCCCCCGACTCCCGCAGACTTCCAGTGGGGAGCGACTGCCATGATTGCTCGCGGAATGGTCACGACGTAGCCAATGAATGCTCTCATGCTGACGCCAGCTTCAGTCTGAAACATCCAGAAACACTGTAGACTACCAATTCGATCAGTTCCGGTGGAGCCCCAACGTGACCCGGTAGAGAAGAACTTGCCCTCCCCTCTTTGACTGATGGTTCTTGTTGCCTGTCCCTTCTGTCATATGACGCGCCGCGTTAGCGCACCCGGAAGTGCTCCGGTGCGCGAGGCGCAAAGCGCAGCTTCCCGGAAGCGATCCGGGGCGCGGCGCGGAGCGCGTAACGTAAGCATAACAGGTCATGTGACTTGTTAATAAAACTTTTCATTGGTTCATTTCACTTTTGGGTTCCTAATGATGTAAGACTAGGTCATGTGACCTAAAAATAACACTTTTCATTGGTTGAGAACTATTTTTTGTCCCAAATGATGAAAACCCCTCCTTGTTTCCTCACTCTGACTTTCATCTTTGTGAGAGGAAGACCTTTTTTCATCACTTAGCAATAGCAAGTGTTGTAGCTTCAGCTGGTGCATCCCCACCACCACCACCACCTCCTAGGAAGAGAGTACCACCTCCTCAGGTGGTGGTTGAGCAAGAGGTGCCCCCCCCCACACCTTCTTGTTGCCTGATTCGGCCAGCTCAATCGATCGAGCATGAGACTCTGTTGTGATTTGAAGAACCGCTGCCTGCGGTGCCTCCCTGAGCCGCTTGACGGAGGCCCATGAGGGGCGGTGTGGTGGCGCGGAATGGGAGGGGGCGCTTGGCTCCTGCCCCCTCCCCAAGTCTCGCTCGGCCAGCTGAGTTGCAGTTACTCTTGCGGCCTATGACATGGAGAGGCCGGGGCGTTGACTAGGCGGGGCCTCCGGCCGCAACCACAGCGCCAACGATTGCTGCTGACGGAGGGGAGCCTTGCCGGTGAGAGCCACTGATCTGAAGAACCGCTGCCTGCGGTGCCTCCCTGAGCCGCTTGACCGAGGCCCCCGAGGGGCGGTGTGGTGGCGCGGACTGGGAGGGGGCGCTTAGCTCCTGCCCCCTCCCCAAGTCTCTCTCGGTCAGCTGAGTTGCGCCTGCTCTTGCTATTACAGCATCTCACCCGCCATCCGGCTAAATTTCACCCACTCTTGCGATACAGCGACTCTTCCATTCTGGACCTTGTCCCACAATCCGTTTGACCTGAAAACACATCCTGCGGTGCCCTCGCAATGCGGCCTGGTCCCTGAATGTGTGCAGGGGGACGGTATTTCTCGCTCGGCCAGCAGAGTTGCGCCCACTCTTGTGGCCTATGACATGGAGAGGCCGGGGCGTTGACTAGGCGGGGCCTCCGGCCGCAACCACAGCGCCAACGATCGCTGCTAACGGAGGGGAGCCTTGCCGGTGAGAGCCACTGATCTGAAGAACAGCTGTCTGCGGTGCCTCCCTGAACTGCTTGACGGAGGCCCCCGAGGGGCGGTGTGGTAGCGCGGACTGGGAGGGGGCGCTTGGCTCCTGCCCCCTCCCCAAGTCTTGTTGCCCTGGTGTGGCCTGAGATCGCCCCCGACATAGGCGGCCGGCGGAACTTTTTGCCTTTTGGTGACTCTTCCATTCTGGACCTTGTCCCACAATCCGTTTGATCTGAAGACAAGTCCTGCGGCCTGGTCCCTGAATGTGTGCAAGGGGACGGTATTGATTGGATCAAGATGGCGGCTTCACACAAAGCTGACTCAAGTGTTGCTGCTGATGCTATGCAGACAAAAACTGGTTTTCAGTTTGTACATTCTTCAGGATTTTTCCATCCAAGGCTGGTTGAGAGATTGTAGAACGATGGCTTCAGATTTTCAACATACTACTCTTCAACATTCTTCATAAATGTAATTCTGGTCCTGCCACTACTTATTGGAGACATTAAACTATGCTCTGGACCTGCCTGGCCTCGACCAAAATGGTGCCAGTATGGGAGCGACTTGCAACTCCTTATGACGTTCTAGTTACTTAGCCTTGACGTTATGGGGGATGTATGCAGTCTTTGTGCACATAGCGGGCGGGGAAGGGTACTGACTGGGAATACGGACAACCCTATTGATGTCGATTTTTCATTATTGATTATTGTATTAATAAAGCTTCGAAGTAATGTAACCCATGATACTCGCCCATGGTGTGCATATGGACGATTTTATTGTAACTGATACTGTTATACTTTCAATTAAAAAATCAACCTTCACTGATCCTACAACCGTTTATCACGTTTAGTTTTTTCATTATTGAATATTGTATTAATAAAGCTTCGAAGTAACGTTACCCATGATACTCGCCCATGGTGTGCGTATGGACGATTTTATTGTAACTGATCCTGTTATACTTTCAATTAAAAAATCAACCGTCACTGATCCTGCAAACGTTTGTCACATTTAGTTTTTTCAATTAAATGGCTCGCTTGTTACATACTCCTATACCCCTGGCTTTTGAAAGACACCATCTTGTAGAATAAAGGGCTGCGTCAAGGGTGGTATTGCCCAGAATGTCTTGTTTTCTAGTGCTCGTAATAACGAAGCCAGAACTGCCCAAAGGGATTCTGGTCCTGCCGCTACTTATTGGAGACATTAAACTATACTCTGGACCTGCCTGGCCTCGACCAAAATGGCGCCAGTATGGGAACGACTTGCATCTCCTTATGACGTTCTAGTTACTTAGCCTTGACGTTATGGGGGATGTATGCGGTCTTTGTGCACATGGCGGGTGGGGAAGGGTACTGACTGGGAATACGGACAACCCTATTGATGTCGATTTTTCATTATTGATTATTGTATTAATAAAGCTTTGAAGTAATGTAACCCATGATACTCGCCCATGGTGTGCGTATGGACGATTTTGTTCTAACTGATCCTGTTATAATTTCAATTAAAAAATCAACCTTCACTGATCCTGCAACCGTTTGTCACGTTTAGTTTTTTCAATTAAATGGCTTGCTTGTTACATACTCCTATACCCCTGGCTTTTGACCCTTTCCTAAGCGCGGTCTGTACTACCGCCCTCGGGCGATCTATGTAATGAACAGACTACCATTGCCGAAACACAAGGGAATGCATCTCAGAGAGATAAGTCAAGTACGTGGTAGATAAAAACATTTTCGTGTTTATGCACGCCGATGTGCTTTGAACGATGCCCCCCCCCTCCTCATCATTTAGATTACCACCGCCCATTGCACAAAAGCGTACCGGACGCTCCCCATGCTAAAAAAAAAACGATTTTTTTTTTTTGCCTCCACATCAAACCTAGGGGGTCAGGGAGGATCTACTATGCCCCCTTATGGTCATTTCCCCCTTCGTTTTGGCCTCCTCTTGTCTCTCGATCCTACCGAGAGACAAGATGGCGGCCACTCCGGACTGTTTAGAATGTTGACAGACACCGGAGAGCCAATCAGCTTCGCTTCGCGAAGTTCCGTTACGCGTCAAGTACGCGAACCGGAGCGCTACCCGGAACGCTGTCACAGATATATATATTTTTTTGAACGTTAACTTATCAAAATCCACTGGAGCACATATATTGAGACCTAGCAAAGGCACATCGGGCTAACAGTCCCTACAATTTTGCCAAGTTTCATGCAAATCCATTCAGCCGTTCGAGCTAAAAGTGAGGCCAACCGCCCTATGGAAATTAACATGGGAAAAACGCGTTTTGGGACCCCCCTTTTTTCTCGGCCCCCCCTTGACGAACCCCCCCAAATTTTCAGGGGCTGCTCAGAAACAAAATGTGCCATTTTCCTGAAAATTTCAGCCAATTCCGTCCACAAACGCCAAAGTTATTAGACATAGAATTTTCAAAAATCCCATAGAGAAAAAATCCTAACTATATATACCTACTGGCGACCGCCAGTAGGTAATATATATATATATATATATATATATATATATATATATATATATATATATATATATATATATATATATATATATATATATATATATATATATATATATATATATATATATATATATATATATTATAATTAAAGTACACAGCCTACACAACAAAAATAATAAGAAATTAATTTCAATATGAATTATTTAATTAAAAACTATTCTTAAGTAAAATCTAGTATAATTAACATATAGCAATATTAAGACCCCACCCACCTTATCACTAAATTAACCCCGGAAAATATAATAAAACTAACTTATTAAAATAACAAATAACAAATTTAAAAATATAACAAAATGTATGTGTATATACAAAACTAAAAACCTCACCTTACAACCATGAAAAATACGAATGTAAACTAAGTTGAACGTGAAATACTATTAAATTAACAAATATAGAAAAAAAATCATCATCAACAGTTAACATAATACAAACAGGTTACTTAAAATACCACACTACTGTAATATACTTTATTTTAAACATTGATATTATTAAACAAGATTAGAAAACAGTATACTCACACTTGATATTCTGTCCTATGTAATTTTAGCCCTGTTGGTATTTTGGCATGTTATAGGGGTTTCAAAATATTTTGGAGTCAAGATTCATGTACTGCACCAGAACCCTCAGGTTAACATTGTACGTCTGTATATGTGGAATGTCTGCCGCTTTTGCAATGTACCTACGATATAAAAGTTACCTTATGCCTTTGAACCTGGTGATGTTGGGTATTTCCTCTCTATCTCTTCCAATGTCCAGCCACCCAGCCTCACAGAGGAACAACATGGTAAACACACATGTGAGTCATCATTAAGCACACAGTTTGCATCCTCAAGCATCACTTCAGATGCCTTGATCATTCTGGGGGTTGGGAGACAAAACTAGTAAGCTCTAGACATCATAAGAATAGTAAGTAAGTCCTTCCTCTTTTTGCCGCACAGCACACCACAAATGAATCCATTTAAATTGAAGAATTAAACTAGCCCCAGCTAGAGCTCCTTATATGTAACCACAGTTGGCCACCCTGACCAATTAAGGGACAAGTAAGGGGAAAAGACATTACACAAACAATATTTCAAATCATGTCACATAAAGAAAAAATAAACAACAGCTATTACCCCAAACTATTTTACCCTCATGGCAGAGGAATCGTGTCTCGCTGATTAGCCTGTACCTGCGTCCAAGGGTGAGGCAATAATGCCATACTAGACATGGCAGTTTTGAGGAGCATAGAATATTCTTTTGGATTAACATGCTGTCCTCTACTTGTGGATGGAAGAGCGTCATCGTCCAGCTCTTTGTCCCCAGGAGTAAAAAGTAAAAATACATTTTAAATATTAACTAACACTGAGATTGAGACTGCGAATATGCACAAAACTGACATATAACCCATTATTAATAATCAAGAGATGACACTTTCACATCTAGAAAAAATTGCTCTTCGAAATTAGGTTTTCTAAGGTATTGATTACTCTATCGTCCAAAAAACGAATTCAGAAGGAAATCTTACCATCACTTGCAATGGTCATAAACTACTGAACCTTAGTCTTAGATGTGGGTGGTGGACATATCTCCTTATATCAAGGATGTTAGACCTGGCACTGGTTTACCCCCAAACTTTTTGCATTTTGCCTCCTATTTTTCTGACTCTTTTCGTTGGCGATAGGATTCTGGGCACTTTACCACTGCTGATCAGTGGTAAAGTGCATATATTCTGTATAAATTATGACAATGATTGGTTATCCATGATTGGCATATTTGATTTACTGGTGATCCCTAGAAAAGTGCACTGTGTGTGCCTGGGCCTGTAAATCAAATGCTGCTAGTGGGTTTGCAGCACTGTTTGAGCCACTAACATGAGTAGCCCTGTAAATATGTCTCACACATACCAAAGTAGTGTCTTCATGGGAAGTTGTGAACTGCTATGTTGTCCTGGCAAGTGTACCCACTGGCCAGGCACAAACTTTCTCTTCCCTTACATGTAAGGCACCCCTATGGTAGGTCCTAGGTATGGCAGGTTGCAGAGTATGTGAAAGGTAGGACATGTAGTGGTGTATGTGACATATCCCGATAGTGAAATACTGTGTATTTCGTTTTTTACCATTAAAAGGCTATCTGTCCCATAGGCTTATCATTGGGGTTGCACTGTAACATTTTTACATGAGTAACTTGCAATAGGAACAAGATAGAAAAATGGAGTTTAGGCTCTCTGAACTCAGAATCTATTAACGCACCTTTTTGTGAAGGTGGTTTTAAATTCAGTATTTAAAAAAATGCCACTTTAAGAATTTGGGCATTTCTTACTTTACCATTCCGTGTGCCTTTGGCTGTTTGTGTATTCAGCGTCAGGTGTTTGACTAACAGGGGTTGAGATGTGCCCTCAGTTGACTGGGTAACTCATTGCAGGGCTGAATAGACCAGGTCTGCATTTAGAGTGGTGGTGCACCTGAATAAGCTGTGTTTCCTTTTTGACAATGCTGTTTCTGCCCCCTGTGGTCATGCTGCACCAGGGAGGACAGGACTGGTTTGGACTGGGTTCAGAGACCCTAGCAGCAAAGAGAAAAATGACATTTTGAGGTATAAGTATTACACCTAAAATCCCAGGGCTGAAGATTACTTCAAGGAACAAGAGGACCCTGCCAAAAGAAGAGTGGAAGGACTGCTTGAGGAGCGCTGCCTTTTCTGTGTGTGGTGTGGGTTGGCCTGCAGTTGTTGCTTCTGTCTGTGGTGGTGTAAAAGGACTAACTCTTTTTGCCCCGCTGTGGTATCCTGCTTGGGGAGAATCTCCAAGGGATTGTGTGTGCTGGCCTCCTGTTGGAAGTGTTAGGGATATAAAAGACTTCAGGACAAGATCATGCTGGATCATCACTGTATGGTCATTTCCATCACTGTATGGTCAGCACGGCGGAATGGCTGCGTAATAACTCCTTACAGTTTAACAGTTCTAAAACTGAGGTGCTCCATTGCTCAGCAGATCGTATTCCTCGCCCTCTTCCGCAAGATTTCTGGCCTTTATCCTTTCAAGGCACGGTATCAGCGGCTGAATCTGTTTGCAATTTGGGAGTGATGATGGAAGCTAACCTTCAACTAGACAGTTTTGTAAATAAAACTGTGTCCACCTGTATGGTGCTGTTGCACACCCAACGGAAGATCCTCCCATTGCTCCCGACCCACGCCAGACCAGAAGCAGTGCGGAGTATCATCCTAAGCAGACTAGATTACTGCAATGCACTGCTTCTGGGGGCTCCTGCCATCTTGGTGGGCAAATTGCAGCAGGTTCAGAATTTTGCCGCAAAATCGGCACTCTCTCGCAGATGCCATGATTCCTCTTCATCGGCACTTAAAGATCGTCATTGGCTGCCCATCCCCCAGCATGTTGAATTTAAGGCCTTGTGCCTGGTCTTTCGGGCTCTTCATGACCTGGGTCCGACCCCTTTGCGGGAGATGTTCTCTTGGTACACTCCCACCAGATCCCTTCGTTCTGCCTCAGCCTATCTAGTGGCAGTCCCAAAAATCCGGAGGATACGGATGGGTGGGCGCTCCTTTGGCTACGCAGCATCCAGGCTGTGGAATACGCTTCCACTGTCTCTGCGGAGTATGGGGGACCTTTCTGCCTTCAAAAAGGGATTAAAAACTCACCTTTTCCCAAGGACAATATAGATGGCTGCTAATGTAATGTTTCTTGTGTTCGGGCCTTGAAAGATCACAGCGCCAGGATACCCGCTGGGTGATAGTTGCGCTTTATAAGTGTGCCATACATACATACATCTTAAAGGGAGCCTGCCTTGAAGGAGAGCTGGAGAAGCTGTGCGAGGAGTGCTGCCACTAATGTGAATGCGGTTGGACGGCCTGCATTGGCTGCTGCTGTCTCAAGCTGAAAAAGGGCTGGACTGTCCTTCACCCTTTTGTTATAAATAAATGTGTTTAGGAGATTCCTTACCCAGTGCGTGCTTTGGGAGATGCCTGCCTCCCAGCGTAGGTAGCAATGTCTTGGGGCATTTCCCTCTCATATCACAAGGAGTGCTGTGTGAAGGATGCTGAGGTGAAAGGCTGGGGATCGCATTTCTCCCAACCTCTTCTCCGCCTTGCGCCATATAGACGGTGTGTGCATCAGAGGAGGACGTGTTGACACAATATTTCAGGTTGCCCCTTACCGCAAGGGAGAGGAGTGAAGGTTCCGTGCAGGTGCTGCTGCATTCCAGGAAGACCTGGCCCACTTATCTCAGTGAGCAGATCCCCCACCCAAAGCCGTTAACATTGCTGTACACAACTGCCAGGGCTCCATGGAGTGAGTGGAGCCCCAGCAAGAATATTTACACTGCAGGCTGTCCAGAGGCCACCGACAGCCGTAAGACAGGAAAGAAGGAATGGTGACCTCACCGCAAGGGGTGGGCCATACCCCTGAGGTTCGTTGGCCCTGTCCCGCCCCCACGACAGAACACACCCCATCCAGGTCAGGAGAGACTGCTGTGTCAGGGAGTGAGCGGCTACAGCTGGTCGACAAGCTAGGTGAGGATTGTGAGGGACCGGCGCACCCCTGAAGAAGAGAAGGCAGAGGCAGCTGCACGGTACATCTGAGGGCAGCTGCTGCCAGCCAATCAAAGCGCAGGGGACCCAGGGAGGTATCCTTATTGTTTTGGGGGCACTCTAGGTGACACAGCAGCCCCTGCAGTCACAGGCTACTGCACTCTACAACCGGGAGACCCATGAGGTCTCCCCAGTGATTACATCCTCAGGGGCATTCATTAGTCATGAGTGCGGGGAGCACCCTCGATGGAGAACCCCTGGTTTTGCGGATGAGGTGCCTGGTGGCCACCAGAGTTACAAGGGTAATGGCAGTGGGCGTGCAGGAGCTCTTATGCCCCATAGTTGGCACAAAATTACCACATGGCCTGTAAAAGCAGTGGAGGAGCACTGTGGCTTTGCATTCAGGGGATACATTGATAATTCATGTGATTGCCTCCTCCTAACCTGTGCTTATAAATGGGACTTATTATATTCACCTACAGTTTGATGCCCTAATGATATGATGGATGCCATTCTAATCTTTCTGATGACCAAATAACAAAGTGTCATTTGAAAGAACTGCATATCACACATATTGATGTCTTTCATGATATTCCTATGACATGTGCAATTTAAAAGTATTTGCTTTATTGCACTAAATATATTGTTATGACAATTGCCCAGTTGGCAAAATGATTTATGATCTATGTGACGTCATGACAAGTGCCTAGTGGCTCAGTGATTTATGTGATTGTGGTCTGATGTTTTTTTATATATAATACAAGTGATATTTTGTTATACTACTGTGTGGAGTCTCTTTTTGTGGTGGTGCCTAGTGTGTCACTGGTGTGTGTCTTGCGCAAACGCTTTACGCATTGTATCTGGGATAAGCCTGACTGCTCTGCCAAGCTACCAAGGTGGTGAGCAGGGGTTCTCTTGGGTGTGTAACTCCCTTATCTTGACTAGAGTGGTGGGTAGTGCCTGGCTTAGGTACATATATATATATATATATATATATATATATATATATATATATATATATATATATATATATATATATATATATATACTAGCAGCCCGCCCCGGCGTTGCCCGGGGCAGAAGGGGGCTGGGGGCAGCATCGCAGCAGGAGTGGCACAGCAGAGCGGCCGTTTTGTTGGTCCTGGCCGCTTCTGCCCACGCTTTGTTTCCCCCTACATCCCGACTTTGAGGAAAATGCTTTTTGAGCACTTAGTGTTTATGGCCCCCGCCCGTCGTTGGTCCTGGCCGCTTCTGCCCACGCTTTGTTTCCCCCTACGTCCCGACTTTGAGGAAAAGGCTTTTTGAGCACTCAGTGTTCATGGCCCCCGCCCGTCCCTCGGTGCGCACCCACGGATACTTCTCTTACCTCATCCGCCGCTCTTCCCCGCGCTGCTGATTTTACCGCTCCACTGCTCCTCTGCTTCTCACCGGCTCCGCAGCTCCTCCCCGCGCTCATGTCCACCGCTGTTCCTCGGGCTCCTGTACGCCGCTCCTCCCTGCGCTGCTGATGTCAGCACGCACGTCGCGGCCGGCCGGCGCTACTTCTAAGGGACTACTTTTTTTTAATCGTACATTTTTAGCCTATGTCCTTCTGCTTGTCCTGACATTTTCAAACATGTATTGGGTGTTTGGATTGGTGGTGTCGTTTTTGAGTTTCCCTGGCTTAAAGGTCACAGTTCTCTCTTTATAATAGTAGTATAGATAATGTATTTTGTTTGTTTTCATCTTGTTTTATATGGTTTTAATTGCATGAATTTTTAACTCGCTGTGTTTATTTTTAATTGCTGGGATTTTACGCGTAATCTATGAATGCTTGAAGAATTAAATCAATAAAAAAATTGGGTTATGTGACACTGTTTCAAAGACTTGCTCTAGAAGATCTGAAACTGAGCAAGGAAAGCTCTCAGGTGTGTTATTTCAAGAAAGATAGTCATCAGTCTTTAATATCACCTTTGGAGAAGACTGGAGAACTTCAAATTAAATATATGACGGAATTGGTGCTCCAAATTTTTTTTTCTAATTCTAAATAGCACGAGATATAAGAGCAACCTAAATTAGAATCTGACGTAGGACCTATCAGCTAAAACGTGAGCTAGCCAAAACAGTGAAACAGTGGCTGACAGATGAAACGTCTGACAGAAAATCATTTTTGGGGTTTGGCACTTACATATAATATAGGGCTGCCACCTCTGGCCAGCTTTTTATCAGTCTGGCAGGTATTTTCACGTGAAGACACATGTTTTTAAAAGTTCTGGAAAAAACTTAAAATCAGCTGTTTTTCTAATTTTAAATAGAAACAGTAAATGCAACAATCACAATATGAAAACACTCCGCATGCATGTAATGCTTTTTATACTAATCCCAAAGGACTATTGCAGCAAACAGTGGCTGAATTGCTAGGCTCCATAAAGAATAAAAATGATTTTCCACAACTTGATGTTCAAAAGCAAGCTTTCTGGACCGTCCAGAACCCCATAACATGCCAAGCAGCCGGTATTTTTTCTGAGAAAGGTGGCAACCCCACGAGTCGCACATGAACACATTGGGGACGAGTAGGACTGTAGATATCACTGCAAAATCAAGTACTGTTAGAACGGGCTTTATTTTTAACCCCTCCCAATCCACCCTTCGGCTGTGTTTGCTTGTATACCCGCTCTATGGCATGCTCTTCACCACGTTCCATCAACTATCCCGCCTCCTCCCCTCACCCTCGATCTCCTCATCGTATTCACTCACCCACCACACTCTGCCACGCTCCAGTTGTCTTCATCTTATGCTCTACGGGACAACCGAGTCCATCAGTTTTACCAAACCCAGCTCGGAAATAAGCAAACAACTGCCGCCACCCGTTCGAATGTTTTAGCGTCAGCTTCCAGGATGACTGCAGTCCACTCATTGGTTCGTTAACCCTATCCCAACCTTGCTGCTATTGGACAAAGGCACCAAAAGTCTAAAAGTAAATAAAGCGTCTGATTGGTCAGTGCTGGATCAAGGTGTGCTTGGGTGAACTTACGACGTATTGTTTAGTTTTCGTCTTAGCAATAGCAAATCGTTAACCTTCAGAAATGGCCACTCCAGCTGAACTGAATCTATGACACAACCTCTTATCCACTCTAACACGAAGGTAAAGTCCTGACTATTAAAATTATCTTTAACAATAACAAACCAAGGAAGGCACCTTCAGCCGGCCGGCGCTACTTCCAAGGGACTACTTTTTTTTTAATCGTACATTTTTTAAATAAGGTATATATATATTTTTTATATAGCCTATGTCCTTCTGCTTGTCCTGACGTTTTCAAACATGTATTGGGTGTTTGGATTGGTGGTGTAGTTTTCGAGTTTACCTGGCTCAAAGGTCACAGTTCTCTCTTTATAATAGTAGTATAGATATATATAACCAAAAGATACTTAAAACCAAGTCGGGTCGCACTCACAGGTGAGTTATAAATCCTTTATTTTAATTCTTTCATAAGTTCATACAAGCCAGGACCATGCAATGTCCCAACGCATTTCGGTCTCGCAGAGACCTTGCTCGCGAGTCAGTGAACATAGATTCAAAATGTTATTAAGTACAACATACGTCAACATCATTTCCTGTCCTTGCCACTTGGCATTGTGAGGAATGTACTGCAGAGGTGTATTTGTTAAAAACATTCCTTAACTAATAAAGTGCAAGTGTAAAGAAATATGTACAAGAATAAAGCCAAGATTGTTCTTGAAACCAAAAGAAGGTCAGCTCTTTATTCTCCACACTCATAGTTATGATTCTATTGGAGCTATCAATTAAGTCAACCTCATAATTTTCGTCTGGCCTGCTAGAGGTCCACTAATCAACTCTGACCAGTTATTAGTTATTACAATTTAAAGAATTTAAAAATGTTGTCCTCTTATTGGTTTAATGATTTTCATAACCTGAAATTGTTTCATAATTCATGGGTCGAGATATCCTTTTTTCTTTTTTACAAAAAAGAGTTATTACCCTTTGATTGAAACAGATTCTGAGTTTACTCGAAAATTCATCTTCAAGATGACACCTTAAAACCCACCAGTGGGTCTACGTATTGAGAATCAATCACCCATATTGTCAAAAATTGTCTTGATATAGCTCTTACAATATAACCCTGTTCATAGCCATCTCCTATACCAGTGTGTGTGCTCGTGTTCATTTTAAGTGAAAAAATCTCTGTCCATTTGATCTCATGGCATTCTAAGAGAAGCAAAACCTGTCGCTATACAAATGAGTATGCAATTCTTCATTCTGGTTCAGCCCATGTAATGTGAGAGTAAGTAAATCAAGAATGTGCTGTGACTCTCTTTGACTCAACTTTCGTTCTCGGTCACCACCTCGTTCATGATGCTCAACTGTTTCGATTGCATGAAGCCTGAGTTTTTTCCAATCTCCCCCTTGGTTCGGCTCCATATGTTTGGCCACCGTGTTGCTGCGGTCTTTGTTTGTCATTGCCCTAACATGTTCCGTGAATCCTTTCTTGAGCTCACAAATGGTGCCTCCCACATATTTTAAACCCCATGGGCATTCAATTAAATAAACCACACATTGACTCTTACATGTTATGTACTGTTTTATTTTCTATTTTTTGTTGTTTGCCAGTGTAATTTGTTTTTGATGTTTAGCAGTTTGGCATACTTTACAGTGGTTGCATTTAAAAACACCAGTTTGTCTCAAACAATTTATCACTAATTT